>NC_092819.1:18805000-19405000 GCF_023375885.2 Dermacentor andersoni
CAGCGCTTCGGCAGACAAGCGCGACACAAGTGGCGGGAGGATCGGAACCTCATCCCGGACTTCTCTTCCCAGAAGGATCGTGACCTCAGATAGCGAAGATACCCCAAAATAGCCTCGCGCGCGCTTTCGCACGTGAGCCCAGCCTCGCAAGAAACGGCTCAACCGCATCCCTTCGAGAGCAACTACCTTGAGAGAGCTAGTTCGCAAGGCTCTCCAATGTCCTGGAAATGTCAGGAGACGAGCGGCGGGTCACTCGGCGCTGCATGGAATGGCGTCACTGTTGCCGTTGTTGTCGAAAGGGCACCCCGGCAAAGTCCTGCGCCTCGATTAACTCTTCTTTCTTTCTTTGTCTTACTTTCTTTCTTTCTTTTCGTCTATATTCGGCGATGAGATGGGGTGCCGAAACCAAAACACGTGCTGTTGTGCAAACAACCTTCTTCGGACTGCTACCACCTCAACTCCAGAACCCTCTCTCTCACCTTTCCCCTTGACCTGGCCTCCGCGCCTTTCCTTTCCAGCTTCTTAGCGGCCGATTGCGGGAACGCGTCTCTCTTCTTAGAAAACAGCTCGCGTCGCGCTCTCTGCCCCTGGCTGATTGGTGCTCTCTATATTTTTCCTTCCCGCAATAACGGCTATTACGAGCAAGCAGGATTACAATGTGTTCTAGTATTACTCTTCGTAGCAAGAAACGTGGAACCTAGAAGAGGTACTTTAGAAAAGTGGTTCGGAGGTGCTGTGGTCTATAAATGGTGCGGCTGTCAAAAGAAAACTGTTAAACGACGTGCAAAAGTAAGCAAATAAATCAAACAAGTTGTGCAAAGATAAGGAGCATATCAACAACACAACGTTTCTCACAAGGTATTTTCACGAGTTAGCCCACACCGATCAGGACCGCACGAAGAAATGTGGATGCGTGGAGGGAAAAACAAACTAACAAGACTCTCTCGCAAACGTGCGCGCTACATCGCAACAAACGTTCGCGCCTCGCGCTGGGACCGCTCTTTCCCTGCAGGTATCCGACTCCATCCTGCGGCGGTCTTGCCGGAGGCGCGCACTCGTCATGCTGCAGTAGCAATGCCTCGTTTCAGTCTCTTTGAAGTTTTGGCACAGCAGTTCGCCACCGTCTCCTTCTCGTAAGGCCGCTGGCGCGTGGCTTTAGCGCTCGACGTACGGTCCATGATGCCGACGCGAACAAAGTAACAAAGCAGTCAAGCAACAAAGTGAAAAAAATTGGAGGAAGCTTCGCATTTAAGAGTGGGACGCCATAGCATTCAAAGATCCCTGACTGCTTCTGACGCTTCCCGGCAACTACAGCTTATGTAACCGTAATGTTTTCCTAGAAACGCTGGCGGCGAACGCTATGCACGAAGGCGAGCTTTCTGTTTACTTCCTAGTGTTTCCTCCCCCTTCTCCCTCCCCCCCACGGTGGGCGCCGCGGATTCGCGGAGGCGAGCGCCATCTGGTTGGCGTTGCAAGAAACTGAGCGGGGCGCGCCGCTCCTATACTAAAACATACCTCAAACGGCAGCTGGAAAAGGGGGTTTGTGTTTGAGTTTCCGCGTAACAGAATTGTGTTTTCTTGTATAGTCAAATTACAATCCGACGCTACATCATGTCTGTAGGTTGTGTGCAAGTCGTGCTTTGAGAATTTTCGGACACATTCTACTTTGAGAAATTCAGTTAGTTCAGAAATGCCTCTGCGCCACGCGGAAGGTCTGCGTGGATCGGGATGCGTGGTTCAGGATGATTCTTCTCATACGGACATCTTCACCGGCGCTGGATTTTCTGCGGCATGGGGCCCTTTATGCTATAGCGTTTATATGGGAAACAGGAGAGAGAGAGAGAGAGAGAGAGACGAAGTGGGGCGAGTATAGAGGAACACACAACAATTAACATACAAGAGGTTCATTGAAAGAAGCCAGTGAGACTACCTCTCACACAGAAAAAAAAAAACGTATATTCACTTTGTCAAGAATAGTGTATCATGATCCGAAACAGCAGTCGTCCACCCATGCGAAGCAGATTGCCGATTCAGAAGAAACCCATAAATAGTAGTGATGGCAGAAACAGCAGTGACGAAGGCACAAATGAAGCTGCTCTACTTAATTTTGCGCCCCCCCCCCCCCCCCCCCTCGAACGCCGACCATCCAATAAAGCTTGGGAAATACAGCTCAGCTGACTGAGCAGGTTCACTTCACGCTAAGAGTAAAAACAAGTGAAGTGACTGCAAGGGATATGTCATTTTGCAGAGCTGTTCAACAGAGACAATAGCGCCCACCTGCACGCCCTCACAGAGAGAAGGGAGAGGGAAATAAGAGAATGGTGATTCTGAGTGTATGTGCGATTAAAGCGACACATGGAGCATGCTGATAGCGCTCGCTTTAGGCAAACTCAGGCGGTGTCGAAGGTTCAACGGAACACCGACAAGCGAGGTTTAGCAATCTTTAATACAATACACCAACTTCAAAGAAAGAAGAAAAACATAATAAATTAATAAATGAAAGAAAAGAAAAGAGGAAGGCACTAAATCGAACAGACATTTCGGGGCCTATGCAAGGCTATTTTTAACTTTCTGTACATTAACTTTTCCTAACGACTGTTTGTACAATTGATTGCATGGGTTGATAAAGTAAAGTTCGAGTTCATGAGTAGGATTCAATAGGCATTCTACGTTCATGCTCTAAACATACCTGCTAGCAAATGATCCGCATAAAGATTCCAATACGTCAAATCCTTACTATTATAGTTGAGATGTTATTGCAACTAGACAGCGGTGGAGAACGCCCGTTCCAAACCAACCCTGCTATATATATCTCGAGGAGAATTCGCTGGGAGGTCCACAGCACCTACCACCATGCAATTCGGAGGGGACGTCGGGTGCGGTTACATGCAAAAGTGTGGAGATGTTATGTTAATCTGGGAGCGCGTTCAACACCGTCGGCGCCACAGCTGTGGCTCTAAGCGGCGCACAGAAGCGGTGGAGAGGCTGCAATAATGCCGGCGAAAAAGTTTCGCTAAAAGCAGAAACATTTCTCACTAAAAATTCCCACCCGCATATCGAAGTAAGTGCGCCCCAGCCGCAGTGCCTATCGTGCTCGAGTTCGGTTTCACTGGCAGTTAGGCTCCGACTCTGCACTCAGGGTCGCAGAAGTATGCCAGGGCTTTGTTATTGTCATTTTGGCTCCATGCTACACACTTGTTTTACTAATATTTTTCTGTAATAGCTATTGTCATAACTATACGGGCATACAGTAAGTGGTCACCACTTATAGCGCGGGTTTTTCAGCTCCGACTAATTCTTCTGGGGCGGTGCGCGAGAGTCGTAAGAATAATCACGAAAGTAAAGCAGCGCACAAGCAACAACGGGGACCGAAGAAAGAGGGCAGCGCGGCGCTCTCGTAGGTGCGTGGAGCCGCGGTGTCGCATTTCTCCGGTCCCCGTTGTTGCTTGTGCGCTGTTTTGTTTCCGTAACGTACTGCACCAACAAGCCCAGGTTTCCAGTAGTCCGAAGAATAAGGTTGCAATAAACGACTTTGATAGCTGCCGTTTTAGGGCAAGTGAATAGTGCTAACTTTAATGGTCAAAAGGAGGCCGCAGTGTGATCGGAAATTGGGGACAGAGGACGAACTGGTTCTATTTGAACCTAAGAATGTCAGAACTGGCATACATAAACTACAATCTATATCATCTCAGTCTCTCCTTTTAACGAGGAAAACGATGCTAGCAGTAAAGTACGTGCTTTAAAACGACCTATATCCGCATCGCTTGTGCTGCGCGCGCCTCTAATGAGGTTCTTATTTCTATCTTTGGCGCAAGCAACGACGTTCAATGCAGCCGCTTAAGCGAGAGCCCCACAGACTTTACCGAAGAGCTATAAATCCTTGCTGTATTATGCCCGCCTCCGCAGGGACTCACTCCACATATCCCTTGACCGCTTACGGGCGTGAGCAAAAGTCACAGGTGTTGCTGCCCAACATTGACCCAATAAAGCACTGCCTCCGCTGTGCGCCACAGCAGTTAGCGGGAACCGGGCCGATCACGCGCGGTGGCTAATTGCTACGGACACGCCATGTCACAGACTCCGGTGCGGACGGTCGAGTCTCGCTAACCAAGCATTACAAGGACTTGCGTTTGTGACGACCGCAGTTCCACACCGACGGGCGCTATACAAGTGGCTTCAAGCAGCAACTATACAAAGTGGAAGTCGACCCTTTTGTGAGTGTGAGCAAAATGCAACATGAAACAGAAACCGAAATTATGCTGGAAATACATTCCACAACGTTGCTGTTTCACTTTCTTTTGCGCTTGCATTAAAATTAAATTCTGGGGTTTTACGTGCCAAAACCACGATTTGATTGTGAGACACGCCGTAATGGCGGACTCCGCATTAACCTTGACCCCCTGGGCTTCTTTAAAGTGAGCCCAATGCGCGGCACACGGGCGTTTCTGCATTTCGCCCCCATCGAAATGCGGCCGCCGCGGCCGGACCCCGCGCCCTCGGGCTGAGCAGCGCAAACGCCGTATCCACTCTACGCCACTACACGGCGGGTCCCTCTTTCATTTACTTATTGTCCGTTCTTCGGGTCTCCCAGCAGAGATAGCTGCACTTCCGATCCGTGTTCGCTTTGTAATCAACAAAAGCGGAGCGTCGTCGCAGCATGATCCGAGATCTGGGAGGGTCACGGCACGTGCTCGGGATACTAAGTCGACGACCCTGTGCGCGTTTTGCGGGGAAGCCTCGCCGGTGCAGCTGACGCGCTGCAGTGGCTTGTGGGCGCGCGCGCGGGAGGGCCGCGAGCATTCCAGCGTCCTTGCGACCCTGAACTGAATGATGACGTAGGCCGGTGGCGTCATGGGCGGGGCGGCAACTGCCCGCAGCGTTGGCGAACGTATATAAGTTACACCTTGGTGGAGCACGGCGTTCGGGCGTTTTTCTCGTAGAACAGGAAAATTAAGAGAAAGGAACGAGGGAGTGGGAGCCTTTTACGAGGCCAACTGTTTCATCGCGGGCAGTATTTTCAAACCGCTTCTTGCGACACCCCTACCCTTCCTATTTCCCGAGACCATAATTCTTTTCTTAGTTGTCTTAAGCCGAGAGTTGGTTTTTAATTCCAAAATGGAACGAAAGCCTGGCGGCGCCTCTTTCCAGCTCGTACCTCTGTTGACCCGTCGCCGGCGTTCTCAATGCTTCCGCGGCTAATGACTGCCGCACAAGCTGAGCGCGCCACCTCGTGGATCTAGGCAAGGGAAACTGCTTCTTGCAAACAACACTGTGTTTACGTGATAAAATTCCAAACTTAATGCTCACGACAATATACGTACTTGCCGAAAGGAACGTTGAGGGCATAAATGAACTTCCTTGTGAGAAAAACAATGCGCCCGAAAAAGTTTCGTATAGGAACCTACTTCTTAAAGACGAAAGAAGCAGCGCAGCAATATTAACCCAGCATTCGTTGATTGCATGAAGTGGCGCAGGCAACAACAGCATCAGTCGAAAGTTATTACGGTGCACGCGCGTAAGATAATTTGAACGGTGAAGCTTCTCGCGTGGTTCGGTGCTCCAGAGACGATTCAACATGGGTTCAGCGTTTTCTCCAGGACGACGTGGGTGTCCATCGAGGAACACTTCAGCAAAGCATTGAGGGACTGCTAAGAAATGCAGTGAAGACGCACAGAAATTCCGACGCGCATAATGCCCGTGACGCCGATATTCGTTTGACATCTCGAAGATTATGGGGCGCGGATCGACAAACCATTTTATTATTAGGAATTGCTTTTCAGTAGCTGGATGCATCAGCTCGCTAACACGCTTGGCTTTAATTAGGGGCACAAACTAATTTTAAGTACGTAACGAATCGTGCTCATGCACGGTCAGCTAAAACCCAGTATGCTATTCCCATGCTATACGTACGTGCATTGGCCTTATGCCGGAAGTCGCGATCGCCCAGAAACGGTTACCGAAATCTGAGTCTTTCGGCAATTTTCGAATTTCAACGCTACCATCCAGCCGCATTCGAGGGTCGCCAATTCGACTGTCGGCGTCACTGAATGCACTATAGAAAATTAAAACGAAGTGCCGCTTAACGACAGCTATTTGCTACCATTATTTCACCCCAATATCGCTTACCTTTCAACAAGTCTGCTGTAAAATGCGATCTTGACGTATTATTCTACATCTTAAGAAAGACGGAGAATTGAGGTGATGAGCAGAGAACGAACAAGGGAAGCCTCAGGCTGCATAACCAACGTTTCGACAAGAGGACTTGCCTTCGCCAGAACAACTGTTGTCCTGACAAAGACAAGTATACCCTTGTCGAAGCGCTGGCTACAATTGAAATGTTGACTACAATTGCAAAAGAAATTGGCAACTACGGCGTCGAATCTAGAAACGCTAGAGGGGAGATGCTGGTAGAATTCGCAGAAAGCAATAAGCTGAGAATAATGAACACCTTTTTCAGGAAACGTAGCAACAGAAAGCGGACCTGGAAAAGCCGTAATGGTGAAACAAGAAATAAGATTGATTTCATACTTTCTGCCGATCCCAGGATAGTGCAGGATGTAGAAGTGATAGGTAGGATAAAGTGCAGTGATCATATGTTAGTGAGGGCTATGATTCACCTCAATTTGAACAGAGAAAGAGTAAAATTAGTCAAGAAAAAACAGGTCGAGTTAGAGGCAGTAAGGGTAAAAGCAGACAAATTTAGGCTGGTGCTTGCAAAGAAATATGCAGCCTTAGAACAGCAAGATAACGACGATGACATAGAGGTAATGAATGAAACCGTAACGAGGCTGGCTTCAGAGGCAGCCATCGAAGTGGGAGGCAACGCACCAAGGCAACCAGTAGGCGAGCTCTCCCAAGTAACAAAGGACTTAATAAAGAAACGACAAAGAATGAAAGTATCCAACTCAAGAGATAAGATAGAATTCGTGGAACTGTCAAAACTGATCAACAAAGCAAAAATAAGTGATACTCGAAATTATAACGTGAGAAAGACTGAAGAAGCCGTAAAAAATGGACACAGCCTGAAATCAGTGAGAAGGAAACTTGGCATACGACAAACCAAGATACATGCACTGAAAGATAAGCAGGGTAATATCATCAGCAATCTCGAAGGTATAATAAAAGCAGCGGAAGAATTCTATACTAACCTGTACAGTACCCAGATGACTCAGGAGTATTCTATTCGAAACAATAATGAACAGTATACAGAAACTCCTCCTATAACTAGAGATGAGGTCAGAAGGGCCTTGCAAGGCATGAAACGGGGAAAAGGGGCAGGAGAGGATGGAATAACACTCGATTTAATCAAAGATGGAGGAGACATAATGCTAGGAAAACTGGCGGCTCTCTATACGAAGTGTATATCGACTGCAAGGGTCCCAGAAAACTGGGAGAATGCAAACATTATACTAATCCACAAAAAGGGAGACGTTAAAAAACTGAAAAATTATAGGCCCATTAGCTTACTCCCAGTATTATACAAAATATTTACCAAAATAATCTCCAATAGAATAAGGGCAACACTGGACTTTAATGAACCAAGGGAACAGGCTGGCTTCAGGAAGGGATACTCTACAATGGATCACATGCATGTCATTAATCAGGTTATCGAGAAATCCGCAGAGTACAATAAGCCTCTCTATATGGCTTTCATAGATTACGAAAAAGCATTTGATTCAGTAGAGATACCAGCAGTCATAGAGGCATTGCGTAATCAAGGAGTACAGACCGCTTACGTAAATACCCTGGAAAATATCTACAGAAATTCCACAGCTATCTTAATTCTACACAAGAAAAGTAGGAAGATACCTATAAAGAAAGGGGCCAGACAAGGAGACACAATCTCTCCAATGCTATTCATTGCGTGCTTGGAAGAAGTATTCAAGCTATTAAACTGGGAAGGCTTAGAAGTAAGGATCGACGGCGAATACCTCAGCAACCTTCGGTTTGCCGATGACATTGTTCTATTCAGCAACACTGCGGACGAGTTACAACAAATGATTGAATACCTTAACAGGGAGAGTGTAATAGTGTGGTTGAAGATGAATATGCAGAAGACAAAGATAATGATAAATAACCGGGAAAGGAAACAAGAGTTCAAGATCGCAAGCCAGCCTCTAGAGTCTGCGAAGGAGTACGTTTACCTTGGCCAACTAATCACAGGGAACCCTGACCATGAGAAGGAAATTCAGAGAAGAATAAAAATAGGTTGCATCGCATACGGCAGACATTGTGAGCTCCTGATTGGGAGCTTACCGTTATCATTGAAAAGGAAGGTATACAATCAGTGCATTTTACCGGTGCTGACATATGGGACAGAGACTTGGAGACTGACAAAGAAGCTTGAAAACAAGCTGGAGACCGTGCAAAGAGCAATGGAACGAAGAATGCTAGGCTTAACTATAAGAGACAGAAAGAGAGCGGTTTGGATCAGAGAGCAGACGGGTATAGACGATATTGTAAGAGATATGAAGAGAAAGAAATGGCGCTGGGCATGTCATGTAATGCGCAGATTAGATAACCGTTGGACCATTAGGGTGACAGAATGGATATCAAGAGAAGGGAGGCGCAGTAGAGGACGGCAGAAGACTAGGTGGTGCGACGAAATGAGGAAATTTGCGGGTACTAGTTGGAATCGGTTGGCGCAGGACAGCGGTAATTGGACGTCGCAGGGAGAGGCCTTCGTCCTGCAGTGGACATAAAAGAAGATGATGATGATGATGATGATGATGATGATGATGATGGAAACTCTAGCCCGGCACGGTGGCTGGTTTATAATTGTGCACTGCTGGCCAGCTGCCCACGCAATCCTTTGCCTTTGTGTACACTTATGAGTGTGGCCTGTAGCTGTGTGCGCGCATACGTGTGTATGCATGCGCGCGTGCACACAAGCATCTCGCCTGGTAGATACCGACTCTATGCATCCGCTTCCTTGAGCCGCAGCTAGCGAAGAGGCGCGCTTTCATGCCTGGCTGCTTGCGTGACCGGCTGAGCGAGGGGGGGAGAGGGGGGATGGCACGCTTTCCTTTTTTCTTGACAAGAGGGGGAAAGAGAGACCGGGAGTGCCACGGACGCGCGTTTGACAAAACGCGCCTCCGTCCAACGGAATGGTCGGCACGGGTTCACTGACCCAGTGACCAGTGGTACACCCTTGGACTCGATGCGCTGCGACGCGCTCGTCGAGCCGTAGCGCAAGGATGGCGGAAGCTGCGACGTTCTTGCAGAAGTGATAGCGCGCGGTTTTATGCAGAAGGCAACGCATAAAAATCCAAACCCAAAGTTTCTGTTCATGTTTGTAACCGCTCTCTCTCCTCTTTCGAACGTGAGTGTGCTTCGAACGAGACTGGCCGACCCCTGCGGGTACCCGCTCACTGTACGCAACACTCGATGTGGACGCATGATAAGCGTATGTGTCTAACATAAGGATGTAGCAGCTGGGAGCATTCATTCGAGAGGGCGAGATAACGCAATTGTGAATTTCGTTCTTGCTGCGAGCTTTATTCCTCGCCTATGTGACAGAAGTATGGAAAAAATATGTTCGCTTTGTCGATAGGTCAGACATTGTAATTGAGACGCCACCAAGCAAGCCAGTTTGGCGTTTACGCAACTAAACGCGCGGCAACTCTCCCGCATACGTTCGCGTGAGCCCGGATAAAATCAGGGGTCGTGGTTCCCGGGACTTTAGAAGAGGACTTCACGTCTTTCTTGATCAGACTGAGCGCAGCGGTGGTGCGAGCGCAAAACCGCCCATCTGCGTGAGCTATGTGTACCAGGTTCGCGTGTTTTGCGCATCCGTTAAAAAGCTCGCGTGGAATATTATCTCAGCATGCACCTCGGTTACCGAATATACGCCACTGGCGATTCGCGGGAGTAAAATCAACACTAATAGAAACAACAGCGAGGCAACAAAGGGGAGCTTAATGATGGGAAAAAGGCAGAGAGGCCGGAGCCTGAAGCTCATTCATCGACAAAGCTACCTGGCACGGGCAGAATGGAAAGACGGGAAGTAACCATGCCGCTGGGTGCTTCTCTTCAATTCCTTCTGTCGCTGTCCTGACAACGGGGAAGCTAAGCTACAAGCACTTTAGTCTTCGCTTTTAGAGCATAATACTAAATGAATGAGTCGTAAAAGAAACTCAATTTCACTTGACGCGTTGGCACGAACGGTTGCGTGGTGTTAAATGTGTACAGCGCCCCGAACAAAAAAGAAACATTAGCCAGGTTACAAGTGTAATCACTCCTGTTTGTCTGTTTGCCGAATGAAAGCGACCCGCTCTCCCCAGTCTACCGCCTGCGACATATTTCCAAAACGACTACGTGTACGTTAGAGGGGTTCGTAAGAAAGCGCGCTAGCCAATTACAATGGCGAGCTATTATTATCAGTGAAAGCGGCTCACGAATGATGGTATTCCCTAAATTCGGCTTTGCACATATTGCGTAGTAGTAGTATGTTTAGTAGTAGTATGTTTATTTGGCCATATTATATACAATACAATATGCCCTCGAGGTGAGGCTAAAGGAGGTAGACCAAGCATACCTCCTGACAAGGCCTAAACCCCGATCACACATCATGGAAACGGGGGCCGAATGGACAAAAGAAAAAAAAAACAATGAGCAAACATGATCACAATAGAAAATAGTTAATGATAGACAATAATAAATATCCATTAACAATAAACAAAACATTTCATAATATGCACATTCAAAAAACTAAGTATACAGAATTAGCTGAAATTTAACCGGGGGGGAAAAGAATCGTCAGTTTTTTCTTAAATACAGACACACTATAACTTTCTAAAGCAATCTGAGTAAGAGACTGGTAGGCATTACACAATGTTATAATTTGATAATCGGTTGTTTGTTTACCATAATTTGTTCTGGGTCTTGCAGTAGATAGGGCAACGGAACGTAGACCATACGCAACGTTTCTTGAAGTATAAGTATTAGAAAAAGAGTTAAAGTCATGTTTGACTTTATAAAAAATGTGAAGAGCCAAACTAAAATTGTATAAATGAAAGAAGTTGCGAACATGAAATGTTTCGAAAAGATTAGCTTCAACAGATGAACTTGAACTTAATAAACGTAGAGCTCTTTTCTGGAGAGAAAGCAATTTGTGTGAATCAGTTTTGTTGCATGTACCCCACACTAGGTTGCAATACACCAGGTGAGACTGAACAAGGGCAAAATATAACTGTTTTTTAACTTGTAGTGGGAGGAGATGTCTAACACGATAAATAACATAAATAGATCTGGCCATTTTTAGTCTAATGTAGTTTATATGATCACTCCAACCCAAATCGCTACGAAAAAACACACCAAGGAACCGGCAACTATGAACTTGCTCGATGTTTAAGTCATTAAAAAATAGTTTGATGTGATGATATAATGGTTTGTTTTTTGGATGGAAGAGCATAAACTTTGTTTTGTTTACGTTTAATTGAAGTTGATTAACATAGAGCCAAACCGCTAACTCCTCAAGCCAGGTATTACATTGGTGTTCAAGTACTTGGAGACTGGAGCCGGAAAAAAAGACATTAGTATCGTCGGCATACATCATGATATTAGGAGTTAATGGAATGTTTACAATGTCATTAATATAGAGAATAAATAAAAGTGGTCCCAGAATTGAACCCTGAGGGACACCGAATTTTATCATACCAAAACTGGATTTTACATCATGAATCTGAGTGTACTGTATCCGTGCAGTTAGATAAATTTCCAAAAGTGAATTTGCCACTCCACGGATCCCGTAAGTCTTTAATTTATGGAGCAGTATTGTATGTTGCACAGAATCGAAAGCTTTGCGCAGGTCGAGAAAAATTCCAACAGAAAAAAGCTTAGTTTCAAAATTGTTAATTATAGAGTTTTTAATATCTAACAGAGCAGATTCTGTTGATTTACCGGCCTGAAACCCATACTGTTGGGGGCAGATAAGATGTTTAGCTTGTAAGAAATTGTTTAGTCGCCTATTGAGTATACGCTCAGCTAACTTCGAAAACAGAGGCAATACCGAAATAGGACGGTAATTATTTGGGTCATTTTTGTTGCCTCCTTTGAATAAAACGGTAACGCGCGCGACTTTTAATTTGCTAGGGAATACACCAGAAAGAAGCATTCTGTTACAAATATGCGTAAGAGGGCCAGCAATAATATTTACAGCACATTTGATAGGAAAAGCAGCAACTTCGTCATCTACAGGTGAGCAGGTGTTCCTGAATGAATTAATGATAGAAATAACTTCATCCACTGAAGTAGGGGACAAAAATATAGATTCAGTACTGCAAGAGGGTAAGTATGAGTCAACAGACTGAGTTGAATGACAGCTAGCAGAGGGTCGGTATGCTCCGGCAACTAAAGTGAAGATGTGTTTCCGACACCAAAACGGCAAGAACTCGCAGGCGCGTCCCTGGCAGTTTCTTTAACGCTACGAGTTAAAACAGAACTAACACGGGAACAAGATGGTAATATAGCTCGTCGTTCGCGAGCAATTGTCTTGCACGCAGCCTATAACTGGTACGCGGGTGAAAAAGAAAAAAAAAATGGCTGTTTACGAGCCAGAACTGCGATATGGTTATGAGGCACGTCGTAGTGAGATACTCAGGAATAATTTTGACTACCTGGGGTTCCTATAACGGACAACAGAAGAAAATTACACGACCGTCTTTTGCAGTTCGCCCCTAAATACGGCCGCCGCGACCACGAGCTCAGCTGGGCGACGACACGGCCACTATGGAGGGCTACCGTGGCGTGTGGTATGCGAGTGTCTACGTGACTGTATGGGGCCAGGCACCATAGAGATAACGCTAATGGTTTCCAGGTCGTTATCGCTCTCCTTAAGTCGCCCCGTGAAGCTTAACGGCGCAATCAAGCGGCGCAACATAGCTTCGTTTGGAAAGCGAAGACGCGACGATACGGGCCACTTCGGCGCAACAATGCCAGGCGTGCCCGGCTATATGAAAACGAAATGAAGGACGGCAGGACGAAGGACGGCAGGACGGAGTTTTAGGCGATGACTTTATTGTGAGTGTTTCAGATTTTATAGCACGAAGTGCTACGAACAGCTATAGCCCATCTACAACCCTTCTCTATAGTTACTATTTGCACGGCGCTGACTGGTGGACTCCAGACGGCCGCATCGGGCAAACTATTGTCGAACTACCACAACACTGTATTGCGTGCTTTAGTTCCACTCTTTTCCTCTTTCTATGCCCCCTTTTCCATGCCCTAGTCTAGGGTAGCAAACCGGGCGCTCGTCCGATTGACCTCCTCGCATATTTCTCTTGTTTCTCTATGTGTTCCACTGTGTGATCTCTAGCGCGTTCCGTCATGAAAACATTAGAAGAGTTTTTTGCCACCGCCACACGGATAGATCATTCACAACCTATTCGGGGGCCGAAACATCCTGCAACAGACGCCGTCGTAGAAAGTCTAGAAGCGTGCAAGCCGCGGCGATGGGTCCCTCTTCGTTAGCATTCCTCAGCACGGAGCTTTCGCATAACAGACTCGTCTACGGCGCGAGCGATAAAGCGTGGAACAAGCGGGAGCCACCATCACCCCGACAGTTTACTGCTCGCACGCTTCCTTCGCATCCTCGCCATGTATATTTAGTGGCGCACTGTGGAAATGCGGCGCCGAGAATTCGCGTGTCGCGGTCCACGACGTTGAGCCTTCTTTTTTCTTCCTCCTCTCGCCGAGCCATTTTGCCCTGATGGGTCTGCGCGACGGCCAGAAGAGCGCGTTCCTCTTTTCTTTTTTTTTTGTTTTTGTTTTTTTTTTCCTTTTCCTCGGCGCAGACGGAAAAGGACAAAACGGTGCGCGGCATTCCCCGCGGGTGGTCTGTTGTTGTCACGTAGGCGCTTTCTTGACAGAAACGAGCGTCGGCGGGGAAGCTACGCCTGCACGAACTTACTAACTCACCTAATTTAAATTCCGGGGTTTTAGGCTCCCAACCCACGATACAACTATGATGCACGCCGTATAATGGGGGATTCCGGATTAATTTCGACCCCTTCTTTAACCGCAGCCGTGACCTAATGGTTACGGCTTACGGTTCGACTGCGGGAGGTGCTGGGCTCGATCCCCGCCGCCAGACACCCGCCGGTAAAACGGCTACAAGCGATCCCCGGCCAGGTCTTCAAAAGGGTGTCAATGCTTGGGGAAAGCTTCCGCCGTCTGTTCGGTCGTGCCTCCTCGCCGGAACAGATTTGTGGGCGCGCGATCTAATCTCGACCATTATACCATAAAAAGGCTACATTCATTTATAAATGACGTTTATAAGCTATCCGCATGTATGGACATAAAGTGCAATGTCTATAGCGCATCTAAGGAGAACTTCTCTTGAATGGTTATAAGGCTGTGACATACCGTCTGTGTACACGCTATATAAATTTTTTGTGGGGCAGTTAATCCACCACTACCTATATGCCGTGCCTATGGTGAGGCAGTGTGAGTAGTTGGAAAGAAACCCGGGAAACTGACCTTAGGCGTCAAGCTATATGACTTCGTATTCACCATGGTGAAAGTGGGAGAAAGATGATGATAACACAGCGCAGATGAAAACCACGATGCAAGGCGTGTGCACATGTAAATAAGGTTTACGTATAGCAGCAGCAATATGTTTGGCATAAGCAGAAAATAAAATATATATATATATATATGCAGATCCAACGCACAGTTTGGAATCCATGTGAAGGCTACGTATTGCGAGAAGCGGTGAACTAAATTTTATAAAAGTGTGTATCTTCTGCAACGCGCTTTGCGGCGTAGCGATCACTTGCCTGCTTGGCGAATAAGCATGACGCCGACACCCTCACCACGCTACTCAAATGATCCACACGACTGCGGATTACACTGCCTCCGAGACCAGCACAGTTTACTAAAGGTGGCGTCCAAATTCACGCTCTCAAGATTAAAAATGCGAATTTTAAAGACTATGTTCTTGCTCGTTGCATGCGGCGGAAGCGACTGCGGGAGCTTCGAAACACGTCATAGATGTCGGGTTTTGGGCGCCGCCTAATGCGGGGTAGTGAAAAAGTAGAAAATATGGACTGAGGAGAATATGAAAAGATATGTGTCTGCACGAACACAATAAAGGCGCTCCACAACGATTATGGCCTTTCATACAATCTCGATGCTTTTTAATAAACACAATATAGTGGTAGTAGAAAAAAATTTGCTGGGGTTTCAGCTTGCTGATGACGAAAATTTTTATCGATGATGATGATGATGATGATGGTGGTGGTGGTGGTGGTGGTGGTGGTGGTGGTGGTGGTGGTGGTGGTGGTGGTGGTGGTGGTGGTGGTGGTGGTGGTGGTGGTGGTGGTGGTAAATGTTGCACAGGTGTTTTATATTTCTCTGTTGACAAACAATAGGTCAACTTGTCAAGGTTCAGTGCGACACTAACTGGCAACTTGGTCCACCGCGCCTCATGAACGCGTTTCGAGTGAACGCCGTTATTTCTTCCGCATGAACTGATTCTGCAAATGAAGTGAAAAAAGAAGAAGAAACAGAGATAGCAGGATACAAGACAAGCATGTGTTTAGTACCTTACTACTGCCTTTTTTTTTTTTGAGCTTCACTTGCAGTATGTCGTACCAACAAGGCCGAATGTCTGCTTTTATGTTGAGGAGATTCCTCGCGGACTCCAACTTAGGAGGTACATATTTGCGCGACGTGGAAACAGTCTTAGTAGGAGGGCGTAAGAAAAAACAAGCGAGCTAGCTAACTCTGTTTGTTCCTGCCTCCTATTAAGTCTTTGCTTCCACGTTGCGCAAATATGTACCCGCTAGACTTGAACCAACTCACCCAGCAACGTATTCTGCCCGACTCCAACTTCCCGAGGTTGATTGCCTCGCCGTCGACGTCGAGTAGCGTTCAACGCGATCGCTATGGAGTTCGCTAAGAGAACTCCGCTTTCAGAGTTAGAAATCCGAGGTACAGCTCTCCAGCGTCGCTTACGACACGCACAATATGCTGTAGAACTTGCAGCGTAAATATCACGCAAGTATAAAGGTCTGCACACTGCCAATACGCTGGTAAGACACTCTACTCTTTCACTAAAGAGCTCTCTCTCTCTCTCTCTCTCCCCGCTGTCTTGAGGGCGCGGCATGTTTTGACGAGTTTCGCTACCACTGGCAACGAGGAATAGTTGATCTTATTTCAGACACGTAGATTCATTTCAGACTTAGTTACAAAACAAATTGAAAAAGAAGAGAGAAAGGAAGAGAGACAAGGTTGTCATCACTTTGCTAAGACACTGCAGGCAGGATGGAAAAAAAGAATTATGCAGAACCAATGCGCAAGTCATAATATGTGGGAAGCGCATCTTTTGTCAAGCGATTACGATGCGTGTAATTGAATTGCCTCTGTTGCCACCCATGCAAAGCGTAATCCCATGCAATGTTTATGCTTATGTGCTATACCGTTCACAATCTAAGTCGAAATGTAAACAGCTATTCATGCGAATGCGCAATGCGCGAGACATCGACGCAGGAAAATCTCACGAGCACGAAGGGGATGTTTGTGCGAAGTATGGTGAGGACCAACGTATGGTGACAAGTATATGTCGGGAAAGACCGAGACAAAGTTGAATATTAATTTTTACCGTTTCATTCCTGCCTCCATGGCCGAATGAAAGCTGGCGCAGGTATTACTCGACGCGAGGCACGCGTCTATTCGGCAAAAAAATCTGACAGTAGCTTAAATGACCTTACGTGATTTGAAGGCGAAAATATACCTTAAAGTAAAGCTCCACCTTAATCCACCTTGCTCTAATTTGTACCAACCTTAATCCACCTTGTTCTAACTTGCGGCAATCCTAATCCACCTTAATCCACTTTAATCCACATTAATTATTACGCCTTCATTCACTTTACTTCACCGTGGGATTTCCAGGTCCAGCGCCGGGAACGTGGTCATCACTTGGTCACGTGGTTTTTGGTACCCCATCGGATGATAACGGCGGAACGGACGTCGGATTTTTCGCTTCACGGGGCACATAAAACTTTAATAACAAAGCAGCAGCCACGGTCGGGAAAGTCTGTATGTTCGTCAAGAAAGCTTCGCTTTGAAAAAAAAAAAAAAGGTGAAAAGGTAGACAAGACACGCCAGGTGTCGTTTTAGCTTTGTCTACAACATTCACGCGCGCAGCACTGTTGACGCAAAACACGTTCGCTAATACGCTGCACAAGAGCGTCATTCCAAGCACGCGCTGACCGCTAGAACGAGCTTCGAGAAGCAAGGAGCTCATCTGTTCGCTTCTCCTGTCTTCTTTTCTCGTTCATTTTTTTCCGCCTTTGCCGGGACCTTCATGCGGCTATTGGGCGTCTTTCGAGTCCGTGTTTTTCTCCTTCGGCGCTCATTATTACTCGCCTCAGCACGAATACACGGCCTTCTTAATTCTCCCTGTGCACGATGATTTGCCTCGAGGCTGGGCAAAGCGTAGTCGGAAAACAACCAATCAGAAAACTTGGCCAACCGCCGCCAGTCCTCGATCACACTTCGATGCCCGGGGCGGGCGGCGATCGGCAATAATTGCATTTACGAACATTGACTTTGAGGAAAAAAGGGAGCAACGTAAAAAGAATGCAAAGCAAAGCTAGAAGCGCTTCACTCCGCAGGCAACCGCTCTGCCGTTGGGGAATCCCGCCGGCTCGCTGCAGGACGGACGCGTCCGCTGTGCACGGACCTCGTGACCACACGTTGACGCCTTCGCAGCGCGTGTGCGCGCCCACTTCGTCGAACCCCGAGCAGCACCGTGTCATTAGAGGAGGCTGTCGGCGTAATGCGCGCGGCTTTGTTATTGCGTCGCACTGTGTCTGCCTGCACCGGCAGCTGCGGAGAGATTTCGCGCCGCCGAGTTGTTTACATTGGCTCCCGCAGCTGCGAACGGATTCACGACGTCGGCTGCAAAACACGCCGCGAGCCATTTTGTCGTGCAAAAGCAGCACGTGCTGGGGAATCCCCGCTACAGAATAAACGCGGTATTCTGCGCGTTCGTTGGGTCGCGATCGTGCGCCTGTCGTGTGCGCTGCCTCTCTCTGTGGAGAGGGGGAAAGAAATTAAAAATAAAATAAATATAAAAGTCGTGTCAGACTTAAAAAGAATCGTTTTAAGCTCACACGCCAGGCCACTACCTCTTCAAAACGTTGCTCTTCCCCATGTGTACGATTTTTCAGCGTTGTTTTTCTTAACAATAATCAAACTAGATTCGTGTCAATTATATATATACATATTTTTTCTGTTTGTAATACGAAGTTTCACATTTCTATTTTTATAATATTCTCAATGTTTATAGTTACCACTCTTCTTTCCCATATTTCAGCGTCGATTTCCTTCTTATGTTAGGTTTACTACCGATTCAATGCTCCTTTAGTAACTAATCTGTGACCTTTCATACGAGGTTATCCTACAGCCTTCTGCCCTCGAACCTCCTTCGGCGTGCACATCTGCTTGTTGTTTTCTACTGTGAACCTCATAAACACAATCATGCAAACTCGATACGGATGAACGCGAGTTACTGTCAACTTGATTTTGCCGTGCTCCTCATATTCATACTCTGTTCGTAACAGACGACTGCGTATGCTACAAAAGTGTCATGCTGTACGGCGCTATAGGACGTTTCCCACTCCAGCTCGAGGATGCCGGGGCCATCCACTGCGTCGCGGAATACATAACAACTAGGGGTGGGCGAGCTTCGAAGACGAATCAAACATCATGAATTAAATATTCGTATTCGAAATGCATCTGGTCGGTATATTTTAATAAACAACCAAATGGTACAATCTTATTAATCCTGTAACTGTTCTCCGTCTGCTAAACAAAGCATCGCAAACCATCAGAAATGAAGCAAGACAAGAGTTTTCTTTTTCTTTCTTTCTTTCCCCCGCCCACCCCACGCGGTGAACGCCTAGTCACGCAACATGTTCATCTTTTACATATGTCTACGGCAGACAAGTCATGCAGAAGCATTTTATTTTTGTTTTTCGAGAAATTCTGATCGTTATTCGGCAACCAGTCATTTAGCGTTTTTGTAAACTCCTTTTCACAGAGCACCCATTTATTCTAGGAAAGGTTGTCTCTAAAGATGTTGAAAGGCGATTCACGCAGTTTTTAATTACAATTAGTGATCCTCCATTTAAAACTGAGTCTTTGTCCTTAATAGTTATCTGTCTTTTCTAGATTAGTGAGTATAGGCGTGCTACCAAACTATACGGAACTAAATATTCCTGCTGTAAATATGTATGTGCGTCTGCGTTGGCTATTCGATATTCGATTCTATATTTACTATTCGATGTCGATTCCTATTCGAAAATATTTATATTCGCCCACCTCTAATAAGGAGACATAGAATTAAGGCAGAATTGTGCAAAGGAGTATAATGGTTTCTCACACTCTGACCTCGCTTCAGCTCACTCGTTCATTCATTGTTTTTATTGATTTTCTGACAGGGTAAGTCTTCGAACTTAACCTCAACCAGTTGAAATTTAGTGAATACGGTGCTTCTCTTTCTGGTCACGTATACTGCTTTCTGCCTTACTATTAAGGGGAACACCCCGTTTGTATTATCACTAGCGATAACAGCTTAATTATGACATGAAGAGATGCAAACTATAATTTAATGAATACGTGTCAACCCAACGAGTTTTATCAGGCTTTCTAACGCGATAGTGTTAAGGGCCCCGCGTCGCAGAAAATCCGATGTCGACGGCGTTGTCCGTCAGGAAAAAATCCTTTCCAACCGCAACCACGCAGGCCCTCGGCGTGGCGCATAGGCGTTGCTGAACTAATTGAATTTCGCAAAGTAAAATGCGTCAGAAAATTCGTAAAGTACGACTTACACACAACTTCCAGAAATTATGGCATCGGATTGTAATTCGAATATGCGAGAAAATAATTTGAATATACGAGAAAACATAATTCTGTTACGCGGAAGCTCTTCTTTCTTTCTTTTTTACGGGGGGTATGAGTCATTGCTGTGCCCTGCACTGCCGCCGTGATCGGCCCACCACTGTTTTCTATCGGGCCCCGTGTCGCAGAATATCGGCCGTGGGCGTCAGCGGGGCCTGATAACGCTACCGTGTTCCACACAAAGGCGAAGCTTAAGCGTCCTCCAAGATTTCCTTTTCGTTTTTCTGTCCCTTTCTCTATCTAAATTAGAAGTGTACGTGTTAGTCATATCAGCTTTGTTACAGGCTAGGTGTTCCCTGTACACGGCGACCAATTTTTTACCATGAAGCAAGTACAGCCGCACGAGCGTAAACCGTACAGTACGTCTCCCACCTGGTGTGTGTAACATGGAATATCAAATTTATGAAATCAGTCTTGCGGAATCAGGTGGAGGAAGTTTTATGAAAGCAAAGCTTGTCATCCACCCAAACTGCACCAAACTGCAAAGTAAACCTCATACAGGGTTTCTTAGAAACTAAGCTTCGCAGTTTAGGAAAAATTCGTCCCATGCGTAGTAGTCTTGTTCTACATTTGGGTGGATGACATTTTTTTTTCTTTCACATCAAATTCGGTGCGCTGCGCCATTCTTCCACGGTGACTCTCTCGTGTCGACAACGTCAGATGCGCAGTGTCTGCGGGAACGCGCCTGGCGCTGCGTAGTTTTCACTATCGCTCAGCTACCATGCTCCGTAATCCGACTGCATTTTACCGACCACCGGTTTCAGATACTTAACCTCCCAACTTGTTCGGCTTTAATTAAGTACTCCACGAACGGTCGTGAAATACCACAACGCCACCGCGAGGCGGCAATAATATAGTTCGCGCGCAGTATGTAAGGCTGGCCTCCCAGTTCGAGAGGACCGAAAGCCCCGATTCCGAGAACGAACGTAATGGATGACGGGGCGCGCGCACATGTCGTCCCCACTTGGGTCTAATCGACCGCACGCCACAATACCGAGCCGCATTCCTTTGCGCCATGCGCGAACCTGTCACTTCAAGCATTCACTCCTGCCTAACGTGCCGCGTTGTTTAGAGCCCGCAAGAAAATTCCTGTACTTTTTTTTCGTCCCTTCGGCCTCCATTCCTACACCACTCTCTTTTTGACTAGCGGAATGTCACGTGATTGTAGGCGCGGTATTTCTAGCCTTTCATTACGGGACTCATATCTTCGAGCTCACTGCTGCCCTTTTGAAAGCGCCTGTACGTCTTCCTTGGACGAGAAGGACGCATTCCGGCGTCTTCATTGCGAACTTGTCCACCGGGTCAGCGATCACGCTATTTCTAAAAACGCGAAGTCATCGTTGTGGTGCCTTGAAGGATACGGTAATCTGCTTGTGTACTCCTTTCTGTTTTGCTTCGCAAAAGAAAGCACCGTTTCCTTTTTTTTTTTCGTGCACCGTTCTGCTAAGTGTCTTTTGTGGAGTTTGCAACACATTGGGCGGCTTGTTGTGCGGAAGAGGAAAGCCCCGCACTGCAGACTCATCTTCGGAGGCGTATCTCTGCCAGTCAGACTTGGACATCAATCAAGGCAAGCGTCTGTGCATAGTCGCTCGCACCAAGGCTGTGTCAAAACACCCCGAGAACGCGCCTCACTTGCAGGCGCCGACGTGAGAGAAGTAAGCATTTCGCTTAGTAACAGAAAAGCCTCTATACCCTTTGAGAGGAAGAGCACACGCTTTCACCTGTTAGGATGGCTGTTAGAGCTTCGTCCTCACGCTTTACAACTTAGGCTCACATAATCCGAGCTGCGAGAGCGCCGAACAGCCACTCCTTGCAAAGTCTTCCCAAAAGTGCCATGCGCACCTACGGCTAAAGATATCGCCGTCCTTCACCCCCTCGCCCCGGTGGAAGTCCGTCATTGCCATCTTCCCTGTATTAGCTGTGACGAGTTTCTGTTTCGACCTCAATTGACAAATGGTGCTCGGATTGAGCAATTGCCGGCAACTCTAGGTCCGCCTGAAGCAAGAAACTCTACTGCTTATCCTCCTCCTCCTACTCCGTATATCGGAAGGCTTAAAACGGAGCAGCCACTCTACTTGGCTAAGAAGTGCCAGCATGCGCTGTGTGCTTCAGCCAATTTGCATTTATAGCCAAATATGCACGGTAACGTTTGAAGTAAGAGGCTTGTAAATCTTAGTTAATTATTCCAAACGTATGTGAGTGCCTCCTAAAGACTTAACCAATACGTTTCACGCAGACGGACGAATGCCAGAAAATTTTCGGAGGAATGTCGGAAAGGAATCTCGGACCATAAACTGTTGTGCTTAAATCTAGAAATAAAACTCCGATCGAGGTTAACAAAAAAGGAATGTATATTCCTTTGTTCCTGCATGCGTTCTCGCGGGCTAGTGACGTCGATATATTGGATGCTTTAGTTAATTAATTTTCTCTCTTTACCTTATTGTACGAATCGGATGCCAATTCCGATGCCTCACCAAAGTCAGGCGCAAGCCTTCATTGATGCATGACTCGATGTGGAGGGCGTACAATTACCAGTTCCTCTTTACGATTACCACGCCAAAGAAAAGGAAACAATAAAAGGGCAAACAGGTGAGATGAAGATAGCCACTGCATGATGTACGACTGGCCACTCTGTATGTTTGATGACCAAGAGCATGTAGGTACTAAAAAATAAGAGGTGGAGAGATGAGTAAAATAGGGCTCAACACACGATGATTCAGAAGATTACATCACATGCGTTTGTAATGGTGCTCTCCTATATTCCTAACGCGACACAGGTATACTTACCAATATAGGATTACATACCTCTCGCCTATGATGACAGTTGACAATAAAGGCCGAAACGCAGAATTAAGAACAGAATACGCTGTTCCTACCACCTAACTTGACTGCTATGGAAATTTCCCCACCGAAGTAATACACCAAAAAATGTGCTCAAGCTTTCCTTTGTCCACATTTAGTGTACACAGACACTAAAAAGCTGCTTAGTCATGGAAGTTATTTCTTCGAGATTCGGTCCACAGTTCTATAGAGGGAAAAAGCTAATCATTAGAAGATAAAATGAGTCACAATGTTCCCCTTTCTTCATTTAAGTGTCCAAAAGGCAGAGCCGGTACGTTAGTATGACGTCACTAGTTTCAAGATATATTCCGATATTTGGGCCATCCTCGCTGAGAAAGAAAGAAATTGCGACATATTTTTTTTTTGTATATTATACATTTTCTGACAGGAGATTCACTTCCAGCTATGTGATCGGAGACCTCCTTCTGTATATTCATGCATGCATGTAATAGTCTCCAACCTTCTAGCTTATCTAAAAAGAAGCTTTTACAGAATAAAAAGAAATAACAAAAAGTTATCAAAACTGCCTAGAACAAGCCTTCGATTCACTTATAACGCAATGTAAGCCTTCTACATCAGTAAATTGCTGATTAGTCCACAGCAGGCGCTGTTCAAATGTCATGACGTAACAGGGAGTGATGGCATGAATTCGAAGCCCGTCTTTCGTACGTATGTGTGTCTTTTATGGCTTACCAAGACACCCCGCATATTGGTCCTGACGTTTTCGGTATTCCAGAAGAGTAATTTACTATGCTTATGCTTAACTTTCATCTTTGTCTCACATTAGGTTCGCCTGAATCTGCTCCGTCCAGTTTACACTTTGCTGAAGGACGCTCTATATGTATACGTTAAAGCCAAGATAAGTCAAGAAGTAAATTCAGAGTATAAATAGCTGTCTGCGATAGCAAATCTATAACAGCGTGGGCTTTTTCACGTCGAAGGTGAAGCGGCTTATACCCCTGACATACGGGCACTCTAAAGTCCTTCAGGTAAGGGGACATCTACCGGAAAGGCGTTCAAGTGCAGTGAAGCACGATAAAGGAGTTTTTCCCTTACGGCAAAGTTCCTTTGCGGGAAAGGAGCGCTCGTGTACTTTTCGAGTGGAAACGGAGTTACTCTCGCACACAGTGTGCACAACTCGTCAGTAGAAGGAAACCTGCAACACAACTACGGTGTCCCATAAGTATTTTCTTTTTACCTCGCAAAAATGTTTTAATTTTTTGCGGTAATGCGATTTGTCGAACAGTGAAGATTTACTGTAGCTATACTCTCAAACCCTCGCATCACGTCGCTAGTGCCGCCATGTTGAATTCCGGCAGTGTCATTTGCTGCGTCGTCTTTGGTATGTTAGCATCGTGAAACCATCGTTCGTTGCGCACGTAGGCCCACCTTCCGAGGTCGGCGGCTCGAGGGCACAGTGCTGAAGCCGTCAACATGGAGCTGCTCATGATGAGTCGACGTTTGTTGTTTTCCACTTTCGCCTTGGCTGCGTTTATCTCACCTTCAAGCGATCCAAGAGCGACAAGCGTCAGAGCGACCTCAACCCTTGGCTTCATCGCTAGCGTTTCGCTGAACCATGATGCAAATGTGCAGTTCTGTCATGCTATCACAATTGTGCGAATAACACATTGAATAAAACGCGTAACGCCTGCACGCACGAAGGAAGGGAGAACAAAAACCTGGGCAGCACCAGAATAAACAGCATGCACAGCAAATGACAGCAAAAAAAAAAAAAAAAAAAACACTGTACATAGTTGCCGGACCAATTTAAATGGCTGCTAAGAGCGCAAGAACGTGAATAAAATAAACTAGTATGCGCATTATAAGCCATCAACAACGAAAAAAAAAAGAGTTTTTGGGTTCTACTGTAGCTGAATGTAATCCAAATACGCAGCTTTTTAAAAATGCTTTCTCTCTTGCTGCTTTGACAAGCAGCGCTATTTTTCTTGCGGCGTTCATCCGAGGAAACACCTAAGGAAATTAGTGCGGTACCGTGTGTCATCGGCGCAACTCCTTTCAGCAAAAGGTCCTTCAGAGTAACAAAAGGGGTTTACTGTAAATAACTTTACTTTTGCCCGTGTGTCAGGGGTATTACATCACTTTATCGCAGGGTTATCTGAATGCTTTGTTCGAAGCGAGTTCCGGTTAACGCGATGGCGTGTTTCGGTGTCGAGACGAGGCTTTTCTCATTCCACACGTATGCCACAGATCCCTTATACCGCTGCCTTGGATCGTTTTTACCTTCGCGCTATTCAGACAGCTCACTCTGAATAGGCTGAGACCAATTAAAATACGTTTGGAGTGCGGAGGTATTAAGTAAAAAGAAAGAAGTAAAGACAATAACAAGCGCATAATAGCATCGCCTGTAGACTACCCAAAAACATATTAAATATACGCCCACTTCTACCCAGTGCGGATGTCAAAGTGCACGATATGCTCCAAGCATCGCGATACATGCACGGAACTTCTTTTGTAGAAGCAGGTGTCGTATTCATAATGTAAGCGCGAGTGCGATCCCCGTCCACCGTCGACGGTTCTCGGAAGCGGACCTGCGCATGCGCTGTCCGCTCGTCTGACGTGTGCGCCGGTGCGTAAATGCACGCACACCCTCTCTCATAGCGGTTGCGCAGTCCGCAAGGGGGCGTGGCAGTTCCATGGTCTCTGCCTTCTTTGGATAGCACGCTTTTTCATCGCGGTCAGCGGTCTCACCGGTTCAGCTACGCACGTGTGCCCATTACCTATTGTAATGCATTCTTTTTTCACCGTATTTAGTTTGTCACGCTCAGCTGTTATGACGTCGCGAAGGGAGAGGGTAACGAGAAGGATGCCCACGCTTCTGGGAAAACAGGCCCGGGTGAGGAGGTGTATGCATGCTGTCCCAAGCACTGCTTCTCCCCGTCTCCCATTCCTGTGATTTGTTTTGCATTGCTTTTCTAGACCAACGGCGCGTCATCGCTTGGTGGCATACGAGCCGAGCTCTCTTTCGAGCCCGCGCATATTCGCTACAATGGGCAGCTTTGGAAATATCGTCCCAAAGCGGTTTTGCATATCGAAAAACAAAAACTCCCTTCGCACTTCTTTTGCCTCTTCAGTCTTCCTTTTCTCTTTGTGTTGTTTGTATGTCTTTACATGATTAATAATAATAATAATAATAATAATAATAATAATAATAATAATAATAATAATAATAATAATAATAATAATAATAATAATTGCCTTCTTTAGAAAGGTTGGGCGATATCGCGCGCTAGCTTTGGAGGAGAGAAGGTCGCGGCTTCGAATTATAACTATGGCGGCCGACGATAATCCAATACGAACAGCCGCCTGCGCTAAGCTGTCGCACATACAGAAGGAACCTCAAGTAGTCAAAGTTAACCCAGATCCAGCACTTACGGCGTGTTTCATCTCTTATTGTCACTCTATAAACATGTTCATCAACGTGTGCAGCCTTATGATTAGAGACCGGATTGTAGGAAAATGCCTAATTCTTTTCGCGCGTCAGAGTCGCACCTACTTTGTGTATGAGCACGAAATATGGGTTAAGAAGTCATTTAGCAATGACTCCATAGTGCCTATAAATGCATATTTGGTCCTTTGTGCCCATATTTGCCTATTTTAACACTTGGCTCTTTCAAGCTCTTTGGGGGAGCTCATTTCATTTCAAAAACACATTCTTCTTTCCACAAGAACTAGCAGCATTAGCAGATGCTGTTGCTAATGTCAACGCACCTGGCAATATTGTCACGTGGTGGTGACGTTGAAGAAAGAACACAGTAGCAATACTGTGAACAAGAAAACTAACTTTTATTGGGCGAACCTGTGCCCACAAAACAGGCTACACTTATAGCGCAACGATAGCGGCGAACACGCTCGGCGATCGTCGAAAATCTGCTCAGCGGGTCAAGCGCGTCGGCTTTTATAGAGCAGTCGTCGAATGTTCCAGACTAATCGTTTGGACCCGCGTGCTTTCCACAAAGTTCTACACCATTCGCGCTACGCGATGAAATCAGATAACACAAGGTTCGGCGACAACAGACAGCCGGGTAGAAGCATCGATAACTTTCCAGAAACGGCGGATACATGCAGGCGCTTCCCGCGCTGTGCGATTGCATTTGTTAAGCGGCGAAACGTGGTCGCCCGATAAAGATAAGTACACGTATCAATACCCCCCTCTTAAAAAGCATCGACCCGATGCTGCAAACAAACGAAGGTAATAAACAAAAGCACTCGTAGCAAAGAAAAGAACAAAATGACGAAGTTCGTCAGCGTCCGTAAAAGGGTTTAAGGCGCACCACGTGGACCACTTCAGATCGTGCGCGGCGCCGCTGTGAATGCGAAATGCCGTCTGGCACGACCTCATAGTCCAGAGCGCCAATACGTCGGATGACCTTGTAGGGTCCGAAATAGCGTCGGAGTAGTTTCTCACTGAGTCCTCGTCGGCGTATCGGGGTCCAAACCCAAACACGGTCGCCGGGCTGGTACTCAACAAAGCGTCGTCGGAGGTTGTAGTGTCGGCTGTCGGTCCTCTGTTGGTTCTTGATCCGTAGGCGGGCGAGCTGTCGGGCTTCTTCGGCTCGCTGGAGATAGCTAGCGACGTCAACATTCTCTTCGTCAGTGACGTGGGGCAGCATGGCGTCGAGCGTCGTCGTCGGGTTCCTGCCGTAAACCAGCTTAAACGGCGTGATCTGTGTTGTTTCTTGCACCGCCGTGTTGTAAGCGAATGTTACGTACGGCAGGACGGCATCCCAGGTCTTGTGTTCGACGTCGACGTACATCGCTAGCATGTCGGCGAGGGTCTTATTCAGCCGCTCCGTAAGACCATTCGTCTGCGGGTGGTAGGCCGTGGTTCTCCTGTGCCTTGTCTGACTGTATTTCAGAATGGCTTGGGTGAGCTCCGCTGTAAAGGCCGTTCCTCTGTCGGTGATGAGGACTTCTGGGGCGCCATGTCGAAGCAGGATGTTTTCGACAAAGAATTTCGCCACTTCGGCTGCGCTACCTTTCGGCAGTGCTTTAGTTTCAGCGAAGCGGGTGAGGTAGTCTGTCGCCACGACGATCCACTTATTTCCGGTTGTTGACGTCGGAAAGGGTCCCAGCAAGTCCATCCCGATCTGCTGGAATGGTCGGCAAGGAGGCTCGATTGGCTGTAGTAATCCGGCTGGCCTTGTCGGCGGTGTCTTGCGTCGCTGACAGTCTCGGCATGTTCTGACATAACGGGCGACGTCGGCGGTCAGGCGCGGCCAGTAATACTTTTCTTGTATCCTCGATAGTGTCCGGGAAAAACCGAGGTGTCCAGCGGTCGGATCGTCATGTAGGGCGTGCAATACTTCTGGACGAAGTCCTGACGGGACAACAAGAAGGTAGTTGGCGCGGACTGGTGAAAAGTTCTTCTTCACGAGGAGATTGTTTTGAAGCGTGAAGGAAGATAATCCGCGCTTAAATGCCCTGGGGACAACGTCGGTGTGCCCTTCCAAATATTCCACCAGGCCTTTTAGCTCCGGGTCTGCCCGTTGCTGTTCAGCGAAGTCTTCCGCGCTTATCATGCCAAGGAAGGCGTCATCTTCGTCATCTTGCGGCGGCGGGTCAATGGGGGCGCGTGATAGGCAATCGGCATCGGAGTGTTTTCGTCCTGACTTGTAGGTTACAGTGATGTCGTATTCTTGTAGTCTGAGGCTCCACCGTGCCAGTCGTCCTGAAGGATCCTTTATACTCGCTAGCCAACACAACGCGTGATGGTCACTGACGACTTTGAATGGCCTGCCATAAAGATAAGGGCGAAATTTAGCTGTAGCCCAAACGATGGCGAGGCATTCCTTTTCGGTTGTAGAATAGTTGCCTTCCGCTTTTGACAGCGACCGGCTAGCGTAAGCTATCACCTGTTCGACTCTGTTTCTCCTCTGGACTAGAACGGCACCGAGGCCTAGGCTACTGGCGTCAGTATGGATTTCTGTATCGGCGTACTCGTCGAAGTGCGCAAGTACCGGCGGCGACTGCATGCGTCGTTTGAGTTCTTCAAATGCGTCGGCCTGCGGCGTTTCCCACTTGAACTCAACATCACATTTAGTTAGACGTGTCAACGGCTCGGCGATGCGTGAAAAGTCCTTGACAAAGCGCCTGTAGTAGGCACACATGCCAAGGAATCTACGCACTGCCTTCTTGTCGGTGGGCTGCGGGAACATTGCGATGGCAGCTGTTTTCTGGGGGTCGGGGCGTACTCCGGATTTACTGATGACGTGGCCTAGGAACAGAAGCTCGTCGTAAGCGAAGCGGCATTTTTCTGGCTTCAGAGTGAGCCCTGATGACTTGATGGCCTCTAGTACTGTGGCAAGCCGCCTAAGGTGATCGTCGAAATTTCCGGCGAATACAACGACGTCATCCAAGTAAACGAGACAGGTCTGCCATTTCAATCCCGCTAAAACCGTGTCCATCACGCGCTGGAACGTTGCAGGCGCCGAGCACAGTCCAAATGGCATAACCTTGAACTCGTAGAGGCCGTCTGGGGTGATGAAGGCGGTCTTTTCGCGATCTCTTTCGTCGACTTCTATTTGCCAATAGCCAGACTTGAGGTCCATCGAGGAGAAGTACTTAGCGTTGCAGAGCCGATCCAATGCGTCGTCTATCCGTGGAAGGGGGTATACGTCCTTCTTCGTGATCTTGTTCAGACGACGATAATCGACGCAGAAACGTAGGGTTCCGTCCTTTTTCTTCACCAGGACAACAGGGGATGCCCATGGGCTTTTCGACGGCTGGATGATGTCGTCGCGCAGCATTTCGTCGACTTGTTCTCTTATAGCTTCGCGTTCTCGCGGCGAAACTCGGTAAGGGCTTTGGCGGAGTGGTCGAGCGTACTCCTCGGTGATTATGCGATGCTTGGCGACTGGTGTTTGTCGAATCCTCGATGTCGTCGAAAAGCAGCTTTTGTATCGTCGGAGCAGACTTCTGAGCTGCTGTTGCTTAATCACTGGGAGACTTGGATTAATGTCGTAGTCTGGTTCGGGAACCATGGTCGTCGGGGTAGATGCGGCGGAATCCGAGAGGACAAACGCATTACTTGTTTCCAGAATTTCCTCGATGTACGCGATCGTCGTGCCCTTGTTGAGGTGCTTGAACTCCTGGCTGAAGTTTGTCAGCAACACTTCAGTTTTCCCTCCATGCAGTCGAGCGATCCCTCTTGCGACGCAAATTTCACGGTCTAGCAGTAGACGTTGGTCGCCTTCGATGACGCCTTCTACGTCAGCGGGTATTTCGGTGCCGACCGAAATAACAATGCTGGAGCGGGGCGGGATGCTCACTTGGTCTTCAAGCACATTCAAGGCGTGGTGACTACGAGGGCTCTCCGGCGGTATCGCTTTATCTTTCGACAGCGTTATTGACTTCGACTTCAGGTTGATGATTGCGCCGTGTTGGTCCAGGAAGTCCATACCGAGAATGACGTCTCGTGAACACTGTTGGAGGATAACGAAGGTGACAGGGTAAGTCCGGTCGTGAATGGTAATTCTTGCCGTGCACATTCCTGTCGGCGTAATCAGGTGTCCTCCAGCGGTCCGAATTTGAGGGCCTTCCCATGCAGTCTTAACCTTCTTCATCTGGACGGCGATGTGTCCACTCATGACTGAGAAATCGGCGCCTGTGTCGATTAAGGCGGTGACTGCGTGGCCGTCTAGAAGCACGTCGAGGTCGGTGGTTCTTTGTCTTGCGTTGCAGTTGGGTCTTGGCGTCAGATCACGGCTGCGTCGTGTTGAATTGAAGCTAGTACGTCGCGTCGTGAAGTCGTCTTTCGTCGGTGCAGTCTTGGCTTCCTGACTTCCTCGGGACGGTGGCGCGTCGTCATTATGTCGTCGAGATGGTTTCTTCGGCGCTTTCGTCGGCGGCGGAGGATCTTCGTCAGTTCGACGAACAGCAACCGCACCTCCATCGGTTGCTGCTTTTAGTTTTCCGGATATGGGCTCGCTGACCGGCCCCGGGCTGGGCCACTGTATGGTCGGCGCTGCGGCGACAGGTAGCGGCCTGGTGATGGCGAACGCGACGGTCGTCGAGAGCTCCATTGAGTAGCGGCGAGGTAGTCGGCGATGTCACGTGGGCGCTCTCCAAGCTGTGGACGCGGCGCGTTAACGGCGAAACCTCGCAGTCCCATCTCTCGGTATGGGCATCGTCGGTAGACGTGACCTGCCTCTCCGCAGTGGTAGCAGAGCGGGCGGTGGTCAGGAGCGCGCCAAACGTCAGTCTTCCTCGGGTAGCTGCGCTGGGCGACGGGTGGGCGTGCTGGCTGCGGCGGTGGTGGTCGACGGAATTGCGGCGTTACGGGGCCCTGGCGCGGTAGTGGAAAGGGACCTTGACGGCGGGCGACGGCGGCGTAGCTCATCGCTTGCGGCTGAGGCTGCGGTGGTTCTGGTTGCACCTCAGGAACTCCAAGCGATCGGTGCACCTCTTCTTTTACGATGTCGGCGATCGAAGCCACTTGAGGCTGCGACGAAGGCAAGACCTTGCGCAGTTCTTCGCGCACAATGGCCCTGATGGTCTCGCGCAGATCGTCCGTGGCCAGTGATTGAATTCCTGCGTAGGGGGTAGAGCTTGTACGGCGGTTGAATTGCCGGTTCCGCATTTCGAGTGTCTTCTCGATGTTCGTCGCCTCACGAAGAAACTCTTCGACGGTCTTCGGTGGGCTTCTTACCATCCCGGCGAAAAGTTCCTCCTTCACACCACGCATGAGTAGGCGAACTTTCTTTTCCTCGGCCATATCCGGGTCGGCGTGGCGGAACAGACGGGTCATTTCTTCCGTAAAGATGGCAACGTTCTCGTTTGGTAGCTGCACTCGGGCGTCCAGCATAGCTTCGGCCCTTTCCTTGCGCACGACACTTGTAAAGGTGCACAGGAAGCCGCTACGGAACAGGTCCCACGTAGTCAAGGTCGACTCCCTGTTCTCAAACCACGTTCTGGCGGCGTCTTCTAAGGCGAAATAGACATGCCGCAGCTTGTCGTCGGAGTCCCAGTTGTTGAATGTCGCGATTCGCTCGTAGGTCTCCAGCCAAGATTCCGGGTCTTCAGTCGCTGCTCCATGGAAGGTCGGTGGGTCCCGGGGTTGTTGTAGGATAACGGGGGACGCTGGGGCAGCCATTGAGGTTGTCTTGACCACGATCTTTTTTGTCGCCTCAGGTAGAAGTCCGTGCTCTGGGGGCAGGCCTTGCAGTCTGCGGCTAGCACGCTGGTCTTGGGCGGTGTCGGTTTTGTCCTCGGGCTTCGGGCTTGGATCGCGGCTTTGCGGGGGCGTTCGGTACATGAACGCACAAGCACCTCCACCAGATGTCACGTGGTGGTGACGTTGAAGAAAGAACACAGTAGCAATACTGTGAACAAGAAAACTAACTTTTATTGGGCGAACCTGTGCCCACAAAACAGGCTACACTTATAGCGCAACGATAGCGGCGAACACGCTCGGCGATCGTCGAAAATCTGCTCAGCGGGTCAAGCGCGTCGGCTTTTATAGAGCAGTCGTCGAATGTTCCAGACTAATCGTTTGGACCCGCGTGCTTTCCACAAAGTTCTACACCATTCGCGCTACGCGATGAAATCAGATAACACAAGGTTCGGCGACAACAGACAGCCGGGTAGAAGCATCGATAACTTTCCAGAAACGGCGGATACATGCAGGCGCTTCCCGCGCTGTGCGATTGCATTTGTTAAGCGGCGAAACGTGGTCGCCCGATAAAGATAAGTACACGTATCAATATGACATAGCAAATAAGGGCTTGTGTTGCAACATTTATAGATTTTTTGAGAGTCTCACGCCAAAAAGCTTACGTTGGTTAGCAATTGCACAGAAAAAAGAACACAAGAAGTATGCTTCTTCGCCAGCCGACATGCCACTCCACGTTAAACTGAGGGCAGGGATTAGAGAGAAAAAAATCACAGCATGCTGAGAGAGGTTTACTGTCGGCTGTAGCTTGGAGATAGTGCCAACTGTAGAGTAAGCTGTGCGTATATCTTTAGCGAAAGGGTGCAAAGTTCGCCGCAGCAATTAGGGACTGTACATGTAGTTACGCGGTACCATTTTCAGCGTCTTCACTCTTTCGTGCATGCTTGTGCAGATAAAAACAGCCTATGGCAGTTAATCTAAAGCAGTAAGCTCTGGCGTTCGCCCGTTACACAAGTTTAATGCATCGCATTTGTATTGCAGCAGCTGTCGAAAAAAATTGTGCAATATTGCAGTTGTGGTAATGAAGAAACAGAGGTTCCTCCCCACACCCCTTCTTTTTTTCAGCTGAAATAAATTTCCGAGGTTCTCTCATGAGAACATCAAGAATCCCAGAGAGCGTGATCCCCTCAAAAATATGAAAATACAGAAACGCTTCATTCACCTATGTCAAAACTGCGCGCTTGTTTTCCATCTATATAAAGCTTATTGTGAGTGATAGGAGACACATTCTTGAACTTCAAAACCTATAGGTGATAAGTATGTGTTACTGTGATAAGTACTAAAACGATTTCTAAACGCATAGTATTTAACGCTTCTTTTCTTACTGGAACATTTGTTGGCTTTAATTCATTAGGCAGAAGTTTTAGAATTCTCTCGATAGCCAATCGGTGGCTTTCCTGGCATATTTCGTATTTCTCGTGCTGGATCCACTTGACGCGTCATTTTAAGCAGAAAGGCTATGGAATGCACACTAACTGCTCATTCAGTCCGAACAGATCTATTAAACATCGGGGTTGACAAAAAAGGCGCCTCTCGTGTGCCCAACAAAGTCTTGGGAATCGATGGCTTGCATAGTAAGGTTGTTACCTCACAAGTGGATTGATGCTACTTCCGGTTTCTTACCATAAAAATCGTCAACAAACATTCAATTCAGAAGACAAGTCCAAGTTTGTGGACAATTTATAGTGCCTATTTCGCCCTCTAAGGCGCCAAAAATGAGGTTTAAGGTGCCTGTTTAAAGCGTCTAAGCCCCAAATATTGAGTGCTTAGAATTGCGGCCTCTACTAATGATACAGTACGAAAACAAAGGCTCATTGGTTTGGAGAAACGTTTTCGCAACAGTTCTATCGCCTGAGTGCAGGAAGTCCATGTGATTTCTGCTCCCTGATGCCCGAGATGCAGTCAACCTTTCTCTCTCTCTCACACTACTTTTTCGCTCACAGATGATATTTGATAGAAAACTGTACAGTCGCACATACACCTTTCGCACATGCGTTTCAGATCCCGGAGTCACTGAGCAAGCCGCCATCACCCTCGCCCTGCTAGACGGTCATGGGTTCGAGATTTATAGCGATTCCAAAACAGCAGTTAGGGCTTTTCAGAAGAGTTGCATCGCCAAGCAAGATGCTCGTCTTCTTAGCGTCTCGAGTCCATATACTCTTACGCTTCATTCGATTCACTGGTTTCCCATTCACGGAAGATCGATTGAGGGTGCTCCCCCGACCTCAATAAATCTGTTCACGAGGCTGCGCGCGACCTCACCGACCGCGCTTCCTCATTAAGGAGCGCCGACTCCCCTCCTGCCACGGCCACAGGGACGCTCCCGCTACTCACAACGAGGTTATGAAATTCTTCTACATGTCTAGACAGGTCTTTCCACCCCCTCACCCCAAGTTGAATAGGGCGCAAGCCGTTTCGCTTAGACTCTTACAGACCAGCACATATCCGTGTCTGTCCGTTCTACACGAGGCTTACCCCGACGTGTATCGCGACGACACCTGCCCGTCCTACGGGCAGACCACCACTCTAGCGCACATGCTCTGGGAGTGCGGGTCGACATAGCCCACGTTCAGCAAGGAGGAGTGTGACTCGCAAGCGATCTGCGTAGCCCCACTCTAGACAAGCAAATCCGGGCTGTCCGGCGTGCCGGCGACCGGGCCAGCGGGCCAGACCTGCCGGTCCCGACGTGGAACTAGCCGGGTGCGCGACGAGTTCGCGTCCTCGCCGGACCTCCAATAAAGTTTTCTCACTCACTCATTGTCAGCAGTACATTAGGCGGTCCCAAAGTAGAATTGTCCGGAGAACCTCCTGCTTCACACTGCATATAAAATAATGATTCAATATCAGCAGGATGCACCCAACAAGCGATTACACATAGCAGAATGTCATATACATACAAAATCACAAGATAAAACAATAAAATAAAGGACTGTACTCGTAAAAAAAAGGCTATTTCATTATGATAAGCTAACAGAGTCATAATTACAGATTATCAAGATAGTATAAATTGTGAATTTGTAACCATACAACACGAAAGTATTTGCTTAAAATCAATATATACTCCAAGAATGAAGAAGTTTATACGTTGTAGAAATTGCTACAAGAAAAAGAAAGGAAGAATGAAAATCAAAAGGGAAATTCGCGAAAGAAAGAAAAGAATCAGGAAAAGAAAAACCACAGAGAAAGCATCTCATACAGCAACCTTTGAAGGGAGTACGAAGACGAGGTAATCACAGGGAGAGCATCTCTTCTAACAATCTTATTTTTAATTCTCGTTTAAAGGAATACGAAGAAGAGATAATCCTAATGTCTGTAGGAATTTCATTCCAAACCGTTATACCACCCAATATTATGGTAAACATATCATAATGTGATGTGATTTTGGGTAAAAGGAGACTATTCCGTTTAGAAAATCTAGTGTTGTATAGAATCTAGTGTATGTTACAATGTGGTCAACGTGGTTTAAATCACGAATCCTGGGCCTCAACGAGGTGCGACGTAGTACTATCGCATTTCTCTCCCGTTTACCGATAAATACCTCCTGTATTTTTTTTTCTCCTTTTGTCGCGATCTCGTGCGTACTTTCATAATTATAGCGATTGCAGTTGTCCATGCGTTGTTTCGGGCTTGAACAGCTAAACTAAAGGAACAAACTGAAGGGACGCAAAACCAAGTCTGCGTTAAATAGCACATTGCAATTTAGCATACCAAACCGGTCAAATTTAGCCAGTGTTGAGCCAATCACAGCGTATCATAATACAGCTCGAAGAGCAAACGACGGCCGGCGTCGCCGCATTCTCGATCGCACAAGCTGCCAGTGGTGTCACGGTTTGCGCCAATGCTGATATGAGATTACTACGCGTAATCCGTAGGTTAAGGAAAGTAACAACTTTTGCGGGCCCTTTCTTCTCGAGACCAGAAAAGAAGTGAAAGAAAGAAAACGAGCCAAGAACGAGAAAGCACCGCGTCGTATGGTTGCCGTCACCAGCAGCGCGCCGCAGTACGCGAAATTCGAAACGTGCACCTTGGCGAAAATGCAGAGTAAAATAATTAAACTAAATTCCGCAGTTTTACGTGCTGATACCACGATGCGACTATGACTCCGGAATAACTTTGATCACTGGAGTTCTTTTGAGATGCACCCAATGCACGGACGTTTTTGCATTTCGCCCCCTATCGAGATGCGGCCGCTGTGGCAGGGAAGTGATTCCGCGACCTCGTGTTTAGCAGCTCAAAGCCAAAGCCACTAGGCAACCACGGCGAGCACATTTAAAAGGAGAGTAACCTGCCAAGACTAGCCTGACACATGTTTTTTCTCCAGTGCTCTCTAAAGCACTCGCTTGCTTAGATTTTGAGTTGTTACAACTGAAGAAGCGCCCGGAGTGTTTGTTGACAATATTCTTCTTCTCCATGTAGCAATCGAACTTGCTCTTGAAACTGTTTCCCGTCTGCGCTGTTTATCAATGATTCAGACCTAGCCAGGATGACGTCGCAGGATGTTTATGCGGAAGATATGTTGTGTGTTACCTCGCCTATGCGCAGGTTCTCGTCTCGGAACGTCAGTGTTATTGCAAGAAGCAACCTGTCTGCGTCTTGTGGCCACTCTCATTTTTTACGTTCACTCTTTCCGACGAGTCTGTTATCGCTGTACACCTCTCTATATCTGAATGCGTTCAACTCTGCCCCCTGCTTCTTGAGAGAGATAGCGGTGTTGTTCGCGCTGTAACCTTGTGCAGTAGCGACCAACAACACGCTTCTCAAGACGTGTACCCCACTAGAGTGGGTTGGCAAGGGCAAATATTGACGTTCTCGAGAAGGATCGAGCGCGCTGGCTCGCTTCTGGAGTGAGCTTAAGTTTACGAGAATGCGCATACAGCGCCACGCAGCGTCGTTTTCTCTCTGGCCCGTCAAAACACGCAGAAGCGCTGTCGCCGAACGCATGTTCGAGACAGGTTGAGGTTCGCGGTCGAGCGTGCTCGCCAAGAGAGCTTGAACACAACACGCGCGTGCAAGCACCGTTGTCACGGAAACAGACGCGCGCGCACGAATTGAAACGACGCAGCTGCCAATGCAGGCGCACGCGCGCTTATTAAGCAGTTTAAGCCGTTTTGTTCACGACAGCGAGAGGGACGAAATCCCCGAGGTTTACGTGTGCTTCGAGGACATGCATGCTGCAACCTCTTCTTCTAACGAATCAGTCTGCAAGTTCAGGAGCTCAACGAAGAAAACCGCTAATATGTTATGCCAATAGCTTGTACGCCGGTACGTTGTAGTACCCTGGCCCTGCGGTGAAGCCGGGCGCGCGCGGCTTAGGTTGGTGTCTAAAATCTGGCCCGTTTCTTCTTTTGTGGATGCATCTGAGTCAGTCAGAAAACCACACGTGCAGTATCTTAGAGACACTAGCGGAACTACTTGCAATGAATCGTCACAAATCACGTTTTCAAGAAGCACTGATACATATTTCCAGGGGCGTGCGAATTGTTATTTTTGAGACCAAATCAAACACGAATCGAGAAGTGTCAGAACTGATTAGAATCGAACAGAATATAGAAAATTGTTCGAAAATTTGATAGCCGTTTTCACCATTAATATAAATCGGTGCTCCCATCCTAGTATGTCCGCAATGTTACAAAGTTTCTGCGATTACCTTACAAGGTATATAGCATAGTTTATTAAAAGCACAAATGAATCACTGTTTTAAAGATACACATCATGCTGAGACATTTCTCGTACAGGAACTCAACGGCGAAACATTAGGGGAATTTCGTGCGAGAATTGAAAATATAAACTGGAGCTCCCTGCTTGAAGTAACTGATGCAAACAACGCTTACAATACGTTTATATGCATTCTGAAGGAAGCGTATACTTGCTGTTTTCCGTTTAAACGAGTAAGAAGGCCCACTAAAATACGCAAGCCATGGGTTACGAATGAGTGTCTCAAAATGATTCGCGAGAAAAATTCATTATATGTTAAATTCATGAAAACAAAGGCAATTAATGATCTCGCAGCATTCAAGAAATGCCGCAATGGTGTAACTAAACTTTTGAAGAACACAAAACGAGCATACTTTGAACATCGGTTTAATAAAGCAAAGAGTCGACGCGAAACAGTCAGGCGTGAACTTAACAAGCTTTGAAGACCAGACCGTGAAGATGAGTTGGAAGTTACTGTGGGTGGCAAGTTGTTAAAGGGCGAGGAGCTAGCAAACAGCTTTACTGACTACTTCTCTAGCCTCAAGCAATTACAACAAAACAGCAATTGAGTTATAGGGTGTACTACCCAATGAACATTCAGCCTTTTTTTGAGCCAACGTCTCCGGAAGAGGTTTTCTTAGCTTTCATGTCCCTGAAAAACAGCAAAGCGCGTGATATTGATGGGCTGCAAATAGCACCCATTAAATTTGTGCTCGATCTTTTGTTGCCTGTCCTCACTCATATATTCAATATTGCTTTATCTACTAGAGTCGTTCCCGAAGCAATGCAACATGCCAAAGTTACTGTCCTATTTAAATCAGGAAACAAAAACGAATTTTCCAATTACAGAGCAGTTTCAGTATTACCTGTACTTTCAAAAGGATTAGAAAAAATTATCTCTAAAAGGGTTACATCATTTTGCGAGAAACATTCTATCATATCCAAGCAACATTTGGTTTTCGAAAAGGAACGTCGACAGATCTTGCTTTACTGTCACAAAAGGAATTCATTCTTAACGGATTTGAAGGTAAAAACACAACAATAGGAGTTTTTATTGACTATTCCAACGCGTTCGACCGTATTAACCATTTAGTTTTATTTTATAAATTACGGCATTATGGGTTTCGTGGCACTCCATTACCACTTATCCATATTTAAGACATAGCAAGCAGTGCGTCTAAACTAAATCCCACCAATCAACTCTTCACAAAATGTTGCAAGGAGTTCCGGAAGGCAGCGTTCTTGGGCTAACATTGTTCAACATCTACATAAATGACATCGTTCATATAAGCAAAAAAAAAAAAAAAAGGAGAGAGAGCACACTTCATCATTTATGCCGACGACAGCAGTTTGTTTTTCCAGTTTACTAGTCGGGCTTGCCTGTCGAACCTGGCAAATGACACCCTGAGTAGTTTACTTAAATGGAGCAAAATGAACTTACTGGAAACAAATACTACGAAAACAAAAGTTATTCTGTTTGCTCCACCACAGAAAAAAATTGATAGGAACATAATGTTAAAGCTTGGTGCGAAGAGGATAGAGCTTGTAAAAACAGTAAAAACTCTAGGAGTAGTTTTTAATGAGCATTTATTGTAGAATGATCCCGTCGCCCGAGTTTCAACGTCTATGGCCAGGGTTTGTGGCATACTATGCAAATTCAGGCATGTTTTACCCCCTAAAATTAAACTTTCAATCTACAACAGCCTTCTTGCTCCTCACATAAATTATTGCGATCTCGTATGGGGAACCTCTTCCCAAACGAATCTTGATAAACTACTAGTCCTGCAGAAAAAAGCCGTCCGCAATATTGCGAATGCCTCTTACGATGCTAATACAACTGCAATATTTCGCTTCCTTAATGTGATTCCCGTACAACACTCGTACGGAACAAACCTTATTTTAAAGTGCAAAAACATTCTTCTATAGAACAACACATTTTTCTTAGATTTATACAAATTAACTTTCCCCACACATGTACCGTACAATATGAGGCAAAAGTACGCTTGGCTACTGCCATTTGCAAGAACAAATTACGGGTTTACTAGATTAGAATATCGCGTGCCGAAGTTACTAAACGCCTTACAGGATGTTGATATAACCCTAGATGATATTCCTAAGCGAATGTTGACAGCACAACTTTCAGAATACGGTGCATTTGCGTGGAACCGGCGACACAAACGGTTGTGAAATTTAATTGAAATGATTTATATAACGGTAATTTGCTAATATTTCTTGATGAATATCCCTTGTACGAAAGCATGTTGCTGTACTAAATTATGCCCTTATGAATGGCTGTATGAGTTACAATGGCAAGTTTCTGAAATCTGAATGTTTTAGCAATGTTTAAAGAACAATGTTTTAAGAAAATACTATATATGTACTGGTGAATATGTGGGCACTTCTTTTTTTTTTCTCTCTCTCTCATTGAAAAACTATAGCACGAAGTTTTCTGGTATGCGTGCGTGTATATTTATATTATATGTACTCGGAATGTATGTATGAATCTGTGCCTGTTGCCAAGAAAAGGGACAAGGACCTAGTCAAGCTGCTGTGTTGCAGCTTTTTGTTCTTGCCCTAGCGCTATTTTTCTGCTGTAAAAGAAGAAGGAATGCTGAAATAAAATGAAATGAAAAATGAAATGAAAAATGAAATGAAATTCCGGCTAAATAAGCAGTTCGAGTGGTGAGTGCGAATGATAATGGTATAGCCGGGAAAGTCTGGCTGCCCAAGTAACGTATGGAACGTGCTTCCCTACTTCTCGGGTTTTATGATTACATTTATCGCACTTTCACTCCAATTTTATCTTTGATCGCCCTCAGTTGACGGATTTCAAATATTCCAAAAGTATTCGAAAATTATTCCTATTTACGAATAGTGACGATTCGATTCGATTACTGAATCGAATTTGACGATACAAGTTCGTTATCCGAGCGTTTAGAATATTCGCACATCCCCTTTAGTATTTACCAAAAACAATGTGCTGCTTACGTCGAGAAAATGAGTGCGCGTTTATTATGCAAGGAGCACAGTGACGTAAATCGAAAGGCTCGCCCTTGCGCGTCAACGGTGACAGAACGCCCCATGAAAGTCAATCTCGTGGAACCACGTCTAAAAAAATGCCCGCCGCTATAGTGTAGCGCACTGCACGCTGAGACACTGCGCATGCTGTACGATTATTGCTGCCACTTGCTGCAGCCTAGGTTTGGATAAAACTCTCGTTCCGAAACAATCATGTAACAACGACCCTATCTATATACACGGAGCACTTATAAAAACCAGGGGCACAATTCCAAAAGGTTCTGCTCCCAAAAACCCTGTCCCGTTAGCCAACCGCGTTCGTTAAATCATTCGACTTCACCACAATTACCGACCGCCAGTTGTTACGACTTGTGCTAACGTGTGAACAGCATTTTGAATATAGGCCAAGGGACAGGCACGCGTGCAAGTAATCCAAGTGAGAACATTTGTGGGCATTGTACAAGGCTCAATATTTTGTTGACGATGTGGCTTAGTTGCTGGATTTAATTTATTTATTGATTTGGCAGGTAGTCATTATCTTGCTCACTTGCTTCAAAGAATACTAATACAGTAGGTAAAGAAGTGAGGAAGGAGATAGAAGGACGACTTCTCTTTGCTATACGAATGTTCGAAGGATTTCAGACAATAATAACATACAAAAAAATACGGGAACGTTTTTGGAGCTTATACTGTTATGTTGCCTTTACTCCCATTCGCCCTCGACACCTTTCGGTTTCGCCTATAACCTCCTAACTGAAGGACGCAAGTGCATTCTGTCGGTTTAATTTCGTTAAAGCCTTTTTAGTGAACGCCCGCTTCCCGCTTGAAAATAACGCCAAATAAAGATTCATCATCGCAATAAGAGGTAATAGAAGCTGGGGAAAGATCATTTATACGGACGCGAACGCACAAAGCGACAATGCACGGTACTTCATCAACAAAATCAAAATTATCTAATTACTTCACGTAATACGCCGGCTGCACGGCCGGCTGTATTCGGCTTCGTACCATTAGAGCGACTAACAGTTAAAAATAGTGTTTAAGTTGGAATAAAACTCGGTATATAGTAAATAAATAAATAAATAAATAAATAAATAAATAAATAAATAACCCTACGAGATTTAAAGTTTTTATTTTTCCGTTCTTCATACATAAGTGGCTCTGGAGAGACTGATGTAGAGAGCACCTGGCCTACAGCAAATAAATGAAAAAAGAAATACTAAGAGAACAATTGAAGAAATGAAAAATAAAGAACACAAACTAATAAAGATAACGTTGCAATGTCCAGTTCACCGAACTTTGGAGTTCTCATCCTTTATTGCAAAAGCCCTTCACGTAATAAATAGTTGTCAGGTCCAAACACACAGCTCAGCTCAAGTTCTGCACAACACAGATCTTAAGTGCGTCCCCTCATACATAACTGCATGCGTGACCCCTTATCAAAAACGCTGATCTAACTATGTGTCCACTAATATGACTGCCAAGTTTCCAGAGAACGTGTGCCGCCCACACCAAGAGACGCAAGTTAAAAGCAAGTGGTTCTCCCCTTACGCTAGCCGATATAAATGAGGGTTATCTCGAGGAAGCGCTGTTTGTCTTCCTGTCCAGCGCAGCGTGCGTCGAGGATCTGAGCAGCTGCTATCACATCACACGGTGCTTGGACAATTACTACGCTCAGCACTCTCTGCTATCCGGAAACAGTCGAGCCAAGAGATCGTAAACGACAGCGCGGGATGGGCGGCCAGTATACAAGGCCGGATGCCTGTGTAAAAGACGCACACTTGCGGATTTTCGAGGCGTAGAAAGCATAGTTTCTGAATTGCAACTCACTTTAGATGCACAGGTCGGCATTCTCGCGGAAACGAGTGTGTTATTCGGGTCCGTCAAGAAGACAGGAGTTCCTCACAGTTCTCTTCAGGACATTGTTTTCCCGCGCGGGAACCAGTTGTGTAGGAAGGAGGTCTCTGGCCTTCTTTTAAATTACCTACAGGACACGGATTTGGCCTCCACATGGTGAACTTAGGAGTGACCATATGTAATTGTGAGGTCTGTGTCTGATTTATGTGATTTACTTATTCACCACGTTGAAGAACGTGGTGATATTTAACGAGGTAAACCATTACCATTATTTAAGGCAATTAAGCACGGCTGTTAAGAGAAAGAAAGATGTGATACCTTTTTTTTTCTAAAATAAGATGAAGTGTTCCCATTGTTTGTACTGCTTCACTTTATTTTTGTTCTCTCTCTCTCCCACACTTCTCCTCGCCCTGCTTTTGATATTGGGTGCCTCTAGCACGCGCCAATCCTCGAGTATAAGATGAGAAGGAAAAAGAAGGGCAAAGAGAAAAAAGCAGGCGGGGCACGGCGAGAGGGGGAACGGGCGGGCGAACTGATCCGGCCAGAAGTGGGATTGCGTGCCGCGCACCGACTTATTTGCCCTCCGATGCGAGGGTCGTTGAGTAACATCGCGGCCGGCGGACGTGCGCCCTGTTGCCGAGCGCGAGCCTCCGCAAGCTGCGAGACGCCCACGCTCGGAACGTTGCGCGCTCTCCCGGGGTTACAAATATCGGCATCGAGGAGAGATCGGCTGCCCGGGACATAAGCAGCTTCCCACTCCTGATCCGGCGTCGACTTATGGCGGAGACTTACGCGTTTATTCAACTGCGGCGAGAGCTCGAGCTCCGACTCCGCCAAACGCGAGAACGAGGCGAGCTTCGGATCGAGACGTCGCACTTCGACGGCGGTCTGCAATTCACTAAAGTTCAATGAGCAAAAGCCCTTCCTCTTGCAAGATGGAAAGTTCTACCAATTGGTACACGTTCGTTTATGTCGGTCACCTAAAGTACAACAGACAAATACGAAAAGTCAGCTTCGTCCTGTGTTTTTGCGTCCTGCCGGTCCTTTGTCCGCTGACTGACGCACCAAAATGACAAACTCTTCCTTGAAGCCCTCCGTGACGTCTGTTGTCATTTTCCGCCATTCAGTCATGCTGAACGTTCGCTCTAACGTGCACAAAATGTGCTGCACTGATAGCTCTGCAGAGGCACATTCTAATGAAGGCACGAAAACAAGACCATGGATTTTTTACTTCGAGCAGGCACATTAATTCCGCTGCACCCTGGATCCTAGAAGCGAGTTACTGCTTCAGCAAAGATGACCACTAAGTAGTTCCTCGTGGAAAACATTGGCAGAAGGAGCGACTTCCTGAGGCATGCACTTCCAACATTCAGGGTAGCTTCGGTGAGTCCGAAAACAACGGTACGAGACCGCTCACAAGCATATCGGGCCCGTGTAGGGGAAGGCGAGCGCGGTGTTGGGCTCGGTCAGCCCACGGTCCGCACGACATGAACCGACAGAGCTTCAACTACTTGGAAAAATGTATACAAACGTAAGCAAGTAGAGATGGTTGTTCTCAGCCTACGAAGAGCCGAAAGGCAATTTCGCTGTTACGTCGCTTCGACGCAGGGGGTCGCCAACACTCAGCCTACCAGCAACGCTTACACGCAAACGCTGTCGGGTCGGGCCATCTCACCTTGACTTCTCGAGCTGCTTGTGTCGACTGTATTTACGCGGATGCACTGCTTCGATGCGACAGTTTGATCATTCTACCGAGTGCTCGTGGTGTGCCGATTCTTGCCCAGTCAACCCCACTTTTGAAAGCAGGATTGTTCACATTTAGTTCGCGTGCGAACAAATAGTATACGTTATCGTGCAATACATATGCAGCTGTGCAGAGAATGCGCCAACATGAATGGGGACAGCTAATCGTAACTCAAGTAAACGATTACTGAGCATAGACTTTCTACGAAAGATGTTAGTTTTTGCTAAATACCGCAACCCTCACAGAACTTGGCCCTCTCAGCTCTCGTTCTCAATGCAAAAACAAGTACAGTTCTCAGCTCTAAAGGCTAGTCGGGCGTTCAGTTTCACATTGTTCCCGAGTGCACATCTGAAGAATATGGACACTCTTGCCTCACTTCGAGTGACGGCAGCTGACTTCGCATGGTCGTAAGTAAAAATAAATAAAATTTTGATTCTTCTTTTCCGCAGACTTTGCATTCTAGCGCTGATGCTACTATACGGAAAATTTCGGCGCACGGAGCCTATAGAAAGAAGAGTTCGGCTCAATAGTCTGTAAAAATAATTATATCATCGTAATGACTTGTTTTATCCTCGTGAATCCATGGCATATCAGAAATAACACCGCGAACGACGTATCTAGTGTCAAACAGCGGCGACTACATTGAGACTATTTCAGATCTACTCTCGGTGTGGGCGTCGCTCGGCTTCCGAGAGGCCACCAATGCCCGCAACGCGATGACGCTCCAATACACGCCTAGATGAGTTCCGTATGGCGACAGATTGAAGCGCGGATAACCTATGCGCTGTGTGTTTTGGCCACGACAATTTCGTGGGCGTCGTGCGAGGTGACATGGCCGCGGCGGCGCGCGGGGATGCTTTTGCCGAAAATAAGCCCGTGGTGCGTCTTACTTCGACGCCGCTTAGATGTTACGTAGGTTGCTCCATCTACTGTATACGATCACCCTCCCTCACACTACACCAATTAACTCTGTTAATAACTGCTCACCACTGTACATATATTTGAAATAAGGATCGAAACTGGTTCACTTAAGCTACTGGTAACCGTAATGTACCATAAGTGTCAGACATTATGGAAAACATCGCAGCTATTAATGACAAAAGTTTTCCTAAAGCAATCGTAGAACCTAGCAAGCAACATATGTGATAAACTTATATGTTACCTCTTATTTAGGAAGCGTTTGTTTCGTAAGTACATTTGGGTATTTAGGCTTGGGCATTTACGCTTCGGTACATAATTGGGTAACTTACTTGGGTATATATTAGTGCATAAGTCTCGGAAAGACTGTGTTCATTCAACATGATCCACTGTACCGCAACTTACCACCGTGAAGGCGCCAACTTCACATGCGCCATAGCCTCCTAGACAAAAGAAGTTATCGTATACCTATACTCGCGGAAAGAGAGAGACAGAGACAAAACTTTATTGAAAGTCCTTGCTCGCGGACAACTTTCTGTGGCAATGAAGGGAAAGCTACAGAGGCAAAGCGCGCACAAGTGAGAGCGCTCCCGCAAACAACCCTCATTTTCATACGCATTAGCTAAACACCTTGTTTACGACGGCTAAACAAAGCAAAACATGCTGCTGAGTGTTGAAGTTGATTTATTCTGCAGTTTTTCCCTTCCGTGTCCTGGGCAAACACGAAACAGTCGCACATGGAAGCCCCCGGCTACGTCTGTTCCGAGAAACATAAAGCGCTGTCAAGCGCTTCCGGACTGCTTGACGCAGTAACACAAGTGCAGAAGCACAAGGCCGGTGCATGTACATCTATCCGCCACCTCGTGCTACGTTTCCCGGCTGCCATAGAAACTAACAGGTACTCTCCCGCGTCAACCATGGTGATTTTGACGTCACCGCTTTCGTCACGCCCGGCTTGGCAATGGAAATTTCGGTTTAAATAGCATTACGTCATAAAGCAGAGTGCACAGGTCTGCTACCTGCTCGGCGCGTTTTGATTTGGCCTTACCGAGGCGCAGTTAGAACGCAGGCGAGAGCTTGGGTGGACAAGGAACGCGTGGATAACACAGGCTTCCGAGTGCGAGAGCGAGGGTGACGTGGCGTCGTGGCGATGCCCTCTCCCTTCACGCAATACCTGGCGCGCCATCGGCCAGCAGGTGTTCCCTTTCGCTCACTCCGTCGAGGCGCGCTCGTGACGTGGCGTCGCAGCCACTGGAAATTTAGGTGCCGTTCCTAGCTTGTACAAACGACAGGCGCCGGCTTATTCGCTCCATGTGATGCTTTCGCATCAGACATAGTACACTGCGAAGCGAAGAGGAACAAGAAAGGCCGCCATATCGCGGCGAGAACCCGAGCAGGCTTCCAACAGAAAGAGCGACATCACGATAGCTAGAAAATCTCAATATCATCATCATCAGCATCATTATTATTATTATTATTATTATTATTATTATTAACGTCTAGAAACACGAAAGGAGTGTCGCTCAGATTTCCACTGGCTTCAGCGCGGTCATAGCACGACAGCGGCGCGGCCAAATGTGCGGCCAAATGGTTTGTAAGCGCTGTTGTCTTAGCCATGTCGTCATACCAACACACCATGATGGAGAGTAGAGGGCGATTTTAATGGTAAGATGGGGTGGAGCAGTTAACCGAGAGTAGCTTGTCTCTTTCGCGCTACTCGAGAGACGGGAAAAATGAAAAGAAAAAAATAAAGGTGAGTAAAAAACACTACAAATTGGTGTCAGCGTTGGGCCTGACATACAACATGCACTGGTTAAGCGTATGTTGCAAGGACAGCGCACACACGTATAATGAGGAGGGGCAGGAGGAGGAAAATGGTGTTGGCTAGAGGTCAGTTAGGCCTTGAAAAGGCGTGCCGGCCAAAGCTCAAGCTTGGCCGGCCGGGCGTCATCTCCCTTATGGCGTGCATCTGAGTGTTCAACGTGTCGTACAGTCAAATGTGGCGCTAGCATATTATTACCAGTAACGTTGTGAAGTGGGATAAACAAGAAGGCCTGATGAGGCGAAAGTGGGATGCCTCTAATCCACTAAGTTCACCCGCACCCACTGAGAAGCCCAAGTCTTGTGATGGTATTGCAGACGTATACGATATGCGAGCATAGATGCAGATTGCAAATAGGTTGCGCTCACATGTTTGTGCGATAATGCTGCGATACAATGAATGTCAGAAATGGGACCAATGGACGATATAGACTTTCAAAAAGTGTGTAAATAATTTTTCATTCAGCGAGCAGAGACTCACGAGCGGCACGCCCATTAGGAATTCGCCAAGGGAACCGGAGTCCTCCGAAATGGCGCCAGGATGTCAGTGCCCCAATCTACTGTCATTTTTTTTTCTCGCTATATTCTCAAGTTCATAACATCTCCTTCCCCGTTTACGCCAGTGAGTCATCGCCCGTACAATAAAGCGTGCATTCGGTCACTTATTTTGACGCTACTGATCCGAAGGCATATGAATTCCACCCGTCATATGAGCGATGTCCGGAGGCAGATTCGGCCTTGAAGAGACGTAATGTGTGATTGGCTTAACATCCTAAGGAGACGTACGGACTATATTGGAGGCGCCGTGTAGTGGAAATCTCTGGATTAAGTTTGATCATCTGTAGTTCTCAAACGTTTCTATATACGTTCCACCCCAGCTTGAATGCGGCCACTGCCGGTGGGAATCAAACCGGCGACCTGGCGCTCAGCAGCAGAATGCCGTGGCTCTGGGCACTCGCGAAAAGACGGTAATCGGCAACGCGTGTTCGTCCGGCGTCCTTTATTGTGAACTCGACTATATAATTAAGCGAAAATGAGAGATCCGCCCAATCGTAGCAATTGCTACAAAGGAAACCCATACGGGTTCCTCGAAAGAAAAGCCTCGCAGTTGAAGAACAATTCGTCTTGGTTCGGGACTCGAACCCGGGACCACCGGCTTTCCGGGGCCGCCACTCTACCATGTGAGCTAACCAGGCGGCTAGCAGACGGCAGGGCGAAGTCAAATTTGTCAACAATTCGAAGCAAAGGCAAGAGTTCGATGTAATAGTTTTGCGGAAACACGCAAGGCGGAGAGAAATAATTAGTTAAGGGATCGTATTGGTTTCCTTTGCAGCAATTGCTACGATTGTGTGGATGTCTAAATTTCCCTTAATTAAATACTTCTCTCCACCTTGCGGGTTTCCGTAGTACTGTTACGTCGAATTCTATTATTATGCAATACTCAAAAGAATGAAGGCGAGAGGCTTCACTCGTGTGCTGACTGTATACACGTCCGCTATTATCAGAGCCGTGTGAGCCTTCGAATTCCATTGCCATCAAAACTAGTAATAGTATACGGCATCAAGCAACCGCCTGAAAGCTACGAGGAGCTCGCAGTCGTTACTGCTGTTCGCAATCGTCATGTGGGCTTGACCGTGTCATTTTCTTTTTTTTTTTTCTTTTTTCTTCCGTGAGTGCCTGACTTGCATCCCATTCGAACAGCCCTGCACCAGAGTACTTAACCATCGCCGAATACAACAAGACAAAAATGTACAGAGCTTCGCTTGTTTCAAGCGAACGATCTGCGAAAGTGGAAGCTATACATGACGACGACGAAGACGGCAACGACGACGAAGACGACAACGACGACGAAGACAAAGACGAAGACGACGACGGTCGGTCGGTCGGTGGAATGTACTTTCCAGCGGAGGAGTAAGAAGGCGCATAAGGCGGGTTCGGGTTAACTATGATGCTGACTGTAAATCAACGAGAAACTGTCAAACGATATCAATTCCGCGCAAGGAGAAGGCATTTCGAATGACGTTCGTTCTCGAACGTAACAGGAAAAGGATTCATGAAAAAGAAAACGAAAAGCGCGATATTATGGTATACATGGCGCAAGCTCGCAAGATAAACGGAGAAAGGCGCGTCTTTCACGACCTCGGCGCCTCGAAAACAGAGCGAAGGACGTGGCCGCATCTGTTTCCAGAGTTTTCGGATGTTCATATTTTACTGCTTCATCGCCGAATGCGGTAACACGACGCTCCTTGTGTGCACGATAAGATGGAAATATCTCGAGAAACGAGAGCCGCGCCAGCGTGCTTGCGCATGCGATTGACGCGCTTTTTCCGGACGCAACCGTATACGCGCACGTCATTTCTATCGTCGAGATCATAAAGCGCATTGCGAGACAGACAAAGAATTTAGTACGGCGAGCGACATGGGAAATATCGTATTTCCTTCTCATCGAGTTTCAATCTGGCTAAATTCCCGAGGCGAAGATAAATAATCACCCTGACGCGTGCATTGATGTTCCACGTGACACGGTGACGAATTCTGTAGCGTGGGCCTCCACAGAGAAATATTATTGCTGGCCTAAAAAAAAGAAAGAACAAGATTGTTCCTTCCATAAGTACCTTATTAGTGAGACTTTCTTCAAAGTGGACTGTGAAAGACGAAGTATACTGGAGCACTGACGCCGCGCGTGAAGTGCGAGAGCCCACACATACATTCCAGTGTGTGAAATGAAGTGATTTATTTGGTTTTTAATTGACCAGTGAATTTAATGATGGGATTTTAACGTGACATGGGGCATCTTTAACATGCCCCAAAATCACATTGCACGACCCTTATTGCAACGCAGCCGCCGCGACCGGGAGTCGAAACGGTAGAAACAACGATTTTGTGCTTCTCCTTGCGATCGTCTCAAGCGCAATCGTTGTCTTTGCAAATCATGCTTTTCAATGAAAGCCCTACACTTCATTTGTCACGTCGCAGTGTCACGTGGCAGTGTCACGTCGCATAAGCTCTCCTACACTTAATTTAAGTACGCTTTGAGCAACCCCCAGGTAGTCAAAATTAACCTAAAGCTATTCATTAACTTGTCTCATAATGAGATCATGGGTATGGCCCGAAAAACCGCATAATTTTAAGTTTAAGTCGGAAAGGCCTCGAATGCCCTATAAAAGGACTACTAGCTTCAGCACGAACACGTGGCGCTTGCTTACCGCTTCTTTACACAATCACACCAGTCGCTATCCCAACTCGCTCCGCAAATCTTTCCGCTACGAGACGTCACCTTTATCGAGTACTCTCGGACACGGCACGATATCGCGCTGGCGTGATAACATCAAATTACAAGAGCAGCTCCTTTTGCATAGCCCGTTGCCTCTCGATTTCGCGGCGTTGCACATCAAGCAATTCGCTGTCCATGCACTCGGAAGGTGTGCGAACGACGGTGCAGCACGATAAGCATACGGCAAAATGTATGTACGATATCAGCAGTGTACCTAGTCACCGAGAAGCTTATCTGGCTCGACGATGTAGTGCCACTGAGATTCGTTTAGCGGTCTGCAGTTTCCTGCTCAAGAGGTACGCAGTTTTTCGCGTTTCTAATACAGCAACGGGGCCTTAAAGATTCATCGTGAAGCAATAAAATGAACCCACTGTTGGGGTCTCGGTGCTGGCGCCCGTTATTGCCAATGGGTCGCAAGCCCCAAGGGTAGCGTTGGCCTGGCGGCCTGGGGCACTGGAAGCATCCGGAGGTCCCGGCAAAGCAAGAGTAGACTGGTAACAGAACAACTTGTTTATTCTAACATAGCAAAAGAGCGGCCGGTCAGGTCGACCGAAGTGGAGAGACGGGAGAGCACGTAACTCAACAGAAGAAATCGGAGCCTCTCCTCTGGCGTCCGGGGGCAGCTGCTCTTATACTCTCGGCGTCGCGGGCCAGAAGGAAGGTCACGGGATGAGCCCACGCGACGGCGGAGCATGAGCCCACGACGGCGCGCACGGTCGAGCCGAGAGACATGCTGAACCGAGTGTAGTGACGCATCGCCAACCCGCCGACGGACAGACCTGCTGGCTCCTCACTTGGGGAGCTCCGCTCCCCGGCTGCCGCGCTTTGACAAGCGTGGGCACACACACACACACGCACATACGAAGACACGTGGCACTGAAACACGCCTGGACACGCTTGGCGGGTAGGCGTTGCGGCGGCGTCGAACGGGCCAAAATGTCCGCCGCTTTGAACAAAGCCCCGGCGTCCGTTGCATCCGCGCCGGCATTACCGCGCGTTGTAGGCGAAACGTAACAGACCGCCCCGCCGGGGGAAGGAGATCCCGATGGTCAGGGGACTGCATCCGCTGTCCGGAGGGATGTCGCTCGATGATGCTCATAACCGAAGTCGGGCGTCCTTTGGCGTTTCTTGAGCGCAGCGCACAGAGAAGGCCTCGTTTGGTTCAGGTTCACACAGGACACTGCAAAGTGACTTCGGGAGAGTTGACATTTTTGTTCTCGTTTCCGGCAAGCGTTAGAACTACGCCGAAAGTCAACCGCCCAGTCAGCAAGCACGGCACAACCCTCAGTAAGCCCTGCCAGGCTCTTTCCCCTTTTATACTGCTGCCTAGTTCCTTACAGTAGTTTAGCAGCACTCAGAACGCGTCCACAAATCGGAAAATTGCACTAGAAAGCACATCATCACTTTGAAACACTACACGAAAGCAATAAGTTAAAAAAATCCTGCCTCAGGAAGAAAAACATCCGTAACAAGCAATTTTGAGGCTGATTCCCACGTTAGGGGCTTCGACTTAAGCCATCGGCGTTACCGTTGAGACTCCCCTTTTTGTAACGCACCTCAAAGGAATATTGTTGCAAAGCGAGGCTCCAGCGCAGGAGGCGGCCATTTTTGGGAGAGATGGTCTGCAGCCATTGGAGAGGGCAGTGATCCGTCTCAATGATAAACCTCGAGCCAGCTAGGTAACATGACAATTTCTGAACGGCCCACACGATACACGCACACTCTTTCTCGGTGGCGCTGTACGCCTGCTCACGACTCGTCAGCTTACGACTAGCATACAGGACGGGGTGTTCTACTTCTCCATTTTCCCGTTGGCACAGTACAACGCCCATGCCTCGCTCACTAGCATCGCACTGAACAACGAACCCTTTTGAGTAGTCGGGCGATCGTAGCACAGGCTGGCTTGTTAGGGCGCTCTTTAGGGCGCTAAAAGCTCTTTCCTTTGTCTCATCCCAGACGACTGTTTGCGGCTCTGTCTTTCTCAGAGCATCCGTCAAGGGAGCCGCGACATCAGAGTACCTGGGGATGTACCTCTGATAGTAGCCGGCGATACCTAAGAACGACCGAATATCGGTCTTCGTGCGCGGTTGCGGGAAGTCTCGCACAGCGGCCACCTTTATTTCAGAGGGGCGGCGACGACCCCGACCAATCACGTGTCCGGGGTAGACAACCTCGGCCTGTGCTAACTGGCACTTGGGAGCCTTGACTGTCAAGCCCGCATCGCGCAGGCGGGTTAGCACTGCCCGCAAGTGCGCCATATGCTCAGGCCAGGATGCGGAGAATATCGCTACGTCGTCTAGATACGGTAAAGCGAATTCTTGCTGTCCCCGCAACACTTTATCCATGAGGCTTGAAAAGCAGTATGGCGCGTTCTTCAAACCAAAACTCAAAACTTTAGGACGGAATGTCCCCATTGGTGAAATGAACGCCGCATACCTACTAGCCTCTTCTGTAAGTGGAACCTGCCAATAACCCCTGACAAGATCTAGGGTGGAAATAAACTGAGCGCTACTCACTCTCTCAAGGCGCTCCTCGATGTTAGGGATCGGATAAATTTGATCCTTAGTGATGGAATTAAGCCTGCGGTAGTCGACGCAAGGACGAGGTTCCTTGCCCGGTACCTCAACTAAAATCAAAGGGGAGGTATAATCACTCTCACCTGCTTCAATAACACCGAGCTGTAGCATTTTCTTTACCTCAGCCTCCATAATATCGCTCTGGCGGGGTGACACCCGGTACGCCTTGGATCGTACTGGCTCTGGGGAGGTAAGTTCTATGTCATGAGTAAGGACAGAAGTCCTACCAGGCCTCTCAGAGAACAGACCTTGAAACTCTTGTAAGAGCTGGTGTAGTTCGGTTTTCTGCTCAGGCGACAGCGATGCTTTACTTATTAAGTCACTAATGACTTGATCGGTGTCTTTCCTGTTCGTCACTGAGCCTAGTCCCGGAAGCTCGACCGGAAGCTCTTCTAACTTTCCCGCATCGGGAATTTCCTCTCCAGTATCTGGTGCCTTTAACGCTACAGGCTCAATTTTATTCCGTTCGGGCGTGCTCTGAATACCAGCTTGCTGCGCCTCTGACCCTTTCTCATCGTTCGACAACGTCGGTCCCGCAACTACCGCCTTTGCAGCGAGCTCCCGAACCTTCGATCTGGTTAAGGCCTGAACGCTAGCCTCACCAAACAAAAGCCCCTTCTCGCGCAGGAGGTGATCGGACCTGTTCGAAAATAGGTACGGGTACTGGGGGGGCAGCATAGATGACACTGCGGCCTCCGTCTCAAGTGCTCCGAAAGGTCCTTCAATAAGCACTTTTGCTACCGGCAGACACACGCTATGAGCTTCCACTGCTTGCTTGATCCATGCGCACTCGCCCGTGAACATATCGGGCTCTACGTAAGAGGGGTGAACTACATCCATTGTAGCTGCGGAATCGCGAAGCACTCGGCACTCTTTCCCGTTCACGAGGAGGTCTCGCATGTAAGGCTCGAGAAGCTTGATGTTCTCGTCAGTGCTGCATAATGACAAAAACACGACTTTTGGTTTTGTTTCTGGACACTGCGCCGAAAAGTGACCCGGCTTCTGACACGTATAACACACGCGCACTTGCCTCATCTCGAACCGCTTTCTGCGTTCGGCTTCGGCTGCCGCCGTCTCCTCACGTTCGGTCGGACACTGCGCCGAAAAGTGACCCGGCTTCTGGCACGTATAACACACGCGCGCTCGCCTCGTCTCGAACCGCTTTCTCATGGGCGTGAACTTCGGCCTCTCAAACTTGGAGCCAAATTCACCCTTTTGACCGTCCTTAGCTCCACGAGCCCGACGCGTCACAAACTCCTCGGCTAGCTCAGCGGCTCGAGCCACCGTACTAACGTCTGGCCTATCCAAGACCCAGTACCGCACGTTCTCAGGTAACCGACTATAAAACTGTTCTAGCCCGAAACACTGCAGAACTTTCTCGTGGTCACCAAACGCTTTCTCTTCTTTGAGCCACTCCTGCATGTTTGACATAAGCCTGTAGGCAAACTCTGTATATGACTCACTCTTGCCTTTCTCATTTTCCCGAAACTTCCGACGGAACGCCTCCGCTGACAGCCGGTACTTTTTTAGCAGACTCGATTTCACTTTGTCGAAATCCTCTGCCTCCTCTCTCTCCAAGCGAGCGACTACGTCGGCCGCCTCGCCGGGTAGCAAAGTGAGCAAGCGCTGTGGCCACGTTTCCCGAGAGAACCCCTGCTTCTCGCACGTTCGCTCAAAGTTAACCAGGAACAAACCAATATCCTCTCCAAGCTTAAACGGCCGCATCAGGTCAGTCATTTTGAACAATACTCGTTCTCCTGCACCGTGTGCCTGACTTCCATTACGAGCGCGTTCCATCTCTAACTCGAGACGCTTCATATCCAAAGCGTGTTCGCGCTCTTCTTTTTCTTTCTGTTCTTTTCGTTCACGCTCATCTTTCTCTTTCTGTTCTTTAAGTTCACGCTCATCTTTCTCTTTCTGTTCTTTAAGTTCACGCTCCTGTCTTTTTGCCGTCTCCCTCTCCTCAATGGTCTCAAGGCATTCCGACAGCTCGTCATCCTCAGCTTCTAACTCAAGAATAGCCCTTAGCAGTTCTGGTTTTCTGAGTTTGTCTGAGACATCCAGACCCAACTCTCTTGCAAGCTCCAGCAATTTCGGTTTGCGCAACGACTTCAAATCCATGGCTGCTCTGAATGCTGCTTTCTCTACTGCCTACTGTTGTCTTGCCGCAAACTAACCCGGCAGCAACGACAACCACAATTACCAGCTCTGTTTCTGACACTAACAAAAGCCTGGCAAAACTCAGAAGAAGAAAGTAAGTCCCGCACTCACCAAACCTCGCAGCCAAGAATTCAGCGCAGTCGTTCCGCTGCAGGCAACCAGTCATCACACAGGGCTCGTTGCACTGCTCCCGGATGGTCGTTGTGCTGCTCAGCATACAGTCGACCGCGTATCTTCGCTGCTGGCCTCCGTGTTCGCGATCTCACCGCTGACAACCACTTGTTGCATCTGGGACGCAAGCCCCAAGGGTAGCGTTGGCCTGGCGGCTTGGGGCACAGCTGGAAGCATACGAAGGTCCGGGCAAAGGATGAGTCGACTGCTAACAGAACAACTTGTTTATTCTAACATAGCAAAAGAGCGGCCGGTCAGGTCGACCGAAGTGGAGAGACGGGAGAGCACGTAACTCAACAGAAGAAATCGGAGCCTCTCCTCTGGCGTCCGGGGGCAGCTGCTCTTATACTCTCGGCGTCGCGGGCCAGAAGGAAGGTCACGGGATGAGCCCACGCGACGGCGGAGCATGAGCCCACGACGGCGCGCACGGTCGAGCCGAGAGACATGCTGAACCGAGTGTAGTGACGCATCGCCAACCCGCCGACGGACAGACCTGCTGGCTCCTCACTTGGGGAGCTCCGCTCCCCGGCTGCCGCGCTTTGACAAGCGTGGGCACACACACACACACGCACATACGAAGACACGTGGCACTGAAACACGCCTGGACACGCTTGGCGGGTAGGCGTTGCGGCGGCGTCGAACGGGCCAAAATGTCCGCCGCTTTGAACAAAGCCCCGGCGTCCGTTGCATCCGCGCCGGCATTACCGCGCGTTGTAGGCGAAACGTAACACCACCCAGAGATATGATCTCAGAAGCCGGCGTCCTGTAAGCGATGCGGTGTCTTCGATGTGAGGCTCGTCCGCCAGAGAAAGCAAAGGTTGTTTAAGAAATTCAAGAGGCGACGAACTTTGCTGCATCAGTCACCGCTGAAACGTCCTGTGCTTACAGCAGCGCCGTATTAAGCATTCCAGTGAGCGGAAGAAACAGTGTTCAGCAACGCATGTTGCTCTTTCGCGCCTGCAATTTCACCGCTCCTCTTGAAGCATATGTCCAGCTTCTGACCTGACTGGGCACCGGCATGCTATAGAACGTTGGGAGCGGCACGCCCACGGCCGTGAACAAAGCTTGACTCGGTGTATCGAGCACAGGCATTGATGCAGGCAATGCGTATGTTATGCCATTTCTGTGGCCTTCTTATCCGGACGACGTCTGAATCATTTGGTTGCACACTCAAACAGACCGTAGCCCCTCTGGGTCAGCACTGGTTCCCAATAAAACACTGACGTACAAAGCTTGAGAGGGTTTGTCGGCACCGTGCTAAGTCTTGAGGTAGTATTTTCGCTAGAGCACAATGCAACCGTTCAAACGACGGCTACTGGTCGCATGTATACTTTCGATCGCAAATGTATCAAGGCCGCCTACCGGACCACCCCACTGGCTAACGTACGTATGAAGTTTCTAATGAACAGTACTAGGTAGAAATATGGCGCAATAACTGCGTGATCCGCCAGCGTGGCAGGTAAGCCAGTATTGAAAAGATGGGCACCACATGGGTCTGTCTAAAGTTCGTCTTTCCAGCTTCAAACGATGTCTTTGAAGCTAACTTATCATCGCAAAATTCTTTGTATAGCAACTAGCGACTTCACTTAGCCTCTAATTTTTACCATTTGAGTGTCTTCAGATCTTATAAACAAATAAAACGCTGCCCAATATGTGAGGCCCGTGACGCTTGTTAATGCTCAGATATTACTTAGATTTAGCGTTACGAGTACCAGAAAGTGCCAAAATTTGTGCACCACCAAGCCGGCAAAGAACAGCTATAGCCGAGAGTCCGCCTCTTCATTGCATTGCGCAGTTTCGGCTTATCAGTGACCCCACAATATGCTAAGCACAGTCTTTGTGTCCGCAAACACAAAAGTGTCGTTATTACACAGGATATATGCGCTACGAAAGTTTGTTAGTCATGGGATGTAGTTGTGTGGTATGCTGTGTAGTTGCAGCCCACCCGCCAGCAAAGTTGTGAAATGTGAGTTTTCAGGCGCAGTTTCAAGTGCGTTTAATTATTTATGCAACTGTGCATTTTCTAAATGCTTGTACATGTTTGGCGCTTTCCTCTATTATCTTCCGTGGCATTCTGCACGCGTGTGCACAACATTGTGTTCGCGCTTTTTGACTGCATCCAGTGCTGTCAGTGTTCGACGGAGATTTTTTTTTTGTGTTTCATATTTATTACTCGTTGCCACCTAAAGGCGCCAAGCTCTCCAATAAAACCAGTCTATGAAAACAAATTAAAAAAGAAGAGAAATAAAACGCAATCTCTGCATTGGCAAATGGGCTCTGACTAAACTCTTCCTTGACTCCGGCTATTGAAGGACCTCGCCCTTCGCCTGAAGCAGGCAGTTCTCTTAAGTAACGTCTCTTTCAGCGTTTCCAGCGTCGAGGGCTTGCTTAAGAAACACTTCGTTGCATTGCCTTCCAGATGACGAGAGCGCTGGTTGCAAAATTTTAGCTCGGCAATACCGAGCCCCTCTGTTGAAGCCCTGCCGTTCATTTCGGCGGCTGCCATACATTTTGGCACATTTTCGTTTATCTTACTAGCCATGACGACCACTACATTTGAAGCGGATTTTCCTAGCTTACTGCGCGTAGTACATTCATCCACGGAATCGAGGTAGAGTGTTCAATGGAGGGAAGCTTAAGAGTACGGGAGCAATCTCGAGGAAGCCAAGCGAAGGTCGCCTCAATAATTGCGCGAGCGAAGTTGACTCAATGATGAGGTCTCACGTCCAAAGGGAACACAGTGAGTTGTGGAAGATGCCGTAGTGTACAGCTACAGAATCATTATGACCCCATGGTGGACAAAAGAGAGCGAAACAGACGAAAACACGAAACGAGAGTTAGACACGCTAGGGTTCGCTAACATGCTCCCAAAGCATGGTGCAATGGCGCTTCTTGCAGGACGTGCCTGTGCATGTTGTCTACGCAACGCCTGGTTTAGAAGCACATGCTCAGAGACTAAAACGCCTCACTCGGTAAAAACTTGGACGCAAACAGCGGCGTAGCACTCCCGAGCTCTGAATTAGTGAGGGTGGCTTGCTGGCATTAGAGTTCATAGCTTACGGACCAGAGGTCCCATTCATTAAACTTTTCCTTCACAGGAACCACCCGACAATGGCCGGCTATTATCGCCTAAAGCAGGAACGTTTTATTTGCGGACACAAGACGCTTGATTATTCTAATTAAAATTACTTTAATAAGTAAGTCACCAGTATGATCTGGAGCCTATCTATTTTCTTTTTTTGAAGCTTTAGTGCACAAAAAGCTTTTTGGGGGCGGGCCCAGGATTTGAGCGCCAGCCTGAGCGAGTTCGCTTCCTTTTTTATTTTTTTCATTCTTTCTTCTGCCAAGGAGGGGGACCTTTCCCCTTTCCTAGTACCAGTGCTTGGCGAGGGCTTTATACTATTCCTAATCAATTTTTTTTTCTCGCAGTCATACTCGGCCGTTTAAGAGCTTTCAATAGCTCTCCATATGGGGCATGACGTGTCTGAAGTAAAACGCATTAGTGCTGGTTACCCACTCCTGCTAAGCTTGTACTGTTTCGCTTGATTGCGCAGAGAGAGAGAGAGAGAGATACAAAGACGATATGCGCACGCTCATCTCATAAAAATGCTCGCTTGCGAGAACACTTGAGCAAGATATGCGCTCCCAACAATAGGCAGCTGAAGCTCTTCTAAAGTAGGTTACGCAATGACAATAAAATAATAAAAGGAAGCAAAGAGTGAGAGAACGAGTAGGAAAGGGGCGACAGACGCCAAAGCTGCGTGCTCAGCACATGTCCCGTCTGCGCTCGGTCACGTGATCGTGGATTCGCCGTCAAGCAGTCTGCGAGAGTCGCAGCCAGCGGTCTTCCCAGGAGAGAAAACCGCAGACGTCGCAAGGCCGCGGATAAGCGATGGCTGCGAAGGAGTGCTTGTGTTCGCATCAGGCGTGTTGCCCGCGCGTCGACCGCGCCGAGGCGCAACTGCGCATGCGCGCAACGGTCCCGACGTCGACTCCAGTGCCAAGAGGAAGACCTCAAGGGAAGCGCTGCATGCCAAGGGCCGGGAACGGCGAGTCACGTGATCGTCTGCGTTGAATGCGTGTTTGTCTCTCGAAGGGGGTCTCTGTGCCTCGTCTGTTCTCTCTTTTCCTTTTTAATTTCTTTTTCCCGCGTCTCGAAGAATGAGAGCAGGCCGGGGCAGCGATGGGAACGTCGGAGCTACGGTGCCGAGTCCTACCACAAAGCGATAAACTAGAAGAATGAGCAGCGGACTCTTGTCAGCACGGCATGTCCGCCCCGAGACAGCTATTATTATGTGTCTTTATATTACCCGGTCTCTTTCTGTCATAGTCATGCGTGCGTTCTGCCGGTGATCTTGTCAGCTGTGCCAGTTAGATCCCGTGCGTTGCCCAGTATATTAAGGAAGCATATAGTAGCCAACGGTATGTATAAGTTCTTACAAGAGTGAAAGCTGGAGGAGTTTGTACGAACCCATGGCTGGCCAAACAACGCAAGGAAGGCTAAGACTATCCGTTGGTACGTAATCGTTGTACTTAGAGTCACTGATCATTTACTTCCCGAACTGGTGCCTGTTATCTCATTGAAGAGTTCAGGTCCTCCGGTCTCGCGTTGGTCCTCGTAAAAGTGGGAAAGCTTGCAGCACTGCGCAGGCGGATACCAAACTCGAGAAAAACCGAAACAAGCCGTCTGCATTCCTTCGCTCAGCGCCATCATTTGACTATGAACGTTCACCGATTCTACGGGCTTCAAAGAGCTGGAATTGGAAAGCAAGCGCAATTTCGTCGACATAAACATGCGTCACGTGTCGAGGCATTTACATAAATATCTCGTCATGTGACGAGACCATTTCTTTCTGAAGTTCCACGCAAGCACGAAAGCAGCTAGCGGTCTTCCTATCCATACTTTCATTGCCCTCTCCCGCCCAGTGCGGAGCAGCCAACCCAGCGTAACCTTAATTTAATCTTCTCTGCGTTTTCTCCTCCTCCTATTCCTTCCATCTTAGCAGACCCACAGAAGGGCGTTAAGCAAAAGGCATGTTCATGTGGAAGAGTTCCAGTGATAAACAACTATATAAGTAATGTTCTCACAGATATGTCTTCTAGTACGTTTGCTGCTGGCATCACACAACAAAAAGGAAAAGAAAAAGGGAAGATCTACCTTGGTTTTCTCCAGTAATAATCAGCCTTCTTCAGCCAAATGACTGAATAAAGGTTTCAAAGGAGCGCTTTACGAGTAAAGCTATATTTAGCTTCGTGTTGCGGATGTAAAGGTTGGAAGCGCGCGCTCTGTGCTACTCCATTTCGCTAAGGCGTTATGATGGACTCAACAACTCGAAAAGATGCTGCTGGACATGGAATAAAAATTATTTAGCGTTGATATTTGCAGTGATCTGAAAGAGATGGCAGCAGGCGAGCTCGTTCTCTTTCGGTGCACCTACTGCAAAATTTAATTCTCCACGACATCCTGCCTCGAGCCGTAGAAAAGCTTGCAGTACCCAGCGCCGGGAGCAATCATACGCTCCTACAGGGCGCGCAGCACCGATTGACGTCACCCATTAAACCTCGTCATTCGCTGGTTGCCCTCGGAGCCAACTCTTCTTCCTTTTATTTGATCACAGAGGATTCACGTGCGTCGCCAGAAGCGGGTGGCAGGGGCATCAGAAGTCGTGGACATGCAAAGTCTCCTTACTCTCCCTGCCTGGTCTGCTTCTTGTTTTTTTATCGTCGCCGCTCGAGAGGCTCCGCCACCCGCTTCGTTGTCAGCTCTGCAACTCTCCCAAGGCCGTTTTCTTTTACGTAATAACGATGTGCTGCAGCGCCCCCGTCGGCGCGCGGCAACTGCACGGCGCTGACTTGCGTGCCCTCCTGGCCGCGTCTTCTGCACCGATGGTGGCGAAACATGGCCGCCCCTGAAGCGCAGGGCTGCTTCCGCGTCAGAAGCGCCGAACGCGTCTTCGCCCGGGAGCAAATCGAATCAAATAATTGGTGCGGCGCGTGTGTCGACGGAACGTGGACCAAGGGCACGTCGGTTCCCAATGAGGTTCTAAAGAAACTTTTGGAGCGGAGGCGGCGGCTCCAAGTGTGAAAGCTTATTAGTGCTAAAAGCCGTAAAAACGCAAAGGTCTCGGTGGCCGGCGAAGAAGCGTTCTATCCTTGCTGCGCGCAAACTGAGAATAATGTCTCTCGAAACATCCCTGTGCCCTTACTTTGACGCAGAGATAACTGAATATCCAGACAAATCTTACTCGTCGTCATTAAACACACCATTCAGCGAAAGTGAGTACTTTATCGGTCAGTAACGAGATCTTACTTATTTCCTTTCCTCCAAATTAAAAAATAAATATCGTTGAAGTGGCATGATTCGCAACCTGCCATAAAATGGCAAGCAACCGTAATGATAAAGCAGACGGGAGGCTGATCTAACGTTGTCCCCATGGGCGAAAGCAGGCGACTGCCTCTCCATCAGTTACTTATAACCTCATCAGTCGATCCCGAGGAATCTAAGCGAATAGAAGTCACGAGGAGCGCAACTCATTTTCCTCTGTCTCCTTTTCGTGACGAATGTCACGCTACATAAGCCGCTCTGATTGCGAGGAAGACTGGAAAGGCACGCCGAGTTGATATAAGTAACTTTCGCGAGGTGAAGAAAGTTTCTCGTACACGGCGACCTAGACGCAATATGCAATGCCCAAGGCAGCGTTCTAATTAATTAATTAAGTATGGGGTTTTACGTGCCAAAACCACTTTCTGATTATGAGGCACGCCGTAGTGGAGGACTCCCGAAATTTCGACCACCTGGGGTTCTTTAACATGCACCTAAACAAGGCAGCGGTCTGGTCATCCTTTAATGTTGTAACGGACGCCGCTTGTCGCATGCAGGGCACGGGTGAAACGTCCTCGAAACTTTTGGTCACACCATGTAAAGGTCCACCAGCGGGCCGGAGAATTATGGTGTACCACAGATTAACTGGTGTACATCTGCCAGCATATGCGAGATCGAACTATATAATACACCCTAATGCCAGTCTGGTGCGTTATCACTATAGGTACTCCTGCCCCGTATTGTGCGGTGCAGTGCGGTGCAATGCGGTGCACTGCGTAACCTTAATAAAGGACAGCCGTGGGGCGCTCTGAGGCATGTTGGTGCTGACGCGGAGAATTTGGCATTTCAAGACTTGTTTTAAAGCGCAGCGCTTAGACGCCCGTTCCTGCGTTGAGCGTCGGCGTGCGTCGGCGTCGTACGTCGGCGTAACCAAGCACAGTGAAGGACGAAAGCGAAAGCAGGGCGCAGCGAAGATGCGAAGAGAGCGCGAGGAGGAAAGCGGAGGAAGCCACCTTGAAGGACCACCAGGTGGCGCTCACGCCCGCGCATCCACGGTACCGGCCGTGCACTGGAAAGAAAACAAAAAGAACCAGAAAGCTCGCCTGCAGGCACAGTGTCCGCCCAAGCGTTTCCCGGTAGAGACGGTTGCATAAGTTCCCGGCAACTGTGTGGACGGTCTACATATAGCACCGCGCGTCGCGGCTCTGCCAGTCAGTGCGGTAATCGATGCGATGCCTCAGTATATCGCGAAATGAAAACACGTATATATAAAGCTGCTATCAAATTTCGCATAACGAAGTATTGTGATGTCGGCGTTTCTTTTTATTTATTAATTTTTGCTCGCAGAACAAGCTAACCCCCCCCCCCCCCCCCTAGTGGCCACTTGAAATTTTCTTAGTGTTTTTACGCTTCCCGTCTTGATTTCAATAACGTCAGGTACAGCAAATGCCCACTTGGGCAATTTACCTTTCTTCTTGAATTATATTCTTTGGAACCTATATTCTTCGTTTTTTTTTCTATTTCTTTCTATTTTATTTGTTCTACCTATTTCTTCTTCTACCTTATTTCTTGAATTATATTATTTGGAACCTATATTTGCCAATTTGCCATACAGTACTGCGCTGCGACCAGTGGTTCGGAGCAAAGTACTTAGACGAGAATGCCCTGCTACAACAGATCACACAAAACAACATGACGGTTGCCGACGGCAGAAAGCCAGCACTCTTTAAAAGGAGCACTGTAAGAACAAAAAAGAATCGCCAAGCGAGTCCACTGCTCCCTGTAAATGTCAAGTCCATATGTACATATTACAAAAACAACCATCTTCTTTCTTTTTATTGCCGCATAGTAGATGTCCACACAACTTGCATTGCCGATGATATCATTGCATATGTCACGATGTAAACGCAGGACAACCGAGAAAGGCCAAGGTGTCGTGCAATAAATATTTACCTCGGTAGTTTTTTTTTTTCCTCAACTGTGGAAAAGGGCCCAAATGCCCAAAAGGGATGTCAATTCAATACCTTCGTAGAACGATCGAGCTTGTAGTTGCTACCTCACCCCCCCCCCCAACCCCCATAAGGATTTAAGTAACGATAAACCAATTTCAAGAACGTTTCACCCCCACACAGGTGAAACACACTATAGGCACGCATACCACACACGTCACATGACGCGATCCATTTCTCTGAAGTTTCGCAGCATGGGCCATCATGCAGCAGGAAAATGACGATCCTTTATTCTTTTGTTTGTATTTTTGTTCCAATTACGCGTGGCCGCCACGAGTGTGACATTTCTATATCTACGCGCGGTATCCTGAATGAACGGCTCCACAGGGAGGCTGCAACAACAAACGAGCAGCAATGTGTGGAATTTCTCAATTGGACTTCGCTATGCCGCGCTGTAAACTTAGCAACACGGAGACACCTGCCGCATCATGCTGCATACCTAGGATGGGCTCGTCGCTTTACGACGTCCACATTCCAGCACACGAAGCCTCTAATCACTGTCCACATGCCTCAGTTATCTTGTTACCACCGGGTCAGGCTCTTGTGTTTGTTCGTTTTTTGTTTGATTCTTTTTTTTTAACATATCTCTCTCGCGCGCGATTAATTTCCTCTCGTTTCCAGACTGCGTGTCGGCAGCGCTGTAGCCTCAATTCGATGACGAACAGAAATATAATGCGGCCAATGTTGCTTCGATAGGAATAGGCACGACATCACAAACGCTCAAAAGTGCTGGGATAAAATCACGAAGCGCATTCTGGCCGTTCACATTTAAAAAGAAAGAAAAAAGAAAGAAGGAAAGAGAGACTACGCGATTATTTCGACTGTTAATGCAAATAAAGGCTTATGTGACGATGCTGTGACGACAATGTGACTACACGTTTGACAAGCATTCCACGGATATACTTCAGGCGTATAACCGAGTCATTAGAGAGAAAACGCTCCGCCTTCGGTGTGACACGTGTTAGTCTCTGCCTTTGTTAAATATACGTTTAGAACAAAATTTAAAATTATATTATTTCGAGACACCAATCCTTTTCTTGGTACAATGACTTAAAGCATCTCGACTCCCTTATTGCTCTCCTTCACGTGAGCAGACCCACACGAACACATGCGCACACACATACACATACATACCTGCACTGAGTAAATCCACATTGAAAAAAACAACAAATTTATTTCGACGTTCCGGCCGGTCTTCGGCCAAGACGTCGAGTGTATTTTCGACCATCTCCGGTTCTGATGAAAAATGTCACGGTATCTAAACTCATTGTGGGAATTCATGATTCAAGCGATTCTTTTCCTACCAAAATTCTCTGGTGCCTTGAAAGCGCTTCCAGCTTTGTACCTAGAGTGAAACTATACCATGGATAATAATTTATGCTAAGTTATTGCTTTGATCTGTGAAACATATTACTTCTATTACATATTACTTACATTACTGCGAAACATATTTTTCTTCCGTAATCTGAAACGGCAATGTTTCACGATGATTATGGCTTATTAATTGTTGTTTCAATTTTTATTATTTTTAGCTACGAGCAAAAATCACGAAAGACAGCATTTCTAGCGTCTTTTTCTTCTAAATAAAATTAGTTAATTAGGAATATATTCACATTATGGGCTTCGTAGGCGAATATACTAAATGATAAAAATAATCTCGAGAACAACTAAAACCAAAACGTTCTGTCAAAGTTGTGACAAAGTTGAAAAAAGAATGCGTTTTGAGTGATCCTGCGGCCTCATTTTCGCAATGTAGCGACGGAAGTAAAAATATGTCCTATTTAGCACTGTATACTATGCGCTTTGTTGCAACGTTCCTTAGAAAGTTTATTCATTTAGAAAGGAGTCGGTTCAAGAAGAAGCTATTTCGACAACTGCACTCAACACTTCAGGAAGACTATACGAACGTAAGGTTGACCGGCCTCGAAGCGACATATGTCTGTTGTCGTCCCCTATTTACGCCTTCACACGCAATTGAGCTCTCCAACAATGACATGGCTATTTCATGCTTCGATTGTGACGCGGCGGATGGAAAGCTGCACCAACGATCAAGAGCGCGCTGTTCTCTCCCAGCAGGACGAGCCCCGCACTCAGCACCTCCCGCCTCCGGACAGTCGGCTGCAGTTCGCGACCTACCTTACTTATCGGAAATGACCGGCTGTTGGGTGATAACGCGCGCCTTATCTACCGTGCATATCGGCAACGCGCAGCTCGACGGTTTTGCTGCGCCGCACACCTTTACAACCGCGCGACGTGGATACGATCACGCCACAGCCTCCGTACATTTGTTGCTATCACAGTTGTCACGACGCAGGCACGGTGAAAGATATGACGCTGCCAGAAGCAGGAGTTAAGGATTCAGTCCTTTATTTGGGCGAACTTGTGCCAAGAAAAGCAACACACGGAGCACAACGATTTCGACAACCGACGACTCGGCTCGCGCTATACGGTGCTGGGCGCATGTTGCACCCAATAAAAAGTTAAATTAGTATGCCACGCATTTTGCAGTGTTTTATTCTTCCACAGCCCTACAATGTAGCAGTTTAAAATGGAGTACGAAAATTGAAGAGCTCGTCGTCAAGGGCAATTGGAAAAGAAAAAGCGTATGCCACATGTAGCAAATACTTTTTGCCCTCTCGCTCTTTCTCATCTTTAAAACCCCTATATCCCTCACCCCAGTACAGGGTAGCAAACCTTCGGAAACTCGTCTCTGCTTAACCTCCCTTATCCCCCCTCCCCTCTCTCCATTTGCACTGTCCCAATAACCACGGAGGTAAAACAATAAACATCGACTGCTAGACACTGCGTAAACGTTTTCCTCGACTGCCTATAGAATGACTTAACTACGGCATATGCATAGCGACTTTGCCGACGCCTCAGAATTCCCAGTCTTTTATGCACCCTTATAACCTGTCTAACTGTGAGATAGTTATTTCTCTCCACTTACGAACAGTTGCGCGATGTTTTTAATTGTTTGCGATTGCATTCCTATAATAGTACATCATCCATCGCAATGCTTACATTAATGTTATTCAAAAGACATGCACCCCTGTTGTTCTAAAATGTGCATGTGAGTACTTACGCGGAAGTCCGTGAGCTGGTCTGATTCGTCTCCGTTCACAATAGTTTAGAATTGTGTTGAACTAATAAATCAGTGATACGACCACGCTCCCTCTTTAGTGCCTGACGACGCTGCAGCACAAACAAACAAACAAACAAACAAACAAACAAACAAACAAACAAACAAACAAACAAACAAACAAACAAACAAAAACAATGTAGCTAGCAAATAACGAAAAAAAAACATGAATGTACTAAAAATACCTTGGCAAAACAAGCAACGAAGAAAAGAGCGCACAAAATCTGGCATGACTTCGATGCATACGTGACAACGAACAGACTCGAGAGAGCGTGTGGCGCCTCGACAGACCACGTGACAAAAAAGATCGCAACAGAAAAGAAGCAGGCCAGCAACAAGTGCAGCAATAAAAGCGAGACGATGACACAGACGGTGGAGCGGAGAACCCACAGAGGTGGGCCGCATTCTTGGCACACCTCTCACTCGGTGGGCGTCCCCGGGAGAGAACTCTGCTCGTGCTGATGCGCTTCTTCTTCCCATCTCACTAGCTCGGTGCAGTGAGGCGAATGCTGCGAGTCGCGTCAGCTAATCGAGGGCGAGAACAAGAACAAGGACTGTGTTCCGCTGGTCGTACTGAGCTGAACGCCGGTAGTGTGGAGGTATCACGGACGGGTTCTTTCTGTGGGACACGCAGCTGGCTCTTCGTTCTTCAGTGGATGACGCGACCAGTAACGTTCGTTGCGCTGCACGAGGAGGCTTAGATGGAGTTTACCTTGGGGCGCATTTGGAAGCCTTCCCTTTCCCACCCGCTGTAGACAACGGTACGCCCAGTTTGAACAGTGCACCCATTCCGACCGAGACAACAGTGGTCTCACGCCGCAGAGTGCGCGCGAGTGGCGATAAGCGGTCGGGCCGGAGAGGGCCCCGAGCTTGCGCCGACTCGCGACCCTGGCACGGGCTGTGGTTGTTGCTGATATTAACGTTTCGTTATGTCGCTGCTTTTAGTGAGCGACGGTTGGAATGAGCGGGAAAAGGGGTCACGCAGGCCTGTTACTGCCTCTCCGTCTCCACGAGGGACACCTGGGCGGGGGCCCGTTGGCCTATCTTGCGTGGCGGGCCTGCGCGTGGAAAATCTGCGCGTGGCTTCCAAGCGGCGGTTTTCTGCGATGCTCGAAACCTCGGCAGGAAACCTTGCAAATACCGTTGCGCCGTGCAGTGCTTTAGTACCGTCGTACGATGGTAGCAACAGCACCTGACGCGGTGGATCAGTGGCCGAGTTATTTTGCTGATGAGCACACGGGTTTGCGCTTTCGACTCCCGGCCGCGGCTGGAAAAAAAATATGGTGCCAGAACGCTCGTGTAAGTGAGCTTCGGGTCAGAAAGCAATGGGGCGGGAAAGGCAAGGAGGTTAACAGGTAGAGATTCTCGTTTGCTACCCTGCACTGGGGGAAGGGTAAAGGGAAACGAAAGACGCAAGGAATAGCGGGGAGATAAAGGAAAGGCACAAAAAAATACACAGAGGAGGTGGGGAGCGTCCGTGAGAAATATAGTCTCTCTAATAGGCCGCTCGGACGCAAAGACTTCAAGAGTGCCTCGACCAACTTGTGGTGTGGCGACTGTATAGGCCGGAGTTCCAGGGGCCCGTATTCTGAAACGCTCCACTTCGGCGATATTATCGCCCCGGCGATAGTTTCGCCGTCAGGCGCGCGCTGATTGGCCGGTTGAGCAAAATCGGATGAGTTGCGTCATCCGTTTTCCTAAAACAGCCAATCAGTGCGCACAGATGGCGAAGGCGTGGCCGAGGCGATAATATCGTCGAAGTGGATCGTTTCAGAATACGGCCCCAGGACTGTCTGCTCCGAAAGCGGCCGGTCGTCAATAAGAGCCAGCGTGCATGGTCGCGAGTGACTGCCTGTGTGCGCTGTATGGGGGACAACGGCAAAGAAGGCATTCAATAGTTTCCTCGCTGCCACATTGCTCACACCCAGCTCAGGGTGAGTGTTAACAAAACCAAGGGTGGTCAGAGCCATCCAGGAGCCCACCACCGCAGCGTTCCTCCTATCTCAAGGAGTACCTTACGGACAACAAGTCCCAACAATTGTTACGATTAACAGTACGCATATACGAAGTGGTTCCATGAATTTCAAGCATATCACGAAGACAATGCAGTTGCAATAAAAGGAGAATCATTAATTGTGAGATATTCGACAATGACTTCTTTAAATAACCAACGGACGGCGCCATCTCCCCTGATATTTGTCGCACTTTAGGGAGCGCGATTAGAGTGCCGAAGACTTTCAGGGCACGTCCTTCTGCTCATAAAGAGAGAGGGCGAAAGGCAGAGGGGGGTGGGGCAGGGCAGCAATGAGTAAGGTTTGCTACCTGCACATTGAAATAATACAAATTTTATTTTAAAAATCTAGCAAACCCAGGGGTGATGATATGGGTGGCACCTCCGCAGAGGACTGTTGCTCTCCTTGTAAAACAGAAAAAGCTGTCGTCGGAAGATTCCATGACATCGCTGGGATGGCGATTTCTACTCTCAAACGCGGTGCTAATCATACAGCCCGTTTTTTGACCGCGTCATATAAATCGGAAGGAAACCGGCGAGCAGCAGATACGGCACCGTTTCCTTTCCGGTGCCATGCAGTCCTCGTCAGAAAACAGGGAACGGTCGTCATGGCGACACATTCCCCTGCATCACCTATTAGAGTGTCAAAGCATGGTCAGAGTACGGAGCGGCGAACGGGCCGATACGACTCGGCACGCCTCAGCACTCAACGCACCGTGGTCGCCGCGTGCCTGCTCGACAACTGCGGTCCAATCCAATCTAGAGGGGAAATAAAAGGTAACAATGTGAAGACTATATGCGCCAAAGATAATTGACGGATTCTTCGAAAAAGAAATATGCTCCAGCTAAAGAGACAAGCGAGGGCGCTCTGGCAGCGCCACAAATGTGTAATATAGCAAATAAGCATTACTGCTACAATAAGCGGGCTCTAGTGATGATACAGGAGCCGTATCATCACTTCCATTCCCGTTTATTCCCGTAAAGCATTTTTAACCTCTTTCTCACCACCTTTGTAACGCGGGACGAGCGTCCGAGCGTCAAATGACCACGCGAATATGCCATTACTCCCACCAGTGAGCGCCGCGAGTGGAAGTCTTTGCCGCCGCTTGCTCCCCATCTTCGAGGAGCACCTGGGCAACACTCAGCGCCTTGCCACGACGGACGTCGTGGAAGTCCGCACCACAGCCGAAGCGAGGTCTCCCGCAGAGGTGGCAACCAATTATTTGGGAAAGTGCTAAAGACAACAAGCTGAGCAGAAAATTGGCAAACGAAACAGAAAAATTCAAGAAACTCATCGAAAACAGTGACACCACATAGAGATAGGACGACACCAATAAAAAAAAAAAAAGAAAGTTGACATGGCTTGATTCATAACGAAGTAGCGACGCGTGGTGTACCATACAGTCAGGTGCACTGCGTTGATGGTATTCTTAGGAACCACTCAAACATAGCATAATAAGGCAGCTGGAGCCCCTGGCGGATCCAGAGAGGGGGCCCTAAAGGCCCGTTCACACTACACGATATATCCGGCGAGCGAAGTGGATTCGGCCGCTTTTGACGCCGAGGAGGGCGGAAAGCGGCGCGGTGAAGGTAATCGGTCCAGGACCCATTTTTTCCGCTTTCGCCGCCACCGGAAGTTGCCTTTTGACGTCGCAACCCGTCTAATCTCAACATGGGAGCCAGAATGTCTGAACGACCGGCCTTCTCCGGGGAAACGGCGCAATACAAGCAGACGCAACAAAAGCCCGCGAACGAGAGGCACACACGTGAACTCTCGTCTCTGTCGTGAAGTCGCGAAACCAAAAAAGAAACTGCCGCGAGACCTCGCTGTCGTCGCGGAAAGGCTTGAAGCGACGGCGGATCCGCCTATGCACGCGTCAACAGATGAGAACACGCTCTCTTTTTTCCGGCGAGCGGATTCGCTTCGCTCGCCGAATTTTTGTAGTAGTGTGAACGGGCCTTAAGACAACGATTACACCCACACACACCCTTCCAACCTTGTGATGCGGCCCTCGATCAGACGCTCGCTCGATCAGCAAGCTACGCACCAGTTGACTCACTTTTGCAACCGCATACGAATGCTTGCTCACAACAGAGTCCTCAAGTACCTGTTGCTGTTTGTTACCTGTGACAGTATCAGATTTTCAGCTACCGAATACCCCGCTATCTCAAAATCGTAGCTGAATAACACACACAAAAAGACTACACAAGAGAACAGCGTAAATACAGCAAAATAGAAATAATCAAAAGCTGTCACGATCGCTTAGATTGAAACACGCTACATACGCTCTATACATATACAAATGACATGATGCTGCAAATATATACAAATCATGCGCAATACAGAGTCAGCGTATGGCTTGTGATAAGCTCGAGTAGTCCCTGTTCATGCTGGAGTTGTTCAGTTTTAAGAAAAGTGCATAAAAACTCACTAAAGTGGAAAAGTTTCCATAATCAAATGAGATGGAAGAGGATCAACACACGTCAAAGGAAAAAAAATGACACGGTAAAGTTATCACGATGTTATCGCGAGACAAAATTGTTCACTCAAATAACAATATGCACAAGAAGCTAATGAAGTCACTGTCCACAAGAGAATAGCTTGAGCATTTCCCAGTTTCTCTTTGTCTATAGGGGTCTTTGTCTATAATGCCTTCACAAATGCTGCTCACCACAGCCTTTGTGAACCGCAGCGTTTTTGATGCTGCAAACCAATTTCTACACATGAAGTCGCTCCGTTCTTGTATCCCGCGTGCTGTCTAGCGTGATCCTGATTTACAATCGACCTCTAACGATTGCAAGCTCACGTACTCTTTCTTTTTTTTTTCATCCATAGTGGAAACCATGCAAAAAGCGTTGGTGATATTGTGCGCCTGAGCTTTCGAGGCCATTTTTGTGCGCAGTTGGTCGTTCTGTTCAACGCAGGTGGGGTGCTGCTGCAGTATAAACAAGTTGCGTACAGAGCCTGCAGAGGATCCATAGAGGTCGCGCTGCAGTTAGAAAGCCGCAAAATTTTTTCGCGTCGAAGACAAGCTCTCTTTTTTTTGTTTTTCGTCCTCGCTAGGCGGTTCGCCGTAGATGCTCTGAAAGATATGGCTCGGCGTAGATACTCCAGCCCTTATGCACCTAAAGAATGCACACCCTTTATGCTACGCAGGCGGTACGCGCTCTAGCGAACCTGAATGAATGTGCGTGAGTGGCCGTGGGTGGGCGTGGGTGCGTGCACACCGCATAGAAGATGTGGTCTCCCAGATATATGTGGTAAAATTAAATTGTGGGGCCTTCAAGTGCAACAACCAAGACCTGATTATGAGGCACGTCGTAATGGGGGACTCTTAATTAATGTTGACCACCTTGGGTTCTTTAACAAGCACCATATCTAAAAATACAAACGTTTTTTTGCGCTTCACCTCCATCGAAATGCGGCCGCCGCTGCCCAGGACTGAATCCGCGACTTCGAGCTCAGCAGCGCAACGCCCACAGATACTTAGCTACCGCGGCGCAGGTCCATTCAGAAGGTGTACGTGTGGAGAGTAAACTTGAATGTATCACAAATGCCAGTTGTTTTTAACTTGTGTAGCCTGAAAGTAAGTATCATATAAATAAAAGAAAGAGAAAGAGCCGTAACGACTGCGAGAGACTGTATTTCTTCGCTTATTGCGAACAGAAAGCGCTGCTCTTATAGGCCCGAGTACGAAGAAGCAGGTACCTTTCCTAATAAATTCACCCCAATTCTCGGGTTCGCTTTCGTTCGCCTTGTTATTTTTATCTCCACACATATGCAGGATAGTTATGCTTGCTCAACGCGGGTGGCTAGCGAGTAGGGCGCGTGCACCTTCTAAGACGACCGCGTCGGCAATCACGGGAAATCCAATGGCTCGCGCAGGCGGCTGAAGACTTCGTATCTTTTGCTATCTTCCTTTCTTCCTTTGTGTACGTTAGGAGCTACGCCCGGGTTTCCAAAACCGGCGTCATGGAGCCGTCTAAAGATATTTACGAGTGAAAGCTGCGAGAATTCGCCAGGAGTGCTTCATTTTCGTTGTCAAAAGCCGTATTTGCAGGTAGGCTGTGGAGCGAATGTATACAGCACAGCCTCCCGTCGTTTTTATCGCAAGTTCAGTAAGGAATGTGACGCGCTGCAGTAGCGCCCTGATATGCGGGCCAGCTATCTTTACCGTTATCTGTCTTATTAATTAACTAACTAATTAATTAATTAAATCGAGAACGAAATGAAAGCCTTTTATTGATTTGCTGTTACCAGGCAATGCCACGCACGCTAGGTTTCGAAACATCGAATGCATCACCATAGAAAGGCAGAAAGCGTCGCCATTGCTTTAGAACTTTATTAATAAGCGTTGTCGTTTCAACCACGAATCTTCCCAAGTCACGCGAGCAATCTGCGCCAGCTGTCTCCCTTTCTTTCTATCTCCCCCTTCCACTCTGTTTCTCTTTTTATCCCCCTTAACCCTTCCCCTGCGCAGGGTAGCCAACCGGAACTACCTCTGGTTAACCTCCCTGCCTTTCTCTGCATTATTTTCTTTCTCTCCACTCAAAAAGCACGCACAATATCTCTTCCTTATGTGGAATTATACATACATACATACATACATACATACATACATACATACATACATACATACATACATACATACATACATACATACATACATACATACATTTGAAAATGCGTGCGTGCATATGTGATAATGTTAGTAGGTAAGTTTAAACACGTACCTACAATAAAACGCGATGTTGACTTCAGAGCTGCCTACCTACAGTGAATTGCGGGCGAACAATACGCCCTGTAGTTTTCCGTCGATGCAATGAAGCTGCGAAGTATCCAGCCACCCAGAATGAGATAAAGGTTCCGGCCAGAAACCATCTCGGGGTTACCGTCGACATCTAATACGACCGGCATCGAAGCGGTGCAAGTGACACGCCATACTGCCACCGCCGAAACGCGTCATGTGTGAGGCGTGCACTGCAGCCAGGCTCCTCTATCGCGATTCGATGATGATGATCATTTACTGAACATCCCCTTTGAAACGAGGCTGTGACAAACAGTCGCGTGTCCTCCTAGATAGTCACTTAGTGGCGGCGCCACGAAGTCCGCGATTGTTGCTTGCCTGAATGTATATACCGACAAGATTGTGCGAACGTGTATGACACGGGTTCAATGTCGCCTAGCGCCGAATACGTTTTAAACGTTTTTTTTTTTTCATTCTCATTGAAGAGCGGCACACACGCAGTGCCCCGAGTTGGTCCGACGGTTCGTTTCGAACCCGTTTCTCTCGGCGTGCAACTGCAGCCCGATGCTCTACCGATTATACCATGGACCACCCAATGACACAAGCTGGAGTGAAAGAGGTATGTAGGAACGGACATACCGAAAAGTGGGCGAAGTTCCCGAAGAATGTTAATCGCATTAAAACGTGCCTACCAATAATGGCTTGCAAGAACCACTGAATGCACATTCCAAACGAAAACCTAGACAGCCAAATAAATCCTCATGCCCCCAGAAAAAAGAAGAAAAAGAAAGCCATATCAACTAGAATCAATCGCAAAGCATACACGGGTGTTCTCACGATTATTGTTGTTGTCGTCGTCGTCGTCGTCGTCGTCGTCGTTGTTGTTGTTGTTGTGACGATTTATTGGCATCCCCTTCGATACTGGGTAGTGAAAAATAGTCAACAAGCCTGCTTGAGTTGATCAGGTATGCTATACATATTCATTCTAGCACATTGTGTACATCTCCTTATCTTCATTCTCTTAAAACGTTTATATGTCCTAATAAATGTTGTTTTCTCTTTCTCTCTCTGTCTCATATATCTACCACGTACCGCCATACCTATGCCTGTAGCGGATCCAATCCTATCAATCTATTCCCTGCTTTCCTTTATTTTCTCACAAATACGCTAAACGTCTGTTGCTTATTTAGACTGCTGACCGGTTCATGCTTTCATCCACCTTTAATCTCAGCGCTCCTAGAAGGCGTACGTTATCTACGGATCTCATTGGGTGAATCCCTTCGCATTCCATTAGGATGTGCTGAGTGGTTTTCGCATTTGTGCTGCAACAGACCCATGCGTCATCTTGTTGCGAATATTTGCTCTGGCATCTTTTTGTCATTAGGCCACTAGCTTCAGCCTCAAATAGAAAGGCACTGCCCTTTGTGTTATGGTACGGATTCTTCCTCTTAATTTCTCTCTTGCCATTCTTGTAAATGTCCACGGTGTGTTTTGTTTCCATTCTTTGCGTCCAATTCGCTGTCTTTGCTTCTCTCACTTTATCTTTGATGACTCCTGGTTGTCTATTTACACTTTCGATTACCTTGTACTTGGCTGCCAACTTTCTTGACCTCTTCATTCATTCCGTGTCCACGATTTTGAGGTACAGATATTTCTGCACTTTAGCCGATCGTTTATTTTCACCCATGTTCCCGAGTCTCCCTTCAAAACTAATTTTGCTCTACGCTTCTCTGACTTCCAGAAAGGCCCAACTCATGTCACCCTGCACTACCTCACTTGTGGTTTGACCGCGGGTTCCCAAAGCCAACCGGTCAACCGATCTTTGGTAAACGTCCAACCAAAACAAAATATCGGATTTCAAGAACACAACGGCATTTTCGAACGTTAGCGCTGGCACCATTACTCCTTTCTCATATTCACTATGGCCGCAAAGTGCTTTATGTTTCACTATTGCTGCATTCCGCTTCCGATTTATTTTCGGGTTATCTTGCTGGGTCTTGAGTACGTCTTTCCTTCGTTTATGTATACGTTAAGGTATTTTTGCTGCTTGGCAATTTGTGCCGCGTAATTACTGGCTCATACTGGAACACACCGGAGTGCCACAGTGGTCATCACAGCGGTGCATGAAGCATCCGTGCAATGCACCCGAGTGGTCAGTTGCCTCGGCTCGGGTAAGCTAGAAATTGAGATACAGGACCAAAGGCAGGGGCGCCGTGGCAGTAAACAGGCGGGGCCGCTGGCTGGAAATATTCCGCTGGGGTTCCAAACACCACCGCGGTGTTTTACCCCACGGTCTGTTTGTTGTTCGAAGGTCCCGCAATGATGACAGAAGGGCCGCCTTTTCAAAACTTGGCCACCTCGCCGCCCAGAATAAATATAAGAAAGGAAACCAAACCAGGTCAGGCGGACATATTTTTATACTTAAAGCGCATAAGAACACTTGCTTCTTGCGCGTAGTCTCTTGCTAGCCCTGTTTATTGTTTCGAAGTGTGAAGTAAGGCCGCTTGGGTGTGCATTCTTAGGTAAGTACTCACACCGAATGCTTTCTAAAGTGAACATATGCCTACTTTAAGACACTCAAATTCTAGCAACACCTTCCAGGCATATCTAGGGGGTGTTAATAAGGTCCCATTGTGCTCTGTCCTTCCCATTGTGAGCATGCTAAGCGAGCGGAGGAAACACCGAGGTGAATGCACGGTTATATATATCGTCGCTACAAGCGTTTGAACTTTCTTTAAAGAAAACATTGACGACCATTGTGAGGTACTGCAGAGGACGACCCGATGAAGTACAATGGTCAACGGTGAGAAATCGACTGAGGGGACTCGTGAGTCAAGTGAGCACGTCAGAGCTTACATTACAAATACAGCCATTCCAGTGATACACTAATATCTCTAGTATACGCGAAGAAGAAGGCGCTGGTCAGTGAAATTCGTTCCCCCGTTTACAAAGTGTGGTTTCGTCTATCGTCATGCCCTTTCCGTCGCTCAAGTTGCACCGATTTGCTTAAAAGAGCGTCTACTTCATTATCTATGCGCCACTTTTCCGAGAGAGGCTGATTTAGGCAGATGAATTTTCAATCACGTATGTGTTAATTCACGATAAATGTTCACTCTCAAGCACTCTTCTATACTACGGTGGTCTTCAAACAGCGCATTATGGCAATGACTCTCCTTCCCTCCTACTTACCCCTTTACCACGTGTGTATAGGATAGCCAACCGGGTGAAGCCTAGGTTAACCACCCTTCCTTTCCAGAAAGGCGATTGCTTCGTCCCAGTGCAGGCTTCTCTGAAGGCTTTTCTTGTATGCAAATGTGCGAATGCGTTTTTATGTGTGCGTGGACACCATTTGCGCGGACAATGCTGACTATGCCCGTCGCTTATTTTCCTGCATTAAAGTACCTCCACGTGCGCCCTTTACTCAAGCACTTTACGCAAGAGCAGGCGACCTTTAGTATTTAACGCGGTGACTCGTGTTGTGTCTTCTGACCTTGAGTTATTGTCTTAATGGTTTCCGCCATTGTGTGGCCACGCGGTGCCTTTAAGCAAGAAACGCTTGTGCGTTCTGCATTGTTACGCACGTGTGAAATGAACTTCCTCTTCTCCTTGTTACCATGGAACAAAAATTAATTGATGGACATGGCAAGGATAGAGCACTAAAAGGCATACTTAATATGATTGGCCGATCGAAGGCACGTTACTAAAGGGCATGCAGGAACACTGGTTTATATGCACGTACATGATCAGCCCTATTTAGGTGTTGATTGTACTGACTGGTTAGCATCCCTGCCTTCTTTTTATTTCTCTCTCTTTCTCTGATCTCCCATGCAGCGCGCGTCACATTTTCTCGGAAGGGAAAATGCGCTCCGGGGTTGACGATAGATGGAGTTTCACGTACTGTAGCTACCCGCTGTGCAATAAAGAACACCATATATGCTGTTCTTTGTTTTGTCGTATATTCTTGTTTTTGTGGTATATCTCGATTTCGACCAGGGATGGGCTCATAGATGCTATCCCTGCAAAAGGAAATGAGTTAATATTCCTTATCGTTCAAGCAGATGAACAGGTCATACAGTTGATGACAGAAGGAGACGTGGTGGTCAGCCAAATCAATAATGCTGGGGTAAGTTGCGCTCTTGAACGCACGCACGCACATATATACACAAACACACGCACGCAAGCACGCACACACGCGCGCGTGAGTGAATCCATAGGCACTTCGCTGCGGACCGGCACGGCAGAAAAGTATCATTGTTCAAAGCCACATCGAGCAGAAAGAAGGTTATTTTTGTTTGGTAACAGCATGCGCAGGGCTACTGCCTCGCTGTTACGTAGTATTAAATCGCTCATATATTGTACGCCCTACAAGACGAGCTAGGCGGTTCTAACTGCGCACAAAGAAGATCACAATGGCCGTTATTGCCCATCGTCGATTCGACAAGAGAAAGATTAGTAACATGAAAGCAGAAAAATTGATCCGACACATCCGGTTCCACTGATTAAGCTAAGCAGGTCGCGTTCCTCGTGGGTAGTTCTTCCACGAGAACCGGAATCTTCCGTCGAATACTCAAAGCTTTTACATTCGTGACAGCTGTTAGCCACTGGCCGGTAGCCTTGGCTTGAATGTGCGGATCATGATTCGTTGGAACGTGTGCTACTTTTGCGAAAAAAACCTCCAGCGCTAAACCGCTACTTGCGAATACGACACCGGAATATGGCTTGAGTTTTATACGCCCCGCAGGCCTCACATGTTGACATACCTATGGTACAGCTGTCCAAACACGGCCGCCAGCCGCCGCGAGCCTTCGCGGATTCTCTTGTGTGATTTAGCGCAGGTGGTCCCGTTCGCTTGGCGTGTGGTGATAGGAAGGCACGCACGGAACGGCGCAGAAGTGCAGGGCCCGACGCGGGTGCAGTTCGGCCTGCATTCGTGACACCAACGTGCGGTGTAGTTTGCGCACAAAGCGTGATTAGACAGCTTTAGTTCGACGTCCGCAGCAGCTCTGCGTACGCAGAAAACCCGCCGAGGCGACATTGCGCATGCGCAGTAGGCAGGAGCGTGCACGGTCTCTTGCGCGCGCCAGCAAATTTTCAAGAGCTGCGTATAGCAGCGTCCACCGCGGGCTCTGCGTGCTTTGCGGGACGTCCTCGCGTGTGGGCAGGGTGTTTTTTCAAGCTGCACTTGCAACTCTTCTTCCCTGTCTCCCCCAATCTGTTGGAAATAAAGATATATTCAATATTCAATTCAATATTCTCGCGGGCCCATGCGAGCTCATTTTTCTATAGTTTTTGCCGAAGATATGATTCCGGCTTGCGGTTTGACTTCGTGGCGGCTGATGTTGGCTACACAGTTTCAGGAGCTGGGATATGGCGGCGCTGAGTAGCACACTACCGGCTCCTGCGCGTGCAAGTCAGCAATTCCCTTCTCAACTTCTTTGCCTCCGGCCAACTATTGCCGTTTCGTGCACGCGCACTTCACTACGTCCGCATGACCTCGCGCACTGCGTATACGTGGGTGGTTGCGGACGCCTGACTAAACCTGTCAGGCGTCCAGGGTGCTCACTGGGGACTTTAACGCCCACCATTACCTATGGGGAAACTCCAAAATGAACTCTAGAGGCAGAACGCCGGTATCCTTTGCCTATGAACTTGAATTTTGCCTGTCAAATGATGGAAGCCCTACTTATCTGCGTGGATCAGCGTATAGTAGCTGCTTGGACCTTACCTTCGTTTCACGTTCGCTTTCTAGAAGAGTGCACTGGTTTTCGGATTTAGAAACGCGGGGTAGCGACCGCATCCCAACCTATTTGAATATCGTAGGTTTGACTAGCTCCAAGACCTCCAGAACAATCCAGTGCACCGATTCGCCTAAATACAAAATAATCATGGAAGACTGTTGTCGTGACGGCACCTCCTGTAACCTACAGGGCGCGATAAAGAGCAATTCGTTGTCGTGCGGAACGAAGATATAGACGCACGAAGTCCAATCATGATTTGAGATTGGCTAGACGAACACAAAAGAAAAAAAAATACAGCGTCACATGAACAAGCTGGCTTCGCGACAATGGCTACCCTTTCGCGAGTCCCTGGATCCGTGAAAACCTTTGTCGCTTATATGGAGGGCTGTTCGTGGCCTTCGCACAACCTTTGGTCAGCGCCACTTGTTTAAATCTCTGATACTCCATCTACAATGTAGAGATATTGACGTCGCTGAATCTTTCTGCGGAAAGATTGCTGGCGAAGCAAATTCCGATGGAACAGGTACGGGAACGCTTGACCACCCACTGTTCTCACGCGATCCCCGCATAGAATGCCCATTTTCTATGGAAGAACTAGAAGCTGCGCTGTGCAGGCGTTCTTCAGCGCCAGGACCTGACGGCATTACATACCGTGCCCTGTGTAACCTAGGAGACCAAGCTCGGAAGGCACTCTTGCTCCTGTACAACGACTCCTGGCAGACGGGTACGGTTCCGCAAGAATGGAAGTCAACTCGCCTCATTCCACTTCTCAAAGCTGGCAAGTCGCCTTTGGACATTTCCTCATACCGTCCGATCGCACTTGCCAGCTGTGTCGGAAAAACAATGGAAAGAATGATTTTAACACGTCTGGAATGGTACTTAGAGTACTATGAAATCTACCCAGATGCTATGGCCGGATTCAGACGTGGCCGTTCGTCAACAGACAACGTTGTTGACTTCATAACATTTGTGCAACACCAAAAGACCTGTAAACGACTGTCTGCTGCTCTGTTTCTAGACGTTAAAGGGGCTTATGATAATGTCACCCATGAAGTCATCCTTATCACGTTAGAAGCCGTCGGACTTAGTGGTAAGATATATATGTGGGTGTGCAGCTCCTTACAGAGGAGACCATTCTACGTGCACACAGAAAATGGCCCGACATCCGAGCATTACGGTAGCCGAGGAGTCCCTCAAGGCGGAGTGCTTAGCCCGATTCTTTTCAATCTCACCCTTTGTTGACAACCTGCCAAGCACCGTACGACTTTCCATCTATACGGACGACATCTGCATTTGGGCATCAGGTGTGACACGACTTCAGCTTCGCGCTCGGCTTCAGAAGGCAGCCACAATGACAGCTCGCTACCTTCGTGAACAAGGACTTGAAATTTCAAGCGGGAAGTGCGCAATGGTGGCATTCACGAGGAAGCCAATGTCTGGTTACGGCGTATCTATTAACGGGCAACTTATACCATACAGCACAAGTCACAGGATCTTGGGAGTCGTAATTGACAGAGACCTATCTTAGACTCCGCACGTGAATTACGTGAAAAAGCGGCTGACTGCTATCTGTCACCTGTTCAGGTTCCTTGCAGGAAAAAGTTGGGGAGTATCTATACACGCTATGTTACAGCTGTACATGGCGTTGTTCGTTGGGTTCCTGCGATACAGCCTGCCTGCAATATCCAACACCTGCAAGACTAACCTGCGTGCGATTCAGAGTATTCAAGCCCAAGCCCTAAAGATATGTCTTGGCTTACCACGCAGTGCATCAACGGCTGAAACCATTGCCCTTGCGCAGGCTTACCCAATCACGACGCACATTACCGTTGAGACAGTGCGTATGCATCTCAGGCATTATGCTAGGACCCCTTCCCACCACTTGGCGAGCCTCACTGCTGCAAGGCCCTGCTCGACATTTAGCGGTATTGTCAGTGCACATCGTGCGTAGTTTACTTCAGGGTACGCACCTGCGACCAAGCCAGCGTTTCCTCCGTAGTGTTTGAGCCGTCCACAAGTACATATAATGATTACAGGACTAAAGAAGAAGACAGATCTACCGGCCCCTGCTCTAAAACAGCTGAGCTTGCTACTTCTGCATGAAAAGTACAGCAACCACGTGCACATCTATACCGATGGATCGACTACGTCGTGCAGTTCTGGTGGTGCCGTGGTTATACCAACGCGAGAAATGACACTGCGGTTCAAGACAACGCATATCACGACCTCTACGGCGGCAGAACAAACGGCCCTGCGTCGAGCACTGGAATTCATTGATTCTGAAAGACCTAGAAAATGGGCTGTGTTCTGTGATTCAAAACCGGCATTACAGTGCAGGCAGTCAGTTCTCCGACACTGATGCCATAACCAATTGACATACGAAGTCGCGAAACTTTGCCATCACGTCCAACAAAAAGGTCACGAGGTCGTTTTTCAATGGGTACCTGGCATTGTGGAATCAGTGGCAATGATTCCGCCGATAACGCTGCTCGCACATCACATAAAGAAGAGCACAGCGTTCCAATTCCGCTTTCGAGGACAGACGCCGCAAGGCAGCTTCGACACCTGGCACGCAGTCTCACACTGACCGAGTGGAACTCGCCAAACTTACGACTTACACGACTGCATCGACTAAACCCCTCCCTGCAACTCCTGCCTCCACTCGGGCTTCCTCGACGTGAAGCTACGCTTCTCTGTCGCCTTTGGTTGGGAGTTGCCTTCACAAAGGCATACTCTACATTAATTGGAGTGACTGACAGTGCAGCATGCGAGGTCTGTGGCACCGAAGAAAACATCGACCACCTGCTGTGCAACTGTCCACGATACACCCCAGAGAGACAAGAACTTGCCAAAGCTTTCCAAAAGCTGGACAATCGGCCGCTTTCTGTGCAGGTGCTGCTGGAACGCAGCCCCCATCGCCCGTCGGCCCATAAAGCGGTGAAGGCGCTTTTGTGCTTCTTAAGGACCACCTTGTCCGACTATCTGTGACTACTAATGCAATTTCTGTAAGACCACACACGTCAGCGAACTCACCGCAATTTCCTTCTTTCCTTCCCTCCTCTCTCTCCCTGTTATCTTTGTTTTCCCCCTTTCCCATTCCCCCGGTGCAGGGTAGCCAACCGGACGTTATTCTGGTTAACCTCCCTGCCTTCTACTTATCTCTTTTCCTCCTCCTCCTATGTCTACTAGCGTTTTTTTTTTTCCTCCTTGTCGGACGCTCAAGTATGTTTAGATTGTTACAAAGGTGAGAGGGGGAGTCAGGAACTCCGCAATAATTTTGAACACCTGGGATTCTTTACAACGTGCAGCCAATGCACGCACGGCCATTTCTGCATTTTGACCCCATCGAAATGCGGCCACCGAGGTCGGTATTTGATCCCACAGCACGGTAGCTGAGACCTGTCGACTCGAAATACTATGTGCAAACAACCTCGCTGCTTTCTGCACCAGCGCCGCGCACCGCCGTGGTACAGGGATCTTCGCTTCCGAAAACGGTTTCGCGGGCAGTGCGGTCTTTTCGGAGAGGGCGGCGCACCGGGCGATTGGACTACACAGCCAAAAGACCGTCTGTGTTTCACGGGTGAAACCTTTCAAGCGATGAAGCGTCTGGAGAGACAAGTTTTATTACCGACAATTCCTGGGCTCACCAACGCCGTTAGTCCCCCAAGAAACACCTAAGCAAATTTAATATCGCGCGTGTAGAAGGGCGGCGCCGTCGTAGACAGCGCGAGCGTCTGTGGCAAGCGCGAAGGAACGGTTCCAAAGCGGTTCGACATTCAGTCGTCGTGTTCTACAGGAAGGAGCGCGGGGTTACCGTCGACGTGTGTCGCCAAAACGACGCAGTGCAACGAACGCTAGGCCTTGCATCAGCGAGTACGACTTCAACTTCCTAGAAGAAGCAGACTGTGCTACGAGACATGCGGCGTCGCCATATATATATAGAAGAGCATCCACTATTGTGAATCTACCAGCTGAAACAGCGACGAACCGACAGCTGTGACCATCGTTCTTCGTGAGGAAAGCTCCGAGCGAAGTAAACAATTCAAGCTGAAACGTCAAAATCTGCCATGCGAAGCAAGCACAAAGAATTAAAGGTGCTTTGTAAGGGCGTTTCATCTGGAGCAAGAAACGACGTGAGGTCGACAAAGTTAAAAAGGCCTTTAATGATAATGCCAGCCCCGCTAAATGTTTTCCATAAAGCGGAAACGATTACATTTCCGTAAAACTAAACATTTTCATTTCCTTATTCTGCAACAACTACGTTGTCTTATATTTTATTGCGATAGGACATGTATGGACACTGGGGGCCAGTTCCACCGTTGCCGTGAGGTTCCGTATAAAGTCCAAGGGCGATATATAATCGTCGCCGTGCGCCCTGTGCTGTATGTGCGAGTGAAAGCGTGCGAGGGTGAGCCGGCGATCGCGGCTCAATCTCCAGCACGCAAGCCAGGAAGCAGGGAGAACGCACGCCGCCTTCCGTCGCGCGCAAGGATCCGGGGGGGGAGGGCAAGAAGGGGTGTGCGTTCGACTCCGGGAGGCTCTATCTTGAAAGCCATCTGCGACGGGGACAGTCAGCCGCCTGCTGTTTTCGCGACTTCGCACGCGTTGATGCGAGACGCAGCACGAAGGTCGATTCGCTCGGTGCTGCTGCCACACTTTCTCTCTCCGCCGTTTTGACAGCGAGTTTCCGCGGTCATCGAGTGAGATGTGTTCGTGTTTGCTTATGCGCACGTGACACAGTGCTTGTTAACTTAGTTAGTATGCCTATGCTTACAAGTTTATACGGCAGATAAAACTACTATCCTTACTTCGTATAGCTAGTTGTCCGCTACATTGCTATCGCAATAGATTCTGGCCTTTCGGGCGAAACTGCGACTTTCTTTTTTGTTGTTTATGCATTTCTTGAGCGATCGACTTTACCTTTGACGATCTACATAGTGCATGTACGAGCGTGCGCGTTATTTTAACTATTCCTACTGCTGACCGCAATTCCGCTGCTCCATATACGCTAGGGTCATTTTGAGTCTATCCTAAGCATCACGTTGCGGAAACCAGCTCGATACAGTGTGCAGGAGAACATCAGGAATGTTGCTCCAAAAAATATAACACCCATTTGAGATTTAGCAGAACCCAGTGTCCCAGGTGAAATTGTTGCTGGATGTCTCTTCCCTGCGAAAATGGGCTTTTCCCTTTCTTTCTTTAAGTATGCCTTACAAAAGCTGTGAGAAAGATCTATGCTACTTTCTTTCCTGCGTGGACGTAGCCGTTTCTCTCCACGCTACGCGAATTCGTTTAGTAGGGCACGGTCGCAACGTAGACGCGCCTGGCCGTGGACGCCCGGCAACAGCGTCTGTATCGAACGACACGGGGACGACGGAGTCCGACGGGGAAAAGGCCAACGCGGCACAATCGCCGTGCCTCCGGAGACTCGCGGCTCGCAGCTGCCGGCATTTGCACGGGCCTAGTTCCTCGCCCGGCGAACAAAGCTGGCTGGCAGGCAACGCGCCGTTTCTCCGCGTATACGTGCATGCTATATGCACTGAGTAGCAGGCTGGATCGACCTACACGCGGCCGCTTTATGAAATTAGTTCGCAGAATTGACGGTTCAGTTTACTAGTGAAGTTTAACGCGGAAAGGCTGCACAGCGACCTATGCGAGAAACTCCGCAGTAGGGCTGATCAATTTCAGCTACACGGGGTTCTTTAAGGAGCACCCATATCATGGTAAACGAGTTCTTGTAATTCACCTCCTCTTGCAATGCGACCGCTTAGGCCAGGAATCGAGCCCGCGACCTCGTGCTCAGCAGCAGAACGCCATTGCCACCGGGGCACCGCGGCAGGCGGTTTCTTTACAGTTACTAAATAAAGCTGGTACTAAGCCCCAACAAAGTGCTCGTGTTTAACGAATGCGAAGGCCCCGCGCGCTATTCTGAGGCTGCTATATCAACGCAGTTGTGCGTATTCGTGTGAGCGTATACGCCTTGCGTGGCGCCTGGTGCGCGGCACAATCTTTCACGTTACGGCCCACGACGTTGAAGTGGACGTCATACGGCGTTGAGGTTACGGCCTGACGCTATTTACCCGAGTGATATAAAAGGCGCACTCGCCATAATGCAATGCACTTCGACGGCTTGGATAAGCCATTTCAGCAGTAGCTGATAAGAGACTATCCTAAATAGGTCAGCTGAACGAAGTCGGTCATATTTGTAGGTCAAGGTTCAGTTTACTGCCTTATTAGGGCCACTTCGTCCGTCAAGCGCACTTTCATGGCCGCTATACTCTTGGACAACGTCAAATACTGAGCAAGTCAGTTGTGCATGATTCAAAATGTAAGAACGCGACCTGGGACGACGAAGAGCAGGCTATAGTACACGCGCTGCTCCTTGTAAACGCTCTTCGATATACAGAATATTTCGGCGAACACTTTCATTTTTTTTTATTGCTGGTGGCAGATAGCAACATTCTGGTCCATCAGATCGTCTACTTGAAGAGGCGGACATTACTTACACACACAAAAAAAACACATAATCGACTATTTAAAAGAATATCACTAATCAACTAGTAAGTAATTACATTACAGCGCAGTAATTTGCAACTTACAAATTCTAGCGGTTGAGACTCCAAGGCATATCCACTTGAAAAAGATTGCATGGGTGGCACCATTTACGAGATATGCACCATCCAACTTGCGGTAGAGATGCACTGTCGTTTCACTTATTTATTAACAACACGTCGTTTTATGCATTGAAGCGCAAAAGTAACTGGAACGCCAATGCATTTCTCCGCAAAGTTCGGGAATTAATATCTCGAAACTGATGTCATCCTGAGAATTCGTTCCAAAGGGATCCGCCTTGTGAACTCCCCGGCTAGAATTTGTAAATCGCAATATGGGCCATAAGGTAATCAGTTAAAAACTTAAGTAGTTTTTTTTTTGATTACTCGATTATGCATTAACATTTTTTGAGCCAGTAATGTCGGTCTCTTCGAGTAGACCAGCTCATGGACTTGTGCTATCTGCTCCAGGCAGTTACAAAAAAAAAAAAAAAAAAGCTTTTGAAAGTACTCACTGAAACACCCGGAATGTCATCATTCCAAGTCGCGCTGTTACGTATTTCACTCCTGGGGCCTCATTCCTGGGTAATCACTTTCAGGCATATACTCACTTTTGCGTGACGTAACATCTAGCGCGACGCCTCACTGGAGCGACGGGAAACTTGCCCGATGTCTTCTCCAACAAGTCAATGATCAATGCGACATGACAGAAAGCGATCGGCTGAAAACACTATCATTTGAACCGACGAAAGCCGTCGCTCTCTTTAGAGAAATGACAAGGCGCTGCTATTGTGTGTACAACTGACAGGGATTCCCTGCTGTAAGCAACGCGTGCATGCCAAGCTAAGATAGCCTGCAGGATGGGAGATGAGGTCGTGCAACATCCGAAGTTGTCAATATTGAGAAAGCCTTACGCGGGTCGGCTGATTTATTCGTTTCAATAGGCGATGAACAAAATGAGCAGCGCGTGAAATGGGGACCGAGCCGAAAATAAATGGCCATATGAGATGGACGGACAGCCTACAGAAATGTATTTTGTCCTACATTACGCAGCAGTAGCCAAAAAAAAAAAATGCATGCGGATGAATTAGCGCAGAAGCAGCATGCTCCCTAATGTCGGCCAAGCGACCAGTTGGCCTTCCGTACTAAGCAAGTACAAAGGACTACGTGCGAAAACTTCCCACAACTTCATTTTCAACTGCTCTGTCAACCCCTACAAGTGTGGTCGATTTTCGTTACTTCCTAAGTTTTCTTGCTAACGGTTTAGGTTTTGCGTTTACAGAACATTGCAAGGAAGAGGCGATTATTGACGATGAACAAGGCAGCTAAATTTAGAAAGAATCAAACTTGGTACAAACTTGGAGTCAGAATTTGCGAAAAGTTTGAGATGTCTTGGCACATTCGCGCAATTCTGCGATGCCTTCAGGTTCAATCTGGTAGGATTCTCTATTCACAGTTACCGTCAGGCACACCAGATACATACGTATAGCTCGTCCTTCCGTCTACGTTTTTCGGTATGACAGTGATCTGATAGTAGCTGATAGTAACGTGAGGGAGTATTATGTAAGTGTCTAACTTGTGGACATGTCCATTGCCTCTTCTGCTGAAGTGCTCATTGTCTCGGAGCCCCTGTCTCCTTCTGACGTGTACACAAGTCTAGCAAATCAGAACTTCAGCAGCAGACGAAATGAACATGTCCACTATGTGGACGCTTACAGGTGGACGCTTACCTCTGCTCCAATGTCAAATAAGCTTACAGGTATAGTTATAGAAGGTCTTTCCTCACTGCCATCCTATGTAGTTGGTAATTCGTTTTGGAACAAACATTTATTTTTTAGCTGGATGAGTGCATACATTGCTACTCAGTAATCTAGCATGAGCTATAGACACACGCTGAATACGAACCTTCAGTTTGACGGGCATCGAATGTGGTGCTTGCCTTTAAATAAAACGGTGGTTCATCGCTTGGTCCAATGTTACGCCAGTGATTATTACACCCTCTTTAATTTCGCTTCTCCCACGACACGCGCGCAGACGACGTCGCTGACGCGTGGCACAACACACGCGACCTCGATTTCCTTACGTAAGCGTGTTTTTTGCACGTGCCCTTCCGTCACCCGCTCGCTGTCGCCCATGCCGCTTTCACGCGCTCCACCGTCCTGTGGTTGGTTAGTGGGCGTGTTCGCGCTGATGATTGTGCAAGGACTACGAAAACAGGAAAGCACAGCAGGCTACGCATAAAGGGGCATATGGGCAGACAGGCACATATGATTGCTGAGGTGCACGGGTCAGAGATCAAACTTCGGTAAATTTTAATTGAGATTAAGAGAAATAAAGAAAGAAAGAAAGAAAGAAAGAAAGAAAGAAGAAGAAGGACGGACGGACAGACAGATTTAACTTTGTAGCATTCAAAAGGTTGACGGGATATTAATTTGTGAACAGATCCTCGGCTTGGCAGGATGTGTGCACCATCGGCACCTTCACACTTTAGCTCGCCTGTCACGTAGAAAATAGTCATCTTCATCGCGATTTCGCGAGCAGAACATAGCTCTTTTCATGCCCTGTAGCATCAGCTACAACATTCGTCATATCTCGGGACTTGTTATCACACTTGTTCTAGCTAGCCAAGAGGATAAGGTGTGATAAAGGAATAAAACTGAACGTGCACGAATGGGTACCAGCGAGCGACCACCCGAGCCGACACGACCAGCTGCTCTTCGAAGTGCACATAATCGCAGCGGCCAGGCGGTACAGTACGTCTTCCTGACTCAAAAGCCCGTGTCCCCACACCTTTCCAGACGGCGCGATAAAAGGCACCTCGCCTCGGCGCGGCCTCCTCCTTCTCACGAACGGACTTAGCGGCGCTCCGGCCGACCGCAGAGGCTCCATCGGCGCTTCCCTGTGGGGAACGAACAGCTCGTGCGCGATATTGGACAGGTGAATAGCCCTATGTGCACCCGTCAGCCTGCAGTGCCGGTGCGTGAACCCCTGCTGCGCTGGTTTCTGGGCTGCTTCCTCCTATGTTTCGTCTCGACCGCCTTCTTTCCTGGAACGACGTGCGCATACATCCAACGGCCAGCTGCGATTCTGTATCTGTCGCCACTGCCACGCACCAGGTGCCACGCCCGCACATAAGGTCATCGACATGCCTCCGGACACCGCTACATCCGAGGGCTGCAGATCCAAGAAAAAATAATAGCAATAAAAAACCGTTCTTCGCCTGTGCGCTACGCATGGAATCCGCGGCGACATTTCGTGAACAATGTTCAGCTCACTGCCGTAGACGCTTAGCGTTACAGAACACCGAATTCGTGCGCCATCCAGACATTATCCATGCGCCTTCCAGACTCGACCGGTTATTAACGGTTTAATTAATTATTCAGTCAATTTTAAACACCACTTAATATAATCTATAACCTGGCATTGCGAAACCGCTAATAACCTGCCAAGCGGGCACGCCCTTGGGTAGACTCCCTACCTTTCCATCTTAGTTTCTCTCTCTCTCTCTCTCTCTCTGTCTCGTTAAGAACCTTCTATAAAGATTTCCAGTAAGAAAAAAAGAAGTTCAAGTATGGAAAAGAAAGCATTTCTAAGGGCCTCAAACTATCAATTTGCCAGCGACGCTTAGAAAATCAGACGCTCAGATCTCAGACGCTACGCTTTACACCGACAGGAAAATAAGTCACGTTTTGCAATACAAGACGGGCTCAAAGTCGTGTGAGTACAGTAATTTTATTGCAGTGGGCGAATCATCAAAGCAATACTTAATACCACAGTTGTCATTCCACAAAAGAGGAAACAACCTGATAAAGCACGATTTTAAATGCACTGGAATGCAGTTAACATATTCAACGAAGATGCGCTAAGAAAAGTTTTACGTCAGAACCGCTAGCAAGTGGGCTATTCAGAAAGGACGCAATTTTTGCCACTTCCACAGAAAAGTAATTAATAAGATTCTATCGATTTTTTTATGTATGGTTTATCTGTGTTTACTATAGCTCCTGTTTACTTTCAGTTGCCTTCTTTGGAATGTCTGCTGAGATACAATGAAATATCAAGAATTTTGTCAAGGGCTGGAACAAGCTAAATATTCGCTGTATGTAACAAAACTTACGGTGGTATTGGCGACATTCGTTGCTTAGTATATATTTATCTGTTTCCTCTTCTCGCTGCGTGAACCAACTGTCACACCAGACAACCGGGCAGAATGCGCTATCATCGATCGAAGCGTGAAGACGTGACCCCCATCACGGACCCTTTAATGGCCTCGCCATTGTTGGTGCTGCCCCCCCCCCCCCCCCCCCCCCAAGTAAAACAAGCAACGCTTGGATTGGTGCGCCTGCCCTGCTTAGCCGAAAGTCAAGAGCTCTCCGCTTAGTACTGATTCGGAGGTTAAAGCCACAACCATCCTCGCGGAGCGGCCGCGCAGTGAAGGGCGTTGCGATGCGAAACGGAAGCCTATCGTCGCGCTGCGAACTAGGACGTCGTCCGAGTGCGCGCAGTGTGGCGCCACGGAAGCTTTCGTGAAACACTTTCTCGTTGAGTCTTTGTGCATACCTCGACATAACCAGCGGCGAGAGGTATTTCGCAGTCGTCTCAACGCCTCATGGATTCACTGTTGATTTGTGCTTTTACACTGTTTTTGAGTTGATGTCCTTTCCCTCGACAAAGAAGGTGCTTGGACCCTGGCCGGACCTCAGCAAGAAGTTATCGGCTCTCTAAACTACAGCGAAATTCCTGGTGGACACTGGCGCGATGATGATGTATGTTTTGTGAGCAGTAACTGTTGTGTTGTAGGTGGTAGTGGCGGGGGGGGGAGGGGGTGTATTGTATTCATAAAGATTTTCGGTTTGCCGGTTTGCTCCGGCTTCTTTCCAACAAGCTTTATTAAACGCCTATAGGGGAAGATGAAGAACTCCGGCCACACCTCTGTCACAATCCCACAGTTCTGCTCTTTACTTCTGCGAGCAAAATGCCGCATCGCTCTTTTCTCGTTTCCGAACGATCGCTCGCATGGCTTGCTGAATCCGTGACCCCAGACGCTTCTGTGGATCACCACCTGATGGCCATTTGCAGTGGGTCCACTTACGCAAAAGGCTAAGACATATGAATCTGTGAGGATCAGCTAACTTCAAGGCGACATGGCCACTCATATTTTGCCTCAGCATTTCAGCTGACGTTTCAGCTGTGACTGCTAAGCCTTCACCTTCAAACCGCGATGCTTGCAGCAGCACCACGCACGCGTATGCAAGTTATATCAAAAGGACTTGGGACAACGGCGCGGATAAGCCCCTTCGCGAGTTATCTCACTCGGAGCGTTGGCCGATTCGTGCAAAATGCGGATAAAGGTTCGAAGACGGGCTGAAGTTCAGCTCCGCGAACGCGCCTCGAGCGTCGCTAAAGCGCTCGAGGCTGCGACGTCCTCTTGCCGTTCGCTATATCTTCGAAGCACACAGCCGCAGCACGAACGCCAGCCATCTTTTTCGTTATTCGAATACCATACCACAGGCATCCTCGGTAAAAATTACGCAATGGTCACACAAACACAAGAACAACACATGCACCCACAGGCACGCACACAGGAGCAAGCTGATCCCAGCAGCGCGCCATGCAATCAGCCACGCAACAATCTCCAACGTTCCATTAAAGACACCATATATATATTATGCAGGCGAAATGCCCAGTTCCCGAATGCTGGCACAGGCGCACTCCGTACGCACAACTACAGCAGCCTTTGACCAAAGGCAACCGAATATTATTAGGGAGCTCAAACAATCCATCCACATTATGTTTCATCCATATTAATTTGGTGCTCCTTTCTTTCTTCTGTTCTCCACGGCCCTCAGCGTTAGAGGCGAGGCACAAGATGAACATTTCGGTTCACTGTTGATTTGATTTGTGCTTTTACACTGTTTTTGAATTGATTGCGCAATTTATTTGCACAACTGCTACATTCAGTTGGGGCAGAGCAATGGCCGAAAACCATTCGCATCGAACTAAGGCAGGCAGCAGAAGTTGACGACTTGTTGCCTAATTGTTTCCGTGAAGCAAGGCATTCTTATCGCACCAAAACTATTATTATTATTATTATTATTATTATTATTATTATTATTATTATTATTATTATTATTATTATTATTATTATTATTATTATTATTACTATTATTATTATTATTATTATTATTATTATTATTATTATTATTCAGTGTAGAAGTGCCCGAAATCTGGGAGCCTTCGGGCATTTATTACAGTAACTTAATCTCCATATATTTGATCTGTCTCTCCTATCTTCCTCTTCTTCCCTACTTTGACTGCCTTCTTATCCATCTTCATCTGCTTCCGTTCCTGACCAAGGAATCTCATATTCGGGAGCTTTGTCGCAAGGATGTAGTCAAAAAGAGGACAAAAGCAGACACCAAATAAACGCACGTAGCCCTGTGTGGTGCAGGTATAGTTAGTGCACTGTGAGTTGGCGCATTTGTTCGTTATCCAACGAGTATGGTTCTCCAGATGTTAAGCTTGAGACCACAACGTCAAATACCGGTTTTACACAATTCGGTACCCCAAGGTGAGCTTTGGGGGCGCCTTATGAAAATTGTAGCGTATCGCACGCGTAATACAGAAGAGGGTTCGGCATGCACGGCAAGTTGTCTACCCGTCCATATATTTTCAGATGCGGCTGTGCTCCCGCTGCGGCGTCAAGCGAGAAATGTAGCATCTGTCTTTGGCGAATTTTCCCACTGCGTATCCTGACTTGGAAGCCCAATTCACGGAAGCCTGGAAAAATGTTGACATTTCAGAGATTACGATACCAATTAATGCACATTAATCAATGCACCTACGCGAGATCTTTTCTAGGGAGTGTACGGACCTCATCAGAAACCATATGCGTTCGGAGCATTGTTTTCTAAGTAAGCAATGCTGACGCACCGACACTATTTTGGAAAACTACGCGTGACGTCATAGTCTTGCTTTTAAGCGTCCCGTGTCGGTTTGTGAGCTGAGGACCAGTATGTTGCAAATTCTCGAGAACCGGCAAGATTTTTGAGGAGCAGTCTTGTTCCAGATTGTTTTACCTGCAGTATACCAGGTGGGCGCACTCCATATTTTCATACTACACCAGAAATTATGTTCCTGTCAGCGAAGCGGAAAATGTACGGTATGGTGCGCCGCAGGCGCGCAGAGAATGACATCGCACTTAACAAAAAGCGAGAAGCAATTCCAGTAATCAGATGAAGGTCACCTGCGTATAATCGCTGGCAAAGAAATGTACTCAATACTCTGCGTATACGCAATAATAGAACTTCAGAAAACCATGCCACCGCATTGCGCCATTTCTGTCGATCCCTGCGACGGATGTGCCTCCGCTCATGTGCAGACCGGCTTCTTCATCGCGACCTCATAACGGAAGCTGAGCCGACGGTATGACCGTATGACGGGAAGTTATTATCGTGTTTCCCCCCCAACAGGACGGGGGTCTTGTGAAACGTCGCAACTGCGCTATTTTGCATCGCCACGTTTTGCAAGGTACGCACTTCAAAATGGGTACCTCCAAATTAATAAAAAGGCTGTCCTTGTTAATTTTTCAGAAACGAATTTCCGGACTGTAGTCGTCGTCGATCAAGAATAACTGCTACTCAGTGGACATTATCGCGTGCATGGTTTAGGAGTGCTGACGTCTAACAAACACAATTACAAGGTATGTGCGAATAGTATATTTTGAGACCGAATCGAATACGAATTGAATACGAACAGAATAGTGCCAGAAGCGAATCGAATCGAATATATCGAATATTTTGCGAATAGTGCAGTCTTCTCAGCAATAATATCAAACAATTTCCGCATCCTGGTATTCACAACTTCAGAAACTTTCCGCATGTAATTACTGGATACGTTAAAGAGCATGCTTTATTAAGAGCCTCAAAAATGCCTTCGGAACAACTAAGCAGTTTGTTCGCAAACTCGGGGTTCTTCGGAACACACGCGGTCATGCATTGTCATATGAAGATTAGAAAGGCATTCTTGCAGGCCTTGGGCATCTGTGCATATTTTCGCTGCTAAACCAGATATGCGTTTTGTATAGCTTGTAATGGCAGAGAAGAAAAAAAAAGAAAGAACATTTTCTCTAGTTCGAATGGTTGCGGAAGATGGTGTCATTAAAGTACTAAGTATGTTTATGTGAAATATATTTAAATTTAAGCTGACAGAGGACACAGGTAACGCAGCTATAAGTGAAGTGCCAAACACTACACCGTGCCAAACGCCATGTATAAACAACCGTACCTCGAGGGTACGATAAATAAATAAATAAATAAACAAGTAAATAAATAAATAAATAAATAAATAAATAAATAAATAAATAAAACGTTTTATTGGAATGATCGTGGTTCTGTCGGAAAACTGTGGCTCCAGAAAAGTGAGCAAAAGCCTGCATCCTTTTGATCAATGCTGTATTACCGAAGCGTAGCTAGTAGACGGCACAACGCCCTACTCAACGACAAGTAAAAGCAACAAACCTCGAAGGCGCGCCTGGGACATGTCTAACGACTGGCCACTTTATTTGCAATATACTAAAGCGCTCGTCTGCTAAGCTTTGAAAGCACGTCAAAGAAGCCCGGATGGTCGAAATGAATACAGCTCCATCCACTGCGGTCGTCGATCACAGCTCCAGTGCTGTGTTGGAACATTAAACCGAATGAATCATATCAACCAGCGAAATACCGCAAGAGTGCCAGCACACCCTGGCTATTGAACCATCGCAATAATCCGAGAGCCTCAGTTCAATCAGGCACGGTAAATAAGATATGGTCCGCGCTGGGCACAAGGATCAGGTCGCTTAGCGTTTGTAGATATGCTGGCAAATTCCTCGGGGGAGAGAGTGATAGCTTACTCATCGTAAGAGCGCAACAAAAACCTCTCTTCAACCCGGTGTGCGTGCGTGATGGAGCCATGGACGCCACGGGCTGGAAGGAGCAGTATACAAGTGCAGCGGAAAGATTACAAACTCGTGATACGATAAAAACAAAGGAAGGAAGGAAGGAAGGAAGGAAGGAAGGAAGGAAGGAAGGAAGGAAGAAAAGAAAGACGCTTTTGCTGGAGTATGTAGCAGACAACTGTGAGGCCGACTGAATACCTCCGCGCCGTGTGGCTGCTCGAGTTACTACTACAACAGCGAGTTTCAGCGTAATGGAGTTTATCAGAAACGCTTCAGCGCAAGCGTTGCTGCGCCGTTCCCGGGAGCCTGCGTGCTACAAATTCTTCAGTCACTATAATAAAGTCTTTGTGAGGATGGCGATGAAAATGATGCACACGCGCATGTTCGCCGCAGCTAGTGCACGTATGAAAGCAGTGTGCATAAGTACGCTCATTCGTGCAGATAACAGAATAGAAAAACAGGCAGAATCAAATCCAGTTGACATCTACCGAAAGTGAAGCATTCTTGGTTTGATTGGCTCATGAAACATGTGCGTGCGTGTATACGAAGTGCGGTTTTCGAAGTATTATAAATATTAGCACTAAAGAGCAGCCTGTCATGCCAAGAAATTTTTTTTTTTTTGCAGTGAATCATAGACACGTTGGATATTATATACACATATATTTGATGCAGTGCATCCTATATATATTATTTGCTTAAATTTCCAGTGATAATCATGTATGTGTCGTGGTGCACTCGCGGTGTTTCTGATGCGTCGGTTTCTTCTGGTGCAGCGGCGGAACGAAACGAGCCAAGCGTTTCAACGCGCTGGCTTGCCCGCTGGAATGGATGGTCTGTTCCGCATGTCGACGCACGCGTCCATGGCGTAATGGTTCAAACTTCAGGCTTGGGTGCTAAAGGTACTGTACTCGAACGGCGCCGCCGCACAATTTCATTAATGTTTATTTAATGATATATAACGCCGTACTTTGTTGAAAATGATGAGTTTGCAAAGTCACAAAGCCGTTTGAAGCTAAAAGGACGAAGTTTAGAAAAGCTCCTTAACGCTGTCGCGTTAAAATCCACGTTCTAACCCTTAATCCCATGCTGGCTGAGTCACCCTGGTTGCATATACCGTGCACACTAGCGCCACAGTTCCCTCTAGTAATTATTTTACGAAACTCTGTAATCGTATAAGCTACTTCCTCGCAATCCCGTTAAACGCGTTCGGCGCCAGACGCCAGATACGTACTGAAAAGTGCCTGGAAGAAACTCGCCATGAACGCTTCGCTCTTAAAAAAAAATAATGCAAAGCTGCAGTTGCGTGTAAGCGCTGCGTGCGTCAGTCGCATTTTTGCTCCAGTGTACTTTGGTGGCTCGTTCAATAGAGATAGAGAGAAAGAGACGTGATAAGATAACATTGCAGCAGATCCAACGATTCGGAATATATAAACAATGACGTTTTGTGTGACTGCATAGAGAGTCAAAACACAAATACATGCCTGCACACATACACACACGTGTGCGGGCGCGCACGACTTATACCGAGCCCTTTGTTAAGCGGAGTTGCTGACTACTAGCGAGTACGGCGGACGCCTTGAACGCATCATAGTTTCAGAGGCAGCATGCGCATACGTACGTAGCGCAATTCGAGTCCATTCTATCCGCAAGAAGCGTTTACTTCCTCATTACTGTGCAGCCGCGGATGCGCGAAGGTGAACTCTCTGGTTCTTTTTTTTTCTCCCACGCAAGGCCGGCGCCGCCGCTGCCGCGAATGCCGAATGGGCCACTGTGATTGGTTGGCCTATTCGGCAAACGAATATCCCGGCCGCTGCGCCCAAGGTCAGGAAACCCTTCGAGGTTTGCTTTTAAAAGTAAAGTAGGGAAGTTAACCGGCTGTTTGATCCCGGATGGCTACCCCAGAATGAGTAAAGCGACAAATTAAGAAAAAATAAGATAGAAAGAGAGAGAGAGAGAGAGTTGTCCAGCTGGAGTGTATGACCTCTACATTGCAAAGCCATCAAGGTCTATAATAGACCACCTGAAAGTAATCACGTTTTCTCTGTTCTTGTTCGCGCATTATAATAAAGATAGTCCTGTTTCACGGGAAGTACAATTCATGGAACTTGGTCCCGGCCGGCGCCAGTCCGAGTTAGAATAAAAGCACTGTTATGCTTTTTTAAGGCACCTTGACTGTCTGAAAGATTGCAATCGTTGCCAGGCGCATTCATCGTGTTTGTGCGGATAAATACTTTTCTTATTTCCTCTCCACAACTTCTGTACCTTTTGGCATTAACCTCAGCGCAGAGTACAGCCAACCAGACAGTTGTTCTGGTAACCCCTTGTGTCTTTCATGGCTTCTTTTATCTCTGTCCCCCTCACTCTTTCTCTTTCTCCCAGTGACACCAACGCTGCTGCGGCAAGTGCGTTCACGTAGAATTCCATTTCCCTGCTACAGTAGGCAGCTCCCCATCATCCGCCTACTTCCCCTGAAAACAGCTCGTTATAACTTGCAGAAGACGCACTTCCTGTCAGCTGTTATAGCGGTCTCCATGGCATTACGGCAGCGGCGTTATTCGAGCTGTCACATGTTGCTGCAGGTCCTTCACCCTTCTCTTCCTATTGCAGCCGGCGTATGACTCAGGGGTCAGCCTGACACGTGATGACGCTTCGAAATGTCGCCCCAGCTGTTTTCAGTGCGTCCTTTTTGTCCGTTCCTCTGAAGGGAAGCGTTTAATGCAACGCACAGGATCGCGCATTGCATGCTGAAATGGGGAATACGCGGCTATTTACCGGTAGACTATACAAGGGGATTTCTGTACTGCAATGTGACTGCTCCACATAAAGGCTAGAAGTATTACATGACATAATTTGTAAACGGCGTCGGCCGCCATATGGTTGCTACCGGTTGCGGCGTTTGTACGCATGGAGAAAAGTACTACAAGAGTCAGACTTCCTTGCTCCTTGTCCGTCTCTGCACACAGGGCAAATGCCAGGCGGTGGTTGTCGGCAATTCGCAGCTCACCTTTAAATTTATGTGATGAGGTGTACTTTCATATACTACACATGGCAGTAATTAGTCTTAAAATCAAAACTTGCACCGATCAAAACACACTTGTACTTTTCCGCGGTCACGGATATGAGCTAAATTAGATATTCGTCTTTCAGCGTGATAGGTCGAACAGACATTCTTCGACTGCATCTATATGTCGCTTCTATATGTCGCATCGGTGCCGGGGCCGAAGACAACTGTGCGTACTATGTTTCCACGCCTTCCGCGCTCTGCTGCGTCAAAAACGAGCCGATTCGGACCGGTTCGACGCGGCACGTACACTGCAGTAAGTGTCGTGTCGGTGCACATGGCGCGTTTTTCATTTCGGTGCGGTTCCCGTGTAGTACACCGTAAAGAGGTTCGTTTTGAGTTGAAGGTGTTCAAGTTGACGCCTCTCTAACAAACTTATTTATATGCGTTCCATAGATTAGACTCGCCCTGGTTGCTTAGTGGTTATGGCGGTGGGCTGCTAAGCACGAGGTCACGTGATCAAATCCCGGCGATGGCCGCTGTATTTCGTTTTGGGCAAAATGCAAATACACACCTTTGTTTAAGTTTTGGTGCGCGTTAAAGAAGCATTCTCAAAATCAGTCCGAAGTCCCCCCGCTACGGTTTGCCTCATAATCAGGTCGTGGTTCTGGCACATAACCCCCCCCCCCCCCCCCCGTAGATTACGAAAAGGCGTTCGACTCAGTAGATATACCAGCAGTCATGGAAGCATTACGTAGTCAAGGAGTACAGGAAGCATACGTGAACATCTTAGTAAATATATATACAGATTTCATAGATGTCTTAATTCTTCACAAGGAAAGCGGACTTCAAAGTTCTACCTGCTGGCCCTGCTAAAGAGGTGTTATAACCTCTGTATATGATCGCTTCGAAAAAAAAAATTAAAACCGAAACAGCTACAAAATACAGTTCCTGGCTACTGTGTTCATAGGCTACAGAATAAATGCGTCTTGCAAGCAACTGCGTAGTAGAGGTACACTAAATTGAAAAACGATTTGAGCTCTATATTAAATTGCCCCTCTAGAAAAAGAAAGAAAGAAAGAAAGAAAGAAAGAAAGAAAGAAAGAAAGACCGCGACAGGATAAGCCAGAAGAGACGCAATGACAAGATGTGGGTAGCGACACCGTTTTGAAGTTCCCGCTCCAGCGCGCCGTGATTGTCATGAAATTTGGCGCGAAATAATCAAGAAATACTTGAAGTTTGACCTTCGTTTTCTCTTATAATAGTCACCTTATTACCACGAAAATAACGAGCATAGCGTTTTGAAACGACCTGTACAAAGCAATTTAGTGTTTCTCTTCAGTGTCACTTCACCAAGCACGCTTTGAGTAAGAGCTCAACTGCTGAGCACAGCAGAGATGCTCCCGCATGCTCTCAGCGACGCGTTTAAATTTCAAGGTCGTTCTTTCGGTGGAGTCAACACTTGGCTTTATTACACGCACGCCGGGTCGGCTGCCCGGAGAGGTTCGCTTCGAGGAGCACACGCTCGAGCGGCGCGTGTAGCAACAGCAGCGCCGCGAATCGTCGCGCAGAGGGAGTGCGCGACTCACTCGCGACACGCCGGCGAGCCGCGTCTGCGATGAGGCACTTCGGCCGGCACGCCTCGATGACCGGCTTGCTCGGGCAACGCTCTTCCCACGCACAAAGGGCGCTGTGTAGTATACGGCCGCGTGGATTACGCTGCGCTATCGCAGTGCCTTTCACACGGCCAAGAGGAGAGATACGAAGCTGGAGGAGCGTCGCCGTATAACAACGCGCACATCTTTCTGTTCGCTATACGCGGCCCGCCGTACAATGCCGGGACCGTGAACTATCTATCTGCGCGTCCCCGTGTCCACGGCTTCCGCGCTCTGCCGCGTCCAAAACAGGAGCCGATTCGGACAGGATCGATGCGGCGCGTGCACTGCGGCCCGTGTCGCGTCGATGCACACGGTGCGACGCTTCGAAAACCCGGCAGCAGTAATCTTGTGCCGTATGTGCCGCGCGCGCGCGCGCGCGCACACGCACGCACGCACGCACACGCACGCACACGCACGCACACGCACGCACACGCACACACACACACACACACACACACACACACACACACACACACACACACACACACACACACACACACACACACACGTGTGTTACACACAGAGCGCCGTCGCACTGATGAGGGCAAACATTATCTTCAGAAATTATGTCCGCTCTTAGAGGCATCGAGTTCGTTACACACACACACACACACACGTGTGTGTGTGTGTGTGTGATTGTGTGTGTGTGTGTGTGTGTGTGTGTGTGTGTGTGTGTGTGTGTGTGTGTGTGTGTGTGTGTGTGTGTGTTCGTTATTACCTCACAGCGAGTCGGCTTAAACGATTTCCTCTCATTCGCCTTTCCAGATAAATAGTAGCCCCACTCCTCACTTTTGGTTATTATGTGTTTTTACTCATTTCTTTTTTCTGACTTACTTTTGTCACAGCGGAATGCGCTTGTTGTCAAGCTAAATACAGCAAGAGTATAGAAAACAGTAAATAGCAAAATGAAAAAACGTCCAAGCCACAATTCCGATTGCCAAAAATGAGCCTAAACTTGTGGACAGGTGAACACGGCTCTTTGCCTCTGCTACGCGCCTTAGCGAAACACTGCTTCTAATTTCCAAGAGCCCTTTGTCCTTTCTTTGTCCTTACTCAAGCTGTCGAACACGTTTTACGGGCACCTACGCATTTTGACGGCGATTCGTGCTCGAAAAAGGTAATCTTGTTGAGCGCGTCCCTCGGTCCACTCAAACGAACAAAGTGAACGCAAAACGCTTCGATTCTGGCGCTATAAAAAAGGCGATTAACCGTAATGAGCAGACAGACCTTCCACGGAGGTGCTTACTGCGAACAAAGCGGCGCCGATACGGAGCGCTAAGCTAACGTGTTACGTACGTAGTACATATAGCGTGGGCGTGTACCAGCGCAGTTCCGAGAACAAAGTGCCGGTGGTGGCCTGACGCAGCGACAGAATAAACGCTAAGTCGTCGAAGTATAAACAATTCAAGCAAATACTTTCTTTTACGATTGAGTTAACCAACAACAACGAGGACCCAGAACTCGATTCGATTCGTTCGATTTAGCGCCATCGCAATCAGCGCTGACCCTCTCGCGCAAAGTGCAGGCACGTCTCTTCCTCCCACACTAATTGTTTACGTGCCGACGCGTCTACAACGCAATTCTAAAAGCTCACCAGAGCCTGTGTCCGTACGTTTATCTATGTTAAACTTCTGTCCCTCTCGCATCTACTTATACCCCGCTTCAGACGTCATGTGCAACGCTGTGGAGGCTAGAGAGACTTCTTGCAGTGGCTGCGTCCGTACTTAAAAATAGTTCGATGTTGTTGATAGCAATTGTGCGAAACTGTCCTTTACATACGCTCAGTACTGAATGAAAAATTATTTAATACTTACAAACAAACGAACTGTGATGTACGACTATCTAATGAGTTCTTTTAGATCAATGCGTTTTTCGTTACTTTTCGTTTATTTTTTTATTGGCAGCCCGTCGCGGCAGCCTCACGTGCACTCTGGAGCGAGCAAACGCCGTTTGCGTTCGGCAAAGCATGGGCGGACAGCGTGGAGTGGTACATTTTCGTCACCGAACTACTTGCATGGCTTCCACAGCGTTGCACCTGATGTCTGAAACAGAGTATAGGCATTTTCTAGGGGCGTAAGTAAACATTATGCGGACTAGAAGAACTACAACTTTTCTCTACTAGCAACAACTTGATTTGGGCGAGTTGGTTCATCTTGAGTAAAACTTGGAGCAGCGCGAAGAAGACGAAGTCTTCGTCTTCTTCGCGCTGCTTCAAGATTCACAACTTTTCCTTTTGAATGCAAAAAGTTTCCTTAGAATTGGCTTAGCAGTCGCTTAGTGGAAGCTTTTCTGCACGCATTTCGCACTCGTCTGAACGATCCTCGGTACAGGATTTCCTTTTGAACAGCTAAACGATCGTACAGACGCACTCGGAGGTTCACGAGATCGCATTAGCTCGATGCACCCACGCTCCAAAGTCCAAAAGTGTTCGTGCTACCGCCCAAGATGGCCCCGCAGCGACTCAATTCGTCGAAAGCCGCGTTGTATGGCGCCGAGCAGTCGTCGCTCCACTAGTGTAATGCAGAAAAAAGCGCGCGAACCGAAATGAAACTTGCGCCTGGTATAAGGACTGCCCCCGCTGTATATCCTGCTACGATTGTTGCAAAAGGATAGAAAGTTGGGCGAGTTAGTACGATAACGTATTCTTGAATTCTTGCGCGAAGTGACACACCCAGACTAGAAGCAGACAGGACGAGCGCTAACTCTGGACGCTCAGTTGAGAGTTAATTACCGCTCGTCCTGTCTGCTTCTAGACTATGTGTGTGTCACTTCGCGCTACAATCCAAGAATATGTTACGATTGTTGCCTTATGAAGAGGACAGCTGGCGCGTTATAGCGACGTGTAACACAAACAAACAGACGAACAAACTAAATAACGAACGAACGTGCGAACGAACGAACAAACGAACGAACGAACGAACGAAAGAAAGAAAGAAAGAAAGAAAGAAAGAAAGAAAGAAAGAAAGAAAGAAAGAAAGAAAGAAAGAAAGCTTTTCAGATCCCTCAAGGGCACGCGAGAGACGAACAAATTATTATCCGTTGAAACGTACAGTTCGCGCGGCTTGCGTAATCGAGACTCGATCCCGTACGCGACGAAGAGATCTAAGCATCCTTTGTGCGTGTTCGTTGCCGTGTTGTGTCAGAACCGTTGTACGCGTGGTTTTATTCCCACCGTTCAGTGTAGAGATGTTGCTCAACGTGTTGGGCCGTCGATTCCATCGATTTCTGCCGCCAACAGACGGGGCCGGCCCGTGTTCGACCGTCTCCGCGTACCGCTACATTTCGTGCTAGGCCCGCCCTGCAGCAAGCAAGCAGTATAGCCGGGAGCACGGCGCACAGAGGAGGCCGAAAGCTTTGCCAACGACAAACAGCGTAGCGAGCTTTCTCTTTCCCCTCTGCCCCTTTTTTCTTTTCGAATTTTCATGGACCACGCCGCGAGACACCGACGTTATGTTTCTGACGAGCTAACTTCGCGTAGTTCGCTTTTTACTCTCGTTCTCAAAAGTGAGCCCTTGACATAAGAAAGAAATGCCGTCTCATTGCTTGATTGCCGCTTAACTTCCCAAAGAAAGTGCACTGTGTGAGACACGGGTCAGAACGAGGACACCTCTCAGCGTCTTTCCGTACCCGCCTTGCGCGTGCGTGAGCTCACGTGCGCTTGCTGCATGAGCATGATCTGCGCGTTTGTTCTTCTCTCGTCACGTCAAGGCTAGCAAAATAACGAATAAACGTTTCTCGTTTAATAAATGATAATATATAGATATGCATTAGCAGCCTTTTCCCAGAACCATCAAATAATGGAATGCCACACTTCATTATCTTCAATCAGTGGAATCACTTGAAAGTCGTATTCTCAGTAGTTCTGTCTTGGTGAAGTTGCTGGTCTATGTTGTTTTATTGTTTTCTTTCGCTTTTATTTTCTAGTAACGTTATGCTAGAATGTACTGAGTATTTATCAGTGTACCTTGCCCCATCCTGCTAGTACAGTATACTACTGAAGCAATATTTTGGAAGACTTGAGGGCGGGTAACTGTCTATAGTCTTCTCTTCGCTAGCCTTTGAATAGCGCCGAGTAGACGAAGCATACGTCTGGTGGTTAACGGATACAATGTAAGATTTTCCTGCGCGACGCAGGTGGTGCCTTATCTCGGAGGTCATGCCGAGAAGCCGCGCGTTCCCGCGACCCGCGACATTTTGTTGCAGTTTGCCTTGGAGAATACGTTCGCCTTTTAGTCGCCGTAGATGATTCGCGGACCACGGACACGCGCCCTTCTACAATGCACTACCATTCGTTCCGGCATCGCCGTCCACCATCCACGTTACGACAGCCCAATAAGTCCTGGGAACGGGACTACCCGCTGCTGCCCCGCAAATAAACTCGCGCCCCAGCGCCCGCGGAGGCACGGAGAATCGTGTTCCGGTGGCGAAAGTGGTTGCTCGCCGGGTGGCGCGCGCGCGCGCTCTAGAGAGAGACGGAACCGTCCCGCAACAGGGACGAGAGGGGTTGTCCCTGGCCTTGACCCACATGGACCGTTTTAATGATCGCCTTCGCGGAAGGAAACCTTCCCCTCGCCCACCCTACAGTGGCCGGTGGGGGAGGCGTACCCGGCTTTTGTCGCAGTAGCAGAGGCCACGGGGAAGGGAGAGGAGGAGGAGGGAGGAGGAACTGCATTTTCCGCGAGCATCGCGCGCCACGGAGGAGAGAAAACGCTGGCGCAGTTGCGTGCCACCGGCGCAGCGTTGTGGGCGCTCGGCGTTGGACGAAACCGCCAGCTCGGCACCGTGGCAACAGCGCACGGCTCGCACGGCGTGCGCCTCGAAGGAAGTGCGGGTTCTCGCTTGACTCGCTGCTTCACGAGGTGCAGCATACAGGAAGAAAGGAAGCCGCACTGGTGGACGAGTCCCGATTGCCTATACGGGAGGGAGGTGTACGGGGATCGTTGACACGACTAAGTGCCATATCATATCATTAAAATTCGTTCATTAATTACAGAGGCAATAAAAAGAAACGCGAAACTAGCCTAGTATGCACTACTCGCACCTCACACTGGAGGCAAGCTATCTTTTTGTTCACTTTCATTTCCCTTCCCCCCCCCCCCTCTTCAGTATTTTCTACATTTCAATTTCAAGCACAGCCAACCTGCCCTACATGCTTTCCTTGGTTTCATTGTCGGTTGGCTTTATGTGGTTGGGATTAACAAAAATCGGACCCCTCGGTTTATATATATACATAATACACATGCACTCAATGAACGCATTGCTCGCTTCGCCTTCGCTGTCGATCCGCAAGTTAGTCCGTTAGCGACATAATTTTCCTTTCTTCGTTAACCTTTCGGAGCTGGCGCATGGACGAATTCTCCTGGGTTTAGAAAAAAATGAAAGCACTCTTCCTGTTCCGCTTGTGCAGATCTTGGAACGACTACCGACCAATCGCGCAGTTCGAGTAATTTACCTTAGTGCGTCGTTTTCCTATCCACTCTGGCTGTACAAAATTAGACAGCGCAGATTTCAACCGGATTTTCCTAGTCCCGCTCGAAAGCGACCCACTCTGATGGCTATAGCTGATCAAGTCTAAAGTGTCGCGCAGTACGTGGTTGTGTCAAATGCGAGCCACTGATTTCGCACTCACGCAATGCTCCCAGGATGCGCAGTAAAGAAGAATACAACAAGCGAAGGAAGACGTCCTATCAAGAAAGCAAGGAAATTGCTTCATAATCCTCAGGAGGCTTAATGGAGTTTTCCACAGTACGTACCGGATATGAAGGAAGGAAGATATGAAGAAACGTCATCCTATCCGTAAAAGAATTAATCCAGAAAAAAGGAAAGAAAGTAGAGAGAGAGAGAGATACTGCGTGCTTTGCAATCCTGCAATACATGGCCTCTGCGTGGAAAGTCGACATTTTCGTTCACGTTATGGTCTGAAGAGACGTCATTAGGCGGAAAACCGGCAGCCAGCGAAACGGCTACTTCCACTTTGCGGATCGATGACGCCACCACTGCCGAGCGTTTTGCAAGCCGCTATATTCTCACACGACACCTTGGCGAAGAGCACGTAACCGCTTGCAAAGAGCGGCCGTAATGATGAAACGGCGAAAGATGAGCCGCAATACGCCTAGAGCAGGTGTTCGTAGCATGCCGCAACTTTGGCAGTTGTACCGTATAAAAAAGCCTACTCAGCCTTTCTTCTTCAGACCGTGCAACAGGCCAGCAACATCATCAGAACGGGCTATCTAACGTCGCTCCCTTGCGGCCGTTCGAGGTCTATAGTATATATGGGTAACAGCGTAACCAGACCCCCACAAGAAGCGAGACACGTACACACAAGGCGGCATATATAAGGCGTGCTAACCTTGCCAATGTTAGTCAGAGCTTGTATGTACGTGTGTTCCTTCTTGTGGTCGTCTATTTGCGCCGTTACCCGTATGTTTCAATATGAACCAACTCGCCCAAAAATAAGTATTGACGAGGATAGTCGGTCCAAAGTGTCAGCGTTAAGAAGGGAGAACGTGCAGAAAGGCTAAAGAGAGAGCGGGAAGAAATATTGACCAGGAATGCGTCCGTCTGGCTGCCCTGCGCTGGGGGAAGGTAAAGGGAATAAAAAGATGAGAGAGGGGGAGGGGGAGGGAGGGAGAGAGAGAGGAACATCGCTGGTATGATATGAAGGGTAAAATAATGAAAGTAACAAAAACAACAACAACAACAGCAATAATAATAATAATAATAATAATAATAACGTTAGGCATTATTCAAGAAACGTATACGGCTATACATTACTTTATCCTTCCTCGGACTGATGTCCGCAGATAGGTGCGATCTGTGGTTGAAAGAGTTTGATACAGCGGCAACAAATTACCTCAGCGTATACGAGCGCGACCGTGCACGGCCCAATCGGCGACGTCCTCAAAAGCGAGCCTCGCAAATTGCTTCCGCATTCAGACGCGACGGACAGAGCGGGTGCCACCCAGATGCCTCGCGCAGTGACAGACTGTTGTCCGGCCCGTCATCGGATTCCAATCGCCATCGGCACGGCCCGCTGCCTCAGCCATTGCGCGCGCGCAGACACCGGAAACGGCGGCATAGACGACCGCACGCCAAGTTTCATCCTAGACGCCAGCGCTCGTTTCTCCCCTGGCGGAACGATTTCATCTCCAACGGGTGTAGGTTTCCGCCGCCGCTTCCCTTAGCGGTCGCGCCCGCGTTCAGTTCGCGCTGCGCGCGAAACGTCTCTTGTTCGCGACGGCGCCTCTTCGGGTGACCGGAAATTATTATTGTGTTGTTAACTGTCACGACAGCAATGTAAACACGAAAGGGTTGATTCCACCAGTGAAATTCTGCCGACTCACAAGAAAATGGTACGAAATAAGCAGACGACACACATGGATTACTGCGGTGCGCCGAGCGAAGTAAACAACTGGCAAACGAAGCGAGCTCGTTCATTGATCACTCCTGAGTGTATGACGGTTTTTATATGTAACCCACATGAATTTAATAATTACTCGGTATATAATCCTTTTATTCATATAAAAACTTTAAGTTGTTCGCCGAGCGCTTGTCCTGTCTTCTTTCTCGTGTTTCGTTTATGTGTGCGCTGCCCAAGAATGGAAACCACTTCTGTTGTATGCGCTAGCAATGGCCGAAGTTCACGCGTGCCAAGAAATTTAATATGTGCACGATGCATTTAACATGACCGGAGTTCATTCCCGCTTCACCACTGCACCGATCGATCGAGTTGCTGGACGATACACGCCCGCGTCTTGGTCGCGCCGGCATTGCTGAAGCAGGAATGATTACTAATACTCTCAACTTTCGTCTCTTGAGCACTGTTAAAAAATGGCCAAGCTGTCTACATTGCTGCTTCTATTCCATATTGTAGGGGACGCACTAGTTAAAGTTGTGTGCGCATGTCGTACTTGTGCTATGCAGCGATATATTTTGTTTATTTCCGCACAGTGTCGATGGAAGACCGTTGTCGCCATCAGAGACAACACGGATTTGTAGCAAACATATTGTGAGAAACTGCAAAAATGACTTTAGCTCGTATGTGCCGTATGTATGTGCCGCATCGTATGTGCCGACGATTTTTCCGGCGGCACATACGATTTCGTTTCCAATTACCTGCTCAGCGTCACTTGCATGGTTGAGCAGACGCTGCCTTTTCGCCGCATTGCAGCCATAAAAATAATCGTCAAGCGTACCGATCTTCTTAAAGGCAAATAGAAGCGTGTACAGTCTGTTTCACACTTAGGGAAAAACTCGGAACGTATTGTATCGCGATGCGGCCAGCATTGGAGTCGTGCGGCGGCAGCAGCTCGAGCAGGCGCAGACGCTCGAAGGGCGGTGTCGTGATCTGCGTCGTCTGCTACGGCGGCGCGCGCTGGCCGCATTGTCGAGAAGCGTGCTACTGTCAGGGGCTGTGCACGTATATTTCTTCACTGTGTGTGCTACCGTAATAAGCAGCGACAAGACGCACCAAGATGTGCGCGCAACGTGTTCAGTCTTTGTTTGACTCGAAAGGAAAACAAAGCAATCAACAATGATAACTATGGGAGTCGAACACGATGAAACAAACGGATACGATTAAATAAATGTTTTAGGTTCAGACAATAGGCTGGAAATGATTTTTCTCGCCAATCATTCGCTACACCAGACAGACTCTGCCCGCCGGCGGGGAATTGGACACGTCATGCTCGCAACTTCAGTTAGTATCTCGTCATGTCCCCAGCGGCAGCGATGACAGCGCTCATCCTGGAAGGCAGTGAAGTGCAGAATGACTTGATCAGGGATGTGTTCATTCGCAGCACGTCTCAGTCGCTGACGATGGTGGATCGAAGCCTATCCTCGGTCGACTGATAGAGGGGATGGTGCGCTAGCGATACTTTCAACGAGCCCGACATTTTAAATGATGTTGCCGCCCGGGGATTGAGGCGGCCACTCCAAGAGAGGGACTGCGCTCTTCTAGCAGTTGTTGCACCACACGCGCAGTGCGGATCGGCGACCTATCGCGTTAGAATGCATAGTCGCCTTCCAGAAACGGGGCGTCAAGAATGTATGGAATCAGTGCGTCGTCTATGACTGCCCTGCAGCGATGAACTTACATTCGAGGCGTATCAGTTGGCGTCGTACAACGCATAGTAAAGAATACCGGCTCATTTCACGCCGTAACGATGAGATCGGCGCCCTGCAACTGATAGTAGAACGTTTCCCGACAATGCGGCCAGCGCGCGCCGCCGTAGCAGACGACGCCGTTCAAGATCCCGCCCCTCGAGCACCTGCGCGAGCTGCTGCCGCCGCCTGACTCAAGCGCCCGCCGCATCGCGATGCAATGCGCTCCGAGTTTTCCCCTAAATGTGAAACAGACTGTACACCGCCCTTCACGCGCACATACGGAGGCACACACCGCGCGCGGCGCGAAACGTGCCCAAACACGCGCAGTTCAGGAGGCAATCAAGGCGGCGCGAACGAGAGATGGAAGAGGGGTACCACCCGCTAATGGACGACCGCACGCCAAGTTTCATCCTAGACGCCAGCGCTCGTTTCTCCCCTGGCGGAACGATTTCATCTCCAACGGGTGTAGGTTTCCGCCGCCGCTTCCCTTAGTGGTCGCGCCCGCGTTCAGTTCGCGCTGCGCGCGAAACGTCTCTTGTTTGCGACGGCGCCTCTTCGGATGACCGGAAAATATTATTGTGCTGTTAACTGTCACGACAGCAATGTAAACATGAAAGGGTTGATGCCACCAGTGAAATTCTGCCGATTCACAAGAAAATGGTACGAAAAAAGCAGACGACAGACATGGATTACTGCGGCGCGCCGAGCGAAGTAAACAACTGGCAAACGAAGCGTGCTCGTTCATTGATCACTCCTAAGTGTATGACGGTTTTTATATGTAACCCACATGAATTTAAGAATTACTCGGTACATAATCCTTTTATTCATATAAAAATTTTCAGTTCGACGAGCGCTGTATCCTGTCTTCTTTCTCGTGTTTCGTTTGTGTGTGCGCTGCCCAAGAATGGAAACCACTTTTGTTGTGTGCGCTAGCAGTTGCCGAAGTTCACGCGTGCCGAGGAATTGAATATGTGCACGATGCATTGAACATGACCGGAGTTCATTCCCGCTTCACCACTGCACCGATCGATCGAGTTACTGGACGGTACACGCCCGCGTCTTGGTCGCGCCGGCATTGCTGAAGCGGGAATGATTACTAATACTTTCAACTTCCGCCTCTTGAGCACTGTTAAAAAATGGCCAAGCTGTCTACATTGCTGCCTCTATTCCATATTGTAGGGGACGTAGTAGTTGAAGTTGTGTGCGCATGTCGTACTTGTGCTATGCAGCGATATATTTTGTTTATTTCCGCACAGTGTCGATGGAAATCCGTTGTCGCCATCAGAGACAACACGCATTTGTAGCAAACATATTGTGAGAAACTGCAAAAATGACTTTAGCACGTATGTGCCGTATGCATGTGCCGCATAGTGTGTGCTGACGATTTTTCCGGCGGCACATACCATGTCGTTTCCAATTACCTGCTCAGCGTCACTTACATGGTTAAGCAGACGCTGCCCTTTCGCCGCATTGCAGCCATAAAAATAATCGTCAAGCGTACCGATCTTAAAGGCAAATAGTAGCGTGTACAGTCTGTTTCACACTTAGGGGAAAACTCGGAACGTATTGCATTGCGATCCGGCAAGCAATGGAGTCGTGCGGCGGCAGCAGCTCGAGCAGGCGCAGACGCTCGAGGGGCGGAGTCGTGATCTGCGTCGTCTGCAACGGCGGCGCGCGCTGGCCGCATTGTCGGGAAGCGTGCTCTGTCAGGGGCAGAGTACCGATTTCATCGGCACTGCGGGAGCTGAGCTGATATTCTTTACTAAACGTTGTGCGGCGCCAAACTCTGAGCCTTCATTAGCGATAATGGAGTTCCACAAACTTCTTTTAACAGCATGCTTCGTTTGTTCTTTCGAAAGGGTGGGGTACTGAGCGTGTGCACGTATATTTGTTCACTGTGTGTGCTACCGTAATAAGCAGCGACAAGACGCACCAAGATGTGCGTGCAACGTGCTCAGTCTTTGTTTGACTCGAAAGGAAAACAAAGCACTCAACAATGATTAATATGGGGGTCGAACACGATGAAACAAACGGGTACGATTAAAGGAATGTTTTAGGTTAAGACAATGAGCTGGAAGTGATTTTTCTAGACAATCAATCACTACACCAGAGAGACCCTGCCCGCCGGCGGGGAATTGGATACGTCACGCTCGGAACTTCGGTTAGTATCTCGTCATGTCCCCAGCGGCAGCGATGACAGCGCTCATCCTGAAGGCAGTGAAGTGTAGAATGACTTGATCAGGGATGTGTTCATTCGCAGCACGTCTCAGTCGCTGACGATGGTGAATCGAAGCCTATCTTCGGGCGACTGATAGAGGGGATGGTGCGGCAGCGATACTTTCAACGGGCCCTAGACATTTTAAATGATGTTGGCGCCCGGGGATTGAGGCGACCACTCCAAGAGAGTGACTGCGCGCTCTTCCAGCAGTTGTTGCACAACGCGAGCAGTGTGGATCGGCGACCTATCGCGTTAGAATATATAGTCGCCTTCCAGAAACGGGCCGTCAAGAATGTATGGAATCAGTACGTCGTCTCTGACTGCCCTGCAGCGATGAACTTACCTTCCAGGCGTATCAGTGGGCGTCGCACAACGCTTAGTAAAGAATACCGGCTCATTTCACGCAGTAACAATGAGATGGGCGCCCTGCAACTGACAGTAGACGGTTTCCCGACAGTGCGGCCAGCGCGCGCCGCCGTAGCAGACGACGCCGTTCAAGATCCCGCCCCTCGAGCACCTGCGCGAGCTGCTGCCTCCGCCTGACTCAAGCGCTCACCGCATCGCGATGCAATGTGCTCCGAGTTTCCCCCTAAATGTCAAACAGACTGTACATCGCCCTTCGAATGAAATGTCCACGCGCACACCCGTAGGCACACACCGCGCGCGGCACGAAACGTGCCCAAACACGCGCAATGCAGGAGGCAATCAAGGCGGTGCGAACGAGAGATGGGAGAGGGGTACCACCCGCTAAAGGAATTTTGCTTCGCATGCGGCGCTCTCAACGCCGGCGCAGCAGCGCCGCTCTCGGTGCCGTTCTTGTCCATAGAATTTTGCTTCGCATGCGGCGCTGTCAACGCCGGCGCAGCAGCGCCGCTCTCGGTGCCGTTCTTGTCCATAGGGAGCTGCCCGCTCTTGAGATCGCGAGAGGGAGAGAACGCGGAAGTGTTGGCAAGCGTTCGCGAACGTGCATACGCGTCGAGGAGGGGGGGCGCTTCTACAAAACCCGAGGCTCGACTGCATCCATGCCGTGACTTACGCCAGGTGCGTATATAAGGCCTCTCCGCTCGTGCATGGCGAAGGGCTACGCTGCTGCAGGCGTTCGGCGGGAGTCGTCCGCTGTCGTGAAGAGGCTTCTCCCAGACGTCAGAGACGAGCGGCGATTAGCGGTGTGCGCGTCGTTTTCTGCTTCGTCTCGCGCGTTCTGTCTCGATTGCTCTGTGCAGCGCTGCCGGAGCTTATAACGCTGGAGAAAGCTTGAGGCACAAACTGCGCAGTGAAACGCGGACAAATGGGACGGCGCAGAAACGACAGACGCTAGATGTCCGTCGCTTCTTCACACACACGCCGTTACAGAAATGTAGAGTCCATCCTGCGACCGACGTCGTTAAGCTGTCCAAGAAGACGCAGTACCCAGTTGGCGCCAGCTCGTCGCGCGGGAGTGGGCGCACTGGCCGACCGGCACAGGCGACCTATCACGTTACTCCAAAGCAGGGAGCTGTCCTCCCCCCGAGGCCGAAGCGCGCCGTCGCGCACTTTCTGGAGCCTGAACATTGTGTTTCGCGGTGCCGACCGGCAAACACCCCTGTTGTACTGCTGGGAAATAAACAGTTGTTTCTTTAAGAAGACGTGTTAGTCCCTTTTGTCCACCTTTCATTGCGTAGTTGAAGCTGATGCGCGAACGGATATACACGAACTGGCCCAATAATATGTTTTACTGAGCGCCAACACCGTTGTAGCCTTCGACTGCTCGCACGTGTGGTATCGCACTCGCTGAATAGCGGCAAGTTTACGGCAGGTGAAATCGGAGTATAGCTGAGGAAAAACGTCTGTATCGCGCTTTGATCAACTCCATCCCCGTGTTAGATATACTGTAATACCTTGGGGTGAATCTAGGTGTCGTAATAAATGAGTAAATAAATAAGTACAGCGCCAGACCAACATTCTACTGGCACCGCGGAAGCACCGGCTATAGCGCCGCCGCGGGGTGTTACACAATGGAATGACGCGACCGCTGCCGTCAGCGCAACCGCCGAGAAGGGACTGGCTCTTTCTGGCCGGTTTCTATAGCGAAATGAGACGAGGATCAAAATTGAGGAATGCAGAACAGAAGTTCGCAGTACGCATTCTGATTTCTTCGCCCAACCTACACAACATACGCAGCGATTAATAAATAAACACTTCACATGGTATAGTCACCTGGAGCGCCTTACATTAAGCATTCTAATCAATGTCATTAAAATTTACATAGCAAGTATATTGACATTGCAATATATATATATATATATATATATATTACACGTCTGACGCTGAAGTTCAGCACATATTGGCCATGTAAATTTTAATGACATTGATTTTGATTTCCGGCCTAATGAGAAACGGCCAAAACGTCCGATCCGAGGTAACTGTTACACCGTTATCTAAAGAACGCTGGAATATGTGAAAGTGTGCATCTCTATCAAGTTTACTGTGGTTAAAGCGTGTCTTGAAATAACGAAGAACTGCCAGCATGTCCCACGAGCAGCTTTCCACGCGTTCTGCACAGAACATTCGCCGTGGGAAGTCCCTCGGCTTCTCGCGCTGTCTCCCCCCGACGCCCCACAGAGACGTAATCGCTCCACGTGGGTCCCATCGACTGGGCGCGTCGCCGCGGTAGCGCTGCGTAATGGTTCGCCGCAGTTACGGGCTCAAGGTCGCGTCTCTCCCGCACAAAGGCTTCCATCAATACGTCTCGCCTGCGTACGGTAGCCGCCAAGCCTGAGGTCCGAGTGAATCGAAGAACGCACATGCGTGTCGGCGCTCACACGATGGTGTTCTGTTTCTCTTGGCCGTTGAGAGACGTTCGCGAAGAGGGATTAAATCCCAATAACGCGGTGACACCCGGTACTCTTCTCTTGATGCGTGCCATTAGGCGCGGTTATTCAGTATTCAAAAAAGAGCGGCTGCTGAAATTGTTCTGGCGTTTGGTTGATGACGAGAGGTACTTCCGAGCGTCATCGTGTGACCCGATAATGGACGTGTGTCGGAAATGTGGCCGTAAGAGTCTGGGTGTTTAGATCTTAGGCAAATGCGAGGTTGTGAAGATGTACATTACTTAAGAATAAAGTTGGTATTGTAACAAAGCTCTTAACGCGCTCCAAGTTTCCTGTTGCTTTTGCGTAACTAACATTAGCACGTTGTTGACAAAGTGGATCCTATTTTCGCTTTTCTGCCGAGTACATATTGACTGACCTGAGCGAAATATGTGTCCTTAGTTCACATTCGCCACTGCAGACTGTGTCTGCTGCTTCATTTTGCTTGTCCGAATGAAGCGTGAGTCGTTCTCTTGAACAGGACGCTGCGTCCTGCTCGTGCTTGTCAACGTGTTCACCAGCGAAATACGCTGTTATGTGTTGCAATCCACAGAAGTACTCCTTGTTGGCTGTTACATTTCGGCCAGGTTCGCTATACAAGTTACGCGTGCTCCGTGATGTGTTGTAGCAAGTGCATCTATGTTCTAACCAAGTGCTGGCACACGATAAAAGAAGCTGGGTTATCACCGGTCTACTTATCCCTCAGCCTTGACGAAAACCTATGCACGCCCCCCCCCCCCCACCCAATCCCCGCCCGTTTCTTGTTAAAGGGACACTACATTTCTTTTATTTCAGAAATACCTCTAGAGGCCCTCAGAGAGGAGAAGGTGGGGCAATACAATACAGTAGAGTTACAATAATTTGTAAACATATTATATTCATATAATGCAGCACTAATGTAAAGAGTGTAGATTAATCAATTACTTTCTTTAAATAAAGAAAAGTTTAGAAGAACGAATTGTTCTGTATTAATGAATTCCCCTTTTACAAAAAAAAAGAAAAACAAAGAAGAACAAGAAGAAGAAAGCTCACCGTGACGTCATCGATTTTGACGGCGTCCACTCGGGCGTAACAAATTTCTTTAGCAGGCAGAGACTGACTGCACTGTATTCCAAAAGAGCCAAGGACTGAGCTTTTAGAATGACCAAACATTCAGCGCGCCACGACAGCCGAAACACGGGGAAATACATTGAAATACACGACTTCACACTGACGTAACGTCGGTGCGATGAGAACCTTTAAGGAAATGAAAGCTCAGCCTTCGTTTTCTATTTTAGTAATCAATCTCGTATAGGAAAATTAAAATAAGAGTTCCGAAAGAGTACCTTATCAGTATAATCCGTTTAACGTTTCTTTTTGGTGTCCCATTAAGCAATAAGAAAGAAAAAACAATATTATGTTTACCGAGTAACACTAGCGTTTCAAGGGTAAAGAAAGACACCATCGTGAACTAATGAAAGGGGCAACATTGAAGGCCCGCCTCAACGATGATGGCTCTCATTCATGAGACGCAGTCAGCGAGAAGCGTCTTTCAACACGCGTAATTGTTGCCAAGCGCATTCCGTGCGCCCTGCTTATCCGCGAAGACGTGGACGGTTACAGCGCAGGGCTTGCGTAGCGCGTGCGAAAGATAAAAGCATAGCGCGATTCGCGACGTCACAGCGTTTATTTTACGGCTTTATTGCGGACTGTTTCGAGCCGAGGCTGCAGTAATAGCCCGTTGATGTTCTCGGGTCGCCCGTTGCTGGACGCCCAAGGTGATAGGCGTGCGCCCCTCCATTGGCGTACGCCGTCACTCGGAGACGAATGCGGTTGTATCGGGCATCAAAGGAGCCTCGCACACGCTACTAGTCTATAGACATGCCTCGCGTTTGCAAAAAGGAAAACTGTGACGACGACACTAGCGCGCAGGCACATAGGGAGAGTGAACAAGGAACGCCTTTCCTCGATTTTTCGTCGAGCAACTTCTATTCGCGGTCGCAGTTACATGCAGCCTAGCTTTTTTTTTTTCTTCCTGTACGGCGATATAAAAGGCTCGGGACCAAGAGAATCACACGTTCCAGCCAGAACCAGCCGGTTCGCGGTAAACGAAGACAGTTTTCCCTACGATATTTACTAGAGGGAACTCTGGCGCTAGTTATCTACCTGAGCTGCGAGCATGTCGCTCTTCAGCCAGCGTGGGATTGATGGGTAGCACATGGATTTGTCTGATATTCATCCTTCTGGCTTCAAACGGCTTCGTGATTTTGTAAACTGATCATTTTCAACAAGGTACTGCTGCGGTGAAGTTGTAGGGCGTTACAAATAAAAATTTATTAATTAATTTGTCCGACGGCCAGATTCTAATAAAAAGAACCTCTAGCACAGAATCCCGATAATGAAGCCATCGCGCCATGGGCGCAAGCGTCGACAAGCGACACTTAAGAATTTTTCGCGGGCAAGCCTGCAGCGCGTTGAAACGTTTAGCGTGTTTCGATTTGCCCACTTCGACAGGCGAAACCGCCGGTATCAGTAGTGATTACACGGGTTGGCATAGTCTTGTTCCTTTGGAAAAGTATAGATTGCTTGGAAATTTAGGACAATGAAGGCAGATAAAGCGTAGTAAACAAAGCCGCAAGAACATTTAAAGCCACAAGTATGAAGATCACTTATTTCCATCTACTAACCAGCGATCGCAATGCCAGAGTTCCCTCCAGTCATTATTGTAAGAAACTCCATGGGCGACGGTTGGTGTAGTTATGCGTATGACGTTATGGTCTGGAGCAGGTCTATGCTGCTTTCACAAAGTCCTGTCGTACTTAAGAAACGCTGCGGCGCTTATACAGCCTGCTGCGTTGGAGCCTGTGAATGCACGATGGCGAAACTGTCGTCCTTCCTTCCTTGCTCCCTTCTTTCATTTCTTCTGCATTACGCATTCCTGTGTGCGCGCGCAGAGTTGCAAACTGGATCACTTCGCTGGTTAGATTAGATAAAATTTAGCAGCGAAATCCGGTGGAAAGCTTGGGAGAATGTGCTTTACTGCTACCCCATTTCACTTCCATGTTGGCTAAGGCGCTATGCGAGATGAAAAGTAACTAAAAAAACATGCTGATGCTTGGAGGAAGCGACGCGTACGATCCGCGAATAGTCCCTAAGGATAGCGCATGGTTCCCCCATTGCTGCAAACCTGACGTGCAGCACCTATAACTGCGCTGCGACAACGAGGAACATATCACTGCTTCTCTCGCGTCTTTACGCAGCAGAAATGCCGCCTACCGTCAACTTCGCAGGTCAACCTCCCTTTCTCTCTTTTCCTCCTCTCTCTCTATTTCTCTCATACGTGCCTACCTATAGCCGTGTGCCTTTCCCACTACATTCGGTCTCGCCTTCCGCGAACGATAGACTGGAACGTCAAAGGCACACTCAGAAATGCTCAACAAAGAAAGCTTCAAAATTTCAATTCTGGGTTTCTGCTTTGCCAGAACCACGACCTGATTATGAGCTGAGGCAAAGTCGACAGTTCTTCACGTGTAGTACGTCCCATCTGCGCTGTTTCACATATGAATTGATTATAGGGTACGCCGTAGTGGGGAACTCCGGATTAATTTGGACTGCATGGAGTTCCTTAACGTGCACATAAATTTAAGTAAATGAGAGCTTTTTCATTTCCACGGCCGGGATCGAACTTGCAACTTCAAGCTCAGCCAGCGCAACATCAACCTCCACTAGGGCCAACGCGGCGGGCCATTTCTGTCAGTGACTAGCGCAATAATGTATGCAACTTCCCGCATGACAGAGCTCAATAAAAGCTGAAAATTGCACTTTGCATCACACGTCGAGCAAGCTAAAGGGGCATGTCAACATTCACATATATACGTCAATGATAGCGGCGCACATGATCACGCAGGCCGCACCCAAGAAATAATTTAAGAAAGAAAGAAAATCGCACGAATTATAGCCGTCTCCTCATGAACTCTCTCTCCAGCACGCTGTCAACAGAGCAGAAAGGCACGTCAACAGGCTCGTAAAAGAGGTCTTTATTACTGCACTTTTGCTCAGGCACTGCGACAAGCAATTCGGTGTTATGCGTAGCTCGCGAAAGTTGCAACAAAACAAGGGCGGGCGCAGCGATGTTGATATAACGAAGTACGCATTATAGTAACGTTTTCATGGCTTTCCCTTTCTAGCCTGGCTATTACGGTTATCTTAGCTGAAAGTGTAAATCAGAATTAAGCCAGCATCCGGTATTCCTGCACTAGCGGCCCTGTTCTTACCTTCTTTTCTTCTTTCTTTCTTTCATCTAATCTGCGTACTCATATTATTCTATGAAACACGTTTTTGTAATCTTCTCTTGCTTACTTCTACGCTTTGTAGAAATTAATTTTCTCCTTTTCTGTCTTTAATAATTTGAGCTCAGTGTTTCTCTCAACATAGTTCCCCCCCTTCAAACTGCGGCTGGAAGGACTTATATACATGATTAATGCATGTATATCCTAGCTTAGTGCAAGTTTACATACGATAATCCCATGTGTCCTAACTAAGCAGGCGTTGTGTGGGCGGTATATGTAGGAACAAATCAAGTATACCACCGCGTCTAGTGTCAGCCCCGTAGCAAAATCAATAGGAGTACAATAATCTACGGCGGGGAGCTTATGGACTAATTTCTCAGAATACTATTACGAATGGTTGGAGGACCGCCATATTGTCGACTGGGTGAAACATAATACGGCCACGAAGCGCTCTGCCCAGCTAATCAGTTTATCTTGATCCCTACGCCACTAAATTTTGATTGCTTTCATTTCTTTAGAGCCTGATCTGGATGCTATATATACATGGTGACCTTTTTAAGTATTGTGGAATTTTTAAAAATATCTTCTTGCAGATAACGTAATTCTGGTCCTTGAGCTAGATTATTCAGAGAGGCGGACATTACTTACACGAGAAATCGAAACACATGTTCAACTAATTAAAATATCATCAACTAATTATCTTTCGAATTAGTTACTTTACGGCACAGATTGCAATTTACGAAGTGTAGCCGGTGAGCTTGCAAGGCGTATCCACTTGGAATGAATCTACGGAATGACGCCAGTTTGGAGACGCGCGCCATCAAACTTGCTCTAACATGCACTGTTGGTCCACTTACTTTTTTAACAAAACACCCTTTTATGCAATGAACCCCAAAAATAACTGGAACACCCATGTATTTCGTTTCACACTTTGGGAAATAATATCTCGAAACTGGTGTCACCCTTGAAATTAATTTCAAGTCGATACATCTTGCAAGCTCACCGGCTACAATCCATAAGTTGCAATATGTGCCGTAAAGTAATTGGGAAGTTAATTGTTGATTTTTTTTTTAATTGTTTGAACATTTGTTTTGATTTCTCGTGATAGTAATGTTCGCCTCACAGAATAAACAAGCTCAAGGATTAGAACTATGCTATATGCCACATGCGATTTTTAAAAATTCCGTAAAACTTAAATATGATCACCCTGTATAAGCTAAGGAATATTTAACATGAGACACGGTCAGCTTCTTTTATTTATTTTTTCTCCTGAGACAACACTATTACCACGCCATTCATTGTCGAATAACACCGGTGGCGTCGACAGGTTCACGATGTTCGCGTGTACGCACCACGCACGTTAGTCTTTCCCTTTGCTCTCACGATCATTCTTATGTCGCCCTTCCCCCAGCGTATACGAGGTAGCCCTCTTATGGTTAATCACCTGCCTTCCTAAGAAAAAAAATAGGGGGGGGGGGGGGGAGCAGAAATTTCTTCCTGTTTTCCCTGTCTCTCCACGATGTTCTCGAGAGTCGTCCGCCACTACGTCGAGGCAAAAACGAAACATTTCTTTCACAGATGTATGCCAATCTGACAACCGATGCGTCAAAAACAGCGAAGCTGTGTATGCGGTTCTACAGAAAACCTTCGCAAGTGTACCATAGGAGTCTGTTCGCTAGCTCACGGCGTCGCTCGAACGGTTGTGGCTGGCTCCCACGCCAGCGCCGTGGCTGCACCCCACCGTCTAATTTCACCGCCACCGCAGTACAAACCCCTCACTGGACTTCAACGCGTAGCTGGTACGACGCGACGAGAGGAAAACATAAAACGAAATACGGATTAGTGGTTAAGAAATAGCCCATATGAACTGTCTATTCGAATGAGATATACGTAAGGTAACGTTTACTTCACAGTCACTGATGGTAACGTTTCAACCAGCTAAATCATGGTTCCGACACACGTTGCGTTGCATTTAATTTGATACACTGACCACTCCGTCGCACGAAGCCGCACGAAAAAATATTGCGGAGCAGCTCCTCTTGCAAGAGAGAGAAATATAAAAGCAAAGGAAAGACAGGCAGGTTGACCATAGGATACCTCCGGTTGGCTGCCCTGTACAGGGAAAGGGGGCACGAAAAATGAGAGAGAAACAAGGGTAGAATGAACATTATGTATGACTATGTGGCGCCTTCAGAGACTGTGCGACAGTGCCCACGCAGACAGTTTCGCTGTAGGGAGGAAAGAGAAAAGTAGAAGGCAGGGAGGTTAACCAGAATAACGTCCGGTTGGCTACCCTACACCGGGGGAATGGGAAAGGGGAAAACAAAGATCACAGGGAAAGAGAGGAGGGAAGGAAAGAAGGAAATTGCGGCAAGTTCGCTGACGCTTGTGGTTTTACAGAAATCGCATTGATAGTCACAGATGGTCGCACAAACCCGTCGTCCTTAAGAAACACAAAAGCGCCTTCACCGCTTTATGGGCCGACGGGCGATGGGGGCGGTGTTCCAGCAGCACCTGCACAGAAAGCGGCCGATTGTCCAGTTTTTGGAAAGCTTTGGCAAGTTCTTGTCTCTCTAGGGCATATCTTGGACAGTAGCACAGCAGGTGGTCGATGTTTTCTTCGGTGCCACAGACCTCGCATGCTGCACTGTCAGTCACTCTAATTAATGTAGAGTATGCCTTTGTGAAGGCAACTCCTAACCAAAGGCGACAGAGAAGCGTAGCTTCACGTCGAGAAAGTCCGAGTGGAGGTCGGAGTTGCAGGGAGGGGTTTAGTCGATGCAGTCGTGTAAGTCGTAAGTTTGGCGAGTTCCACACGGTCACTGTGAGACTGCGTGCCAGCTGTAAAAGCTGAACTCGTGTCTTGTGACGTCACATCAGAGGCCTTTCCGGTGCCTCCCGGTCAGGCTCCGCGAGCCGGCTGCACTTAATTGGGGCCCATTCATTCATCGCACTGCTTCCCGTGATTTCGCGTACGCTCAAGGTCGCAATTTAGATCTCGGCGCATTCTACAACCTACTTCGGCCAAGAACAAATTACTCCAGCGCAGATGTCCCGGGCTCCGGTTACGAAAAGCAAAAGCTTTCTTTTATTGAGGAAACCCCGGAGTGCATGCAGAGTGAATGATGTTGTTGGCACGTGAGCCGCAGGTCTCGTACGCACTGCGCTGCAATCTAGCCCTCCCACATTCCTCCTCTCTGGCAGATGACGCGGGCACCAAAGTATGTAATGCAATGAGCATTAGCGGGACAACTGATTTTACGCAAGTGTTGTTTATCGCGAGTCCCTGCAGCACTTTCAAAGCGATGTAGAGAAAATTGCTAGAAGTCGTAGATGACAGCATGGCTTCTTTCACCCCATATAATAAAAGGTAAGAGGCTGTCAGAGGCGAGAGTTCTCACCAAATTACAAGCGTCAGAAACAAGTCCGAAATACAAAAAAAAAATGTGTGTGTGCGTGTGCGTGCGTGCGTGTGTGTGTGTGTGTGTGTGTGTGTGTGTGTGTGTGTGTGTGTGTGTGTGTGTGTGTGTGTGTGTGTGTGTGTGTGTGTGTGTGTGTGTGTGTGTGTGTGTGTGTGTGTGTGTGTGTGTGTGTGTGTGTGTGTGTGTGTGTGTGTGTGTGTGTGTGTGTGTGTGTGTGTGTGTGTGTGTGTGTGTGTGTGTGTGTGTGTGTGTGTGTGTGTGTGTGTGTGTGTGTGTGTGTGTGTGTGTGTGTGTGTGTGTGTGTGTGTGTGTGTGTGTGTGTGTGTGTGTGTGTGTGTGTGTGTGTGTGTGTGTGTGTGTGTGTGTGTGTGTGTGTGTGTGTGTGTGTGTGTGTGTGTGTGTGTGTGTGTGTGTGTGTGTGTGTGTGTGTGTGTGTGTGTGTGTGTGTGTGTGTGTGTGTGTGTGTGTGTGTGTGTGTGTGTGTGTGTGTGTGTGTGTGTGTGTGTGTGTGTGTGTGTGTGTGTGTGTGTGTGTGTGTGTGTGTGTGTGTGTGTGTGTGTGTGTGTGTGTGTGTGTGTGTGTGTGTGTGTGTGTGTGTGTGTGTGTGTGTGTGTGTGTGTGTGTGTGTGTGTGTGTGTGTGTGTGTGTGTGTGTGTGTGTGTGTGTGTGTGTGTGTGTGTGTGTGTGTGTGTGTGTGTGTGTGTGTGTGTGTGTGTGTGTGTGTGTGTGTGTGTGTGTGTGTGTGTGTGTGTGTGTGTGTGTGTGTGTGTGTGTGTGTGTGTGTGTGTGTGTGTGTGAGGAAGGCGTAACCGAGCAAAGCGTAAGGGGAACAATATTTACAACAGGGCGTACAGGTGTCGAGCATGTTTGTTTTGTATGTATATGCTCGGCTATACACTTATATTACGCGCGGTTGCGTCGCTAGTTTTGTTTGCAAAAGAAGACTGTTTTGACATGTCGGACTCTTGACTAGCTCACTTTGTTTACGTAACTGTGCATCTATGTGCGTTCTTACATTCTTCTATGTGCCTTCCTTTAGTCGTGCGCGGAATTTTTCGCTCGCGTTCATGTTCGCCCAGTCTCTCCTCATTGTCTTTCAGCTCTTTCTTTATTTTCCTTTGTTCTGTGACGAGGAGAAACCTCTCATTCAAACTTACAATCGTTAAAATAAACTATCAGCGAAGAAAGACAGCAAGCAAGTTGACTTGCTAACGGCGTCAACCACTGCGCGCGTAGCGCACGTCTCTCGCATCAAGCGAAGTAGCGTGGGCTGTTGCGTCAGCGAGCCCCCACGCGTCCCATAGGTTTCAATTTCATTGCGAACGTTATTCGTCCGGCATCGACGCCAGAACAGTGGCCCAGCGTCCCGTTCTCTAGATATTTCTGGCCGCGCGGTATCGCGTGTCTCGTTCGTGGGGCTCCAGGCACGCGGAAGGCTTCCCATTATCAACGCAACAGCGTTGAGGCCCCCGTATCGCAAAAAATCCGGCGTCTGCGCCGGCGGCGTCGTCCACGAGAAAAAAAAATCAACCCAGCCACGCCATTCTGATCCACGCAGGGCCCTGCCTTTCAGTGCCACGTACACCTGTACACCACACACGTGGAAAGGCAGGCACACCTGCCTTTCGTTACCCCGTTGAGTTGCATAACTGATGCAGATTGTAGATTTATTCAGCATTCAACACACTTCAAGTGTTGGTTGTTGCAAAACGACAGTGCTTGAATACGTGTCGCCCGCGCGCGGATATTGTTCCAGCCGCAAAGTTGCGCAGTTGCTAAGACTCGCGTGCAGGTGGGCCTTTGGACCGCGTGTAACGGTGGCACGCCGCAGGACGCCTAAAACCGAAGTGTCACGTCAGGAATGATGGAGGAAAAAGCTGCCGTTGATTTCTCTGTGCGCCGTCAGTGTGCCAGCTGGATTCGTCGCCTGTTGGCATCGTGTGGTCGTGAAAAGAAAAAAAAAAAAAAGAAAATGGCTCCCTTTTTCTCACAATGCAAAGCGACCATTTCGACTCTTGCTCGAGATCCTCCAGATCTCGAGTCTTCGCGTCATGAATTAGCATGCGAGGGCTTATTGGCCAGAACCGCCTGCTCCTAAGTTTGCGTAATACGCGACGCCTGCGGTTGAAGGGGCTGTTTCATATCCGCCGCCATGGCCACGAGTTGTGGCGCCGGCAAACACTCCGAGGGCTAGACCTAGTACACATACACATATATTAAAGAAAGTGAACTGGAGGAACAGCCATCGTACCGTAGCTTAATTGGTAAAGTATCGCACGCGTAAAACGGAGGTCGTGGGTTAGAATCCCTCAAGTCGTCTCTTCGTCCAATTTAATTTCCTTTTTCCTCGTTATATGCAGGGTTTTCTTTTCTTCTTTTTTTTTTTTTGCTGCACCAATTTTTTACATATTACCTCAGGCAGACAGTACAATTCTAACCCTTGATCTAAACTACTCAGTGAGGTGTTCAGCAATTAGCAATTCTACGATAAATCAAAATACTCAATTGGCTAATTAACTTAATTAAGCTATTAAAATTTTCATAAGTTAATTTATAGTTTGCATATTTTAACCTACGAATTGTAGCTATAGTTAGCAATCAAGGCATGGCAACTTAATATGAATTCCGCGGATGGCAGCGGTTTCGAGGTGTGCTCAGCCAAAATATGCACTGTTGTTCCACTTACCTTATTAAAAAACGCTGTTGTGTGCATTGAAGCACAAATGTAATTGGAGCGCCAATGCATTTCGTCGGACACTTTGAAAATTAATATCTTGAAACTGGCGCAGTCCTGAGAATTCGTTCCAAGTGGATACGCCTTGCGAACTCGCCGGCTACAATCGCATATTGGTATGTGTACCGTACAGTAAATAATAAAAAAATATAGTTAGTGGAATTTTGTTAATTATTTGATTTTGATTCTTCGCAGAAGTAATGGCTGCCTCATCGAGTAATTTATTTCAAAGGGTACTGCTGTCTGCCACGGGCAATTTCCTTCTTTAACTGGTCCAGAAAAAAGCGTACAATTAACCCTATCTGATGCGACTTCTTTTATCAAAGTGGAAAATTTGTATTAGGTTCGCATGAATGACAAAAGTCAGGGGAAAATAAAGAAGAAAGTACCAGCTGAGTTTTTGGCGATGAATCGAAGGTTTTTCTCACAAATCGCCAAAAACTCCATTTGTGCTGTAAGCAGCATGTGGTTCCTCCGACTTGCCAATTCGCATTCGCAATGGTTTCAAACATGGCCACATATTATTCAGAGACCATTTTTGCATCACCCAAGGCAGATTATATGCGTTAAGCAGCAGGCTACAAAAACAGAGTCCAGAGGCCTAACCTAACCGTCATGCCACGCATGGACATATTGTGAACTTTCAGGGAGAGCCATATTTATCTGCGGCTCGAAGTCTGCAAACTGTTTAATTTGCATTGCCGACATATTTCTGAAAATAATTTTATCGTTTGTCCTTCTGCACGCTTTCAAACAACTTTCTCGAAGCCAATTTCTCGTTGAAAATTCTTCCTAAAGCAATCATTAGCCTCAGCTAACTTCTAATTTCAATCATTTGGTTACCTTCACACCACAAACACGTATAGTCGTCTACATTAGCAGAAGTTGTCCAACCCACGCATTGTTTAAGTGTTACCCCCCAAATATCATACAGTAACACGCACGCTCAGAGGTATCCACGCTAATTTATGCGCACGAAGTTACGTAATGAAATGACTTAGTTGTGGCCATAAAACATTCATCTGATACAGATAAGCGTTTCGACACTGCAGCAGCCCACGCAGCTGAGCCACAGGAACTTCAACAGACGTCCCCGTGTGCTTTCCTAACGAAGCCATGCCGAATCAAATCCAAGTGTCACTCATAATTTGCACGGTGGTCCAATGTCTGCAGTCGCCAGATTTCTCTCTGTTCACCTTAGCACGAAAATTTGTGTCTAAATATGATTCGCTAAAACGGAAATTCGGCCCGACAGGTGAACCATGCACGGCTCGTTAGACAAGAGACGACGGCAGACAGCGCTCTGCGTGCGTGGTTCCGGTGGTCGCCGCTTGTCTAATGCGCTATGACGCACCTGTCTAATTGTGGGAAACAACCCGCTACACGATGCTTCAGCGACGTTCAAACCTCATCAATCAACCGTCACGGACAGCTTGCACCGATGAGACAAAGGTGACAGAGCGCTCGAGTCTGAAAACAGACGAAGTGACGTGTTGGCTGCCGGGTCGTTGCGTGTCAATGACGCATAACCATTCCGGGGAATTGGACAAGAAGCAGGCAGCCCAAATAACAGAATATAGAAAATGCAAAACAAATTATGGTCTAGTTGGCCGTTGTGCCATATGTTCATTTCACTTCAATTTCCTTGTAAGCACTGCCAGGTGTCTCCCAATATTAACATAGGTAGTTTAGATACAGTGACTCTAACTTTTCAATTACACTTTTTTTTTTACGTGGGAGGGATGAGAAGGGTGTTCTTTTTTTAAGTACTTGCTCTTGTTTCCTGCTGCCGGGTTTATTTTTGGCTTATCATCCCTATGGGTATGTGGGATAGTTTATCATCATCTCATCATCATCATGGTTCGCACACTTGCTTGCAGCCGTACCGCTTATTCTCCCTAAAGCCGCTTTCTAAACAGGCATTGTAGATACATGTTTGCTCACTGTCTTCCCCATCACGATATTATAGCCACAAAGGTGCCACGTGCCGAAATGTGGCCGCCATCCATCACAAAAGAGAGGTATATCCATTACCAAAGCTATGAGAGCAGTGCTCGTACTTCCTCAAAGTCAAGAATAAAAAAAGGACAACGAACGAAAAACGTACAAGCTGTGTGTAAAGCGACACTGTGTCGTTTGGTGCCACGTGGCGTGGTCAATGCTGGGTAAATAACCGAATTAAAGAACATGACAATGTCCACGTGCCTGCTGAAACTCGACCACCTGGCAAAAAAAGAAAATGAAAGACGCTACTTCCGGAAAGCGATCCGGTTGTTCTCACCGGCACAACGCCGGTGGTCGTCAGGATGTCGCAAGAGCGGACAAAACGGCTGTCTCTCCTTCCTTTTCCAAGCCGGCCTTTTCTGAGGAACCGAAACGCGATAGTGTTTGGCCTCGTCAGACATCACTCCGACGGGAAGCGCCTTGATTAGTGCCGCGTGAAACAGAATAAAGTCGCCGGGTATATGTGACGTCTCTAAGCACACGTCGTGCAACGTGTACACAATACTGCCAACCATCGAAGCAAGTTTTCCGCTAGCTCGATTGCGTAAAGAAATTCCCTAGATTTTCCTAGAACTCGGTAAGATGCGGCTATTCTGATTGTAAATATGGGGAGTTTCTGTAAAGATACACTTTTTGCCATGCAGATAAGCTGCGAATTTGTATTTTAAATTTAGTTCTAAGCTGGCTTTAAAATATTTAAATAATGAAGTTTCTGCATTCAAGCTGAAATGTTGTCGCATAGCAAGTTGTACTGAAACACAGCCTTCTGCTTGAAGCCATATTCACAAGAGACGACGTCAGCACGTTTATACGTTGCTCTACATTCAAAACAAGTTTGGAAACAAAGTACCAAGACGGAACCTAATTCGAATTGCAAGAAGATGGGCGCCGGATCCCCCTTACATAATGTAGCAGTGTTAGAACAGTGTTACCGCTTCACGACACCAGTTTGTTCTTCCATGACAAAGCTCACCCAGACATGTTACCACTGGGACTCCTCTAGAATGGGATTAAGTCAAAGGCTGCTCTGCCTATGGCGGTTCCGGATAAATTTGCATGCATAAGTCGGCTGCGCAGCGCCAAGATCACCTTGTCGTGCTACGCGCTACGTAAAGTCCACTTATGCCGAGATTTGCCTTTTTTTGGTGTTGCAGCATGCGGTTGTTTTGGCGGCAACTAAAGAACAAAATATTTCATTCAAAGGGCACAAAGATCAACAACACAGATAAAGGTGCAAATGGCAATAGCGCATGGAACTTTTTTTCGTTAACGAGCCCAGAACATCCAAACCTTGTCGTTTACTTAGCGAGGTGCGTTCATTGCACTGCAGTACAATCATAAGTCACACTTCGCATGCTTTTTCTTTCTTTTATCTCACTATCTACTGCTGTTTTTTTTTTTCTGCTCTTTATCTCTTCTTTAATGCCTGTGTGGTGGGAGGTGCGGTGCTGCAGTTGCAGAGATCTAGAGCGCTCCGTTGACAATGCCATGGGCGTGCAACAGACGTTCGTCTACACAATCCTTAACCATGAATCACCATGCTTTTTGCAGTATATCTGCCACATAAGCGCGGTAGAAAGGAGTCTAATACGTGTTTAGGTTCAGTATGTAAGCGACTATACGTTTCACGACAAATTCTATTATTGAGGTACAGCTCCGAGATCAAAATGTATGCAAACTTCGCAAACCTTTGCACCATTTGTGAGCCGGGGCAGCCGAACCGGCGTCGGTAACCGTGGTTTAAAACGTTGGCAGGAGAAAAGTGCCACATTGGAGCACGAGTATACCTATAAGGAAAGAAAAGTTGCTTCAAAATCCCAAGAAAATCGTCAAGAATGATAAATTGCCCAAACCATTTGCATTTACTGAGTGGGCGACTTCTCACCAGTCCATTCCTTTTTGAGTCTTTGCGCTGTAGAAATAATGACGTCAACTCTAGCTCCTACAGTGCAGCACTGTTCCGCCGGTATAAAGAATATACTTATCGCTTTATTGGCCACGCCATGCTATCCGGTGTACGTGCCGAACGTAAATGCAGGATGTGCAATACCGCAGTCACAAGGTTGATTTTCGATTGCGATCGAGCTCGATATGTATTGAATTTGTCGACCGCGGTTGGATAATCAGCGCAAGTTGCAGAAGGATATAAATCGAGGTCGAGAAGTTCGATTTCGATCGGGCATGATCGTGATCGAAAATGAAGCGTGTAACTGGAGTATTGCGTATGCGTTCCTCCACTTCCTCGTGCGATCAATGAGCTTATCAATGATCCCGGGAGCTGCGTACACACGACGCTTTAGCAAGGGCTTCACAAATATAGTCAGCGTAAATTATGAAGTAAGGGTTGTTAACACGACATAACTAATAGCTGAAGTTGACTCACCTGCAGGAAACAGCTGTGTTGAGGCGCTTTCACGAATATCTGCGAAAGAAAAACGCACGAAGCGCCCCACCCCAAGTGTGGAAAGCAGCTTCTCGCAGTCATGAACACACCGACAAGCGCAGCGCAAATCAAGAACAAGCAGCGCACACGAGCCTACCGCAATTGATGGGAAAGTGGCTGGCTCACTCCCGCATCGTTTGCCCGTTTACTACCGTTAACTGTGTTAGGGCTAACATCGAATACTGCCAATTGTAAGAAACTGCTTGCCACGAAACACCACACAGGTCACTTGAAAGCGCACAAGGGGCACACGTTCGTGTCTGATTAGAACCACTGTCACGCTAAATCGCAGTTAACTTGCAACACTGATATAAACCTGGCAGCGAATGTGCGCGCGCGTAGACGGTACTTCTGGCGTGCTCACTGCACATCAGGGTTGCCAGATAGCGTGAACAAAAAACGCCAGGTGGCTTTAAAATATAAGTGAAAAGAAAGAAGGTTATATACTTAAACTCCTGGGTCAAAAGTAGCCAAACGCAGAAATGTTTAGATAAATGTAGCATTGTAGCTAAGAAATATCCTAAACCTATTATAAATTTCTAGAGATTACCGGTTTACAAACTTCAGTAGGCAAATATACAGTTGATGCACCCTTCACGTAATGAGTGTTTGCTGTGTGTGAGCTGTCTTTAACTTAATGTGACCTCTGTGAGAGCTGTGCGACCAGAAGAGAGAGAGAAGGTGAAAGCCTATATATTGACCGCACCGTAACTTCCTAGCGCTAGGCTGAACATCGGCCAGCAGTGCGGGGAAGGAGGAGAAGAGACGGAAAGGTGACAGCACACTCCAGCTGATATCTAGCTTTGGCCGATGCTATTTTTGATATACTTAACGGGCGAAACATTCGCGTATTCTGTTTTTATGATAGAGAAATAGTCAGCCACAATTGGTCAAACGGTGCCATTCGAAGGCATAACAAACGACAAAAATAAAACCTCGAAATGTCTTCAAGCCTCTTTAGCATTAAGAAGTGGCTCGATGATACTTTTGAGTGTCTGAGTCACCTCTGGGTGCATAAAAAGAAACAAGATAGATCGGTCCCCTGAGCGCGCAGGAGAATATGTAGTTCGTGTGTTGTATAACGAAAATCCCTCGCGGCCTTAGCCAAATCCTGACGGTCCCCGCGTCGTGGTGTGAAGTGTCCGGTGTGCACCACGTATCAGGGTGCAGACCGGGCACGTGTCCTGGGATGCACGCGTGGAGTAAACAAAGCTTGTCTATGGTAGGGCGTCCTCGTCCCAGCGCCATTGCAGGCTGTTCACCAGGTCCCGGCAAATGAGAAAAGACGACGACACTCTGCAACGAGCGTTTGCGTGTTTGCTAACGCCCGAATAAATAGAGCCGATAACGGGAGACGCGCTGGACACCACTATCCACCTCGCCGTAACAAACATCCTGCGGACGCAACGGGCTCTGAAGAGAATCCGTTGGTCTCACTGCCGGAGAGAAAGCGGCAGAAGAATAAAGGGAAAGGAACCAGATGTGAATTTCCGGTTTGCTGCCTTGTATTTGGGAAAGGGGAGAGGGGGAAGAAAAAGGCAAAGGAAGGCAGAAAGTACACCGTAAAGGCGAGTGCAACACAGGGGCGAAAAACACAAAACAAAACAAGAAAAACACGCTGAAGTGTTCTAGTCGTTTGCACAGGCTAGCTGTCAAATGAAGCACGCTATCTTCTGTATTGAATCCGTTTTGTGATGCCTATCTCTTCTTCTCGAAAGGATGTTAGCTTGGTGATCGAGCGCGCCTCTACTCGAGGGCTGCCAACACTACACTCAGTTTATCGAGTACGTGCATAGCACTTTGAAGCCGATTTGTAGTGCTGGTTGTCTAAACGCACACGCCGAGACCCTCAGATGAGCTGGGGAAGCGAAATGAATGCGTAATCAAGAGAGCGGTAGTTTGAAATCGTTGTTACAGCGTTTCTGCTCAATGTAGCAGTGTGGAGGGGACGACAGCACATCGTGACGAAAGCTGGTGCTCGGTCGTCGTCTGCTCGGTACTTCCACGGCGAACAATAAACAAGCGAACGAATTCCGCGGATTCCTGAAAACCCAATGGAAAACGCGCTCAATAAGTGAACGCGCATGCAAATAGAAAACAATAAGGAAAGGAGCGAGTGAGAGACAGAGAGAGAATACAAGACAGTGAAATTCCTTACACATCAGGCCACCTTACTCGAGCATGATTGTGGCTCGAAGACGGTCATTGTCTCATCTCTCTTGTCTGTGCTATCAGTGCTCCGTTGAGCACAATTACATTCATCATGAGAGAGACGCAGGTCGTGGCATTCTCAAGGTCACCTGCCAACCTGCCCCGCTGGTGAACTCGTCCGACGGCAAAGTCGTCTGCGATAAGCACCGCTGAAATTGATCTACACACCGCCATTGGATGCTTTGAGCTTGCAGCTGCAGTTATCGTGGTATTACAGCCACTTTGCGATCCCAGTCATTCAGGCTATATTTAAGGGCTTTCCACTCTACACGACTTTTTACCTTTACTAATGATTCTCATTTCGTCCAGTGCGGATTGCATTCTTATATAGAATGTCCTGTAACTCGATATCGTCATCTGCATCTGCATATATTCAAGACGAAGCTGGAAGAACCACACAAGTGCTTCACGTAATCAATGCGGCAGCAACGAGAAAAAAAAATAACTCTGACAACGATTTTAGGAAAGATGCCATAACCTGAGAGATAGTCTTTCCTTCTATATGCTTATAAGAATTCCATAGCATATTCGAAACGTTCTTACTGTGTCAATTTTCTTTTTTTTTCCATTTTTTTTCCCTCTTCTTCTTCTTTCTCCTTTTATTCCCTTTACCCCTTTCCCCAGCACAGGGTAGCCAGCCGGGACTTACACTGGCTAACCTCCCTGTCTTTCCTCTCCTTTGTCTCTCTCTCTCTCTCTTAACAGAATGCCAGAGGTTTTCCTTATACTTCGGTTTTAGCCATGGAAGCCAACCTTCGAGCCTAAAGTAATGATGGATTATCGCTTTAACCCAGGCGTTATTGGATTTGTGAACACAGCAGTGAAAAACGCTATCCTCGATGTGATCTGAAGAATGCAAGCGCGAAGTGTCGCAGACTGAAATTACAAGTGCGTCGCATCGCAATGCATATAATATCCGTATCATTCGCGTTCACTCACTGTGTGCAAAATGTCCCCTCTGCTGCTGGGCTGTCGTCTACACCGTTTTAACCTTGAGCGGGGAGGTGCCTCGGAGCGACGCAGGGACGTATGTACAGGAAACAAAATCGAAGACAGATTGCCGCTCTCGAGAGAGAGCTGGCGGAAGGAGCCAAAGAGCGAAATCTTGCGGATCAGTCTGGAGTGCGTAGCTTGAGAGTTACTCGAAGGGGGCAGCGACCGTCCCGAGTACCAATATATGCACGTGCAACGAAGAAAAAACGCAGCGGCAAGTTCATAGAGCAAGGAAAGATACCGCCGTCGCTTGAGTGGATGAAGCACGACGCAGGCGCGCTAAGATGCTTGTCGCTACGAGGCTGCGTTTGTATACAAAAGGCATCCGTCTCGCGACATGAAATATACTGCTTCCATTTAGTAGTTTCCCAAAGTCGTCCGTTTAACAGTTCAGGGCAATCATAACCGCGACGCCAACGCACAGTTTAGCAGATTTTTGCGACAGACATCTCGTATGGGGGCTCTGGTATTTTTGCTGAGCAGGCGCTACATCACTGCTCGGCTTCGGTTTCGCAGATGCAACGAATGAGTAATTAAAAAGACAATCATGGATCCGTCTTCGTCAGCCAGCTGCACATTGCGATTCACCGTGGATGTAACGACGCGCACCTCTTCAGGTATAATCCAGCTGAAACGGTTCAATTGAGCCACATGCTGCGCCGACATATATTATTTTCCCCTATAAATCTGTCTGAACTAAAAAGAGAAACGAATAATAAACAAGCACCCGCTAAAACCGCGTACACGGTATCGTGCGTCGGCAAAGGGAGCACGGGGCAAGTCCAGTCGCAGATCTCCGGTGTCACGACGAAGAAAACCATGCGTCAAAATGGGAGCTTTCAAATTGTACTCAGTCACAGAGTCAAATATCCCTGTGAATGTGCCGTGGCATGCGCCCATAAAGGCCACCTCGGCCTCGTAGCGACTATATGGCGCACTCCTGCAGGACACCGAGTCACGGGATCGATTCTCGAGCTCGGCGTGCAGGCAAAGTGTAAAAGACGCTCCGAGATTTCAGTGCACGTTGAAGAGCTACTGGCGCCCGAAATCAGGCCGCAGCTCAGTACTAGATTGATTTTTTACAGGCCAAGTGTAGCTCTAGGGAGAGAAACAATGACCAATTATACCCCGCGGTGGCTGAGTGACTGAGTCGTTGAGTCGTTATGCTGCTGAGCACGAGGTCGCGGTTTCGATTCCAGGTCGCGGCGGCCAAATTCTGGTGATAACCAAATGAGGAAAAAAAAAAAAGAAGATCGTTCCTGGGTTGTGCTTTGGGTGCACTTTAAATAATCCCAAGTAGGCAAGGTAGATCGGGAGCCATTAATACGGCATCGATCCCTCGTGACACATTTTCAGTTTGATAACAAGAAGGAAATAAAAGCAAAAGGAAAGAAAACAACTATAATGAAATGCTTAGTTTTCAAAGGCGTCCTTGGAAGTGCAATACATTTTAACTTATTGCAGCAAATTACGACGAAGAATTGGAAAACATTACTCATCTCAGAAGTGACGCAAGAAGTTTGCCCAAGGTTGGCCTGAAGAGGTGCCTGGGAACTAAATGAGATCGACGAAAAACAATAGACACAAAAGAGAACAGGGGATATGGAAGGCCTAAGCCAGGAGTCGGAGTCTGGACAGAATGACTTGAAGGTATTTGTGATACAGCCCATTTTGGTTGGTAACAACTTTATTTATAGTCGTGCAGAGTTTTCGCCGACGGGGCTTTAGGTCTCCCACGTGGGGACGTCGAGATGTTGCCTCGCCACCGCCTCTCGGGCCTGCTGCGGGACGGCCCAGAGTTGGTCGCCGAGGCTGGGGCTGCGCAAGGCAGCGGCCCACGGCGGCGAAGGGGTTCCGGAGTTAGCACCGTGCGGGTTTTCGTTACAGTCCCAGAGCATGTGAGTTAAAGTGGCTACATCAGTGTGGCAGACCTTGCGTTAGATTTGTCGGGTATGTATCGGGGCAGAGTCTGTGGAATTGTGGCGGGTTAGGGTACGTGAGCGTCTGCAGTTGTCTGAGGGCCGTTCCCTGCGCCCTATCCAGCTTGTCGCTGGGCGGAGGTAAGGTTCGGCGGGCCAGACAGATGGCCTCGGTAATTTCGTAGCAGCTCGACAAGCAGTCTTTGGTGCTGTCCCATGGACGACGGTCGCTGGCGCGGTTCGAGAGCTCGCGCGCGCCTTGGCGTGTGCCGTCTCGTTTCGGTGGCGATGTGTCTCCGATACTGCTCCCATGTGTGCCGGGTACCACTATATCTATTTATATATTGTTTAATTGGAGCGACATGGCACGTAATTGTTCTTAAACTTGCCTCTTGCTTCAATCAAGAAACGCACGTGACGGCGTTGTACGTGGCGCCCTTTGTTTATGTTGCGCACTGTCCCAAGTAAATGCTCACTCGATTCAAACGAAACAATCAGAGCGTTTCTGAGTATTCTTCAGAGTGTACCTTCGAGTACAAGGGTAAAAATGCTCGCGATGGAAGCGCACTGCCGGTTTGATATAGCAGGGATGTCTATCGAACGTTCAAGGGTAGAAGCACTGCGTCCTCCCTTGCCAAAAGTAAGGGTGCCAGGAGGCTTATACCGTCCAAGCCGAAAAACTACTTTGCAGACATTGGCAAGGTAAGGCTCGAATTTGTATTTAAGGCACAATCTTTTTTTTTTTTTTTCAAATACAAGCTTTCACCTGCACCAGAGGTACAGCGGATAGTGCTACAGTGTACAGGAGTATATCTCAATAATACTACACTTATGTAACCCACCTGAAATACTGGAATATTCTATACATATATCATACACAGTTTGATATACTACTCCATGTTAGGTCGGACCTCCGAGACGTTTGTACTCAAATAAGAGAGAGAGAGAGATGCAAATGAGAGAAAGGCAGGGAGGTTAACCAGACTTAAAACATCCGGTTTGCTACCCTGCACTAGGGGAAGGGAAAGGGGAAGTAAAGACGGAAAGAAGAGCGTGACAAAAATAAAAGCGTGAGAAAAAAATATGAAAAGGGATGAAATGGGGTCATTATAGTCTTTCTAATAGGCCACTGTCACGTATAAAAGTCAACAAAGCCTTGACTGACTTTTGCTGCGACGACAGTTCACGTCGGCATTCCAATACTGACTGTTCTGAAAGTGGCCTGTCGTCAAGGCGTGCCAACGTGGTCGCTAGTGACAGCCGGTGCGCGCTGTATTGAGGACAGTGGCAGAGCACGTGTTCGATGGTCTCCTCGCCGCCGCAGTGTCTGCAAGCCGCGCTGTCGTCCATACCGACTCGGAAGGCGAAGGATCTTGTGTAGGCGACACGAAGCCACAGTCGGCAAAGTACTGCTGTTTCTAGTCGAGAGAGTCCAGATGGGGGTCGAAGTCGAAGGGATGGGTCCAGTCGGTGTAGACGTGTATGCTTTAAGCTTGGTGTGTTCCATAAAGTTTTGAGGGCTTCATTTGCAAGCACACGAATTTTCGTTGCAGTGTCTGTTCTTGAGAATGGAATGGAGTCTTGCAAGCCCTCCTCATGTGCAGATCGTGCTGCTGCGTCGGCAAGTTCATTGCCCGTTATGCCACAGTGGCTTGGAATCCACTGCAACGTGATGTCGTGTCCTTGCTCGACGAGGTGGTGAAGCAGCAGTCTGATTTCTAGAACTAGTTGTTCGTGGGGTCCTCGGCGTAAGGCAGAAACCAAACAATGAAGTGCAGCCTTGGAGTCAGTGAACACGCTCCATTTCTTGGGTATTTCTTCAGAAATTACACGAAGTGCACAACGAATAGCAGCAAGCTCCGCAGCAGTCGATGTAGTCTGGTGAGAGAGTCGAATCTTTATGGTGGAAGGTTTTGCAGGAAAGATCACCGATCCTGCAGACCCATTCACCGTGGTTGAAGCGTCAGTATACAGATGATGATGATCGTTGTACGTCTCGTACAGCAAGAGCAGTGAAAGCTGCTTGAGTGCTGGAGACGAGAGTTGGGCTTTTGTTCGTATGCCTGGTACGATAAGTCGAACCTTTGCTTGAGCCAAGCACCATGGTGGAAACGGAACTTTCGCTGGAGCTGTATAACCTGATGGAAGGTATGCACGATAGGGCAGGACAGTTTCACAAAAGGAAGCACGTGGTCGATCCTCTGGCAGTGTGGCTAGATGATGGGCAGGGGCTCGAGCAAGGTGTCTTACGTGTGCTCTGAGTGCTTCCATGACTATATGGGTCTTGGCTGGGAAATCGTGTGCAATCGCAATGGTTTCAGCCGTTGACGAACACCGCGGCAATCCAAGACACACTCTAAGCGCCTGGGCCTGGACGCTTTCGAGTGTACGGATATTACTTCTGCAGGTGTTGGTCAGCACAGGCAAGCTGTATCGCAAATACCCAAGAAAGAGCGTCCTGTACAGTTGCATCATTGCGTGTACGGAAGTACCCCAGACATTTCCTCCAAGAAACTTAAACACATTAGAGATATCCGTCAGGCGCTTCTTTAGGTAGGCCACATGAGGACTCCAGCAGAGGTCGCGATCAATGATTACTCCTAAGAATCGGTGCGTCCTGACATAAGGAATGTTTTGACCGTCGATAGAGACATCGTATGATCTCATTGGCTTCCGGCTAAACGCGACCAATGCGCATTTTTCTGGCGAGATCTTGAGGCCTTGTTCATTTAAGTAGGCCGATGTTGACGTGGCAGCTTTTTGAAGCCTGGCGCGTACTTGCGGCCGTGTCACACCAGATGCCCACACGCAGATGTCATCGGCATACATTGAAATTTTAACTGTGTTCGGAAATTCGTAGTGATAACCAGGGACGAACCGAGATAACGAGCGAGATGGTATATAGTGCGAACGACGGCAGACATCTTTTTTTTTTTACGAGAGAGAGAGAGAGAGACAATGCAAAACAGAGACGCTACCGCGTTACCCGTCCAGTTTGCTACCCTGCACTGCAGCGAAGAGATACAGGGCCAGAAAGAGAGAGAGAGAGAGAGAGCACAAGTAAATGGGCGCACCAATTCCACGAGCGGCTGCAAAAACTTATAGAGCTGAAAGAAAAAGAAGAACTCTTTTTATTTGCCTTGTGTGCCAGCGATGCATGCGGCGATGGTCCAGGGATCTTCGCCCCTGAAAGCGGTCTTGAGTCCAGCCGGTCTAATGCGGTCCGGAGCGGTCCACGCTGGACGTCGTAAGGGGAACACATTCTTATGCGAACGGAAAACATGTATGCATCCATCTTGCCTCGTTTCCTCTCTTCCCGTATGTCGGTTGAACGAAGTGGGACAGGGCGCGGCTACGCTGCTACGCTGTGCACGCGGAATGACGGACAGTTTCTTAATTGAGCAAGATGCTGTCGCTCCTGCGAACCACGCAGTGAGCTAATGGAGGCGTCGATGAAAGGAGTCGGCGGTGATTTGCGCTGGCAACGGCAACAACGTCGCAAAAGTGTTCGGCGGCGGACGAAGGAAAACCGAGCGCTATAGCGATTGATCGTCGCCTCGTGCGCTTCGAAGGCCCTCCGTTCTGTGCACCGCATACATACGCGACACACGACCTTTGCGAAGGCCGCTCGAAACCGGAAAGAACCGCTTCCAGCCGGTTGCAGCCGGCGCAGGACGCTCCTTGCCGCCCTTTCATTCTGTTCTCCGCGCACTTCTCGCTGCTCCTCGCACGCGGTGCGCTTTGCTTCCCCGCGCTTCTCTTCCGCCCTCGCGAGCGCACCTCGCATCGCCGCCTTATTGATCGCCGCCGTCTCCGCTCGCGCTCTTGGCACCTCGGGACAATATAGTGAGGCGTGCGTCTTTGTTTGGCAATATGTGGACCTTTCTTTTCCGAAAGGACGTGAGGCGCAGAGAAAAGGGTGATGGAATTGAAAGTAGGGGCCAACCAGACTAGCAGCCTGTTTGTTTGTTTGTTTGTTTGTTTGTTTGTTTGTTTGTTTGTTTGTTTGTTTGTTTGTTTGTTTGTTTGTTTCCTTACGCGAGACGAGGCACAATCACTTCAACATTACTGCTGTAGCCGAAGTCCCAGCCAGTAACGAGCTGTCATTGAGTGACGGCTAACACTCCCATGGTTCTACTAGGAAACATAAATACCCAAGAAAGTGGATGGGGAAACGGCGCCGCGGTAGCTCGATTGGTAGAGCATCGCACTAGAAATGCCAAGGTTGTGGGATCGTTCCCCACCTACGGCAAGTTGTTTTTCATCCACTTTCGTTTCCATTAATTTATCGTTTCCTTATTTCATTTATTAAGCGCAAGTAATTTCCTCTATGTTATCCTTGGTGTCAGTGTCTGTTGGCTTCTTATGAGCAGCCTCTTGCTGTCACATAACGTTGCTTGTCAGTCCGTAGAAAGTATGCACAATCTTCAGTATTTGAGTTATGCGTGTACTATAGCTCATAAATGGTCTAAATACTTAAGATTATCTGTGGCTAACCTTTGTACGCTTCTATATATCATATAGGGCACCCGTATCCCAGATAGCCAGCGGAGGCTGTCTATGACCGGCGTTTAAATTTTGGCCTTACTGTTTTAATAAACTGTTTTAATAAACTGTTTTCCGTAGGATCTTTAACACCTCTCCAACGACAGCTCCAAACACCGTAGCAGGCACATGAGCACGTGTGTTTTGTACCCACATGCAACATGCCACAAGGACGTGCCGTCGCGCACCAATCGAAAGGTCTATAGATTCTGTTGACATCTGCAGGTAGGCAAAGAAGCCTTCAAAGCTTATAAATCGTCTACATACTAGCTACATACATGTAAAGAGTCTTGTTTATTGTACAAAACTTTCTACGTACAAATATGTACGCAGAGAGAGTATGCAATTTATACGGACTCGGTTCCCTGTTAGCTGGTAACAGCAAGACGCTGTACAGCCTCAGTAATACTAAGTATATAACATATGTGATGTCTTGTTTCCTTCTCTTTCTTCTGTGTTCTCTCTTTCTTTTTTCTTCGTCGTCTCTTCACCGACTCTTTCCGATACACTCATCACGGAGGCCAACGTCCGGTTAAAACACTCGCTATGTGATTCGTCTTCCATTTACTCTGTTACTAAATCTTTAAATATGCTTTCTTCGCTCAGATCGCGGAGTAGTTCCAAGTTCGGTCTTGTATCTCACATTGCAGACGCCGTCTTGGTGTTTGCCTTTTCTCGCAGTCATTTCTTTTTCTTCTTCTTCTCGCACTATGCTCGAGTGTTTCTCGATAAAAAAAAAAGCAAATACGCAAAATAAGAAACGAATACATCAAGAATTTTGGATATGGCGAGATAAGCGGTGCGTGTTTGAACTCTTTGTCAAGACCGGAGCGCCTTCAAGTGCTTGAAATATTTTATTGGGAAAAATCTTGTTACGTACCAGGGCGAATCAGCAATGCGGCTTTGCCCCTATTCTTTTATTAGCCAAAATAAGGCACATACAAGTTTTACAAATATAGGCACTGTTATACGTACCTTACAATATTTTCCCGCATAGTCCCCACACCGGTTCAGACATTTGTCCCATCGCAGCACTAAATTTTAGATTCCCCTGTGGTAGACTTCGTCCGGCTTACTGTGGAACCGCCGTGGGACTGCTGTCGTGGCTTCATCGTTGCACGTCAATCGCTGTACTGCCAGGAACTTCTTCAGCGGACCGAGAACGTGGAAATTACTAAGGGCGAGGTCCGGACTGTATGGTGGGTGGTCCAGGCTCTCCCAGCTGTTGTCGTCAGTCAGTGACGCACACGGACTTCCTGAACGCTCACTGTCATCCAAGTCTTCACGGCATTTTGCGAAATCACAACACCACCACCACCTCACACTTCTCAAAGCGATACACCTTTCCCCATACGCGGGCTCCATTTTCCTGTAGATTGCGATGGGCGTTCGCCCCTTGCTCCATAGGGGCAAGGAAAATAGAAATAGGGGCAGAGACTATCTGATTCGCCCTCGTATATTTTTTCTTTTCAAATACGTTCACTCTAATATTGGCGTACCGGGCTTTATAACCGTATAAAGGCGATGTCTGCAACTACACTTAGTACTAAAAAGAAATGAAAGAATATATAAAAATTCCCTAAACAGCACAGAAGAATCGCTAGAAGTACATGAGCACGTAATTGCAAAACTTATTTTTTTAAATCTAACTGACTCTCCTTATTGGCCGTCACTCGTGATAGCGATAGGTGTGATAACGAGACGACCACCGCGATGATAACTAGTCGGGGACGGTAACACTGTAATATTATGTCTGTGGGGGCCACGTATAGCGCAGGAACAGTTATTTTTCTCTTTTGGCAAGAAGAATTAATTAATTAATTAATTAATTAATTAATTAATTAATTAATTAATTAATTAATTAATTAATTAATTAATTGATTGATTGATTGATTGATTGATTGATTGATTGATTGATTGATTGATTGATTGATTGATTTTAATGCGTCAAAGCAACACGGTGGTGCTATGAGACACACCGTCCTGGAGAGCTCCTGATCAATTTCGACTGGCTGCTGATCTTTAATGCGCACCTAAATTCAAATGCGCGAGCGTTTTTTTTTTTGCATTTTGCATCTAAGTGCGGCAGCCGCGGCCTCAAATCGAACCCGCGAACTCTTGCTCAGCAGCAAAACGCCGTGGCTTTCCCTCTTTCTTGCAAGAAAGGGGTGATGAGACTGCACATTGCAATTTCGCAATTGCAATGTGCAAATGCCCCCCCCCCCCCCTTCACACACATCCTCCTCTTTCCCTCTGCACATTTAAAAATCTCGTTTTCCGCCGTCGCTCTATACCTCGCACACACTTCTTTCTTTTCGTATTGGTTTTCGTTTGTTTAAGCACGAAGCAAACGACATTTATGCATCTCGCACGGAAACCTTAACTTGCAGAGCACTGGGCTGGATGACGCCAAAACGGGAGAACATAGTTTTCAGCACAACGATAAGCTCGCGGTGTGGTCTCCGAGGTGGGTAACACCATCACTCACGCGGACATGCACGTCGCATTGCCACGAGTCAGGTGATTCTGCGTCGCCCTTGTTTTCAGCGTAGTAGGAGACCGCGTTGCGGGAGTTGTTTTCACTGTCTTCAGAAAGGGTCTCGCCGAGTTTATAAACAGTGCGACTCTCTTTCTCCGGTGGCCACGCTCCGGAAATATCCGGTTTTCTTCCATTATAGAGCGGAACCCCCGAAATGCTCAACGGCGCGAGAGACCAGAGTGCGAGGGGAGGCATAGAAAGAGGAGCGAGAGCACGCAGTCCCGAAGACGCCCAACGATGCCGCGGAAGCGACACGCGCCCTCGCGGCCTCGAAATGGAACCTTGAACGTAGAGGGCATGCGCCACCGATGGTGCCTGGTGGGGGCGCTGCCCTCGACTTAACGCGTTGCTTGTGACGTCAAGCAGTATCGATCAGTAGCAGCCGCTGGGCACGTGACGTCGATGCGAAAGCACAGAACACCATTCGAAAGCTCGAGAGAGGATAGGTTGAAGAGAAACTACTCGTTCTTCCGGCAGAAGTGAGGGGGGGCCGACCCTGACGGAAAACTCCCCAGAAGCACCTCCGCGGATGTAGATCGACTTCCTTGCGCAGAGGGCCCCGCTGTCGCCTTCGTGCCTTCGTCCCCCCCCCCCCCCCCGGATTTTTTTTTCTCGCTTGACGACAGCACTGACCGCCTGACGTGCGATATAAGGAGCGTAGGGTTACGTCGAGTCGCGTCCGAACAGGGCTTTCTTTCTCTGCTTTCCAGTCTGCGTCGCGAGCTCGCGTCGCTCTTATCTCCTCGGCAGGGTTAGATGTCTGGCGTGCGTTACCAAAGATTTACCCTTCTGACGAGCCAGGCTCCCTGGACGAGCGACTGGAGCGAAGTGCATGAGCCGCGCACGCTGACCATGCAGCCCTTGTCGCTTCCTTAGCCGTGCTTTATGGCCGGTGCTCGTTCACCCTTGTGAGCTGATAGTGAAACAAAACGCTCAGAAAAACTCCGTCGAAAGGAAAATTTCTGTCGGTCCTTGTACATAGCTGCATGTTAAATTAAATTAAATTATGGGGTTTCACGTGCCAAAACCACTTCCTGATTATGAGGCACACCGTAGTGGGGGAATCCGGAAATTTTGACCCCCTGGGGTCCTTTAATGTGCACCTAAATCTAAGTGCACGGGTGTTTTCGCATTTCGCTCCCATCGGAATGCGGCCGCCGTGGCCGGGATTCGATCCCGCGACCTCGTGCTTAGCAGCCCAACACTATAGCCGCTAAGATACGTGCATGTTGAGCAGTGTACTAGGTGCTCTGTACACATTCCGCTCCGCTCTCTGCTCTCTCGTTCTAAAATAGCTGGCCTATGTTTAGCTTCGTGCTGCTGCGTTATGTGAACACCTTTAGTTGACTCCTGCGTCTATTCGAAGCTACTCGCAATTTCATCCTTTTTCTTTTGCTCCCCTCGTCGATTTTCTTTTCTCTTTAAGCGTTTCGGTGTGTCTCCTTTTCGCAACCAGGGCCGCTCCATCATCGTGTCCTTGCGAAACGTTTGTTGCGATATGCCCTCTCTGCGAATTAACGAGCGGAGCTTACAGTGCCATCGCAACGCCGAGTTTCTCGTCCTCGTGTGCCTTTCATATACCTATCACACTATACCTGCTGGCTGCCTCGATTCAGGTCTTCTTGCAGTTGACAGCGTGCGGGGCGGGACTTATCTCCTGGTCCCACCCGCAGCGTCTCGAGAAAAACATCGCCAGCTGGCGAGGTGACCGCCCCACGAGCGCTATAGCGAGCGGGAGCGCGCATCGATATCGTAATCGCGGTGTCGACACCGTCGTCTGAGCTGCGAAAATCACCGACATGCCCGGCCCGACTGAGCACGGGGCGACTCTTAGGCGTGAATAGGCCACACGCAGGGATTCAGCCTGTGCTCTGCATGTATAATGCAGCCGTGGGGCGTTGAAAACGGTCGTAGAGCTGGCCTCAACTACGTCCTCAACGCCGTAGTCGTCGTCGTTAGCCTCATAAGTAAACATTGCGGTACAAATGAGACTCCCGAAGTTACTCAGGCATCCCCACCCTGCACCAACAAGGCCAAACTATGACTGCGAATTATTTCATCTAATCGCTTTTTGTCTATACTGTCTGCACTGCTTTTCTTCCATTGGCGCGAGCTTTGTGCAGCTATTTATTATTATCATTATTATTATTATTATTATTATTATTATTATTATTATTATTATTATTATTATTATTATTATTATTATTATTATTATTATTATTATTATTATTATTATTATTATTATGCGGCGCACATGCGTGATATGTACTGTTCTCACACTGCGGTGTACGACACTCGACGAATGTTCATACCCCATTGGTTGTGCGTCTGGACGCAATCAGGCTCATCGCGCTCTCCTTACATGTCTAGAAGTAACTAACTTAGGTTCACGTTTGTAGTTTATTTCTGTTTTCGATAGACGAGACCTTAAACACAATTTTTTCTATGTTAAAATTCTTTGGTTGCGTGACCTACAGTGACCTGCTCTACTGTGTGTGACATGTACTGCTTGTGTCCTGCTTTAGTCTTTGAGATTTGTCATCTTGCTCTTTCTTTCCTCTTTACTGCCCTCCTTACTATCTTCCATTTCTATGTTTCTGTCTCCTCCTTATTTTCTTCCGGTGGCAGTTGCCAGCCTGCTCCTCTCTTTTCCTTTCCTGTCAAGCGTATGTATGTTTTCAAATCAAATAATAATAAATAATAGTAATAGTAAATTTACGGAACTCCAGAAGAGTACGCATCTGGGCTGGTTGGTTCATGGTTACGAGCAATAAAAAAAGCCCTAAACAACGGTACGAGTGAAGGGACACAGACAACAGAGCTGACTAACAACCAAAGTGTCTTTATTCTTTCAGTCAGCATATATACACTCCGCCGCTCTCTCAAACCACAGAATCAACAGAATTCGGCATGCGCAGGGGGGGGGGGGGGGCGAAGAGATTGCAATTAATGCGATAGGAAGGCAATCTCCTTCGGCAAGAGAGAAATAGAGGGAAGGCTTACAGATGCTTCGCCGCTAACATGAATGTGGAATTCCTTCTCCTTCCGAAGGAGATTGCCTTCCTATCGCATTAATTGCAATCACCCCCCCCCCCCCCCCCCCTTGTGCATGCCCAATTCTGTTGATTCTGTGGTTTGAGATAGCGGTGGAGTATATATATGCCTACTGAAAGAATAAAGACACTTTGGTTGTTAGTCAGCGCTGTTGTCTGTGTCCCTTCACTCGTCCTGTTGTTTAGCGCTGTTTTTTTTATTGCTCGTAGTTACGGAACTCCTTCGCCACGCGATTCAATGGGCACCCATGGAACTTATAGGGTTGTTCCTCTCTAGGGACATAAGCCCTTCCGCATGGAAGCACTCAGCATGGGGTTACGAGGGCTTCCTTGCGGAACCATTCGTATTTCTTTTGCAGTATGTCCCCGGTTCCAGCACAGAACACCAACGAAGGTGCAGCATAAATTGCTGCTGAGCAAATACTTGATTCTTTGGTGGGATCCGGAAGCTGCACGCACTCGAAATAATAGTAACTCACATAATAAGTTGCGACATGTCCAGTGCATAACTTCTTATTTATAGCTAAACTTTACTGCCATTTCGAGAATTGTACTTACCAAGAGATTAAGGTGAGTTAACGCACCTTAAACTTACGGCGCTCCTCTCGTTTAACAAATACGTACTTATCTGATTTTACAAATTACTGTCAAATCTCTGAAATGCATGGTACATTACATTAGCTACATTACATTACAGTTAGCTAACGTCAGCCGTCTTTCACGACCTTACCCGGTTTTCCTGGGACAAGGCGGTCCTCTAGCGGGAGACCTTTAAACATGGAAACACGCACACCTAACCGGTGAACCAAATGGCTGGCTTCAGTAAAGGCGTCTCGCGGAGAACCTAGGGTTCGAGTCCGCACTCGGGAAGGAGGGCGAAGGAATGCCCGGGAGTAGCTGGCGAACGTCTCCTAAATATCTCCTAAATAAATCAAAGGTAACTTGTGCCAAACTTGGGCCCTTGCCAAGCGACTATTTCGGATCTAATTTCTTCACGCGGCCTGTTTGCTAGCGCCCAAAGTGCGGAAACGCTCTCCATGAAATTCATTGAAAGCGTTGGCGATGCAAGAAATATGCCGGGTGATGCACTGCAATGATTCTTTTGCATGTCCCCCTGAATAAACTTAGTATAAACGTTTTTGTCTACTACATTCTTTCTCGTAATCCATGCACTTGCTTCGCTGTTCTGTTACTTCGTTAAAGACATTTGAAGGCGCTTTGTATTTTGATTATTCTCTCTCAGGTCTTCAAATTTCTATGCGGGAAAAACTGGGGTACACCAGTCCATTCTATGTTGCAGCTGTACAGGGTTTTGTTTCTCGGACTCCTACGTTACAGCCTACCAGTGTTGTCAAATGCATGCAAGACGAACTTTCGCGCCTTGGAGAGCATACAAGGTCAAGCCCTACGCACGTGTTTGGGGTTGCCTCGGTGCACGTCAACAGCAGCAACAATTGCCATCGCAGGAGACCATACAATCCAGACACATGTAGCTGTCGACTTTCTCAGAGCGCACATTCGCCATCTGTCAAGGATCCCCGACCACCATTTGGCCTCCCTACCAGCTGAGAGACCTCAAGCGACCTTTTCACGAGTGATTAACGCTCATCAAGAGTACATACCAGCATCTTTCACACCGGCGGCGAAGCCTTCCTCCCCCCTGTGGTGCCTGCGACAGCCTCAAGTGAATTTTGCTCTTCCTGGAATTACAAAAAAGTCCAATCATCCATCGCCGGCTCTGAAGCAACTTACACTCCTATTACTGCACCAGACGTATCATGACCGCATACATATATATACCGATGGTTCGGCCTCACCTACCAGCTCAACTGCCGCATTCGTCGTTCCAGCCAAGAACGTTACAGTTAAATTCAAATTGTCGCACACGACTACATCTACATCGGCAGAACTTGCAGCTCTCCATGCCGCTATGATGTACATCACCGAAGAGCCAACAGAAAAATGGGTCGTATTTTGTGACTCTAAGGCAGCCCTTCATAGTCCGCATTACGTCACAGAACTTACGAGCAAATGACATCTGAAATCAGGGAACTGCACCACCTTGCTCTGGAAAGAGGACACCACATTATATTTCAGTGGATTCCTGCTCACTGTGGCATCGTCGGCAACAACCTAGCTGACAAGGCTGCCCGGTGTGCCCACGAAGATACCCAGACGCGTTCAATACCTTTGGCGAGGTCGGACGCTGCCAGGAAACTTCGCCTACTTGCGCGCAAGAAGTCCCAAGATCTCTGGATTTCAAGTGGCTTCAACTGCAGATTACGTAAACTGGACCCCACGCTACGGCTACAACTGCCATCTAGCCTTTCCCGCGGCGAAGCAACCTTGTTGTGTCGCTTGTGGTTGGGAGTGGCGTTCACGAACGCATACTCCTACCGTATGGAAATGGCCGAGAGCCCGATGTGCGACTCCTGTGGGTGCGAGGAGACCATCGAGCACCTATTGTGTACCTGCCCTCGCTACGATGTCCAACGCCTCTCTCTGCGGGCAACTTTACGCAGACTAGACTCGAGACCGTTCACCGAGTCAAATATACTCGGACCGTGGCCACAACCGTCACTGGCTCGAAAAGCGATTAGTGCACTAGTGCGGTACCTGAAGTGCACGGGTTTAAAGACCGCTCATAGTGTCATTGTGTACGCTGTCCCTCCCACACGTACTCAGTACTTACTCTCTCCCTTTCTTCCTCTTTCTATTCCCCTTTCCCCCACCCCCATGTAGGGTAGCAAACCGGATGCTGTTCTGGTTGACCTCCCTGCCTTTCCTACCCTTGCTTTCTCTCTCTCTCTCTCTCTCTCTCTCTTCTTTTCATTTCTTGTTTTTTCAGCTATGGTTTCGGGATAGCCGGTTCTTCGCTGTTGCCAGGTTTCGCACATTTTTCAACTACTAAAGAAGGAAGAAGAAGCTGCTGAACAGGCACTCACGGGTTCGTTTTCTGGCATCGGCTGTCGAATTCAAGTGAAGCCAAAATTTCACAAGATCTCGTGCGTCTTTGCACGTTAGAAAACATTAGGTGCTGAAAGTAAGGCGGAGCCCTCCAGCATACGGTGTCTTCCACATTGTTAAAAACGTTGAATTCCGTGAATCAGTTAGTATTTCCAAATGTAACAACGATGCAGTGCGTAGTCACACGCCAAGAAGTTTCGGGCTGCCATGCTTATATTGTTCGGCAGTCAGCGCAAAACACGTCGAAAGTTATACGGACGGCAGTTCAAGAGGAAGCAGTGGAGCTGGAATGGAGACGCTCCACTTCGTGTAGGATTTTCCTGAGCTCGAGGGTCATCGACAGAAATGCATCCTGAAGCTACCGGCATCGCTACGGCCGGGTAAATTTCAACAGCAGATGAGGCCGAGCGGCGAACCATAGCAGAGAAAACGAATCTTGAATTGCATCGTGCAACAGCTTCCAAGAAGAACAGCTGCCGATGTACTTTCAAATACAGCCTTCTTTAGAAACTCGTCTTCTTTCATTTCCTCCCCAAGTTGTAACTAGCAAGACAGAAGGTCATACCTATGTAGTTCTCATACCACCACCACCAACGGGAATGCGAGTGCACGCATAGGGAACTTTGCACGCGGCGTTGTAGTGGTGCCTTTGCCACACAACCTATATGCGCGGGGTGTTTAACCTAACTTGAGCCAAACTTCAAATGACACGTAGATGGACAAAACCAAAGTAATGTTGTTTGCCGTCGCTTGGAGATACATTATTTTTTTGCAGTTCTCCTGATCGCATAATTAGTCTTCTATAATTAATCAACTTCTCGGATATTATAATTACATGAAAAGTATCAGCGAGAAGATGAAAAATTGCCGCGCGAATGGCTGTTCGAGACACTTTGCGTGTATTCTCGGGCTTCTTTCACTCTCGGAAAAACGCTTTTATGTAGCACGTCTTGAGCAACAGAAAGCGATATCGGGAGTTTTTCACATTGCTATAGAATTTTCTCACTGACACTTTTAATCTGATTAAAATAATTGAGACGCTTATTAAATAATTAAGCCTAATTACGGAATTAGGCGGAATGCAAAAAATAATTTGAGCATCTCCAAGCGACGGCAAACAACATTACCTTGGTTCTGTACATCTACGTGGAATCTGCATATCTTTAAAGTTTGGTTCAAGTTACGTGAAGCACGCTGTACATATGTATTATCCGCACAGAAATTAACCTCCGACGAAGGAAGAATGTCGTGTGATGCAATTTATTTTCTGGAATATTTAAAGTTTCGTTCGACTCTCGACGCATCCTTTACAACCAGCCTGGTGCTGTCCTCGCCCACTCGCGAACACCTCTTGCATTCGAGTGCACAGTTTTTGCACTGCTTCACATTCATTCTTTTTTTTCGCTGCTGCGTGCTTTCTGCTTCGCCGGAGGTGTCCACAAAGGAGGTCTCTGGGTTTGTTAGTTACTGACTCAGCTCTCCCAAGAACAACCTCTCAGATACAAATGAAAGCCGGAACAAAAGTACACAGATGGAGGTGGGGGGGTCTTGGTTGGTGGGAAGTAACGCGCCGCGCAAGGGCCGAGCTAGGAAAGTTATTTTCGTTGTCGTCATGCGGCAGCGCACCGCCGTGCCGGAAGTGGTGTACGTGGGTTCGCTCGCTCGCCCGCTGCCGTGGAACGCGCGGCCCCGCACAGCGGCTGGCGCGGCCATTCGGGCAGCAAATGGCCCGCCGCCCGGTTTTCCGAGCGCTCAAAGGGTTGCGAACGACGCTCTCCGGCGCCGACAGAGCTCCGTCCCTATATTGGCGTGGCGTGTGTTGTTACCAGGCGCTGTGCCGGTTTTCGTTAAAGAAGGTGCGCTGAAATGAAGCCATAGGGGAAGTATTTTCTAACGATGCATTCATTTCCTTCTTTTCTAATCATCCTTCACCACGAGCGGCCGATCCCGGCGATAAGGACACGCGAGTCACTTAATTATGAAGAAATGGAAGAATAGTACCTGAAATGCATCGTCAGGAAATATGTCTTCTACGTATTTTGTAAGGATACATTTCATTTATTTTGTTTTTCCTTCCATGCCGACTTTCTTAAAATTGGCTCACGCACGTCGCCACGCCGTCGTTATCGCCGCGATCGGCAAATGATAAGAAAAGAAGGAAAATGAAATGGATCGTTACGAAATGTGAGCCAAGTGAATTGCGGTTATAGTCTTCGCTGCGGCGCTGTGCTTGAGACGACACCAAACGATGCGCACACGTAAACACACAAAATGCGAAGCACGGTCTGATATATATATATATATATATATATATATATATATATATATATATATATATATATATATATATATATATATATATATATATATATATATATATATATATATATATATGTGTGTGTGTGTGTGTGTGTGTGTGTGTGTGTTCTGATATAAATGTTCTGCGGTATCATTACGTTTTTTTTTTTCGAATGCTCGTTCCGTAGCGAAGATCAATTGGCAGGAGTCCGCACTTATGTGGAAAGCCGATGAATATTATGCGTATAGTACAACATTACGACACGACTTCAAGTGTCACTATACTGCGACCTCCGAGCGTTATTCCAATACGACCATATTTTAGCTTCCTTTTTATGGGCTTCTCTGGCGAAATGTGCATAACAGGATAGCAGCAAGGAGGGCGACCACCTTGTCCCTCGCGTAGATCTCACACAATTTTTCGTGTAGTGCTTTCTGACGGTCAATTAGGCGCGAACCACGAAAGGGTTTTACCGTGTAGCGTGACAAAGCAGACCAAGTTCCCTCGAGTCGTCCGGCCTCAAAGAAAGAGTTTGTAGCACCTTAGGCCGCATCCTCGGTCGCTCACCTCCGTCGATGCTTTCATTTTTCGTGACGTAATGTCTAGCGAGGCGTCCCACTTAAGCGACGGGAGTCCAGTTCGCTGGCTTCTCCTATGAGCGCTCACTGAAAGCGATACTCCCGAAAGTTGTGGCACTACCTGGGCACCTATAACTTAATGTGACGCTCGCGTGGCATGCAGAGTGGCCAGCCTTGTCAGTACAGTCGTCATCGACGGTGTTCTTGCTGTCTGGGATAGTCGGTGATGCATTCCTCGTAGCATTGTTACAGCACATATACAAATGTAGGAAACAGCAAGAAGCGACAGCTAGGACAGAGTTCTGACTTCCAGCCGAAAGTCAGCCCTCTTAACTGAAAGCCAGTGAAAGTTAAAGATCAGCACTCTGTCTGACCCTTATTGCTTTCTCCTACGTTTGTACGTGCCCTGTAAGCCTGCAGCACTGCTCGGAATGATGATTCTGCGCGCTTTTTCTTCCCCCCCCCCCCCCCCCCCCCCGGTATCAGGGTGAAACACCCGTTCTAGTTAGAGCACCAACTGCTCATATGTTTTTCGGGAAGTTGCTGCAAACTCACTTTCGACAAATCTCCTTGCTAGTGACGCGTGAACCTGCGTATATAAAATCTGCTCTTAAAGGTGGCTTCAGTGAAGCGTCTCGGGAGCGGTTCTTAGAGAGCCTGAGTGCGTATTTACATAGGTGAATCCTCGTTGTCGGATCCCGCAGCATCCCTCGAGGTCACCTTCAGCCACCTGCCGAGCGTGTACTGTCAGTTGACCGCGCCGAGTTCTTTTCCGTTACGCAACGCGCAGTGCAGGCGAACGTGATTTATCGCCGCGCGAAATTGAAACGCGCCCGAGCAATCGCCTATCAATGCTGCATCGCCGCTCGGTCCAGGAGGAGGAGGAGGAGATTCGGCTGTAAAGGCTTCTCGCTCTCGGGAGCGCGTTTCGCTCTGGTTTCCAGTTGCACCACTTGCGCGAAACTCGCACTTCATTGACGCTGCTTCTCACGCAGCACTCCCCCCTCTCACCATTCCATTTAGCGTTGCTGCTACAGCTCGGCGTGCGCCGACCGTGGTGAAACTTTTCCGTTGTTTGCGGCTCAGCGTGGGGGTCGAATCGTGCGAACGCTTTTCCGCTTTATAATTTCATAATTGAAAAAAAAAATTGTTTTCGAGGACGGAGCCAAGCTGTCTGTTCCGTGCGCCGATGTCCCGCTAGCGAGTCGTGCTGCACTTGGTCGCAGACGAGGCGAGGAAAAAAACAATCGAGCAAAATAAGAATGAACAAAGCTATATACGTACATGTTATCTGGGGTATAAAGAGCGATTGAAGCGTAGAGTTGTCAGGCTAAGTGCAATATGTCTGAAATGCGTAGATGTCATGTGCTCGAGCGCGCATGCCCGCTCCCGAGAGTAAATTGCTCACGTCACGTAGTGCAATCATACTCAGATTCAATTTGTGTGTCAGCGGCCTCACATATTCATGTTTATTTACCAGACAATACGCTGGAAGGTCCGCTGGGCTAAAAGCCGTAAAAACGGCTTGACGGGGCCCAGGAAGCTATGAAAGCTATGACCCGTTTTTTTATGATTACTGGTGAACACACCTACCCTTCCTTTCTTTCTTCTTTTTTATTCATTCAATCATTCATAATTTCGTCGCTTCCTTCCTTTCTTACTTCACTCATTCATTTCCACTAGTCCTTTAAAGATCAGTTAGACCAGCTCTCTGCACTGTAGAGCTTCTTGTGGTGGCGGTACTTATCAGCACTAACAAAACGCTCATGGGTGTTGTTTCGTATATATTTATAGGTCAATAAATATTTTAGGGGTGAATTCACTTCTTGTAGACAACCTCGCGCAACTATCGGTTTGGAAAACTTGTCCTCTTCTCTCCCGCAGTAGCAGTCACTACACGCGCCAGATAGATAACAAGAAAAGCAAACGAAGAAAGCAGGTTTCAAGAACAAGTACGAAGCGTGAAATGAAATAATTAACTCGGCAGGAAACAAGTGTATCAGCGAGCGGACGCGTAACCGATCGCTCCGCGCTATCAGCAGGAAGTGCGAAGAAATTCTAAACAATAAAAGAAAAACCGAGAAAGAAAGAGAAAGCAAGGCTCGAACAGCAGAAATATGCAAGATTGCGCGACGCTCTGACGCACGCCGTGTTTGGGTTCGCCACCGACTCAGACACAGGTGCGCTGCGGAAAAGTACTACCAAGAGTTCAAGGCTCAAGCCTTTCTGGCTCTTCCGCATGCAGATTGAAAAACAAGCCAAGCGTTGCCAAAACACGACGCCATGTTGAAACGCGCCGCTCTTCTTTCTTGGCATTTTCTTTTCGTTTTCCTTTTTATTTCCTTTCTGTTCGTTTCCTCTCACGTCCCAGATCATTCCTTCTACAATTCCATTGGCAGTGCGATCACATATATCACGTTTTCCCCCTTTTCCTATCTCTCCCTCACTCTCTATTCTTTTTTCTTATAATTCTAGCTTCGGGCTTGCGATATCAATGCGAAACTTTCGCGAGATTACATCAAGATAGCCATGAATGAGAAAAAAAGGAAGTGCACAAAGAAACTGCGATGAAATCACCCTGCATGCATTAGACGATCGAGGACTACGACAGCTTGAGCAGACCTGCGGCTCACCACCGGTGGTCCGCGCTCGTCTCCCTCTGGGCGTTTGCAAGGGGGAGCAGAACACGCTAATGAGCCATCCAAGTCTGATCAATAAACGTGTCTGTCTGTCTGTCTGTCTGTCTGTCTGTCTGTCTGTCTGTCTGTCTGTCTGTCTGTCTGTCTGTCTGTCTGTCTGTCCGTCTGTCCGTCTGTCCGTCTGTCCGTCTGTCCGTCCGTCCGTCCGTCCGTCCATCTGTCAACGTAAAAGCGCATCAACGAATACTAGCGGGCACTCCTTGTCAATGTTGTATCGATTATGCCTTGCGGAAAAGCCCAGGAACACTGCAGTTCTTGGGTGACGTGTCAATAGAAAGCTTTGTTTCTGCTGGTTGTATACGATGACTTATATAGGATAACTTATATACGATGACTTATATACGATGCTATACGATAACTATACGATGACGTTGTATACTCTGGTGCACAGTCGCAGGCGGCGACTGCCTTTACTGGCGCGAAACCATTCGTCGCGTTCTAAGGGTCCCGTTGCGTTGACTCAGAGCATATGTCAGTCAACACGCGCTTCCATAGCCAGTGTTCCGTGCTTTTTCGTCGTTTAGCGAAGGGGTACTCCTTAACTATGAACCTGGAACAGAACGGAGCATGGACAGAAACAAAACGGGCAGCTTTGTTTGTTTGTTTTGTTAGGAAGTCTGTCTGCACGCTCATAGCCCTGGCGGGGTGCCCGAGCCACTTTCTTTTTCTACTTCCCTCACCTCTGTCTCTCTCTCTCTCTCTCTCCTTTATTTTTCTAGAACAGACTCCACATTCTTGGAGGAGGAATCCACGGTGAAGCGTTCTGCCAACAAAGACGAACTGACGCCTGAAAATGGAGCAACAGTTCGCACCCGCATAACTGACACGGGTTGAACGACGCTCGTAAAAACAAGTAATTGAAATGTTTTTGTCCTCGCTGAGGATAACAGCACAACACCCAAAGAAAATCTCGCCCGCATGCTTCCGAGGTCTTCGAGACGAGGCTTTGAACGAAGCGGCTAACTTTAGGATGCGGACAGTGGAAAGTTTTCGCCGGGCGCGTTTGGCGCAAAACATTGTTTTCACCTCGTGGCTCAAGCAACCATACTTGCGTTACTATACCGTATCTATGTAGGTGGCTGGATCTTCGTGCTCGCTGCACCTATGTCGCTGTAGTTTGAGAAGCAGAGCCTCGCACTCCACGCTGTGTATCATATGTCTGCCGGAAAATGCTGCTGTTGCGGTTTTTTACCGTCTATCTCTACAGCTTAGCTATACCCGCCGCGGTAGCTCTGCCGAGCACGAGGTGGCAGGTTCGATTCCGATTGCGGTGGCCGCATTCCAATGGCGGCAGAACCCAAAAACGCTCGCGTACCGTGCCTTGCGTGCTCGTTAAAGAACTCCAAGTAGTCAAAATTAATCCGGAGCCTTCCATTATTGTCTGCCTCACGATTTACAGCCCTCTTTACAGTTTAGTACGTTAAACCCCACAACTTAATTTAGAACTATACCATTTAACTTGTGGGAATCAGTGGCGTTATCAGGGAAGAATATTCACAACTTGTAGCTGAATCCACAAAGCATTTTGTATCGTACGAGTCATTTGCCACATGCAAGTCGGCGGGGTTCGGTAAAATATGCCCAACACCACGAGTAGCTCGCACCTGCTCTTACGAGCACTTCTATAGCTCAAAAACTTTTTTCGTGAGGACGGGCCCACTGGTGTGCCCCTATCGTTTCTGTTCCCCAAACAAATGCATTGTCCGCACCTTCTACACACGTCTAAATAAAGATTGTTAAGAAGCTGGGCACCACCGCGATGGCATACTCGCCTTTTCCCACTTTATCACAACTTCCTGCTTACCTTAGCGTAGACTATGCCCTTAAGTTCCACTTATACTTGTCCCGAAGCATCTGTGGCCAACGAAAAACCAGCAGCACAACCATGCAGCTAATCGGCATAATGTGGGAGTCGTCACTAGCGCGGTTCCAATGTGGCGGCGTATTCTGATTGCTATCCCCGCGGAGACTGCCCTTGATTAATTAGAGCGGCCTGGATCCGTATTGATCACTTTCGGGGATATCACTTTTAGCGGGCGCTCATTGGCTAAGTCTGAACGCCCATCGCTCCTGTGAGGCTTCGCGTACGACTCCACGCGACGCAGATGTGAAAATACCAACAAGAGTGAGCAATCGAGAGTTCGGCCCCAGATCTGCTGAAGCAGCGGAAGTGGATGAATAGCTTGGATGCACTGGCTGTTAGCCGTTGGCGGCAACGACGCGCATTCTGCGCATCCTATGGCCTCCGAGATCGGTCAACAGACCATGGTTTCTACATGGTGGTTGCTGTCTCAGAGTCTGGGACATCCCATTTACACAACTTCTGCATGTACTTCTGTCACATCTGCAACCAAAGGAAGCACCTGGAAGGAGGTTCATCGCAGTTTTGATAGTATGTGCGGTCATAAATATTAGCACATGATGATTTCATTTGCTTGCGAAGAATAGTCATTTGCAAGACTCATTTCATTGGAATATATTATTCGTATGTAAAGCATTTCACAGCGTTAATGGAAGCCAATCCCTTGCATTAACGCAAAGGTAGTCATTGCAAATGTAGCGCAATACATTGAGTTTCACGGTATCAAACTCTATAATGCGAACGGACAGTCCCGTTATGAACACGGCAGCGAAATGTTCATTTCCGGTGTGCCTGCAGTTTTTGCCATATGTCAGTGTAGTCTGCTGTCTCCGCGGCATCAGCCTATGAAACCACGCCCCTTGGGAAAAGAACGAATAACAGAGCAAACAACGGGACGTGCAGACTGAGACAGATCTGTCTGTCTCAGTCTGCACGTCCCGTTGTTTGCGCTGTTATTCGCTTTTATTGTTTTTTCAGACATGTACCAACCGACCCAAGTTAGCACGTTATTATTCTTTGGAAATGTTATACCACGCAGGCACCGGAATCATTTCCCCATATTAACGCACAAAGAAATTCTTACGTTAAAGCATTTCAAAGAGAACGCCAGCCAGTCATGTAGCTTAACATGTTAGTGAAGATGGCTGGCCAATGGCAAAACATGCTTATGAACGAAAAGTTTAGTGAAATCAGCCCCGGATCCTGAATTCACAAGGCTTCAATAATTGACAGGCAAATCCCAATAATTGTTCATCAATTGACTCGCCTGACCGTCTTCAATAATAATGCACTGACCATCAAGGCTGGCCGGGGCCTGTTCGTATACAACTGCCCTAAAGTGTACGAACTGCTTCGTCAACACGGGCCCCCGAATGTGGCCACACCTCCACAAAACATCTTGGCACTTTCGCGTGCCCTCGCGTCTCGCGTTTTGTGCCGCCTTTAATGTCGTGCACTTCTCAACCACCTGCGACAAAAACGAGCTGACGTCAAGTGTACTTTCCGTTGCGGCGCAGTAAACTTTATTAGGTTTATTGTCATTTTCTAACTCATTTATAATACTAACACTTCCTCACTCGTAACACTAAGAAGGGGAGTTGCCAAGGTGCTCTTTACCACAATCTCTCCACAACAACCTCTGCATAACAGAATAGAGCAAAAACAGAGATAACTTGAACTCGATCACCCAGCCACCCGTACAGATGCCGTATCATATCTGACGCATACGCGCGTGCATCGAGCCTATACAAACTCGCAGCGCGGCCCGCAACCCAAGGCGAATGACACTAGAGCTGTTGTTTTGGTCGTGAAAAGGAACGCGCTGCACGCATAACGCGCACGCGGTCTCCTCGAGCAGCGTCACCGCGCACCCGATTTCCCGCCAAGTGATTTATACTTCCCCCGTCCTCAGCTGGAGACCTCGCCGTCTGGAATGTAACACACTTGCGTGCAACGCTGCGAGAGCTGTGTATGAATCTGCCCGCGCCCGGAATACCATACGTATAGTACAGCTTCCATCCGCAAGCCAAGTAGACAGGCATGTGTGGGTCTATTATGTACACAGACGCAAGTGCACGTGTTCGACGCGTCGCCTGCTGCCGGCGCTTTCACGCTGTGCACGTGATGGGTTTCCTTCCACAGGGTCGGCGGCACTCGCCCGCTTCCTTCTGTTCGGGCTCGCGCTTGAGCCCGCGTCTCCGCTTTCGTTCCGCCAGGGTGCGGGATAAACAGAAGACCGACCCGCCGTGCTCTTCTCGTCCTGTTTGTCTTCACCCGACACCTCTTCCATTGCCGAGCTATGTTGGAAGCGTATTTTGGGACAGCCTTTAGGGACGAAGGACGCGGTGTTTCCTCCGCGCTCTGATGAGTTTAATGATCCATTCGGTTCTGGTAAAACTGACTCGCCCGAAAGCGAAAACATTCATTCATTCATTCATTCATTCATTCATTCATTCATTCATTCATTCATTCATTCATTCATTCGTTCATTCATTCATTCATTCTACAACTACACGAACATTTGTTGAACGAGTGCTTTATGCTCGGCATGAAACCACAAACCTGATAAGTGTATATCAATTTTAAATTATGGGGTTTTACGTGCCAAAACCACTTTCTGATTATGAAGCACGCCGTAGTGGAGGACTCCGGAGATTCTGGCCACCTGTGGTTCCTTAACGTGCACCTAAATCTAAGTACACGGTTGTTTTCGCATTTCGCCCCCATCGAAATGCGGCCGCCGTGGCCGGGATTCGATCGCGCGACCTCGTGCTCCGTAGGCCCAACGTCATAGCCACGGAGCCACCACGGCGGGTTAAGTGTATATCAAGACAATAATAAAATTGAATGATTCATTATTCATTCTTTCATTCACCAGATTCACCATTCACCATTCACCAACGGCCCTTCGCGTTACAGCGATGGCTGATAAACCACCACTTCGCGCTACGTTCGGCGTCTTCAAGATTCCAAAGCGAAGCTTTCTTTATCTGCTTTCCCTGGCTTGGCGTGGCTGCCTGGCTGATGGGTCGGTCGCTATCTCGGATTATATATATATATATATATATGTAAAGGTTATGTGAAAAAACAAGCGAAGTGGCTTATGTAACACTCGTACGCGGACCAAGAACAGCGATACGTCAATAGATTGGTGGATTATATTTCATGGTTTCCTTGATTTACTTTTTTTATTTATTTAGCCATTCGGTATGTGCCACTCGGGCTGTGCCCATTATTAGCAAACCCTCCAGAATCAGTATGCCCCACTGTTACACGAGAGGTACAGAATTCCTGAATGTTTATTGACACGTGTCATATTTTGCTGTGCATCTCTTTGTTTTCCTTTGCTTCTTGTAGCCCTTTTGTTCAGAGCGCTGCGCATGGCGAACCTGGTGAAATCGGTCTTCTGTTGCCAGCGTCCTTAATATAAATTTATGCATCCATACTTTCAAAATTTATACCAAATTATGCTTTGTAGCCATTATTTACTCATCCCGTACCTCATCTGCATAACACAGTGAAAGCACACTTTCGGCCAAGGACTTATCTCTCTCCGTTGCCAAAAGAGCAGCACCAACACCAGCGTCATCCACTGGAATAAACAGGGCCGCCGATAAGTCCATTTCCACTGCAGTACCGCTTTTACCGGAAACGTCCGTTCACCATTCAAAGCGCACGCTCTTTTATTTTTTTCTTCCTCCCGCTTTCCGCGCCCTACATTTGGCTGCTGTGCTCGCCCTACATGTGCGCTGGCTTCTTTCCTCAAACGAAGCAAAGCTGTGGCGGATTGTCCGTTTCTGAGCGGCTTCCCCGGCGGGCACGTGATCGGTTTTCTTCCACGCACAACACGAGAGCACTTTCTCACCGCCCTGACTCCGCTGTAGTACCGGGCAGCATAGTGGGAGGCGGAGTTGGTCCTTGCAAGAACTTCGCTACACTCACTACGTTGGAAGCTTGTAGCTTGTGGGTAGACTACCCGCGAACATAGTTATGGCCTCGCACTTTCAATCGACTATGGCTAACAGAATTTCCACAGCCTACTCAAGCGTTTCCGTGTAAAAAAATTGTTAAATGCTGCAGGTTTATGTGCCAGCACCATGGTCCGATTAGGATGCACGCCGTGGTGGGAGACTCCGGAATAATTTCGACCACCTGGGGATCTTTAACGTGCAGCTAAATCTAAGTACACGTGGGTTTTCGCACCCCAGCGATATGCGGTCGCCGCGACAGGAATCCGATAGACGCATTCCTCGAGCTCAACTGCGCAACGCAGCAGCCGCTAAGCAACCGCGGCGGGTGAAGCGTTTCCCGTGCACAGGCAACGATTCGATGTGACATTACATGCATAATGCAAGCGTTCAGTTCTTCGTGCGCAAAATTATTAAAGAGTTTGCGCATGATTGATCATAATACATTGAATCTTCTAATAGGTCGAGAGAAGTATGGTATGTAGTTATGGAATTATTGGGCAGCGCACACAGAACGTTTCAGTTGGTCAGGTTATTTAACGGTAAATGAAACTCTACGAAAGGAGGGGGGGGGGAGTAATCGATAGACCGGATTAACATACATTACCATGATGGGCTGGTATAAATAAAGAGACGAGAAAACAAAATCCACACAAACAAACAGCGCCTACACATAGTGGTGACAATGAATTTTGTAATAAAAAAAGACACGTACTAGATAGTGAGACTTATTTTAGAGATCTTCGAATAGTATATCGAAACAAAGGAGGGAGAGAAAATAGTTGTTTATTTAGTTTTATTTTACTTTCTTTCTTTTAGGGGAGGGTGCATTAAGGGATAAGTTTCAGCGACGGTTTCACGGCACATAGTGCGTATATATTACGCAATCAGCCTTTTGTGTGAAAGCTCGCAGCTTTTCCATTCTGGCGGAACGCTATTTCGTGTCAATTCTTCAGGACAAGCTCTCAAACACACTCCTTTCCCAAGTTCCTTCCACAGCGTGTGATCATCCTTGCGCACTGAGGCAAAAGATAAGAGACAATGTGCCACGCTCAACCACCCAATGTACCACGCTATGTACCATTCTACTAGCATAAGCATGCACCACGCGGATTCACTCACGTAGGCTTTGCTTTCCACCACGTCAGCGATGTGCACTACGTCATCCTACGTCCACTCTCCACTTAATTGAGGCAACTGCTGCTCGCGTAACTTTTTCGCAGTAAAGTTAAGTTGAAATTCCGCGACTGTCCTGCGTACATTTTTTCTGTGTCCTGTCCTCAAAACGCGCCGTTATAACTACGTTCCATCAAGCCAGGAAGCTGTTAGCGCAACCAGGGTTACACGCACCTATGAAATTCTGCTTCTACAGATTCTAGCACTCGTTCCTCATTTGCCTCACCTCGCTGCCCACGCCTTCCTGACACGTGATCTGTGGGCCATCGGTACTCATCCCGCAGGTCATGAATCAGGAGGGCAGCGAGTTTGAATAGACGAGTCGCCACATCTGAGGCGTGCCCACTCCTGCTACGTCTCGTTTGTGAGACGGCAGCACATTATTCTGATGCATTTATTTAGCGAAGTTTCTATTTTTGAATTTCGCGCCATATTACAGCGCCGGTACATTCACGAATTGCAGTGTCTTCGCGTGCTTGGGTCGTTTCTGTAGGGTGAAGGAAATATAGTTTATTTTTTCTGAAAGCTGAACAGTTTAGGTCTTTCTTTTTATCTTTATAATGCAGTGTAAGTCTTCCTTGTGCATAAACAAACAATTATTCCCCAGCAAACGCCTTGACATACCATTTACGCCACGGGGAGCTAGTGCGGGTACGTCAAGGTGTCATCGGCACGCGTCTTTCGTTATTGCGCAGTTTCTGGCTCAACCCGAAGCTGTGCGCTACACGGCGTCTTCCAATATGGCACACTATGACTCTTCGAGAGGTCAAAAACTCGAGTGGTATGTTAATGCCATTTCATCAACGCACCGCAGCTGTAGGAGCTGCTTCAGCTATCTGTGTAAGAGAGAGAGAAAGAAGAGAGAAAAGGCTGGGAGGTTAACCGTACGCACGTCCGGTTTGCTACCGTGCACTGAGGGAAGGGGGTATAGGAATGAAGAGAGAGAGAGGGGGGAGATAGAGAGAGCTCATTTTCCTGCACATTTGAAGGTTCGCACCGAGTCTGCACGCGGTCGCCAAGACCTGTCGACATGAGGTACTGCAACAGCGGTTTCGGGGCGCTCTAATAAAGGCGCACTGACGCTGCTCGACGCCGAAGACACATTTTTTCGCTTCTAAATTAATCGAAAAAATAGCTAGCGGATACGTAAACGAGTGCCGTGCATTTTACCTTAAGTAATTGTTGGCCGCACTGCCAGCGTCATAGTCACGAAAGGGGACTTCCAATGCACCCGATTAGAACCTTCTACTCCACAAAATCACGCCGATTTTTTTTTTTTCATATAATTTATTTTTTCTAATTCAAGCCTACGTGACTGCCTTTTTTTTCTTTATCGTCCTTTGTTCATTCAAGCTCGCAGAGACCATTAAGACGTGTTAGACTCATCGAAGACTTTTTGAAAGAGATATTGAACACATATTGCAAATAGACATATTGACATACTGACATATTGACAATATACATACAGACATATTGACATATTGAAATGGAAGTGGGCGCACGTAAACGCTTGTCTGTTTTCACCTTCTTCGTCAGTGTCCTCTGCATAACACTGCTTGAATGTTATTCATTATATCGCAGCCACAAGGTCAAGTCGCTGCCCTATACAGTCAAGTTTATTTCTGGTATACGACCGGATCTGTCACGTGTATTCGTCCTGATCCTCCCACCGGTGGCGCTCATTTTAACCTGACGCGCGCACTCGCGTTCCTTCAGCTAACGTAATAAACCGATCTCTGAAGTTGATTTCCGGTGCCTGTACTCAATCATAGCGCTTATGTGCGTCTCCCAGAGCTCTGGTGTATCTCCCTCGCTTCATCCGCGCCTTCTATATACATTGCCCTTAATTGAAGGTTATTCACTGTGGCCTATCACCAAGAGCTTCTAGCTTATCAATTGGTGGCTCGCTTGCTAGCCCATACGCACGCGCACTTAATCTCTCTTTCGTAACTTTTTTTTTTTTTTTTTTTTTTACAAAGACGAGCGCTGATTGGAACCACCTTGCTGCCTCTGATCGCGTCGATCATCGACAAAGAATAGTTCATGCAAGGCCGCTGTTACTAATCATTCTGAGTAACACTATTACTGTTCGTTCGTTCGTTTGTTTGTGTGTGTGCGTGTCTGTTTGTTTGCTTGCTTGCTTGCTTAAGACTCCTGCTTGCTCTCTTTATTTTTTGGCATCTGTAGCAAACTCCCACTCCTTCCAGCAATGCTTCGAACCTGCTAAAGAAATAATGCTCGCATCGGCGCTGGAATCAAGGTGGTGTTGAAGGAAGTCTCGAATTTTAAATCGTACAATAAATCTAGCCCCGATCCCACGTGCGACCAGCTTTGGCTAGGGCTTTGACTCTGGCTCTGGCTTAGGCAACACTGCACGTCTTTTGTGAAACAGGAATGTGTAGAGGTTCATCCACTCCGGGGGGTCTGCTCGTTTTGTTTCTGGCGCTGTTGTTTTTTCTGCTTAGCGCTCTCGGAACATGTGTCGCCTGTGCTGTCGTTCACCCGATTAATACACGGGGCCTTGCTGGGATTTTTCCAATGTGATCGCCGCACACCTGGCAGACGGCGACAGTAACAGAATGATTACTTAAAGCAAAAATAAAAGCGACTCCTAGCGTTTTATTGCACACGCTTCGCGTTACTTCCATTTTCGTCCTATTGCCGCATTGTCTGCTGGGATTGTAAGTGACCCTGAGTGAAAGTGAATGGCAGAGTAAATTGTTTGTTACGACAAAAACAATTTGAAATCATTCCGAGAACTTGGTACCCGTGACTGTGACCCACATATGGACTCTTTTAATTGTATTCTTTTACTTCATGAGCTACAACATTTCACTTGCTGCTGGTGTTGTCTTGTTCATTCTTTGCTGAGGTGTTATGCGTCGCCGCGAACGCGGGGCTTTAAGCTATGCCAGTTTACCCAAGAGGGCACTTCTTATTGCTAAAAATTATACATACGTATACTGTTGCGAAGTGAAAGGCGTTGTGGTTCGTCTTGTGACTGCCCACAAGAAACCGTATGATGATGATGCGCTGCCTTTCTGCGCCAAATGTAATGTTATTTCATTTAGACGGTATTTAGCTCACACGTATCATACAAATTATTGCCTCCTTCGTGTGTCGTAAATGGACTCAAATCAATAAATAAATAATAAAATAAAGGTGTGATTGTGATAATCTGTGCGGCTATAACGTAGCAGAGCAACGCAAGGACTATGACGGGTGTCATCGTTAATTTTAACCGCCCATGGGCCCTTTAATATCCACCCAAATCTAACTGCACGAATGTATTCTACAAGCCGTAGAGAGAGAGAGAGAATGAAGAGGAAAGGCAGGGAGGTTAACCAGATATGAGTCTCCGGTTTGCTACCCTACACTGCGGATGGGGGATAGGGGTTAGAAAGATAGGGGTTAGAAAGTTACAAGCCGTAAACTAGCACTTGAAATATTTTTATATAAAGCACCCACTATAAACTGGCTATAGCTACTGAAGTTTACCTTAAAATTCAGACTGAAGATGTAATGCGGGTGTGGCAACAGGATCTAGTCTCAGCGCTGTTCTGCAGTGCGCCAGGAACCACTATTTGAAATTTGGAGAGGGTGTTTCTAACTTTATGAACAGCCGGGGAGGGACTCTCAAGTCCCTTTGAGATCGAGGACAATAGCTCCACGCTGTTTGTGTGAGCGTTGTGAGAATAAACAGCGTGCAGCCTGCTTTGCAAAAGAGAGCACAGGCGATTACATTCGCAAGCGGCAAGTTATGTCTTTAACTGAAGGCTAACATTTACAGTCGCCTCGGCGATTCAATAAAGAAGCCACGAGGCAGGCAAAGTGTCCGGATCGTCTTGCACAGCATATCGCGCGCAAGAATTGAGCTGTCACCGCCATACTGCTCCTTACTTGCGAAACTCCACGCAGAGGGCTTTATTCGAGCTACTCATGAAAGTCCCTCCGGTCTACGGGCCTTCCCTCAGGCATCAAGAACGCCGCCCGCTACCGATCTATAGTGTACGCGCTTTGTTCGTGCTCGTCTTTCTCTATCTCTGCTCCCTTCCGCTCTTCCTCTTTTATTATCCCCCTGCCCTTTCACCCCGTGCAGGGTAGCCAACCAGAACCACCCTGTGGTTGCGCTCCCTGCCTTTCTATGCATCCCCTCTCTCCAGTCGTCTCCCAAGTGCATGTGCTAGGATCGCAATATTGTATAAGCGCATGTATTCGCGAAGTAAGTTTTTCGATTTGAAACTGACACAGTTTACCTATTTGTTTAAGAAACAGACATGAGCACACGCTACGCGTGAGTTCATGTACGTATATGAACGAGAAGAAAGGGGGTTAATGGAGGGGCCCGATTTTTATTAATCATATCATGAGTAGCCAACAAACAAAGGCGCCAAGGACAACATAGGGGAAATTACTTGTACTTACTAACTGAATTAAAGAAATGATAAATTAATGGATCCCACGTCTTCGCATTACATCGCATCCACTTTCATTTCCATTAATTTATCATTTCCTTAATTCAATTATTAAGTACAAGTTTTTTCCCCCATGTTGTCCTTGACGTCCTTGTTGGCTTCTCATTATATATATATATATATATATATATATATATATATATATATATATATATATATAGAGAGAGAGAGAGAGAGAGAGAGAGAGAGAAAAAAAGGTAATGCAGCTAGGAATGAAACTGTATGGTGGCTCCTCACGCTCACCTCGTGCTGAGGAAAGAAGTAAACATTCAATCTTGAATGTGCGTATCCAAGTGATGCGCACACGCAAACGAATAAAAGTGGGAACTATAGCATCTAACGCTCTCAAGGGTGGACGAAAAAGGGAAGCCTCAGCTCTCTTTCAACGGTTTCAATCAATCAATCAATCAATCAATCAATCAATCAATCAATCAATCAATCAATCAATCAATCAATCAATCAATCAATCAATCAATCAATCAATAATCAACCAATCAATCAATCAATGTTTATGCTTGACTTATGCGCACAACACTCAGCCAAAATACGTGACAAGAGAAATTTCTGCTCTTTCACTGCTTGACCAAACTCGCGCCAGCGGTACAGTAGCATTCATGCGTGGAAATTCGCACTTTGCTTCAATAATTTCTTTTGCTTTTAATAATTTTAAGTTCAGGGTAACCCGTCGCATCTGTGCAGCTTGGAGGCCTTACATTACTGTAATGTGGAAGACACATAGTAACTGTATACTGACGGTACGCTGACGAAACGAGAAAATAATATAATAATATTAGTAGTAAGAATAATAATAATAAACATAGATGCGAAGTAGAGTATACGAGATATAGACGAGACGCCAAGGGGTCTCTCCTTCGCCACAAGAACTTCTATAGAGCAGCGTGGTAGATATTGAAAACAAGGTGGAATCCCTCGTCTTCGTTGTAATTTTTCTTAGCATAGATTCCTCGCCCGTCCTTGTACGCACTCCATCAGCTGTGCAACATTTTTGTCAGGGGCCACCCTGTCTGATTGAGCCCTTTTCTTTTCCTGTCCCCTGCCCGCTGGTTCTTCGAGAACGCGTAGGATAATAAATAGGGGAAACTCGACGGAATGTTGGAAGCGCCGCTGAAGAAGAAAGTCCCCCAAGAATGAGGAAACTGCCCCGTCCTTTTCTGGCTTCGCGAATCAATAAGGAAGCCAAGCGGCAAAGCCCCAGGCGCGTTTTGTCCGCACTACGAGGCGCAAGAATTGAGCTGTCACAGTCAGACTGCTCCTTTCTTGCGAAACTGTTGCTTTGGGTCATCGCTCATGGTCAGCGTGCTACGAATCGGTAAACCTTTTCGTTCTTTCTCAAAAAACTTTCTAGCTATTACACTTTTTTCCCCTCCTTCTTTATAGGCACGAGTTTGCCTCCGACTTTGTGAGAAACAGAATCAATATCCTCGCGTGGGCCCAGAAGCGAACCTGCGAACCTATCGGAGCTTGCGACACGTCTTCGAAAGGCTTTGCAAGTTCCGCTACATGATTTGTCACATGAGTAAGCTTTCAACAAATCTACGCTGAAAGCGACAACGATCAAATGCTAACTTAAAAATGAAAAATAAAAATCTTAAGCACATGCTCAAGCGCACATGCTGCGGAGATGAATTCGGCGTTGCGCTGGCCTGCAGCGAGAATCGACTTAAAACCGTGGGTCTGGAAAACTTTATTATGGGCCTACTGAAACAACGATAAGAAAATGTGGTAATGATAGCTGGTATGGTGCCTTCCACATGACCAAATTAAGCGTACCTCTCAACGCAATTATTGTTATCTATAATTTCTATCAGTTAGTACACATTAATAATCGCCTTTCTTGTTATGCTAATGTTGGATGGATCCTTCTCCCCTGCCTCAGTGTAGGATAGACAACCGGACGCATTTAATATCTATCTATCTATCTATCTATCTATCTATCTATCTATCTATCTATCTATCTATCTATCTATCTATCTATCTATCTATCTATCTATCTATCTATCTATCTATCTATCTATCTATCTATCTATCTATCTATCTATCTATCTATCTATCTATCTATCTATCTATCTATCTATCTATCTATCTATCTATCTATCTATCCATCCGTTCCCAACGATACTGCACCACATCAGCAGGGTGCGATGGTACCACGATGCGAGGAGTCGGTAGTTCTGTGGCTTCGTGGGACGAAGGCCCACCGCAATCGGGTAGCGACGCCGAGCTTGTCTGAGACCAGGTTACACCGCAACTGTTCAACGGAAGCACTTGATGCAGGAGCTGAACAGTGCGAACACGCAAGATATTAGATGCGTGTTTCGTATCAGTTTAATTTCAACAAAGTAGCGCCAGCGAGCGGAACTTACAACTAAAATTCCCGCGGTGCATGAAATCAGCACTTCACATCTCTCTCTCTCTCTTCTTCTTCTTCTTCTTTTGTTTAATTTTGGCAGGACAAGAAAGCCGAATCGCAAATATCATTTCGACGTCCTGCACTACAATGTCCCTCATAGACGAAACTAACAGGTGGGAACTCAAACGCGTAATGTTATAAGATTAAATTTTCCGTATTGCTTTCCTGGTTTCAGTGTCTTTTGAACAGCGTTGTCGCAAAAAAAGAAGACAAAAGGGAAAGCAAAATAAAACCATGGAGAAATGGGACGACGTCGTGCGCCATATACTGGTCATTGCAAAAAGACCCCATGAAGTGTGCGACCGACTTTGTCGGTCGAAATTGAATTTCGTCAAGTACGAACATTAACCAACATGCCCCAAATTTCCCTGCTGCCGCAATACCTGGACTGACGCATGAAAGAACCCCGAGATTAATCCTAATAATGCTTCGCATTCAAAATAACAAAGAATAAGAGGATAGGTGAAGGCACCACTGTAAATTATCGGAGCCCGGGTAGCCGAGGACAGGATTCGAACCCACGCTCTCATGCTCAGCAGCAGAGCTTCATCGCTCGACCTCGCAGTTACACAGTGGAAGTTCTTGTGTGACACAATACCACCGCTTTCCACGTGGAAGATAACGCACAATATAGAGATCCGTTACGTATAGCGTTGAATGCGACTGTTTCACACCGCTGGAAAATTACTACTCCTTCCTGCAATACACATCGAAAGAATAAACCTTAATTCCAGTTTTCCAGAGTCTCTAACGCGGTGCTCAACTCCATCCTTTGGGATCGTCTCTGATTTCCACCTGCTGGCCTCAAAAGTGCAGTACTAGCCGGCAGCAAAATAAACAAATAGAACGGCTGGAAGGTAGAGCTTTCGCGCCTGACACTAACCAACCACTGAAGCACTCTACCTTTTCCAGTCTGGGCTTCGCGTAGACGCAACCTTCGAGCCTCAAAAGAAAGAGAAAGCGATAAACCACGTACGGGAGAGGCGCAAGAGTTAATAAAAAAATAATAAGAAGAAAAACAAAGTGTTATAGCTGTGGCGTGAAGCTGGTGGGGTTGGAAGTAGATGAAAGAAAAACACGCCAGCGGAACGGGCCGTCGTCCAGAAACGAGTTCTCCTGCCGTGTGCTTCTTGGTGGTCGTCGTCTGCTGCTGCTGCTGCTGCTGCCGCTGGCCGCTTTCATCCTGCAACCGTGGCGGCCGGTCTCCCGCTCTTGGCCTTGAAACGCTGCTTTTTGTGCCTTGCTTTGCGTCGGCCCTTGAGTCGCTTCTTCTGTCGCCGTTTTTCAAGAGCGTCCTAAGGCGGCGCGCTTTCTCGCGCGCCGCTTTTGTCTTGGCGTCAACGTAAGTGCAAGACTAGCCGAGCGTGCCACCCTCGACTCTGCCGCAGCCGCACGGGCGCCGAAGGGTGTTCCCCCGTTCGAAATTTCTTCTCCTCGAACCACCACGCCAGCGGTGAAGGCGGCGCTGGCGTCAGCTGCCCGGAGCAGAACATATCCGCATGATGCGACTTTGCTTTATGACCGTGCATAGGGAATACGGTTGGTTTGCCAGCTGGCGATTCGAAGCGCCGGTGCAGATGTCTCGCCGTGAGGTTGGAGTTTGCTAAGACGTACGTAAACGTGGCAGCCGATCGCAACGATTGTGATGAATGCCTAAATCAATAGCAGGCGTTTTTTTCTCGTCGCTCGTTGTTTCGCATGCTTCGTATCCTGTATCACGGGCTCTCGAAACTGTTCTCTTCCTGTCGTTCGTGCGGCTTCAGGTGGGCTTCATTCGTACTTTAAATTTTTGTCGGCGACACGCCATTGATTCGTTCACACGGCGCTGGAATTGTCGACGGCTCGCTGTAATTTTCTTCGTTCAAGCCCCTACAGCCCAGTACAATACAATTGTGCGCCATGCGGGAGTTCTCACGAGTGCGTTACAATGAACACGATACTTGCAAACTGATGCATGATGTCACAAAAGAACCCCGTATTCCATTTAAGTAAACAAGTAAAACATCATTCTGAGATATAGAAACCGAAAGCTCGTTTATAATGCTTTACCGATGCTACAGAAACGTTCTATCCACTCAGTAACAAGGAAAGAGTGAAGAGTGTTTTATGATCTCTTGGTCTTTATAGAAACGACTGGAATTTTCCATCTGCAATTGTTTATTCTGGAAGCAGGTGTTGCACTCCAAGAAAAGATTCTCAAGACCTGCTAGCGCTTTTTTCTTTCTTTTTTAATTTTTCTGCGTTGAAACCTATTATTTTAATTCATGCAACAAGTAGGCACTGTCATTTTATGTTACTTCATACTCTGCAGCTGAAGCTGTCTCCATGGTGACGACAGGTAGCAGACGACGCCGAGTAAGCAGCCTTTAAATTTGTACCGCTCAATGCTCGCGTATTTGCTTTTGTTCTGAAACAATACTGGGGCAATGATTCAATTTTGTTGCATACTGCGTAGCGCAATCCACACTCGTGGCAATCTGACGTCGATGTCTGTGGCACAGCAATGCTGCATTATACATATATGCTATCTTCGAAGCTCCCCAGCAAGCTGTCATTAGACGGCAATATGCAGTGCTTAAACTTAACTGCCATTCTTTTAGCAGCAAGCCTTGTCAGGCTGTTCTTCGTTACTCCATTTATTAGTTGCCTCGCAGACAGTATTAAGCACAGCGAAAGGTGTCGTTGATCATGTATCTAACACGTTTATGCAGAAAAGACACACGCGTTCTCGAGGCTTCGTCAATTTCTGGCTAAAACCTCCCCGCACATAAGCGCCACATTGTATCCGGTTATGAACATCTTCTCATATATGGCCGTAAAATATGGCCGTCGAAAAAAGCATGCATGTAAAGGAAATGTGCAACGGGGACAGCGCGCCTCCTAAATCAGAGAGAGAGAGAGAGAGAGAGTAGTCATAAGGGAGGGAGGATAACCAGGCTGAGCCCGGTAGGCTACCCTGCACTAGGGGAGGGGGAAAGGGGATTGAAAGAGGAGAAGGAAAAAAGAAGTTCACAGTTTCCTCTGTTACACACACAAGCGTTCATCTCGGAGTCACTCACAGGCGGCCGTACAGGCTGGTGCATTTCTAGAAACGCACCAGCGCCTTTGTGGCCTAGCCCACCGCAGACGCACGAGGCCACGGGCCCAACATCTCCTCTATGAAAGGACGGTCTAAGTGTCCCAAAGCTGTCCTAAGGGCGCTCCTCTAGTCTTTGTGTCTCCTAAACAAATTGTTCTTCACACGAGGGTAGTGATGTGGATTTGTTGGCCAGTCATGTATATAGAATCCCCGAGAGCTGGAAGACTTCGAGGGTTTATCGTTTATTACAATCACTTGGTTGCCATATTCGATCTTCTGTTTTCCTCTACTTCCCTTCCTTGACAGCTTTTGCAACATATGCTGGCTCATCTTCGTCTGCTTCTGGTCCTGACCATGGAATCTTGTAAAATATAGCTCCATGCATTTGTCGTTTATTCTTTTCTCCATGTCCTCGTGTGACGCTACACTTCATCTCATGCAAATCAATATGCTCTAGCTCTCAGGTTTTGCATCGCTTGTACGCTCGTATTTTGTGCTACTTGTGAGCGCTCGCATTGATTAGATGTCACGCCACTACTCGAAGTGTCAACGCGACGTTAACAGCAGCACTCAAAGCTTTGCAGACGATCTGCAGCAGTTCTATATAGAAACTACAGCTATACGAAGAGTTAGTTCCCTCGTGACCAGCAACGCAATTTCGCAATCCATTTGCCAGAAGAGTGAAGCCCTCGTGTGGATACTGTTGGCGGATGGGACTCGAAGTGAAACACAATAGTGAGTCGCATAATACGACAACATCTAGAAAGCCCAGCCTCCCGAAATCAATCCGATATGCGTGCATAAGCCGACATTATGCTAGCTGGTCCAAAATAGTAAAAACAAATGATCGATGTACGATTTCGGAATCAAGAAAACGTAGTAGTGGATTTTTGTTGGTCACAGGCAGGAATTTTCTGCAAATAACGTGTTATGTTGAAAGTTGAACAGAGAAGCTACTAAACCGGACATGAGCTAGGCGCACCTGAAGTCACAAGCCGCTGTATGACGGTGTAGTTATATTCTGTCAGCAGTGTCTTCCCGCACACAGGGATCAGTTTAGCTCGCGTAAAAACCACGCCTTATGTACTTCACGACATCGGCGCAAGCCGTCGTATGCGGATTTTTCTTTTTTGTGGCACGGACTCTTATGGCTCTCATCGTCGCCGATAGCGCCGTTGATAATAATAAGCTGATAGCGCGGAAGGCACCGCAGCGGGCGTGCCATTGGATGTTACTGGTCTGAGCTCTGTACACTGTCTACAGTTGTGAAAATGAACGTCCGAATTGCGTTTGATAGCAGTTAAATGCACCCTTATTTGCAGTGAAAGGAAATAATATGACACGTAATATTGTCTTGGACTCAAGATCACGCTTACGCCTGCAATTTACGTTCCAGGCAAGTAATCCTGCCACAATGATGCTTACTTGAACGTTAAATGTCCCCTTTCATATTGTTGCATTCGCACAAAACCCAGAAATAACTGTCGCAAACAGGAAGTCGCGGACCACAAATAATGTTGAACCCGCCGGCGCCCTTCCACACAACACAGCTATTCCGCACAGCGGCCGACTCTTTTATAATTTCTACGCCGCGAACATCTTATGAGAGACAATGCCGTCGTGAACTTTTCTCACCGCCGTGTGGCTCCCTCACAAGAACGAGGAAGAAGCCCCGAAAGCAAATGCACAGCTTCGGGACACGCCTACGCAGCTGCATCGCTCACGCCACGTTCCTCGTCATTGCCGTGCCTCCGCGCAGATGTTTCCTTTCTCTTTTGCTCTCCTTCTTCGCTTATCGCTTATCGTTTTACTTATTGCGGCGATGGTTTTCGCACGCGCGTGGAAAGCAGCCGCGGCTTTCGCCAACGCGCGTGGCGCCTTCTTTGCACGCTGCTCGACGAGCAGCAGGTGTCGACCCGCATCGTTCTCGGCGGTTTTTTTTTTTTCCTTTTATATTTCTTTTTTTTTTCTTTGCATTTGTCGAGCTTCGCGTCGTCGTCTGCTGGCTCGCTTGCGGCAGCTCACGTCGCGATGTCCCCAGCCGACCGAGCGACGGAGGTGCAAAAGCCAAACACGCTACTGACGACGACGCGTGCGCTCTCGTGAGACGGCGAGGCGGGGCGAGCCGAGAAGCAGACGCCTTCCTGCATGCAGACGGCGACTCCGCATATACGTGCGTGGCTTCGCCGCAGCCTTGGCTCGGCTGCGTTATCGACGAGCGAGGCGTCGTGCGTTGCGTATTGCGGATATTTGAGACTTTATCGCTATATTACGTGCTTCTGAAAAGTTAGCTGAGACTAAGAGGAAGAAATGGGGGGGTGGGGGAAGCTGGCCAGGTAACGCAATGGTAGAACATGGTGCCGTTGGTATATTGGAGTTATACCGGTGTCACGCGGTCACTTTCGATCGCGATCTTGCTCGATCACGATCCAGGCAGTCGTGATCTGCATCGAAATCGAGGCTCTTGATTACGATCGTAGGCTGACGACCATGTTGTCCTGAGAGTTGCAAACGATCAGCAGACGATGATAGCCTTACCCCCACTGACAAACGAAATAATGTTTTAATGACTAAAAAAACAACAACTTTTTTTTACGATTTTTACAGCATATTTAATAAGCGCCTTGTACCCACTCCAGTGCGCTAGAGATCACCCAGTAGGTGCCCAAATTCTATCCGGATCGTTGTTGGACCGTGAAGCAGCAACCACAGCCGATCGCGATCAAGAAATTCGATCCGGATCAGGCCCGATCGGGATCAGAAGTGACCGTGTGACACCGTATTACAGAATGAGTACGAAAGATGGGAGACGCAGTACAGGCCGACAAAGAACTATAGGTCGTATGAATAAATTAGAACATATTCAGGCATAAGATAAAACCATCTGACGCAGGATAGGGGCAGTTGAAGGTCGCGGGCCTTCAGTGTGTAGTGCTCATAAGATAGGCTGCTGCTTATGATGTGTTTTTTTTTTTAAAGAGAAAGCCTTAGATGGCTCATGGGCCGAAAAATCTGTTGTCCGGCGTTATGGCACTAAAATTCAAGCTTCAAGTTGTCGCCAAGTTCCAAGATATGGGCCAACCGGCCATATCTTCAAGTTGAATTCCAATTTATGCCGTGAAAGTCGAGAGTGGAACCCACGACCTTTGGTGAGAGCCAACCCCTCGACCTTTGGTGAGAGTCGAAGCCAAGACCTTTGGTGTTAATTAAGGCGAAGTTAATTAAGGCACGCGAACCCGCTGCCCAACTTGAATATATGGGCTAACCGGCCGTATCTCCAAATTGAATTCCAATTGACATCGTGAAGGCCGAGAGTGGAACCCACGACCTTTGGTGGGAGCCGATCCCTCGACCTTTGGCGTTAATTAAGGTGAAATTAATTAAGGCACTGAAGCCCACGACCTAACTTGGAGATATGGGCTAACCGGACATAGCTCCAAGTTGGATTCCAATTGACATCGTGAAGTCGAACCCTCAACTTTTGGTGGGAGTGGAACCCTGAACTTTTGGTGTTAGTTAGGTGAAGTTAATTAAGGCACTCGAATCCACGAAATTTGGTGAGGGAAAACCAGTAATAGGAAGTAACAACGCATTTGAATGAAAATGTGAAGTAATGTGATGAATGTCTCGTGAGTCCGCAAGCTTTAGCCTTCATCCTCTTTAGTGCATGCTAAAGTGACTGTCAACTTTCTTTTTCCAAGTACAAGTTTACTTTGACAACAAATACATAGCTCTTAAGAGAACTGATGTAAATGCAAACAAGTGCCTGGCAAAAGGTCAAAACCCTTCCCTCCAGTTGACACAACACTAAGCACGGAAAAACAGAAGAGAAAAATGGAGAGAGAGAAAAACTAGAAAGGCGTGCATTATACTGTGTGGTACAGCGATGTAAGTAATACAAATGGTTTCAGCACATGCAGTGTGTATGAAAACATATATTCAAATAAACACAGTAGTAACAAGCGATACTGCTTCCACCTTCAGATGCACGCATTCAAATATATTGCAATTTCTATTAAAAAAAAGACACTTTCCATTAGCAGGAAGAGCTAATACAATCGTGATGTCTGTTAAGGCGAAAGCCTTAAGTGGCTCGCTGCAATGGCTCATACCCGAAAAAATATACAACATAATCTGGAATGGCTCATACCTCCGTAAGCAAGCAAAGATGCAATGGCTGAATAAGAATGAAGACACGAAAGAAAGAAAGAAGGAAGGAAAAAAAGAAAGAAATAAAATATCAAATCACGAATGGTGCATACCTCCGTAAGTAAGCAAGCAAAGATGTAATGGATAAATATGAAAGAAGAAACGAAAGAAGTAACAAAAGAAGGAACGAAAGAAAGAACAAACGGAAGAACAAAGAAAGAGAGAACGAAGAAAGGAAGAACAAAAGAAAGGAAGAATGAATGACTGAAAGAAAGAAAGAAAGACGGAAAGAAATGGAAAACGAGAGAAAGAACGAAATAACATTTAGATAGTGCACTTGGTGCTCGCATTTGTCGTCGAGCGGATCGACCTACAGCGCCATACGTTTACTTTATACTGCAGCTCGTTCTGCCTTGCAAGAAGTCTGACCCCTCCGATCGCATAACTTAATGCATTACCACGTGCGCAGTAGGATTTCACCTTGACGTGTTACAGAAGTGTAACGTATGCTGCCGATTTTAAGTTTTCGATAGAGTCCGGTAGGGATGTCTCTGCGCACTGTCGTTGTTCGTGTTGTGATGCCTTATTTTTGTTCTTTTTACAAGCGCTACGGATGTTGCTAACTGGTAAATAAATAAATAAATGTCAATGCAGAAGAGTAAACAAGGGGGTGTAGGGGGGGGGGGGGGGGGAGCACTGAGATCGATGCATCCCAAGGAATGCCACGGATGTGCATTTGCCGCCAACAAACGTTATTCGCTCCCCGCCTACGTTGTGGCTTCGCGAAGGTGGTGCTCAACCTTGGAGCGCTGAAGTCGTTCTCAAACGACACGCATAAGCTTCACCTCATCTAGAATAATACTTTCAAGTTTATTCGTGACTTGGAATCGGCATCTACGGCCGACCGGTGTGCCCATCGCACCGTTTCGCCTGTGTACACTGCGAATTCCAGCGGGTGTTGGCCGATCGACGTACGCCCCCGAAACACATGCCATTGAACCGAGGGAAACGCCACGCCGAACCGAACGCTTCACGAGCACGTGAAGTTGACGGAAGCGAAATGTTTACTTCTGAACTCCGTCGTTATGCGCAAAACACAACTAGTGACGTCGTTATGGAACTTTCAAAACGCAATCGTTGAACTGCATTCATCACCCCGCAGTTGCCGATTTTCGTGATGTGGATGAATATCTTAGAACGAGGTTCTCTCGAAATAGAAAGCACTAAGTGTCGACAGAACAGCAGCTGTCTGAGCGAATAACACGTTCCGCCGGGTCGCGCCCTTTTGCTTCTCTTCAGCCGACAGCTCGCGCAAGCTCCGGCCCACCGTTGCCCGGACCAGCGGCGCGCGCTGCCTGTCCTACGCGCAGGCGACTGCAGCTGTGGCGCGTCTGCAGTCGCGGCTCGTAAAGTATTTCCGAGTTCGCTCGCTGGAGCGAACGGGCCCCGCTACAGCGACGCGAGTTGCAGCCGATGCGCGAGCGTCGCGCCGAGCTTCGGGACCACCGCGCGCCCCCCAAAAATACACCCTCGCTCGCAGACTGGGTCGCCGGGCCACTCGAGGATCGCGCCCAATCTGCATGCCACAGCACAGCCGACCTGACCCGCCGCGCCCACGAGCCGCAGAGGGTATAGTGATTCGAAGAAACAAAGCGCTGTAGACTGTATGGGCGTGTCAGTGGCGTAGCCAGAAATTTCGTTCGGTGGGGGGGACTCCCGTTGCAGCTCGGCCTCCTCCTCGTAAAATTTTTCCAGGGATCAAATACATTAATAACTGCATTGCCATTGCCAAAGACGCCGCAAAAGAATTTTTGAACGCTACGCACTGTCAAAACAACTAAAATATGTATCTTTTCATAAAAGAATTCTCGTATGCCCCCAGAATTATGCCCGGAATGACCGATATCAATGCCTTCATGGTTTTGTCTATTAAGTAAAGAAAATATCACACGAACTTTAGACCTATATTAGTTCGAAACCAGCAAAGCAATGCATGCCGCTGATATGAAAAATGTAAAGGCCGTGAAATGAACAAGTTGAGGACAAATATTTCAATGAAACCCTGTCATTCGGTAACCTTGTTTACATATTCGTACGTATGCAACGGTCAGAAAAAAAATCTCAATGACGCTGTCCTTTGTTCCAATGTACTGCGCAGGAGCAGCTGTCACCGGTCACGTATTGTATTTGCAGCAAAATTACAGTCGCAACAGAGAGCACATATAAAAAGCACGAGTTCTGCAAAATATACGAGGGCGACTCAAACGAAAGTGAGCCCATGCAAATATATGACAAACGCGGTACTGTTTTAAAAGTAGTCTCCATGAGCATTTAGACATTTGTCCCGCTGACTAAGGAGTCGCGTGATTCCAGTCTCATAAAGATCCTTGGGTTGCTGCTTCAAAAAGTCTGAAACGGACTCTTTCACGTCATCGTCCCAAACGAGTCTGGTTCCCTTGAGCTGTTTCTTCAATTGTCCCAAAATGTGGAAGTCGCAAGGCGACAGGTCTGGGGTGTATGGCGGATATTGCAGCGTTTACCACTTGAACTTTGCCACTTTTGTGTTAACCACATCAACGACGGGGAGACGGGCATCATCATTGAGCAAGATGGCCCCATTTGTCAATTTTCCACGTCGTTTGTTCTTGATTGCGATACGCAGCCGATCCGGCGTTTCACAATATCGGAAGCGATTTATAGTATCTCCAGGTTTAGCCAATTCGATCAGTAATGGCCCCTGACGATCGAAAAAAAAGTCAACAACACCTTTCCGGCAAGAATGACGGCCTTTGCTTTATTTGAGGGTAGTGAATTCGAATGTTTCCACGGTAACCATTGCTGTCATGTTTCAGGCTCGCAATAGTGGCACCATGATTCGTCCACTGTGACAACTGCAGACAAGAAGTTGTCATCCTCATTGTGATACCGGATCATATCAGTCAAAGCAGCGCCGAACCTCTCCGTCTTCTGGCGGTAGTTCAAAAATCTGTGGCATCCATTGCGTACACAAGAGCCGATAACTGAGATGTTCATGAATTATGATGTGAACCAAATCGGGACTGATGTTCACACGCTCTGCCAGTTCATCGATGCGTATCCTCCGTTCTTGTCTAATTATCAACCTTTGCAATTGTGTGGGGGTGATTGCATGGTGGCTTTGGTCCGGTCTTGGACCGTCTTTGCAACTTTCACGTATTTCTTTGAAGCGTTTGCTCCAACGCTTCACAGTGGCCAATAAAATACAATGTTCAACGTCCACAGCAGCCATACGGCGACTAATTTCTTTTTGGGAAACACCTTCAGCTGTCAAAAACCTCACGACACCACGCTGTTCAACCTAGCATCCATTATGTCACGCAACCGTGTTCAGTCCAGTGTATGAGAGCATTAAAGAACATTTATCCTCACACCTGCGTGTCGATTTTGTAAATGAGAGATGCCTGTGTGCTACGCGCATGCCTCGCATATAATAAACCGAACCATTATTGCGCAGGGTGGGTTGACTCACATTCATTTGAACCGCCCTCGCACATTAGAAATGCGAAGATGCAGTGGAATATACAAATGCGAAGATACAGCTTGATAAAGGGCAAAAGAGTGTCACTGGAAACAAATTTCTATGCACGTATACACAAAACCTCGCAACAAGATATTTAAATAAAAGTATAAATCCTCAATAAATCTACATGTCTAAGAAAAATTCACTGTGCATAATGCATCAAACAAGGCAAATAAACATGGTGGGCAATCACAGATTCATAGATCAGAGCATCCTAAGGACCGCGCCTTCCTCCCTCCACTCCCCCCGATGTATCGCGCGCGACAGAAAACGCCGCGCTTCCTCCCAGCTTTTCTCCCTTGCGCACACAAGACGGAGCCGCCATCGTCGGCTTTCAAGGGCAATGCCCTTGAAACACGCCTTGAAACTTTGTGCTCGGATGGGGCTCCTTGCGTTACGTGACTGCCAGTGCATGGGCGTAGCCGTGAGATCCAGCCATAGTTTGCAATGTTCGTGCTGAAATGTCTTTTCGAGCGTGAAAAAGACGTTCTAGACAAAATCCAGGAGGATTTCCGGCGTCGGGGGTTGTTTTGGTCGGCGGTGCATGGCAGCACGAAAAAAATTTCAGGGTGAAGCCCCATAAGCCACCCCCCCCCCCCCACCCCCCCGGCTACGCCTCTGGGGCGTGCGACTGCACGATGGTACTTGGCTTGAATAAAAGCATGCCTCGTTGGCAAAATCACAACGAAACTAAGCTATCCTACAGGACGCCCGCCGGTGTGACTACGACTACGACTTTCTGCGCTGTGAATTGATGTTGCTGCTGCTGCACACGGAGTCGCAAGAGCGCCCGCATCCAGATGAAGGCGCAATGCGAGAACATGCCTGTCTGTTTACTTTTTCCGTGGCAGTCAAATAACACCAGCTAGTCAAAATTAGGTTTCAGCCCACAGCGGCACATTTCTGTAGATTGAGTGTGTACATCTTTTGGACTTAAAACGACGTCATTCCAATTACGAGCGACCACCGGGTCCACCCTGCAGTTCGGTTTGCGGTCGGCCGGCTCCAGCATGTTTAGCTGCAATGGTTATATATATATATATATTCTCACACGAAAGAGGGTCCGAATTTAGTAAGGTTTTTAGTACGTCACAGCATTTCATAAAAACAGGCGCCGGCCAATCCTTACAGAGGACACAGGACTGGCCAATGTGGCAAAGAGCTCAAATCACCGGAAATTTCAGAGAACCCAGTTTCACGCGTGACGTTCGTTCGTATATAGGAGCTTTTCGTTATTGAGCTGCCAGCTCTGCTAAAGCTCTCGGCTGCTATACCAGGCAGTCGCTCGAACCACTCCATATATGCATTGCGTACCGAGTAAGTACGCATTCATTACCGCTTTTTGTTCGTGTGAGCTGTTTGCCATTGGCCTGCAGATTTAGCTAATATTTCCAATGTCACATTTTGCTGGGGCTTGCTCTTACGAACAGTTCTAGCGTAATAACTTTTCGCAGGAGAAGACGCCAGTCAAACGCCATGGCGGACGTCCTATATTCTTAGCAAAGGTGCTCGATGAAAGCCAACACCACTTATTATTAATTATAAACGAAAAGATTTGTGGATATGAAAACAATCTGTTTAATTCATAAACACTGTTTGTCATTGGCCAGATGCCTTCACATGTTAAAATTCATTTGGCACGATCATTTGGCAGCTGCTCTTAGAATAGTTGCAACTTAAGAATGTTTTGTGAATATGGACTCGAAGCCAAATTCACAGCACTTTTCATTCGTAATAATGATACTAATAATACAAATCAGTCAATCAATCATGTTCATTTAACGCGCCCAGAAACAACCCTGAAGTCTGAGTGCTGGCGCACGATAAAAAATAATAATAATACAAATACAAGTACGGGGGGAGGGGGAAATGAAATAGAAAACGGCAGTTATGAAAGGAAACAGGTTACAGAACTTTGAAAAAAATTTCTTTTAACAGCTACTCGCAAAAAACGTGAAGTGCAAATTAACTATACAGTAAGAGTACAGTCGGCCACAGAAACCACTGTCGCTCCCCAATGAAATCCATATATTGTATACTCACTGTCACGCTGCCGCTTGTAAACAAGTTCTACAGTAGTACGCAAACTGTGCTCAAGCCACGTGGCACATGATATGTGCTTTCCCTGCAAGTCACTTGACGGCCGATAGAGGAAAGAAAAAAAAAGAAGGGCTTGTGCAGGCATGAGAGAATATCAGAACAGTGATCCATTCGTGTCCCTATCGCTGGTTTTTCCCAAGAGATGTAGTACCTTCGTGTAGGAGGCCATTGGTAAACCTCCGTATATTCATCAATGTCGCAAGACCAATTTTTATTCGCGGAGTTACCTCCCTGTCACCATTAGGGCAGGCGGCTCTTAACACCGAAATTTCGGTGTACGTCCCGTCGATTCCCAGCTTTCGCTCGAATTGCGCCATCTAGATCAACGCCGGCGCCCTTACTCTCCTTACTTCGGCTTCTAGCAGCTGAGAACAGCACGCGTATACCATGCAGTACATGCACAGCCTGGCACATTGCGTCCTTCTCATTCGTGTAATGGTGGTATTTAAATTTTTTTTAAATAAAAAGAAAAGTCGACGCACTGTCTTTAAGTGCTAAGGCGAATCCAGGCCCACACATAAAGCGAACCAGAATGTAACATGTTGGGCAATTGTGGCGACGCAGGGAAGAGGATATATATATATATATATATATATTCTACAGTACCTGAAGGCGACAGGCTTGAGTGCCCGACTTTAGACATGCTGCACCTGTCTTAGTGCGTGCGAAAGTGCGACCAAGAATAGTTTCTTCTCTCTCTCTTTCTTTCACTCCCCCTTCTTCCCCACGTGTAGGGTAGCAAACTAGACAAGGTCTGGTTAACCTCCCTGCCTTTCCTTCCTCTCTTCTATCTCGCTCTCTCTACAGGTGATACCATTTTTTGAGAACTGGAAAAAAAATAACTTGCACATTACGTGCAGTATTCTACACCATCTGCTTAGCAGTGGGAAGGTCCACTGAATAGTCGGTTTACTAGCATTTGCGAGAATAAAGTTTTGTTAATAGCAGAGCAGCACTCTCTACAAACGACTGGGATTCCCTTTTCAGCCCGCGCCTACATTGGCGCAATGCGAACCTCTGTTGTAATGCGAAGCGAAGCCCTAGGAATGCGAAGTACCTGTCCTAAAACTATGCCAGGGTATTTCGTAACGAAGGAGATGCATATCTGTCTGCTTTAAAGAACAGAACTGCCCTTCAATCACGATGCAATCTTTTGTTTTGTTTTCCTTTTTTTATTTTCGAGGACCGCAGATGAATCTCTACGTACCTTTAATAGGGCAGGGGATATACTCAAGTGATTCTTGCATTTCCTTTTGTTTCCTACTCTCTCTCTCTCTCTCTCCGTGCTTTCTTTCTTCCCTTCCTCTTTCACTTCATATAGCCGACCTGCTGAGCTCCACAAGAATAAACGCGTATTCATATTTCCCTGCGGTGCTTTGCATTTTCGCCAATAAACTCGTAGGCGCGCGCACGTCTCACAGCCACAGCCCGTTTAGCAAATGAAATCTCGCGAGAACGAACCTGCCTATACCCCCGAAGCAGCTCCCACCTTTTTTTTCTTTTCTTTTTGTTGCGTCGTTTCTTTCTTGTTGTCCTTGAAAGAGAGAGCTTCCTCGCAAAAGGAACGAGGCAATTACATTACGTTCGTTAATCCTGCTCGGGGTACCGCGTTAAGAAAGAAAAATAACTGTAAGAAGGCAATGGGTGAGGGATGTCGAGATAGAGACACGGACAGACAGACACTCCTTGGCAGCGTTCCCATCACATCAAACTTGATTGCAGTAACCGTGCTTCAACTTAGACGGCGTTGTCAGAGGGTGGCATGTTTTCAACCCTCCGCTAGCAGCTGTGCGGAGACTTAAACAAAACCAGCTGTCACTAGCCGAGAGCATGTGTCTCTATAGAATCGCTACGAATCTGTACGAAAGGAGCAGGTGTATCTTGTTCTGGTTCCCTAGCGAAATCGCGCAACCCACTCTGGGGGATCGGCCATGAATAGGGTGGTGAAGGAACTGTCAGCCTTTTCTTTTTTTTTTTTTTAAATAAATTAAGGTGAAATGAAATAAGCATCTTAGAAATGGGATTTAAAGTGTCTACTGTTACAGGTATGAATATCAATTATCTAGATATCTTCTTCTTAAATTTTGTGAACATTATAAGTATTTAGAAGAATTCTAACGTGCAATTCGTTTTGTCTCGCGCAGAAAAAGCTGTAGGATCCTTTGTTTCTTTTATGGCTTGTGCATAAATATCCTGCCTATTCTGCCTAATTATTTCTGGCTTCTTCCTACCTTTCCGCTTGTGCATTCCCTTGCTTTACATTATCAAAGGTTATGTTGTTTATTATTGTTGTTTGATCAATGCTTTCGTACAATACGCCTACACGCTTGCAGTACAAACGCTGTATACGTCGCTTCGTGGGTCGTTGCTAGTTTCGTGGCTGTGGAATGGCGTAGGCTTTTCGGTTAACTGTCACGCATAAGAGCTGCTCGAAAGATGCGTCAGCATAGAGATGACTTGTAGACGTTCTTGAGTATATAAGAATTACACCGTTATCGTCGTATCGGGCGTCTTTCAGATAATTGTTGAGTTGATTTCTTGTTGGCTATTCTCTCGTGGAAGGGGCATAAAACAACCACACTAAAACGATTAAATTTGTTTACAGTTAAGGAACACGTCTTTCAGCAGCTGTTGGCGTCTGCAGATCGCGCCGGCGTCTCCTGTCACCAGAAGGAGAATGTCAATTGCACTTCACAGGAGATGTGCCGTCTCGCGTGAGCGTTAAAATAGTGACTTTGGAACGGTGTTGGTGATTGTGTGTAACACACAAACATGCGCTATTCTGAATGAAGGTATACATTTTATAACATTTGCCTCTTTTGTGTCATGCTCTTTCTTCAGCAACGTTGAGAGATATGGCTGAAAGTTGTCGCGTTAACCGTTTCGAGGCTGGTGGAACGTGCAACGGGCTCCCGTGCGTGATCGCTCGGCCTGTGACGAGAAACTTGCGTCGTGCTCGGCATGCATGCCCACCATATGTCGACGCGCCAAACCGCGCAGCCGCAGAAATGACGGCTGCAGACGACACGCACGTTAACCGTTGTCGTGAATGCACGGTGATCGACGCAAACACGGAGGCGAACGCCGTGCACGTCTGCTGCGTATATATCCCGGGGGGAACGTAGCATTCTGCCGAAAGTGTACTGCACGGCTGCTTCTTCCTCGTCCATTTGCAACGGAGCCTCTGATGCAGGCGAGAGGAACTGGAGGAGGAAAGGAAAACGTTACACATTTACGCTGCAACTTCGCACGGCGGTGGGCGCAATTGAGCAGGCGCCCGCGACAGCGTTGCACAATCGGCACTGCACGCAGCGTACGCCTCGTCGAGTGAGCGTTTCTGCGCAGTCAGCAGGGGCTGTGCGCCGGACGGTGCATGCGAGGCAGGCCCCGTGTAGCGAGCCTGCTGCGACCACGCTACTCTCGATCGGGACGCCGATTCCGCCGCCTGCACGCGCGCCGCGGCAGAGGCATAAGCAGAGGTCTCGCCACAGCTGCGACGATCGTGCCTGCGCGCCATCACTTCGCTCGGGAAGCGCGACGAACGTTGGGGCATTGCGTCACACCGCAGATCGTCCGTGCCCGGGGAATCACCGGGCCCCGATCGATGGCTGCCCGTCGGACGTTAACCATGCGTGCGAAGCTGCGCGCGGGGAAGGCGTCGAGGCTCTCTGCGTGCCTTTAGGGCCGGCTGCTGCCTTGCGACTGCTCGCGCAGTTGCCGTGATGCCGCTGCAAGACCGGTCCGGCGCGTTTTGCGGTCAGGCGCTGTCATTGCGCCAATTTGGCACCCATGTGCGCTCGTAACGTTCTGGCATACTAAGGACATGTGCAAGTATACATCTCCATGCTGAGCTCGCGCGTTGAGAGGCGAGAAGTTGCAGCACAAGCTATGCATAGCAGTCGCGAAGACCAAAGGTTTAGTGCTAATACGGAGGGTGCCAGATCGGAGGCCAGTTTTTTAAGGGTCACGGCTACGTGTTTCATCTCACAAAATTCGCTCGATGGGATCGAGAGTATTGAAGACGCAGGCACACTTTGTGATGTCGATCGCAGTTTGCTGACCACTCCAGCGGGAGAAAAAAAAATAGAAAAGCGAATTTGAAGCAAGATGCGTGCATTAAGGGAGCGCGATGTTGCACTAATCGATGAGCAATTTTGCTCTTTGCCTGCGGTAGCGTGAGCGCTTCATTCGTGTGCCTTATAATTGAAAGCTACTTTCCTTGCTCACACTGCTCGTCGCCGTCAAGATATTCAGGATAAGTACAAAACGGAAAGCGTTCCCGGCGCAATTTAAATGAGCCATAACGAGGTAACCTGCGGACAACAAGTGTACACCCTCTAAACAACCCTTGTACACCCTCTAGAAAACTACTAAGCAAAAGGCCATACTTTGAAGCGAAAGCGCATCGTGGGCAGAATAAGATAATAGTGGTTGAACACTCACCAAAAAGACAGATGGCGTCTCCATCAGCTTAAGTAAGACCAGTTTAAGTAAGATAAGTAAAGCCATAACTGAGAAATCGCTATTGCGTGCTCGGATGATGCACACCGTGTTTTAGACAAAGCTTTGGGATGGCGCTACAAAACGCTAAACCAGTTTCTAACGCTCGGCACATTTTGTTTATGAGAGACAATTGTCTAAAACCATAGCTGAAACACTAGCTTTTTGTATCGGATCCTCTTTGCTAATTGACTTGGAAAGGACTTCTCGAAATGGTGCGGGTGAGGTATAGTTTTGATTTGCTGAATGGCATGTCTTGGAGTCATGTGCGGCGCGTATGTCTTGTGCGCCACAGTTCGTGCAGCCCACGAGGCCCACGCATGACACGCCCAACAAACGAACAGGCAGAAGCGCAGACAGAAGGAAAGAAAGGAGGGAGGGAAAATAAACAAAAGAAAGCGGCAAGCGGCATCTACAGAAACGAGCGGTCGGACGCGCTTCTGCGAGGATCGAAAAAACAAACAAAGAGGCAGGCGCAGCGCGGCCAGGGCTACCACGAAAGACGCGCTGTTTGACGGCGGCAGCGTTTTTTTCCAAGGTCAGCGAGCGTCGGGCGGGAGAGAGCCAGCCTGAATTTCCCGCCCGAGCTCGCCGGCTGCTGCGGGATGCGCCTCGCGGCGCGCGCGCGGCAGCAGCTGACGTCGTCCCAGTGACTACCTGTGCCGCCGCCGCCGCCCAGCATAGCTCGGCAACAGCGGCCTTGGTCCGATGCGCTCGGCTTCGAAAGCCGCTACCTACGAGCAGGCGCCTGCTCGGGTGGCACACACTTGGTATTCATAGGAAGCAGGCTCGGTTTTACCTCCGCCGGCCCGTAGTGTGTACGCACACTTCGACTCCTTGGCGGACGTCCTCATTTCGAGACGTGTATACCCGCCTCCCTCACTGCCTTGTGCCTTACACTGGAAGCCGTGCCTACTCGGGAGGTCCATTAACGTATCGTTTGTGTAACCACTGCCTACACGTTCACATCATCCATCTGTCCGTCCATCGCATAGAAGTTCGTTCACCCCAATCAATCAATCAATCAATCAATCAATCAATCAATCAATCAATCAATCAATCAATCAATCAATCAATCAATCAATCAATCAATCAATCAATCAATCAATCAATCCGTAATTGCGCAAGCTCACAAATGAGATGCATACAAAAATATTTGGACCAATTTTTGGTCTGTCCGCCTAGCATCTGGTCCAATAGAAGAAGGTCACTGTAGATCAGGCACAGGCCCATTAAAGATATGCATTTCTAAGAAAGCAATGGATATTAGTTTAACGATAGCCAATACACCAAGATATTGAACAATGATCGCGAAGTTATTTATAACGTTTGGTTATGGAGATGAAAACGTTTACAAGCAAGCTCAAAGTTGGTGGTACATTTAACATTTATTTCAATGGGCACAGATTACAGATTAATGTACGGAAAGACTTTGGCACTCGATCTCCGGGCAGATTATTCCAACTGGGAATATTTGCATTGCCATCAGTTCTTGTCTAGTGTGCAGACGTGGGAATGTAAATATGCCACTAGGAAATGGAAAGTTGGTGTAGAGTATCGTGTGTATTACTCTCTGTACAGGGCTCACTTCCTTCTCACCAACTTTACTAGGAGGCCTTCACTTCTGCAACACGTCGAAGATGGGAAAATGATATAGAACTCAACGCAGTTGCGCACAAGGGCGAGTACAGGGTAGCAGAGAGATAGAGAGAGAAGTGCTTCTTTATGAAGAAGGGAAAGGTTAGCATTGCCTTCTGCAGCCCTTGCGAGAGCGCGGCTCAGCGCCAGCTGCGACGGGGAGAGAGGGGGGAAGTAAGATAGGCTAGGAGAGGAAGAAGAAGGGGTTAGGATGGGAGGTTCTTACGTCGGGAAAGTTTTTACGCTGAAACAATCTGAAACAATCCACAAGAGCAGCCAATCGCGTTAGCGAACATATATTAGCAAATGCGCCCAGCCTATGTCAGACAACACACCTACGCTTTGCTTTATAATAATGTGGCGTTATCTTGGAGTTCAATCTTACGTCAGACGATCGGCAGCGAGAGCACACGTATACGTGTCTGCAGTGCCTATACAGGATATTTAATATACGCACTATCATAGCAGAGTGTAGGTGTAGGCCAGTTGGTGATACATGATTTTGGAAAGTTACCGCAAGCAAAACACGAGAGTTGAAGAAAGGGACAACACGAAGCGGTACTGACAACTGATGAGCTAATGAAACGAACGCCAAGCTTATATAGATCAGACAGACGTGTGCACGCGAAATGCAACGTAAAAACCAATAAAAAACACAGAGCGACCTTAAAAAGATGTGCAGTGCAAATACTAAGATAAACGCTGACAGGCTACTGAGGCAGCGAATACGTGTGTATCACATGGAAAGAAACAAAATTTCTTTCTGAGTCCTGAGAAACTGCAACTCTACAACCTCTACAACTCTACAATCTCTCTTTCCAGCTGCCATTTTTTTCTGCCAATAATCTCAGTCTTTGAAAACAACGCAGATCAGCCCAAGCAACTACGGTGATGAATATCCAAGTTCGACCCTCCAGCAGCCCCCAGGAAACGCTCATGCTCACGCAAGCGAACGTTGATGCACCTACCGGTTTGTCCAATGTAGTATCTGCCGCACTTAAGTGGAATCTTATAGTATATGACACGTGTCGTGCAATGCACATGCGAATCTGTGTGCTTCGTTTCACAGGAGGCAGAGCCTGTGGTTCTCCTTGCCACCATGATGCACAACTTCGAAAGTTTGCAAGGTGCATGGAGGACAACATGCGACAACATGCCATGCGACACTTTAAGGATTGTGATTGCGTTAGCTGGCCGTCAGTTGCGGTCTCTCATAAAGAACTTTTGCTTCTTTCCATGTGACGCACACCTGTTCGGTGCCTCAGTAGTCTGTCAGCGTTTATTTTGGTATTTGTATCGCACCTCTGTTTAAGGCCGCTCTGTGTTTTTTATTGGTTTTTACGTTGCTTTTCGGGTGCACACGTGTGCCACATGTATATAAACTTGGCGTTCGTTTCATTAAATTATCAGTTGTCAGCACCGCTTCGTGTTGTCCCCTTCTTCAAGTCTCGTGTTTTTCTTGCGGTAACTGCTCCCCCAAAATATGCACTACAATGTGTTCTTGCGCTGCGTTCCCGCCGCTTCAGAGTCGTCCGTTAACTGTCGAACGCATCCTCGAACGCCAGGGCATGGCTCGTGGATTCCATGCATTACACAGTGGCATTATTGTGACGCCAAGCAGAGGCGTGAGCGTAAAATTTAACCATTTAATGAGTCATTCATTGAATGAGGGGCTCGTGATTCACATGCAGAAAATGTTGGAATTAACACCTGGTCTCAGCTAGCATTTCGGCAGGTATATCGCACTTTCACTCCACGTAGATCTTCCCGGGCGCACGCTGTGCTCACTCTCTCCCTTCTTTTCTCTTTCTATTCTCCCCTTCCTTGCCCTCAGTGTAGGGTAGAAAACCAGACGCTCATGCAGTGGACCTACCTACCATTGCTCTCCTTGCACTCTCTCACACTCAGCATAGCCGAGCGAAGCCATAAACCAGATGGCAAGTTGACTCGGTGACCTATAGCGACGACAGAGAGACGAAGCCAGAATCTCCAGAAGAGAGCTTCGCGTCAGGTACGAATAGCATAGATGTTTACAGCCACTTGCCAGATAGATCGCAACGTCTGTTCGCAAGTCGGAGGCGGGCATTCGAGTTTCTTAGAAGATATACGCTTGATATTTAAGTGGAGACACTCGCATGCAGAACTATTCCTTCCGAGTCTGTTTACTTTCTTCTCTAAAGTACCCCATCCCCATATCCTCTCGCTCTCTCTCTTTTCGTGTAAACCGAACCTACCGTCTCTAACCAGTAGCCTGGTATTCGTGTTGGCCTAACGTGCGCGTCTGCCTCTGAAGGGCGATTGACTTTTAAGAGTCACCTTTGTTATAATCGGCCTACAGGAAAACAGGCTCGGCTCATAGCGAATATGCCACATTGCTTCCTGCAACCGGCCTGCCTGATGAGCGTCGTACGTGAGAGAGCTCCAGCGCTTCCGTTCCCAGTGGTGGCGACCCTGAACACCGTGGCAAGACTAGCCAGAGGGACCCTATTTAAGGCTGTTGATGTCCACTGTTAAATCTGATACTTTGAATAAACTCTGGAAAGAGACCCCAGAAATAAAATTACAAATATGCTGTAAATGTAGATGTAGATCTTTAGATTTTGTGGCACATACCCACTCTAGGGGATTGGCCAAGACATATATATATATATATATATATATATAGAGAGAGAGAGAGAGAGAGAGAGAAAGAGGGTGGATTGGGGGCAATGTAAGCAAACTAGTGAATTAAAGTGAAAATAACATATTGAAATAATAATCGAAATAAGCATTTAGCGAGGCGCATTTAACTAAGCTTTAGCCTTGAAACAAATAGAAATTGCCTGATCATGAGAGAGAGGAAATTTATTTAACAAACAGCAGAGAGGCAGACCTGAGGTAAATGTCATTTTACCTGGCACTCCGCTGAGAGGAAAGCACATTTAAAAAAAATGCACAACAGAGCAGCATCTTTATACGACAGTGTACAAGAGAGGAGGTTCCCTAAGAAAGAAACTCAGAAATGGAGAAATTTTAGCCACAACTTGAGAAAAACGGGCTTCTAAAATATATTTGTTAAGATGAAATGAGCAATCGTCTCACCACAAAGTGGGAACGGGTGACGAGTGCGCAAGACTTGCTGCGTCACACCTCGGACAAAGAGGCGCTTGTAAATAAAGAGGGTCTCTGTTTCTCCCTTGAAAACAACAGGGCCCGCCATTCACAAAAAAATTTCTTACGCTAGCATAGTTCGTAAGAGAAAATTTCAGCTAATCCTAATGCAGGACATACTATTAGCGAAGGTGGCAACCCACTGACAATGAGCACTTAGGAACGATAATCTTTGTGAATTCGGCCCCAGAGAGTTCTGTGCCAAGGTGTCCATAGTTAGATAACACTTTTTACCACCTTTATTTTCTTGCTTTCTCAGTGTTTCATAATTTGCGCTTCTTGCACAAATGCAGTTCTTCACAACTTGTTGGCGTCACTGTAGCCTTGAAAATTACGGAACGTACTGGTGAGGAGGGTTTGCCAGGTTTGGACGCAAGAACACAAACTGACCACGTAAAAGACTACAGAGTGTTAAAAATAAGGAACTAGTAAAGAGAGGGGGGACACGAAAATGAGGTACGTTGATTGCATAGATTGTAAAAAAAAGTGTAAATAAAGTGCCGAATCTAAACGGAGAAGTTAACTTAAGAATGACGCCGTCAGGCTTTAAGAACATAGTCATAGAAGCAGCGTGACCAAGGGCTCCGTATTGATTTCTTTAGGGTGCACCCAAAGCACGGCACACAAGCGTTTACAAGAGGGAACGAACACTGGCGCTGAGATTGTTCAGCTACCATGAAAATCTTTTCACCCAGCGAGGCCAGCATAGTTAACATCCGCCTCCCAGAGGCGCTGGGATTCAGACCGGTCAAACCGGTCAGCAGTCGATGCAAGCAAGATACGTTTAGAATATTGGTGAGGGCAAAAAAAGTAGGAAAGAGATTCATTGGACAGGGACCGTTACATGCATATGTATCGGCAAAAGGTAGATAGGGAGGTTTGAAGGAAGAGAGAAACGATTAAAGGGGGCAAAATGCTAAACTGATAAGCATGAATATATTACGTGACCGTTCGTCGCCGCCCCGTTTCTAAGGGGATCCCAATAAGTCATCACCTCTTTCTAATTTCCCAGCAATTATACTTTTCCAAACTCATGAAGGCAAAAGGTGTCTGCACACGTGCATAATCATTGAGAATTGTTCCATTTATAACGTTGCTGAAGATGACATTTGAAGTCAAAAGGACGTAGCGTAGGCAAATCCGTGTACTATATCCATCATTTCCCATGCTGTCTGAACCAGTACACTTGAAGCTCCCGTAGACACTACTCCCATGGTTTCCTTTAGTGATTTTTGTAGGAAACTAAATCATTTCTAAAGGTTGCAGCCCCTTCGAGGTGTAAACGTAGTATCTTGTATTCCGCCGCTGACCTATGAGACATAGCGAGTGAGCAATCAAACAGGTGGTTAAACGAAACAAAGTGAACGACAGCCGCAGCTTGTTTGATTTGTGCTTTCTAGAACAGGCACAAGCGGTTGTGTAACGCGTGTTTTTGTATATGAGTGTGCGTGTTTGAAAAAGAAAGTTCGGCAGCATGTTACACTCCTGGAACACGTGAAGGCGAAAGTCTGCTGTACACATAGTAATGCATTAAGTTATACGATTGGAGGGGTCTCGAAAGATACAGCGAGCTGCTGTCTGAAGTAAACGTATGGCGCTGTAAGTCGACCTCCTCAACGACACATGCGAGCACCTAATGAACTACATAAAGGTTATTTCGTTCTCTCTTTCTTTCGTTTTTTCTTTCTCTCGTTTCTTCATTCATATTCAGCCATTGTCTCTTTATTTGCTTACGGGGATATGAGCCATTCCAGATGATGATATTTTTTGCTTCACTGGATTAGACGCCGCTTTTTTTCGGGTATGACCCACTGCAACAAGCCACTCAAGGCTGTCGCTTAAAAAAAAAAAAAACGACATATGTACGGCGTAATAGAAACACATTCACAGCACAATATTGTACTAAACAGAGTTTGTTGGGTTTGTTGGGAGCTAGTGTGTGAGCTGAAGAAGCTCTGACGGGAGAACGAAAAGAAAGATAATCTACATGAAATGTCAGTGGGAAGAAAATCGATTGATTGGCACCAAGACACCGTCTATGACTGAAGTCATCTAAGCTCTCCAGCTAAGATGCGATTGGCGAATTTCAATGAGAGTATAGTACATGGATGAGCTGCTTAACAGATTCTCGCCGAAAAATAGCCAACCTATAGTCAACCTGGTGATGTCCTCGCTATCCTCCTCGGCGTCATGATACCCAATTGGGTATGTGGCCTGTAATACTTCTTAAATGTAACTCGTACGTCATTACCCAAAATATTTATCGCAGATTCAGCATAAAGTATAAATTGGAACTATGTAGTAGATTAAGCACATTACGTATTGCTGCCAACTTTTGTGAAAATTGACACCAATTCGATCTAGCAGACCGTTGCGTCTTCACAGACGAGAAAGGCGCCTTCGGAATGTGTTTCGAATGCCACGAGTTGACATCAAAATCCAGAATGTTGTACCAATATGCCGACCTACTACTGATGCTATCATAACCTTCATCTCTGTGCTTAGTCCCATAAAAGCAGTTTCTATAAAAACGATCATGACGAGACGGTTACTCTTTCGACTCGCAAGGAGATGCTACCTTCAGCATCTAACCAGGGTATTGAAGAAAATCTACATTTGCAATATACGAGTCGGTAATAAAAACCTACTAGAACCGCAGTTACGCCTCTCAGGTGCCTTCTGGTACGAGGAGGTTGTAGACAACGCGTATAGTGCATAATATATATGCAAGACTTAAAACTTCCACTGCGAGACATAGCTGCCGACGGACTCACCGGTTCGGGCAAAACTGCGATACGCTGACCAAAGGCCGCGGGGCAAAAGTCACATGAATCACACATTGTCTCTTGTGTGTGCCTCGAAAAAGAGCCGCGGTTATAAACCTCGAGACATTCCTACAGGCACTCGTCTCGATTAAATAAAAAAGCAACGAAAAATACAAGAAAAAGATAAACAAAGCACACTTCGAAGGCGCATTTCTGAACTTTCGAGGGGTCAATCCAGAAGAAAGGGAACATGCGCCTTCGGCACGCCCAATTCGGGTCAAAGGACTCTCCCCGCGCTGCTGCTGCAGCTGCTCCGCCGAGAGGCGCAGTCTCTGCGCGCAGAATCGCGCACAAGAACGACTAATACGTTTCTGGTAACGCCCATTTATTGTTTCTTTCGTTCGCGTTTTCTTTTCCCGCCGAAACAACATGATAACTCAAAGCTCACGCGTTATGTACAAAACACAGGGGTGAAGCGGTGGTGCGTGGAACATTATGACGATGATGATGATCACATTGCGCGCAGTGAATATGTACAACCGAAATAATGGACAGGTTGTTCTCGCAGCCCGTGCTGTGTCCCGGATGAGAGCACAGGAACAAAACAGAAAAACTGTATTCGTTTCAGTGAAATTGCCGAAGCCTTGTCTCCTATAGTTTTGCATCTCGCCATGACAGCAGGCACGCGAGCTGCGACACAGTTGTTATCGGGCAGAAAACGTGGTCCTCAGAAAGCAAAGCTCCTAATAGCTGTACCAGTTGCTAAACCTGCCACAGATCCCGTGATTAAAAAAAAGAAACTTCCATAAGCCAATTAGTCTGCCAAAATTTGAAAACGTTGCTGTAGCGTCACTTATAGGACAGATAAATCCAAGCTGGAATGCTAAGTCGTTAAGGCTGGATTAACATCAAATACTGGCATATTTTCTTGATTACTGAGCATAGGGCTGCTATAGCTTCATAAAAGCAGTCACAATATGAGGTTTTATTCCGAGGCGCTGTTTGGCAACTGGTATGACATAAAAACAAGCTCTGCTCAGGAAGAGCATCACAAGACACGCGTGTTGAACACGCGTTTGAAAACAGCTACGCGCCCCCTGGTCGAGTTTTCCCTCTTTATAACATATGTATCATAACAAACAGCTGCGCGGCACATAAAAAAAACAAAACAACAATCACAACAATCGCACTTATCCCGCGCACCTCGCACACGCAACATGTGCATAAAATTTCTTTTTATCACTCGACACCACAGGGTTTTTTCAAAAGCCCACTTCGTGGCAAATTTCGACGTATTCCATAGGGCGCTGAATCTGCTCGACGCTGGCCGAGCAAACGCGCGCTGCCTCAGCCTCTTATAGACCTCCTCCTCCTCTCAAGAAAGGATCACGCGCGAGCAAATTACGATAACCGGTAGGGGGAAGAAAATAAATAAAACAATCACAGGTGGCTGGACCACAGCTGTCGGAAGGTCTCGAAAAATATTGCTATCCTTTCCTCTGCACACTTTTCACTTTGAACTATCTCGCTTACTTCGCTTTCGGAGATCGCGTGGCACATTGGCACAAAAATATGGGAGCGAAGTTGTGTTCTGGCAGCACAAAATATCATCGCGCTCTTCTTTAAATGCTGGCTCTTCCGTGGAAGCAAGAGCAAAACGACGGCGATTTCTCTCTTCAAGAGTTTCTCTCGCGGCGCCTTCGTATGCAAAGCGACGTAGTAGGCAGTGGCCGCCTGATATGGCATATACGAGCTCACTCATTAAATGTGCGCATTACATTTGTTTACTGGATAAGCCTTCTCTGCTTTCACGATTCGTAAAGCCTAAGATTGCAGCTGATCCTCCTAAAGAAACAAAACAGACATGCACCGAGCAAGAATATATAAGCTCCGCGTGCTCATTTAAATCTTTAAGTTAGCTTTGAGTTAAGAGGCTAATGTGACAAGGCCACCTGTACGAACTACTTACAAACATTGCGAGAAACAGTACGTGATTGTGACACTATTTACAAGCACTAACAGGCATGATATATTTACAGTGATAGAACGGCGTCACGAATGCCGCCGAATGAAGCACATGAATATGAGAAATGGAAATGCCTATGGCAGAAACTAAATCAAGGCAGTTGGCAACAATGCACTTTCTTCCTTGAGCAAGAGCACTCACGGAGTCGAATTCTTTTTTGCCGGTTTTCTATCCGTGCTCAACACATATTGAGACGGACATACAGGTATATAATAATTGTGTAAGAAAAAAAATTCCGAGCATTAAAAGAAAGACAAAGAAATTGTCACCGTCTTGTAAAACAACGTACGGTAACCATGTGTTTTGGTACCGTAAAAGGGTGGGAACTTCATGCTTTGCACAAAGGAAGTAATGACTAGGAAGACAACAACTCTCTTCAAGTCTTTCTTGGTCTCGTCCTAACCTCGCGCATCTAGTTTCTGCCTCTGGCAGTGTCAAGCGGTATAACTTACGAGCGGAATTGAAACAGCTGCCGAAACTTCTTAAAGCCTATGTATATGAAACTTTGTGCAAAGTCTGAAGGTCCGGACTACACTTCAAGCGAGAACGCCAGCGTAACTTGGCCGAGGCAGTAAACGTAACCTACAAAAAAAAGTACAAAGCTTACTTTTCCAAAAAGGAACGGTAGAAAAAATATTGTAAAAAAACAAAAGGCCTGTATAAGCAAAAGAAAAAAAAAAGAAGTCACGCTTGTTCGTTCAACTTCGCGTACCCTGAATCACAAATCTGACTGCCAACAACCGTCGCCAACAGGGCAACACATACAAGAAAGGTGGTCGTTTGCCATTCTCGACAATACATACACATTCCTTGCTTATGCCTTCAGGGGAAGGCATCCGCGTCCACAGACCATCGGTGGCGGAAACAAACACCCCGCTGAGATCGGACCGGGACGCGGCATCTCTCTCTGCGCGAATACCCCTCGTCCAACAACGGTTATTCGAGGTATACTAACAACCCGGCTTGACTTTGTACACACAGTCTCTACGCGTCGTTCACACCGCGCAGGCGAGAAATGACCGTCCGTACGCGGCGCGCAGTTTGAAGAGGAAGCGAAGCAGCCAAGTCCTCGCGTACGCTGCTTCGATGTCACAGCCAGCTTAGGCGACGCTCGTCGGGGCGTTCTTCTGTGGCGTCCTCGGCGAGCTTGGCGCTATCCTGGCAATGGCCGCCGTGGTCGGCGTTCCGAAGACGGCCTGCAGTCCCGCCAGGAAGGTCGTGTGCCCCACTTGGAGGTTCTTCGCCAAAGGCTTCATCACGCTCAGCGTCACGGTGGCCTGCGCGTCAGGGAGGAGGAGAAGAGGGCGGCGAGGTTAGCGAACGGTCTCTCCTCGCGGCCTTATTCAGCCGAGGGGCTTCAAAGGTAGAGGACTGCGCTGCACACACGCGGGGAAATATTCCTCACTCATTCGTTCCTGCCCTGCTGTGACCTAAATGTCGCCACAACGGCGGGGTTTACGTGACCATTCTGTAATTACGGCAAGCTTTCGGTTGCTTGCTCCGTATTATTTTGCAATGGGCTTGCTTTGCACGGCACACATGTGAACGAAATGCTACAGCCTCACTTCAAATGCTGCAGAGTTTTTGATCATTTGGTTGGCCATGTCCAAAATGCGGTCATTACAGTATCTCTTCCATCCAGTGCAGTATCATAACAAGCCAACAAACAGAGACACCACGGAGTCTTTGGTGTCTTGATGTCCTTGATGTCTTTGTTTGTTGGCTTCTTATGATATGATTAATAAAAATCGGGCCCCTCGGCTAATTCCCTTTTTTCTCGTTCATCCAGTACAGTAGGCACTCCTTAGCAGATGCGCTCTGACCAAAAGCTAGCTTTACAGGAGTTTTGCCAATCAGCGCACGGTCGCACTGCAGCACAGTCCGGGCCAACACTTCACTTGTACGGAATCGTTCGTTGAAAGTGGCAGGCAATGCGCTCTAGCATGCACGCGCGCGTCAGTTATTAGAGGTCCGCGTAGATTTTGCATACGGCCTCGCCAAAGCTAGCAGTGTCGAAATCGCTTTGCCGCAGCGGCGGGGCCGTTGCGGAGAAGCAAAACGAGTTTAGCCCGGTGACCGAGGGGACGCAGGAAGCGGGACGGCGGAGGGCGAAAACGCGGTCAGCCTCGACGACGACGCGCGCACGGCAACAGCAGAGGTGGCCTCACCTGGTCGCTCCATCCGATGCCGAACTTCCACTGCGTTGCGTAGTACTCCCCGTTCCGGGTGAGGAAGTTGAACTCCACTTCCCGGTCGAGCATGGCGTAGGCCCGCTCCACCGTTTCGGCCGCCGACGAAGGCACCAAGCAGCGCTCCTTGGCGCGCACTTCCTTGTTGTTGACGCGCACCCCGCTATAGCCGGCGACATCGGTCAGCTTGCTCAGGTGCACGTACGCAAAGTCCGTGGGGATGTCCTCTTCGTTGCGGCCCACCACGTGCACGACGTCACCGTTGCCGACGTAGAGCGCCCAGTGAGCGTACAGCGTACGGTCGATCTCGATCAGATCGCCCGGTGCGGGGCGCAGGTCGCTAGCGGGCACGAACGAGCCCAATCCGTACCGCACCACCACCTCTGGGCTGTGCTGCTGTTGCTGGGGCATGTCGACTCGTCGCGAGGATGCTGTAGCACGCTGCTGATTACTAGTATCCAGTGCACTGCTGTGTCAGGCGATGCGCCTCTCAGCGATCGCGTCGTGTTGTCCTTTGGCTTGTTATGGAAACACAGCTGACTGAGGAAGCTTATATTGTCTGCACTCAGGGTTAGCGTTTTCCAGAGTGCGGGGGAAGCCCTACAAAATAAGGACGCGCTCTCTCGATGCTGATCCTCCAACGGTTCACTCGCAGCTGCCGAGCGCCAGGCAGGAGCGCAACTCTTTATCGAGGTGTGGGGAGAGAGATGCAGCGACAGAGGGAAGAGGTTGCGGGAGTGAGCGCGCGCTGCAAGCCGTAAGCGCAGAGAGGTGATTGCATTTGCAGCGGTGTTGGTGGTGAACTGCTGATATTTTGCTTTTTTAGCAGCGCTCCTGACACGCAGGCGTGGCGATGCTAGCGCCGCTTTGCGAGTGCGCTACAAACCTCTCAACTTCTACGTCAGCGTACGTCATTTTAGCCTCCGTGATTGTAACTGCAGCGTAAACAGCAATCTTGAAGGCTTTGGCATCATGAACGTCAATAAATGTTGCTAGTAATGCACAAAAATCAACGTGCTTGCAGTTTGACTTCAAAATTGAACTGGCAGATTCTTTTTGTAAAGTATTGTTTGTTAGTTGATAAATATTATAATCGTATTTTTTTTCTTTTAATGGACAGGCTGGCTGCGCTTGGCTACGTCTACATCGTCATTAAGCCCTTCCAGTAGCCATTTGAAAACTCTTGTTGCGTGCCTCCTCGCCGGGTATTTGTGGTGAAGTTGGTGCCTTATTTTATGTTTTACTTCTAAGTAGGGCCGCGTATGCGTTGCTTTAGTATTCAGAAAGTACTGGAAATATGTCTCTAACCTGCAATGCATAAATGAGGTCGTCACTTAGCGGCCCATGTGCTATGCCTGCGCGGCACATTGTGTCCTCGACAAGTGAGAACGAAAAGAAAATGGCTCCGGCAAAAGACTTCCGGACGAGTCAGCAATGAACACCGCTCCATTTCTTACGATTCTGGTTACACAATAACGTACATATTAAATTAAGGTATTGCATTTGCAAAGTGGAGCTTGCCTTCTGCTCTTTCGTTTTAAATTCAAGAGACGTTAACTTATAGGCGCAGTAGATGTGTGTTTTTTCGAACGGGCTACTAGGTACAGGCTCCTAGTTCCATGTTGCGATGCCAGCCTCGCCTCGAGGCAGCTGTGTCAGAATGGCAGCATAACTTTTCATCTCCTATCCCAGAGCATGGGAGACAGCGACGACGAGTACGACAGGCGGCGTGGGAGGGACAAGTTCCGAAGGGAACGGAGCGACTACCAGGAACGACGGGATGATCGCAGCCGTGGACGGGACGATTGGCCAGAACGGTAAGCTCAGGCGTTGTCTCCTGCGTTTTTCAGTATTTTTAAACGCGTTTATGAAATTTATGCGTGGCATTCAAAAAATCTCGAGGCTTGTGCACCGCACCGGCGATTTTCAACTCGGCTGTACACCCCTACGCAAGGCGCGCGGAATGAACTGAAGTAGCCCATCGAGCCTATGTAAATCCTAATTGCTACTGGGGAAAAAAAGACAAAAGGGGCCAACATGAATAGCGCTGTCAAAGATGCAGAACTGTCCAATGTTATTTCCCTTTGTTGGAACGTTCTATAAAAGAAAATTCCGCGCCAGCCTAGACGCCCCTCTTTGTTGTCATAAGCAAGTTAGTCTATCCACTCCTGTCAGTTACGAACGGTTGCTATATTTCTCCAATGCTTTCGATAGCCACGCCTCTGCCGTAATTGATTGGAGGATTAGCTTTAAATGGTATTCATCTTGTAATACGCCGAATGAAACTGAATACGGCTAACACTGAAGGAGAAACTACACATAATGAGGTCTGGTGTGTCCTTCGTTGTTAGTAGCCGTACTCAGTTTCACACAGCGCATTACAAGATGAATGAACACAAGATGTTTTAGTGGCTAAATACCAGCAAGCCAAGTTTCCCACTTTAGTCGACTCTTGTTTGTCCACATGCACAGTGTCCATTTAGAGAAATGAAAATAGCAGCTAATGGAAATACTTTTGTTATATTAGCTGCCTGGCTGTTATGTGGTGCCAATCTACATGCATCTACCTCTCCCAGCAGTCAATAAATGTTTACAGTGAAATTTTTTTTATCTGCAAGACTGTCTTGCTTCATAAAACTTCCTTTCCCTTAACTAAGCAATTATTGTTCCTACATATGAAGTCAAAATTTTTGTATAGTGCGATATCATTGTGGGACAGCTACTGATTGGGCAAGCACATATTCCTGCACTAATGGTTTCTGATGATACAATTTGCTGCATTTTTACAAAAGGTGCTGTTTACAAGTGCCACATTGTGGGTGAGCACTGGATTCTATCCTGGAAGCTGCTGGTTTGGGACTGCATTGGTGTGCACACAGCAAACTTGTTATAACAGAGTTGTTGGGTCAGAAAATGATCTTTATTATGAGTAGTATTCCATTAAGTGCAGAAAGGCCCTAAAGCAGCTACAGTGATGTAGAAAGCACACTCCAGTAGTGCTGGTCTTATAAAATGCACATTGAAACAAAACTTTGCACAGTGGTGACAAGAGGACTGCATATTATTGCACACCGATGAGAGGCACCTTTTCTTCGAGTTGCCTGCAGTCTGTATTCTATAATTTATGCATCCCACGAGGCTCTACATGTGGATTTCTATCTTTGCATTTTGTAATAAAGTGGAGTACAGCAATAACCTGGGATGGAATAATTGTAATAATTTGTGGAGCTTCAAGTGCGCTAACGAACAAAAGGTGCAGTACACAGTTGTGCAAGCACAAAAAGGCATTTATTGCTCCTTTTTGTATGAGAACGCCAGCAAGCTGAAATACATGAAGGAATAGAACACACTGAGGAATCGATTATGTTCAACTCACCATACAAGGATATCATGCGAAAAATGCTCACCCACTGTGGACACTGTCACTTATGTCATTTGCTGGTGCAGTCCCGCAAATGTAAGCTCATCCGAGCTATTGTATTCGCCAATGCTGATGCCGTGCTTTGAAGCTGCACTGGAAGCCTGTTGTGGGTTAATCCCACAAAGAGCACCGACAAACACTTGCCCAATCCACATGCACCGATTTTCCGTAGCCATAAAGTAGGACCCGCAGTGGTTGCTTAGCAGCTTTGGCGTCGTGCTGCTAAGCAGAAGGTCACGGGATCAAATCCTAGCTGCTACGGCTGCATTTTGATAAGGGCGGAATGCAATAACGCCAGTGTATTGGAGGCACATGAACGCCAGGGGTTCGAAATTAATTCGGAGCCCCCACTACGGAATGCCTCATAATCAGATCGTGGTTTTGGCATGTAAAACTGCAGAAATTATTTTTTTTTTAAGAAGGAAGAAGCAAGTTCCTTTCACACCTGAGTTATCCTCGTGGTCAGGTAGCACTCGCATAGAATACTCACGGCACCTCCCTTTATAGCTGGAAACTAGGACCCATACTCCACACCATCATGTATGTCATGTAGGGAAGTCAAGCGTCAGCGAGATTCAAGAGTCAAGTGGGGAAGACAAACATTAAGGAATGCGAGAGTTGAGCTTTCACACAAATTCCACCCCAATTCTTTTCCTTTTCCCGTTTTGTCAGTAGTCTGGGCAGGACTTTGCCTACATTGTCATTGGCACTGGCTGGTTCTTAGTGAATGATAACATAAATGCGATTGAATGGAAACGATCTAATACCCCTGATACACGGGCACTCTAAAGTCCTTTAGGTAAGGGGACATCTACCGGAAAGGTGTTGAAGTGCGGTGACACACGACAAAGGAGTATCTCCCTCCCGGTGGAGTTCCTTTGAGATCGCGCACCTACTTTTCGAGTGGAAAAGGCGTTACTCTCGCACACAGCGTGCACAACTCGTCAATAGAAGGAAACCTGCAACATAACTACGGTGTCCCATAAGTATTTTTTTTACCTCGCGAAAATGTTTTAATTTCTTGTGGTAATGCGATTTGTCGAACAGTGAAGATTTACTCTAGCTATACTCTCAAACGCTCGCATCACGTCGCTAGTGCCGCCATGTTGAATTCTGGCAATGTCATTTGCTGCGTCGTCTTTGACATGTTAGCATCGTGAAACCATCATTCGTTGCGCACGTAGGCCCACCTTCTGCGGTTGGTGGCTCGAAGGGACACTGCTGAAGCAGTCAGCATGAAGCATGCTCATGATGAGTGGACATTTGATGTTTTCCACTTTCGCCTTGGCTGCGTTTATCTCACCTTCAAGAGGTCCAAGAGCGACAAGCGTCAGAGCGACCTCAACCCTTGGCTTCATCGCTAGCGTTTCGCTGAACCATGATGTAAATGTGCAATTCTGTCACGCGATCACAATTGTGCGAATAACAGATTCAATAAAATTCGTTATACCTGCACGCACGAAGAAGGGGACAAGAAGACGTGAAAAAGGATAACAGAAACGTGGCCAGCACCAGAATAAATACAGCATGTACAGCTATTCTAGTACACTGTAGCATAGCAAAACACCGACTGTACATAGTTGCTAGACCAATTTAAATTGCTGCTAAGAGCGCAAAAACGCGAATAGAATACACTAGTATGCGCATTATAAGCCATCAACAACGAAAAAAACAAAAGTGTTTTTGGGTTCTACAGTAGCTAAATGTAATCTAAATATGCAGCTTTTTAAGAATGTTTTCTCTCTTGCTGCTTTAACAACCAGCACTTTCTTGCAGCGTTCATCTGAGGAACCACCTAAGGGAGTTAGTGCGGTGCCGTATGTCATCGGCTAAACTCCTTTCTGGAAAGGCTCCTTCAGAGTAACAAAAGGGGTTTACTGCAAAGGACTTCAGTTTTGCCCATGTGTCAGGGGTATTAAAAGGCTTGCACTTCAGTCAGCACCTTGAAATACTTTGAATGAAGCAATAATTTGAATAAAGATATTTTATTACTATAATTGTTTACTGCATTTTCGTGCCTTGTGTTCTGCAAGTGCTTTTGTTTATGTGTGGGAACAGTTTTTGTATAGCACACAGATGTGCAATATTGAAAGTGAAATCAACAGTGGGGTCATATCTTGCAGCCGCCGTGATTATCGAGACTATGATGTACGGAGGAGCCGAAGTGACCGTTATAGTCCAGCAAGGCACGATATGAGCCCTCCTGTCAAGCGGATGCGGCGAGACTGGTGAGCCTGTCAGCTAATGAGCGCACATTTGCCTGCATTACTGATGAGCACAACATTATGCAGCTGCATGGGTGTTTTGGACTGGAGAACTGCTGTCTACATACTTTCCTAATGTCTTGCCTTAGTCTATAGTATAAAAAATAATTTCATGTACTTTATCATGTTTGCAGTACTTTGTTTCATTTCTGTTAAATGTCGGGAAAAGTATGTTTGCTTTTTTTTTTGGTCAGCTGCTGTTGGTTGCCTAATGCTGGCATTGTGCATGCAGAGAGGCATGTAATTGGTGTTGGTGTGAATGGTGCTGGCATGGATTATTAACCTGTAGCTTGAATTTTCGTTAAGCATGCTTCAAGTGAAAAGTGGTGATGCTAAATTGAGGAGTGCAGACTTGCACGTTGTGGGCCAGCTTCGATGGTTATGCAGCACAAGCACTTTTCAAATGCCAGTGTGGCTTGTAAAAGTTCGTGAATGGGCAGCCATGGTCTCATGTGCTGCGAAGATAAATGAGATATAAAATAGTTCTCTCGCACCAGCTGGAGTGCAAGCTTTCCAGCATAGTCTTCACATACTGGTTATAAGCACATTCTCTGAATGGCTCAGGGGTCGAATTTTGGAGCGCTCATTTCCCTGCTTTTAATTTTGTGTGACTCGGTATCCAACGTAAAGCCTCACTGCGATGGAGTGAGTCCACTGAGTCACGACATCTGCGCTGTCACATTTCTCTCAAGTATCGAGCATGGCTCCAGTTTTATTGAAAATGCAAAGTGGTGACTTGTTTACCTGCAAGAGTACCCACCACCACCAGTTCAGGCTAAGCAAACTGGAGACACATGTCAGCGGATTCTTTGCACATTCGAGCACACCGCTAAGCCCGCTTACGCTCAACGTCCAAAGGGTACTAAGCTCGCGCCACAAGAAACACAGTATTGCCCATGTTGACGGACGCAGGTTTAGTTGCCTCCGACAACACCAAACACTGCAAATGCCTGGTCCCAGGTGGCACAGGAAGCAGAGTCTTCTTTACAAAGGTAGAAAGTTGAATGGGCACCACTAGCACTTCAGCATTGGAGAAAGGCTTCCCACTCTGCGCCGGGGAGGGACAAAGGCTCCACATGACCATGCCACAAATTCTCACGGTGATGAAAGTGCCTGGTTGTAAGGGTGTGGGGCAGTGTCCATCAGCATAAACCTCAATTGAGTGTGGCTTGTGCTGGTACGGCCATGCACAATCCGTAGGTACTGTTCTTCAGCTTAACATTCCAAAAGGAGCAACACAACGTACATGCTAGCCTGGGTGCAAGGCGTCAAGAGAAGCGCAAGTTTGAGTAATACCTATGGCGGCTGGTGGTATAGAGAAAAAGTATGTACGCACCTTGTGCTGTCCTGGAGATGCCTCCTCTGCGCTTGCTTTTCGCCGGTTGTGCCACGCATGGCTGGGTGTGCCTTCCAACAACAGGCCAGTATAAACTACCAACTGGGCCTTTCGTAGTTGAACGACAGATGAATGACAGCTTGGCTGTTGCTCAATCTAGCTGCAGGTAAAAAAAGGAGAGGGGCATAAACAGCAGAATATGTTAATGCCTGCACAACAGTCCCCAAAGATTTCAGCTTCGACACTGACATTATGGCATGACATTACTGTAGCATCACTTTGGTGGTTGAGACTACTATGGGAGTGTTCACAATTTGCAGAACAGTGGCCATTTGATCATTTCAAAAGCTCTCTAAAGAGTGTTCTATACTTTCACTCTTGTCGTCCCGGCCGTAGCAGCTCGGTGGCTATGGCATTGTGCTGCTGAGTTTGAGGTTGCGGGTTCGATCCTAGCCGCGGTGGCTGCTTTTTGATCAGGGTAGAATGAGAAAATGCTTGTTTACTTCGATTTATATGCACGCTAAATAAATTCAGGGAGTCAAAATTAATCCAGAATCCCTCCACTATGATGTGCCTCATAATTATATCGGCGTTTTGACATGTAAAACCCCCAAATTTTTATCTCTGTGGCTGTGGCATTCTGCCACTTAGCATGAGGTCGGAGGCCCGATTCCTCCCTGCAGAAGTCACATTTTGATGGGGGTGGAATGCAAAAACACTTGTGCCCCTAGCATTGGGTGCACAGTATCAAGAACCATAAGTGGTCAAAATAAATGTGAAGTCTTTCACTACGGTATCTATCATAGCCCCCATGTGGCTTTAGGACGTTAAAATCAATTGCTAAAACAATCCATGAAAACCTTGTCACTGTGGTGAAACTGCGGGATATGAAAACAGCACTGATGGAAAGTATTTCCATGTCCAAAATCCATCCAAACTACACTCCAGCTTGTTTTTTGGTGAAACAGGACATTCCGAATAGGGGATCCTCGAGAATGATTGCCCCAGAATGCAGCTTCATTCCTGCACAATACATATTTTTTTTTCTTTTCATTGTAGCTGCCTAGGTTCTCCTGCATTTGATAACGTTATATGTGATGAGCAACCAACTTGAGACATAAACATTATTGCCTGTAACATTCAGTGTGCTTGCACTACCTTGGCATTGGGTTGACACGAAGCATGCATGTCACAGGGACTCGCACATAGCTTGGTGCAGTCCTGAGACTTGCTTCTGCCTGCCCGTTTTTGTAGGGATGACCGAGGTGGTTACGGTGGCTTTGACGGTGGCGGCTTTCCGGTGGGCGGCCACCACCCGGGCGCAGGTGGTCCCTGGGGTGGCCCCCCGCAGGACATGGGTGGCATGGTGCACATGGGTGGGCAGCACGGTGGCTACGGACACAGCATGGGCCAAGCTGGGGGTCCACAAAGGTAACCCAAGTCACCTACACACCAACTCTTGAGGGGAAGCTTTACCTCAAGGGTTCACAGCTAAATTTACTGCATGGGAAGGGAGAAGCTGTTCTGCTTGGCATCCACTGAACCTATTATGATGAGGTTTGTTGCATCTATTAAAAGAAGCAAGCGCTTTGGGCCGATTCTTGGTTCATGCTGTCAATCTTCTTTACAAAATACTTATTTATTATTGTTATCATGATCTTTTTCAGCCTCAAATGGTGCCGTAAGACTAAAAAAGAAATAAGCCATCATGATTACAACTCTAGCATGTCAATAAATAAACTCACATTTGTGTAAATTGCAAGTATTAGGCCATATATAGTGGGCGATATTGCCACTAATTTATGAATAGGACTTTTGCAGAGTTCACCTCACTAACAATGTAACAATGGCATCATCATACATCATATTTGTCCAGCCTAGGCAATCTAACAGTTGGCTTTGAGCTAATGCTTTCTCTTGAGTGTATATACTAGCGTTCATATGTGCAGCAGGGTGTCTACCAACTGGGAAAACCTAGAATTGTCAGGGAATTTCAACTCGTGTGGAAAACTCAAGGAATTGTCATGGAATTCATAAAAACCCTAGTCAGGTCACTGAAACTGCTAGAGGGAAGTCTGTGCGAAGGTTGACGGAAACAATCTTAACCCTACATCGAAGCTGGTAAAGTCGCTCCCTTGGCCTCAGCCACAGTGAACAGCGGAGCAAAAGCTTAGGAAAACGGCTAGGCACAACTATTATTTCTAAGCATCATACAGCAAATGCAAAAATAACGCAATGCAACTGATGCCGGTAAAGCATTTGCATGTCTTAGCCGGGCTCGAAAGCATTCCGGTTAGGCCAATATTTGCGCATTCGTATCAAATAATGGGAGACCAGACTAACACTGTTATGACACTCACGGACACAAGCGCCTTCCTCCAGGCCGGAAAAATAAAAAATAAAAACCTGCTTTCCTTTCTTCGTGCCCCCAGGACCTAGCTATAATATAGCTTTAGACTGCCCACTAAAAAAGAAAAGAAAAATATAGCCAAGCCAGCAAACCAGGTTCAATCCGATCCAACCCGCCCTGGGTGGCTGCCATGTTGCCATTCTTCTGTCAACCTGGCATGTAGTATGTGAGCTGCGATGACGCCTGCAGAGAAGTGCTCATTTAACCTTGATTGGGTGAACCCAAACGTTTCGTTGTACTCGTCGTGTATCATGGCAGTGCTGGATGACACCACTAGGGCTGAATGCAAGGTATGCCACAAGACTTTCTCACTCAGCAACATGGGCAACACAGCGGTCGCCAGCCACGCTACAATCAAGAAGCACCGATCTGCTATGAGCTCGTCATGAAGTGCTAGCCAGACGAACCTTCGCGCATATTTTAGTGCTCGACTCAACTCACAGTGGCTGTTCTGTGGCTGCTACTACTGATCATGCCCTCGTGGTACCTAGCTGTGAAGCCTCTGGCTGGCACACTGGACGTGAGAGCTTCAGTAAGCAGTTTTGTGGTGAAAAGGTGTGTCACAAAAGCTGCAATTGTTTGGTGCCCGAACGCTGCATCAATACATGGATGTTTTCCATGTGCGTCATCGCGAAAGAAATTCAACTTGGGAAGGACGAAGTCAGCTATACATTTTGTCATGGTATTGTCACGTACTTTCGAAACTTGGTGGTGTGTTACCCGGGGTCGTGGCTTTCGAGTCCCTGAACAAAATTGTGCAAAAGGAGCAAATGGATGCATTAGGGTGTGGGACCCAGCTGATGCCAGTGTGAAAACCCATTGCCTGATGTCGTGTTTTTTTAGGTCATACTTGCACAGAAGATTTATCTGATTCCTTCAGAAAAGCTACTGAGAACATTAAGCAGGCAAAAACCCTTCGAGTATCAATGGACGGCCCGAACATTAAATTGAAGTTGTTGAAGTCCCTAAAAGAGGAGGCTGCTGCATCTTATGCGAGCCAAAATGTTCTGGACATAGGGAGCTGTGGATTGCGCGTTGTGAGCGGCACATTTAAAATGGGAAACAATGTGACACACTAGGACATTGTGGTGTTTCTTCGCAGTGTATACAACCTATTCAAGAATGTGCCTGCACATTGAGCTTATGACATCAGCTACACAGGAGGCACTCTCTTTCCACTGAAGTTCTGCTCAGTGAAGTGGCTAGAGAATACCAAGGTTAATGTGAGGAGACTTCAAGTTCTCCAGAACTTAGTCACATATTTCGAGTGCTCAAAGAGAGGGAAAAAAAAACTTGCTACAGTTATACCAATGTTGAGAAGGCTGGTGCTGACCAGGTGCTAACTTTTATGTTCTTCATTGCAGAATAACTAGAACCTTTTCTGGCATAATTTCAGTGAGAGAAACAAATGGTTCCTTTTCTTGCGTCTGCCCTGGATGGCCTATCGTGCTCTCACAAAAGAAACGCTGAACGCTGCTGGCACGATGTCCAAATTGCTCAGGATTGACCTTGACAACTCTGAGAACATAATTCCATAGCTGCCTTTGACGTTGGTTATGCTGCCAAAACTGAGCTTCAGAACATCGCTAAACCTTCTCAGGTTGCCATGGTGAGCTTTAAGAAAGAATGTACATGTATACTCTTCATCAAGGCCTGCTCACAAAAGATCATGGAGAAGTCACCATTAAAGTTCAGGTCGACGAGGGGGGCCATTTGCTTGGACCCAGCAGTCTGTGCCTCATCAGTGCAAGCTGGCTAGAAGCGGCTAACCATTGCACTAGAAGTGCTCATAGAGCACAGATGGCTTACTGGTCTACAAGCAGAGAGGGCATATCGATCTTATGTCCAAGTGTGCTCAACTAGTTTTGCGCAAGCACATATGCGAGACTTTCACTGAAAGGAGCAGTGCTTGGAAACACAATGTCTTGAACTCTGCCTAAGTGCTCATAAAGAACTGCTGCTGTTTGTGAAGGTTATCCTTCGCCTTTCGCATGGCAATTCTGTGGAACATGTGTTTCAGTAAATAAGGAATGTCTAATGCAGAACATGAAGGAAGAGTCTCTTGTAGCACGAAGGCTAGTCTATGATGAAGTGTCTGCTGCAGGTGGTGTTGCAAAAGTTGATGTAACAGACAAGATGGTAGACATGGTCTGTGGTGCTATCATCCGGTAGAAGGACGAATTGAAGAGGAAGAAACAGGAATGGTTTGATGTGTCAGACATTGACAGGAAAGAGAAGAGAGCTGCTGCTCTTGTAAAGGAGCTTGAACTGAAGAAGAAAAAAAACTTTCAAGGATGCGCAGGTTGAGACCTCCTTGCTTCCCATAATATACAGGTGTTGTCTTTTCATAGTGCATTTATTGTAATGAAATTCCTGCAGCCAAAGAAGGCTAATGAAACATTGTGATTTGTAGAATTATGCAAGTGCCCTGTCTCCCAGTTTTTACCACTCAAGGGCTCGTTTTCAATACCCTGAAATCTTCCCAAGCAGGTTTGTGGCTACCAATATCAGCCCATAAAAAGAGGTCACTTCATGAATGTAGGTTCATGTTTGACAAACACGAATAGTAGGTTACAATTTTACTAGCCTGTTTGTGTGTATCAGATTATTGGTGGATCATAATAGCAGGGGCTAGTTTGATTTATGACATGTGCAAAAATCCATAGCTTGCACTCTTCTTTTTATGTCAGTATTGCCAATGCCTGCATTGAGGTGCAGTTGAGCAGTCAGTTCTATTGCTGCTTACAATTTTTATCGCTAGCATATCTCCTCAGCTGCATGAGAACAGTCAGGGAATGCGCCTAGAATGTCAGGGAAAACCTGGAAACGTCAGGGAAATTGGAAAAAAATAATTTGGTAGACACCTTGCTGCAGTCTTACATAAGTGGGAACTTTGATAGTGGAGGATATACGCCTCGTACACCACCTATAGAGGCGCCACTGATAGCCACCTAGCGGGCGCTTCCAACAGTATGCGTGGGAGAAGTAGCAGACGACAACCCTTTGCAGCAAGGATGGCTGAAGTTTGCGGCTGCGATTTCTCCTTTGTTCGGGTGCCAGGCTGTTTCTTCTGCGGTGACAGCTGTAGGGAACACGCTAACCTATGTGGGAGCGGGTATGAACACGATGTTACCGGTGTTTGGGACAACATGGTCCACATACGTGCCAGGTGCGTCCCGCAGACAAAGGTCATGAACCCCATTTACATGAAGTAAGGCTCATGTTAACTAGCCGATAAATTTTGTTGAGTGATGCGATCTCTCTATCCTTCTTTTTTTTTTAAATTTCTACCCTTGTCGTAATGCTTCTTCTGTACCTCAATAATAAGCACCTGTCGTTAGTGCATACTTATATCAAACAAATCCGCACGGTGCGATGTCTGCATATGCCGTTGTGATTTTTCTGCCGATGAATACATGTGACATCGCCGAGTAAGTGCAGTCGAAGTCGCCTGAAGAAGAGTAATCGCGAATTTATTGATGGAAACTCGACACTAGCCAACGAAGTCACCAAACGCACGGGTTAATAAAAGCGCGTGTTAGTGCTGTACCACCGATGCAATTCTGCTCCATACGCCGATGAACTGCCGTTCCTGCTGCAGTTCTTGCAATTATAATTTCCCCAAGGAAGCTGCTTGGAAAAGTACAAAGCTAAAGTCTGACGAACTTTTCACCACTTTTTTTTATATTCTAGAGAGAGGTGCCACATGATATATTTAAAGGCAGAGCAGCGCCAGTCGAAGTAGATGAGCGCTGGCGGCAAGGCCGGGTTTAGTCATCTGCAGCGTAAGTATAATAAGAAAGAATTAGTTGAGTACAAAATTCACATGCAAGAAGGGACTGCGTTGTGAAACAAACAAATCCCTCTGCTTGTTAAGTTTGCTCAGGCAGCATCGAGGTGTGATGACTTCCCAAACATGACGTGAACTTTTCAGCGAGAAATGTAACAAGAATACCATATGCAGCAACTATTAGCAATTCTCGCCCCGAACTACCTAGTTTCTAAACACATTCCCCCCCCCCCCCCCAAACTAAAACAATATCTAAGATGCCCTCGGGCAAAAAGAATAAAGCTGTTAAAGAAGCACTTCCTTGGTATCATTTCGATAAGACATAGTGTGATTTATACCCTTTACAAACGAGGCAGCGTAAAAACCTCGCAGCTCAAAAGAATCGAGAGTTACACATGGAGCAACTAGCAACAGTTAAACATGTGCGAAGCCACGCATAAAATAGATGCAAGAACATGAAGTGCGCGACAGCTGGTGTGAGGATTTACTGGGCCACATAAAACTAACAATGTCAGTTCTTGCAAACTTCAGTAGCTTTAACATAAAACACAATGCGCTCGTGCAGTCGTGCTGTCTAGCTAGCGCAACGCGGTAAAGAAGCAGAAAACAATATAAGCGGCAAACGGCACTCTGAACGTTAGCGAAATGCCTTTAAACCGCATGCTGCACTGCAGACGAACTTCGTCGCTTACGCATTTAACTATGATCGAGTGGAAAAAGCACCGACGAGACAAAGGAAAGGATGAGAACAAAAAATTTCCCGAAGAAAGCAACGATTCATTGCCACCGTACCATTACTCCCGCTGATGAGGCTTTGCGGGGAATGACTAGAACCGTATCGCCGGCATGTTTTCGTCAGTATTTGAGGCCCCCACCCTGCAACAATTCTTCTGGAATATTCCTTGAAGCTTTGGCCACCCCACACATGCGAAAGGCGTTTTCTATTTTGCTCTGAAAACGTGAATAAGGCAGAGCAGCACTATCAACAACACGACAAACTACGGCACGCGGCTGGCTCCTCTCCCGTGTGTTCTGCGTAAGGCCGCCACCAGTGGCGCTTCCATCGGCACGCACTACGCGTATACAGTAGACTTCCGGTGATTCGAGTTTGGGTAAATAGATTTTTCAGTTAATTCGATCCTGGCCAAAGGTCACAGCCCGTGCCCATGCATTTCTATTGGCTCAAACTTCTGTTATATTAATCCTAAAATTGGCCTTTGCCAGATAATTTGAATTCCATTAGTCGGCACACACCTGCCTGACTCCTATGGTGACCCCAATAACAACCTCTTTAGTTGAAGTGTGTGTCTCGGCCAAGTGAAAGTGTTGAACACATGTCTCCTGTCAAAAACGCCTATTTTTGGCCAGCCCTATGAAGATTTTGAAGTAATAACCATAGCTCACCAATGTCTGATTATGGTATTTACCCGATTCCAACACTAGCCTTTATTTTTTCTTCTGGAAAATTGGGCCAAATATTGCCTGTGCAGTGCAATCGAACAAGATACCATAACTGCCTTCACGGTTTTTGTATGCTTTACCACATAAGACGAATAAATTGCGGCGAAGCTGACTTTAAGAACTGTGTGGTAAGCTGACCTTTGGAAACTAGCCTCCATTGTGCAACACGTATTAGACCCAGCCCATTTTTCTTGCTATGAAATTCGGTGTGCTAATAATTTCTACATTGTTTCATTTACAGCTTTAAGAAATTTTAAGATTGTTTGTTTAGTTCACAAAATACTCAACACAAGCGTCTCTTTTCCCAACACCATATTTAACTTCCCATGGGCAAACACCAGGCAAATAACTTTAAAGGGACCCTGAAATGATTTTGACGTAAAGTGTGTAATTATAAGTTTTTAAAGATGTACATCGCTGCCCATCGCAGCTTACCGCTCGGCTGAATTTTCAGCCGCCCCTAACCATTTTATGTAAATTGCCCTAATGATGCGAGTAAGGCGAGCTATCCGATTGGCTGCCCAGGGTGCATCATCAATAATATTTCCAACTTGTTGTTCGTAATAGTTGGAATCAGAGTTAATTTGTTTCTATAAAAAGAAAGCAACAGGAAGAGAATGCACGACAACAATTTCTCGCTACACTTAAGCACTTCTGGCACACAGAAGGCATCGTCATCTTGTGTTACAATGTGCTCCATTTGGTGAAAGCTCCGCGGTCAGTGTCGGTCTCGGTCTTTTTGCAAGCACCATGATTCACCTATGTTGTGTTGTGGGCTGCAAACATAGCGACTTGGAATACATCAAGCTGCGACATTGTGTCCCTCTGCAAGGCAGCGGACGAGCGAAGTGGCTACAGCGCATCGGACGGTTGCTATCTGATCCAGGATTTGCGCATTTGCGGCTATCACTTTACACCGGAGGATCACAACCTCAATAGCGTTGCATGAGTCTGGTATTCGGGTAAATGCAAGCGCAAAAGGACAGGGCCTGGCTGTTTGACCGTGCTGTTTCACGAGATGAGCAACAACGTACGTATATGCTAAAGTTCCTTCATCAGCTTGAGTTTATGCCTCCACCCATCCGTTGAAACGGTCACCTCATCTGTAGTTACGAGAATACCGGACATGTTCGGTGCTGCGACAGCATTCTCACAATGCACGCTGCTTCGATAGCTCTCACTTGGGGTCGACTGCCAAGCAGCTGGTGGAGAGGTTGGAGAGGCTTCGCGCGGAAGTAGACAACGAGCCATCACGATGCAGAGCCAGTAAAGGTGGAGCTTAGCCCGATCACTCGGTGAACAAGTTCAGGAGAACATGCATGGCTGTGGAGAAGGGTAACTTGTAATTTTCTGTAGCTCTCTTAATATGAGACGCTTCACACAAATTGTGGTGCGAATGATTAACTTTAGCTGCACCCTACACGTCTGCAAAATTTGTCCAAACCATTTCAGAGGCCCTTAAATCTTCCTAATTGTTGCAATGTCTATGGTGAAAGATTATTAGAGTCCTTTAGAGCTATAACTTGGGACACTGTGCCTGTGGAAAGAAAAGTAAAGAGAAACTTTGACCTTGCATGTAAATGTTTCTTTTTGTCTATTGAAATGTAATAACTCGTGGCTAATAAATTAAAACTCGTTGACGTAAACAATTTTGTTACTCGAGCAAATATGTAACTGGTTGACCTATACAGTCGAATCTCGTTAATTCGATGCGCTTTCGGTTTATTCGAACTGACGCCGTGTTCCCGTCAAAGTTACGTGTATCCCAATGGTAAAAAATGCCCGGTAATTCGAACACACTGTGCTCCGAGAATGCTCTCAGCAGCCTGCCGAAGCACGCGACAGTGCCTCCGACCAGCATTCCTCTGACCCTGGCATAGAGGAAGAGCTTAGGAGAGACCCCTCAACACCGTGTGAAAAAAAAAAAAAAGAAGAAAGCTGGTGGAAATTCGTGCGCAGGCGTGCATCACGGATTACTTCTGTTAGTGACGGCTGTCCTGTACAGACGATGACTGGTTTTCCGGACCCCCAATTGCTCGGACATGCCCAATAATTCGGACGCCTTTGCGGCACCGGCATGTACTCCATAGAGTCAAAGTATACAAGAATGTCTGAAATTACGGACGCAAAAAACCTTCGCCATCCGATTTTCCGTATTTGCCATGACCGCAGATATGAAACGGCATTAATTGAAGCTACCACCACTGCCATTCTGATATTCTGCCGCCTCGAGCCGGCGCTCTCGCACGCAGATGCACTGCAGCCGTAGCCACATCACGGTAACGCTAGGCCTAGCTACTTCAGCGTTCGCTATCAACCTTCTTGTTGTTCATTGCCGTGATTTTCATTGAAACAATTCGCTGCTGTTAGCAATGGTGTCGACTCTGCCATTTTAATCCTCGCCAAAGGCTTGGGAGCGTGGAAAGCATGGCGCGTTGCACAATGCCAGTTCCCGAAGGTCAGGTTCGCCCCAACACAGAAGTGTTGCTCGGTGAAGAAGCATACCAAACGTTGGAAGGGGCAATTGTCACGGGACATGTTATGTTTCCGTTAATTATGCACGCGTGTACCCGCCGTCCTCTATCACAGTACGAGCACTGATGCGCCTAATAACTATAATTTGTAAATGAATGTGAATAAATCTTCTGGAACTTTCCACTCATGTGTTAGCTCAGTGCACATGTTCCACTGCAGGTAAGTCCGCTATTCAGTTAGCTTCCCGTAATCCGAAAGTTTTTTAATTCTAACAAATTTTCGATCCTCTTTGAGTTCAAATTATCAAGATTCGACTGTATATGTATTTTCTGTATTGGCCCATGTACTAGCAACATTGGAATCGAGGTCTCATCTCGATATCACGAACTCTGATGCAACAAATTATCGGATATAACAAAATAATAAAATTTCGTTGATCATGCTTTATTTGAATGGAGTATTTTTCTGCTGAAACGAAATCGAGAATGTGGGATCCATCACTGTATTGGTTATAGCGAAGCTAAGTTTTATTTGCAAGTGCCTCAATATGTATACTCTGGTTGCAAAAAATGTCAGATAGTCACTAACTCATTTTCAAAAAGCCTGATTTTTTAGGATTTGCACAATTCATGTAGTGCTGCCACCTACCACTAGCATGAATGTATAATGGCAATCACTGAAATTTTGGATGCCGCATGGTGTTTAGGGCATGAGCCGTACTTGCGATGCCAAATGTGGCAGCCACAAACAAAGTTGCCACCATGTTGATTGGCATGAAACCGCAAACTTGGTTGCCGACTCCTGACAAAGTGGGACTGGTTAAGCCTGATGGCCTAAGTAGTGCAGCTGGTGGAGTGGCTGATGGCAAGTCGTCGTGGGAAGCTCACTGCCTATATGTTCACACTTGTAGACCTTATCAGTGATCAAGCGTGAGATCAGATGCATAGGCTATAGACTGACAGCCATAATAGCAAAGTACAGATTCATTTGCAGTCTCTTCCATGTCCGGAAAGTCTGCCGGCGGCATGGTAACTTATATGTTTGTACTTGTAGACCTTTTCGGATGAGTGTGAGATCAGACGCACAATCCATAAACTGACGACCATAGTTGCAGAGTACAGAACCATGTGCTCTCCACCGTGTCCGAAAAGTCTGTCAGCTGTGTGCATGTTTTGGCCAGCGGCTTGGCGTGGTTGGACTACAGTTGGTAAACCAATATGCTGATCCCACGCATTAACATTGATCTCACGGCTGCATGTTTGTGGTGGCACAAAGAGCGTGTATGTAATTTATTGTTCCCGTGCATCGTATCGACACAGCAAGATGTCCACGGGTCATCAAAATTTGCAAGGAGACCCACTATTAGCCCTTCAGAGGCACCCCACTTGCATAGACCTAATTGCAATTCTTTTTTTTTTTTTCTGCCAATATCTGCATGTATGCTTGTAAGAAATATCGAATAAAACAGAGTTGTAATAGACTGTAAAACTGTGATCTTCATGGTAAAAGCAGTGCAAAAATAATGGCAACACAAATTGTAGAAATGCACAGGACAGGCCCTGGACTAAGAACTGACGGGTTTATTACACACAGGAAGGAATAAATACAAATTCTGCTTGAAGTAAGTCTTTCTACCGTAATATAGAGCACAACTTTCGGGAACAATTAGCTCATGTAAAGAATGCCGGCTTCGTGATTTCAGCTTTGTCGTGATTCTTTTAGTCTGCTCAAATCATCAAAGCTGTCTCTATCTCGACTTGGCCCATTCACAAGGCCCACGAATTGACCGAAGAAATTAGCAGCAATTCTATACGTTCACTGGTTTTCACATCTGCTTAAGAAGATTGCCAAGGTTGTTTTCTTCTTGAGGTGTGACTTCACAGCAGCGCACGCTGCACTGCTGTGACGCCCAATTTCAAGGCAAGGTTCTCTGCCATCAAGGGGGCCCTGAACCACCCTTCAGGCTTGGCGAAAAAAACAGTCAGCAGATAGGATATGCTACTGTGAACATCTCAGCCAAATTTCGCAGTTGTGTGTGGTGCGTGGATCTCGCAAGCAGATTGTGAGGTCACCTTTCTTAAACGCTCTTTTCAACAGAAGCCTGCTCCTCACTCTTTTCTAGACACATTGTTTCATAATATAGCAGATTCCCATATGCGGCTGCTATTGGCCAACAGCTGACATCAATCAAGAAGGGTGTTTGAATCGATGCACTTTTTCCTATAGTTAATGTGTATAGTTATTGGCACAGTTTAACCCTTTCGCTGTCACTGACGTACCGGTACGTCATCGCGCTTCCCCCCCACGGTGTCACTGACGTACCGGTACGTTCTCTATCGTGCGTTCAAAATCTCGCGCCTGAGCGCAAAAACAGGCGCTCCTGGATTGGCCACGCCATCTGTTGACTCTTTCTACAAGTTCGTATATTCGCTCCGACCTGCGTTAACCCATGTATTGAAGAGTACGGTGCGACTGCCACTCCCCACTTTCTCTTTGCTGAGTGGCGCGGTGGCTCCGCGTTCGCTGGATCATGCGTCGCGCGCGTGTGGTTATGGGTTCAAGGGTTGTTCTGTAATCTCCGCTGGTTTGCAGGTTTTTATTTTTCTTCTGTTGGTGTGCCTGCTACGGCGCGTCAAGTTCAGGCGCACGTGCCGTTGCCTCTCCAAAAAGGGTGACTCGATTGCTGCTTTCGCTCTCTCGCCGCACCCTCGCTTCCGACTTGCAGCAGTAAATGTAAAGCTCTTCGAACTTTGTTTAGCCTTTTTTCATCTCCCTCTGTCTTCTTGATCACGCAACGTCCCATTTCTCTCCGTTGCGCGGGCGACTGAAAGCGCATCCTCCCTGCGCGCGGTTACTTTCGGATGGCTCGGCGCGCGGGACCTTCGTCTGCTCATGGGAGCGGTGGCTGAATTCCGATTCAGAATACGAGCCGAGCTCGGATTCGGACTCGGACAAAGTCGCTTGAGACGAAGAGGGTTCCGCATCGTCAGATTCGGATGTTGAACAGATTTTATAGTCAGGCTGATGATGATGATGATGTTTACTAACAACAGCTGCAGAACACTGAAATGTGCATATTGCATTGACTATGTTATTTGTATACCAATCATAATCAAAAATAAATTGCTATGTTCATTCCCTGTTATGCTCGTTCCCTGAAACCAAGCCGACACTGGGGGTGCGTCACGGCCAGAAACGTCCGACAGCGAAAGGGTTAATAAACAGGCTGAAGTAAGTGAAAATCTGCTTTTGAATTTCGATAATAATTACGTACTTCCAAAAGAAGCCGACTATCATCTGCTCACGCTCGGCTGCTGGCACAAGAGCTGCTGGCCGAAGATGAGACGTGGACAAGTAAAGCATTTGCGAATGGAAACTGTTTTTGCAAAGATATGAGTGTTGTCGTGTGCAGTTATTTCCGCAAATTTTATTTTTCCTTCCGGGTTGTTGTAATTGGGGGTGTGGAATATGTGCGGTGGCGGGCTATACGTGGAAAAACACAGTAAGCACGCAGTACTGATGTTGCACAAGGTTATTTTTGTCGATGCAATTTGTTCCCTAAAGATGGAATAACATTTCGTGTCACTGCTTGTACTTGCATTATGCCATGATTGCATTTAAAGGACATGTCACTACTTTTGTGAATGTTTTCAATCTGCCTATCGAACAGTGGTCATTTGTGACGAAAGTTTTTAATGCTGCTATGCTCACACCGATGATGTCAATGCAAAACTAGCTATAATTTCTGTGTTTACTTTGTCACTCTTTAATGTATGGTAGGGTTGAACTATAAAGAGTAAGAAATTTATTCCAATTAGGTATGTCTGACAGTGCAACTAAGATACAGCCAAACTTTGATATATCGCATCTAAAGGGGATCACAAAAAGTTTGATATATAGGTAATTTGATATATAAAATAAAAATTTTACTAAAGCTTTCAACGAGATTTTACAGCTGTTGGTTCTACCTAATACAGTCGAACCCAGTTATAATGATACCGGTTTTAACAATATTTCCGTGATAACAATAAAGGGCTGCTGCACCGTCAACTTTTGCATGTTTATTATGGGGGAATAACCCGCTTACTACAATGCCCCCATGCTGTATTATTGGTTATAATGATGAAGTTTGGCTGCTGGGCGTCCGTGCTGAAAGGTAATGGAATGCAAAATCTTTGAAAAGAAAAAAAGAAAAAGTGAAATGCGAGCTGCTGCACGATCGCCTGCCACCTCAACTGCTGCCGCGCGCTTCTCTCCATGAGAGATCACACCAGCCTCGTGTGCATGTCTCTCGTCGCCCTTTCACCCCTTTGAACACAAATGAGCTGCGCCCATAGCTCTCTGCCGCACCACCCTCTGAAACACGAATGGACCGCACCACTGCGCTGATAACGCTGCCGCCGCTGCTACCGAAACGGAAGATGGCTGATCCACGAAAAAACACACTGCTATAGATCTGGAAACGAAGTTCTTCTAACCGATGAGACAATCGTCACAAATATGCTTGCATCGGATAGTAACAGTGGCCATGACGGCAGTGATGACGCGGTAGGGCAGGCTGCCTCAACATTGTTTCAGCAGGAGGCCCTGTAGGTGATTCAGTCCCTCAGGGGCTTGTTTTCGTAAGGGACTTTCCGCAGCATTATGTGGAGCACCTGGACGTCTTACAGAAGAATGTCGGCAAGCTTTGCGTAAAGCGAGAAAGGCTGATGGACATGCAGTTTTCTCGTGCAAGCCAGTGAGAAGTACGTGGCGAAATGCTTGTGGCGATCTCGTCCCAGCCTTTCTTCTGGATTTCTCAAGCCGAGATGCTGCTGCGGCAACATTCCTGCATTCTTTAAAAGTCGCCTTTTGGGGCCACCAAAGCGATGCCTCGGCAGAGCTTGTATGCCACTTGCCACCTGTGACCCCTCTTTGCAGTTATAGCAGTGCTGCCATTCTTGAAAGCCGACAGCCACAGCTTGTTAACAACAAGCTGTCGGAGCGCGCAGGAAGGAGAGTTGAGCAGTTAAACAAGTCAACACAATCAGAGCCGGATGGAGCGAAGGTGGTGGGGAGGAGAACTAGCCTCGCCGTCATTATAGTTTTTTTGAACAGATTTTTTTTTTTTTGTGGAACCCGGTTATAACAATTATCGGTTACAACAATGGAATTTTTGTGGCACTTGAATATTGTTATAAGTAGGGTTATAAGTAGGGTTGTTATAAGTAGACTGTAATTCGTTTCATGTGGGTTCGACTGTATTTTTGTGGCTTGTGCAGTTATTTGCAGGCAGGCAGGAAAATTATAATGGGCCTGAATGAAGGAAACTCTTTATTAGGCGAGTGTTTGTATATAAGATAAAGAGGTCATCAGTAGTTCGATAGGCAGTTTTTATAGTTTTTATTGCTCACTTTAAATTTTAGGTAAAGTGGGAGTTATCTCAAGGTGAGTTCTAGACCCATCTATGGGCGTCAACATCACCACACAGTCTGTTACCACGGGTGAACCTAATGAAGGAACACATTGTGCATTGGAAAGTGCGCCGACTGAATGAAAGCGAGCCTGCTGTTTTGTGCATTGTACGATGCGTTCTTGTGGGCGTAATGTCAACTGTCTTTTTGATGTCTTTGAAATAGTGTTATGATAGGGGCACCTGATGATGCATGCGGTAACTGCAAACAAAGAATAAAGAAAAGTAAAGCACTGCGCACAAGTGCTTACAGCACGAATACCTCTAAAAAGTTAATTTCATCAACTATCTCTGACTTATCTTTTCCTCTGCACTTGAGGGTTGAGAGCTAATAAAGGAATAGACTGATTTCACCATATACAGAGCGCTTGCGCAGCAATTCTGCCAGTGCCATGATCACAGTACTAATCCTCACTGCTTTCCTGCTGTACCTAGGTTCAAGGCAACATTGAGGGGAATGACAAGGAGAGTGCCATTGGGGTGGGTTTTTTCATTCAATTTTAGAGGGTGATTTGAGGGTGCATCTCCTCAACCCCACTCCTTTTGTAGAATCTTCTCACCTGCGCGCCTCTCAATCTCGAGGACGAAGCGGGTCTGTCATGGTACAAAACTTGTATACCATGGTTGCCCTTCAGCCCACTAAGGACTACTAATACCAGCATCCTTTGCAGCAGTGGTGGTGTAGTGAAACTTGTGAAATCTGGCTATTGGGGATGCTAGTCAATCTCCCCCTACTTCCACTGTTGCACCACATTGTGCCACATGATGTAGGTGCATGGAGAAGTCCCAACTGTCATGCCCCGCGACCTGGGGTTGCCTTCCTTGCTGTGTGTTTGTATGATTTCATGCTTGTAGTATGGTTAAAACACAAGTTGCACTTTCAGGTTAAAATATACTGGATATGAATAGATTGATCTTGTCACATTCAGAGCACATATGCACCTGTCCTATTGGCACCATGGTACCAGTAGTGCTTGCCACTTTGCTGCTTTACTTGGGTTCAAGACAACCTTGAGGGAATGCTGAGCGGAGTGCTTGTAGTTAATTTTTTTTTTTTTTCAGAAAAATAATAGGGAGGAGGGAGTTGCATCTTCTCTACCATGTTCCTTTCTACCCTCACTTTTCTCCTCATGTCCTGTTTGTCACTGTAAAGGGAAACTTTGCATTTACCAAAGTTTTCCTTCAACCAGCTAAGGACTGCTATACAGGCACCCTTTGTGGCAGCAGTGGCATATTGAAACTTGCCACGAAATCGCTCATCATAAAATTTGTAACTACTTTGCTGGTCAGTTACATGGACTACAATTTAGTCCAGTTCGGTGCTGCTTCACTTATTTCTATTTAGGTTGCCCTTGTCTTGTTCTTTTCACCCACTCCTCCTGTTCGTTTTTTACTCCTAGTTATGTTGCTTACTCTACGTTTGTGCCTCCTTACTCTTGTAGGTATGGGCTGTAGACATTCTATTCGTTAACACACTTAAACATGTTGATGGGATCCGTGGAAAAATTCACCATGTAAATGATATTGCTATTTAATTCCCTTTGCTTTAGTCACATGTAGGTCACATTCCCACCTTGTTTTCTTCCTTTTTTGTAAACTTTGTGGTGTTTGTGTCATGCAAATATGGGTTTATTTCCTGTTGAAGGGCAACTCCAGTGTTCTTTAACCGTATCAGGAGGTTGTCATTTTCAAATGGCGTTGACAGTCCTGTCACTGAAGGGTGGTTCCATTTGCTTAGAAACTCACCAATAATCTTAACCAATAAGGGAGTTACTGAAACGTGTTGTTGCTTTATGTGATGTCTACAATGAGTCGATGATGTCAGGTCCTATACTGCTGTAATGTAAACAAGCAGAACGTGTGATACACATGCAGTACACGTGGTGCTAATGCCAAAAAATTGAAGCTGACAATGTCTTCTGACAACACGGGGAGCTTTTCAAGCTCTTTCGAACTAGACAGCGGCAACTTCAGCGACAATATAAGCTCTACTTATTTGCTTTTTGACCTGCCACCAGTGCCGCGCGAGGCAGCTGATGAGCCCCAAGCCGAATGCATTGTGTTGTGGCAAGATCAGCACTGGTCATCATGTCTGTCAAATCTGTGATTGTTGGCTGTTGTCTCCTAGAAAAAGGAGCCAGCTTCATTGTTTCTGGGCGAAGTGGTGGTGTAGACTCTGATGTCACAGATGCATGGTGACCAGTAAAATGTTATACATTCATGGGCATGAGCCGGGAACATGCACCCAATCTTTAAAATCCATTTTCAGGAAAACTAAATGTCTTGCAGCCGTACCGTTTGGCACAGATAATCAGAATGCACAAGATAACTTATATTCAACGTTTTATTAAGGCCAGTGAACATAGAAAAATTGCTGAGGTTGCCCTTTAAGATTTTGTTCTGAAATACAACTTGTTTCTCTGCACAGAATCAGACTTTCTTGTCAAAAGGCCACAGCACTGCTAAGCTTGGACTCATTGCTGGTTTCATGGGAACATGAAGCTTTTCATGTGAAGGTAGTGCGGCTTCTAGACGGGTAAAATTTAGAAATATTTCTCAGATAGTTTTTTGTAAAGCCTTGGGGAGTGTTCCTGATACTTAATTGCAGCCGTTGCATGAGTTTGTACTACATTTGGGCAAACACAATAATCTTTGTTGGAACGCTGCCGCAGGGAACCTGAGGCAGGCCTTACCCAGCCACCTATGATGACATTCAAGCAATTCCTTGGCTCTCAGGACGATGGCATTGATGACCAGGAAGCCGTACGCAAGTACAATGAGTACAAGATGGACTTCAGGCGTCAACAGCTTAACGAGTTCTTTGTCAATCACAAGGAGGAAGAGTGGTAGGTGTTATATGATTTCCGTTTTTACTGTTATTGCACCTGCGACTCCTTTAAGCCATAGCTGGTGCCTATTTTGACTAGTGCCACATTTGCTGTAGAGGATAGGGAAGCTAGTTTATTTCCCAAGTGTAGTTTTTTCTTGGTGTTGACACAGAAAGCACATTGTTGTAGCAGAAATTCTAGACCTATGCCTGCATGTTTAATTCTCTTCTTACCTCCTGTTTTCCAAAATAATATGCCCTTGTGTCAAGTTTTTTTTAGTGCACTAGGCGCTACTATGAGGTAGTTCATAAAAGTTAGTCTTCCTTGCACCTCTGTGATGATTCGATTAACTGTCAGACTCACAGTGAAACCTCTGCTCCAGACAGTTTTGAAACTCGGTGAAAATGCAGCCACAATTTGCTACTTGTGTTTCTTCATTGCTACGGGGTTTGAAAACTGATAAACCATTTTCTTAAGAACCACAGTCGCCTTGAAGAGGTTTCACTGTGCACGAAGTGCACTTTCACATGTCTAATAATTCGATTAAGTCTTCTATATGGCATGGAAAAGAGAACTGGTTCGGCTCTTTTTTTACTCTTGCCTTCATAACACAATCTTTCCACCATTTTTTTAAATTCCTTAGTGTGATTGCCACCAGTCTGATTTGTCACCTGGCGCTCTTCCTTTCAGCCCAAAGACGGATGCGCTCTTTGCGCTCCGATTGCACTTAGCTGGTTGAGGGTGCGCTGTGCACAAGGCAGTGCTCTTAGGCGAACCCAGTGGTCAGGCTAGCTTGTTAGGCGCGTCCCCGTGTCCGTTAGCTTCCTTTCTGATCAGTCAGGGCGTGCGACCCACCATCGGTGGCTGCGCTTTGGGCATTTACGCAACCGGTGTGCGCAACCGGACGCTAAAAAAGCCCAGTCTGCAGAAGGTGAGGAACCAATTTTTGTTGGTGTGTATTGCAGTGCGGAACGGGGAAGAGGGGCTGCTTCTTACTACTTTTTCTGTGCCCGTTTGCTGTTGCACTTGTGCTTCTTCTTTTATGCACCTGCTGTTTCTGGATTGGGAAGACTCGTGAGCAGCAGCATTGAGCTGCAGCATCCTCTAAGCAAAAAGTCTCAAAGCCACTGTGCATGTCTCACAAGTCCTGTCAGGAATCTCGTGGGGTTGCTAATGCTCTAAGCCTAGTATCCTAGTATTATTCCTAGTTATTGGTAGTATTATTCCTAATAGTATTGTATCCTAGTATTATTCTCAACTGCGCACTCCACCTCAAAAGTAGATGGCAGTGCCACATTTTGAGTGAAGTGGTCACTGAACTGTGCCTAAGTGACATTGCATGATTCCTGAACAAAAATACTGTAACCAGGCAGTTCTGGTGTATTCTCGGATGTGCCGGACTGATGATGTGTTTACCAAGCAACTCTTTGTTGTACGGATCACAAGAAAAAGTGTTGGGGGAGTACAGTCGAACCCGACTATATCGAACCCGTTTACATCGAATTATTCTATATATCGAACAATTTCTGGTCATGGTATAGTTACAATGAGTATATATAGCAAAAATTACGCTTACATCGAACAAATATTGCAGTGACTCCCGATATATCGAACGTCAAGCGGCGGAAAAGTGCCCCCAGAAGTTGGCTTTCCCTCGCGGTAGCGGAGAAACCCGGCGGCGCGGCTCCATCCAACCGATCCAACCGCTCTCCCTACCGTGACCGCGCTGCCTCGGGCTGTTCGGGCGAGCTGTCGACACTCCCCCTGTCGCGCATAGTGAAGTCTATTATCCTCCCTCTTTCTCTATCATCTTTCACTTCCCACTCCCTCTCCCCTGACGACGCTTCGCCGTGCTCCCTCACGGGTTTCAGAATCAAGCGTCCTTGCTTTCTTTAGATCACTATCTATCGACACTTCCCAGCAGAAAATGATCCTGGCCCGCCTACAACGCTTGCTCAGACAGCCAATCAGAGGCTCTTGTGCGCTCTTCGTGCAAGATGGCGAAAGTGCGAGTTGTCTGGCTGCTTCTCTGGTTTACCGTGTTTGTGCCTTGTGGGCCTTCTCCCGCAGTGTTGCCGTGATGAAGCGGCAGAATTCGCCTTTCGTCGTGAAGATCGAAATCATAAATCGCGTCGAACGCGATATCCCCGCAGCGTGCAAGATTCCGAGGAGCACTCTCAGCACGATTAGGGCTAAAGTGGCCAGACTTGCAACCCGGTGCCCATGGCGCCCGACGCGTACGCACGGCCGTGTACGAGGCGTTCTTCATACGTGCCGGTTTCCGCGTGCTCGGTGATGACTGTAAATTCTGATGAATGCGACGAAGCCGTTGCCGGTGTTGCCGAAGTTTGGGGCGAGCTGTCAAAATTTCCGGGACATTCGAATCAACGGTGGACGAGTTTGTGAGTGCAGATGATGGTGTCGCGACGACGGTAGATACCGAAACGAAGACTACATCGCCGACATCGTACCGAGCACAAATGAAAGTAGGCACGTTGAGGAAAGCACTACGGTCCTTTGCCCACATCCTCCGAAGTGATTGGTGCACTCGCATTAGTTCGGTGCTTCTGCGCGAATGCGGAAGGTTGCGGCCTCAGCTGCTCGGACTCCTTGGACAACGTGGGGAAGTGCGTGAGTCGCAGGCAGCGAAATTGCCCAAGCAGAAGAAAATGCAGGACTAATTTATGCGAAACTAAGCTAGTTTCGTCAATAAAGTGATTTTATAAATGGGATGTGCTTTTATGACACCCAATTATTTAGCAGGCTATATCGAATTATGCTCTATATCGAACTGATAGGCGTTTTTTTGCGAGTTCGATATAGCCGGGTTTGACTGTACACTGTCTTTCTCAGTCAAGTCGAAGAGCTTCGAGTTAAGGCCCATTCGTAAATACAAAAGTAAAACTGAGAAAAGTGAGAATTGCGTCCTTAGAGTTTGAGGATCAAAACGGCGGAAGCATTCACTGTGCAGCCTGCTTGCAGCTTTGGTCACATGTGCAGTGGCTTTGGGGTTGTTGCCCGTGCCTTTGACTCATTTGTGTTTGCTTCCCCTTGATAGAGCATAGGAAGTTAAAAATGAGACACCATCAAAACAACGGGCAATCCATAGTCTTACTCTCCATCTGTCTTCCAAAATGCTGTATGAGTGATTGAGAATGTACATAGTCCACCATGAACAGCTTCAGCTGCAGCTTGCAGTCAGACTCCTTGCGGCAGTGCAATGTGTCATTGTCTCGCATTGTGGTGTGATACAGTGATAAGTACTCTACAGGTTACTGCAAGCCACAGCGATTGTGTCTCATTTCTGGCTGATGATTTGCACAAGCTTGCTATTTTACATGTTGGTTGTGCAGGGGGAGGCGGTGAAGTGCGTTAGTACTTTCTCAAGAAAATTTGAAAGGGTTCATGTAGACCTCATGCCGTAGCTATCACCACTGTATGCAATTCAGTTCTGCTACAACAAATGCTGCATCAGGGATATTTTCGCTATGGTGAAGCTCTCTATATTTCTTGCCACTTGGTCGTAGTATTTAATGTACAGGAACTGCTGATGTAATGAGTGATGTATTATGCACCATTGTGTACGTAGTACATGCACAACGAGATTGCACAGTTTCAATTTTATTAACTTAAATTTGCACGAGGTCATCTACTACGAACATGCCAACATGGGCACCATATTAATATCTTCACTCTGTTTTGTCCAGAATGACCATCGAGGTAGCGCATGGATTATATCTACAATTCAAGTAAAAACTTCCAGAAGTTTGTAATAGTATTCTATTGCAAAGTCAGCATAGACACCAGCAGTGCTCATTTAATTACATGTATTAAGAGGACTCCTATATAGGTGTGGCATTATGAGGGAATGGGTGTAGGACATGGTCAATATTATTAGCTGGTGTGAGGCAGGGAGTCCATTAATTGAGGCTCAGGTCTTGCCTCCTCAGGGACAACAGTTGTTCCCTCCCTGTTGTCGCCTGGTAACTTGAAGGCAGGACGTGATGGTGGGAAGGCCAAGGCGCAAAAGTGTTGTGCCCTTGGTTGCAGAAAACTAACTTGGTGAATGCTGGCATTTCTGGCAGAGCTTGCTGAGCTGTCGCTGGGGGTTAGAGGCGTGGCCATGTCGCTCAGTGAAAAGGAAAATGGTGTTGCCATGTTATAGGGCATTAATGTACGATTGAATTGCTCCAAAGGCCTACAGAACCTATGTGTTGGCTTTCTCAAATTGTACTAATACTAGAGGCTGATGCATGCCAAGTGTAGAACCAACATTTTCGATGTTGGGTTTCTGAGGCACCACATTGGGCCAACATTGGCCTGGCTTCGAGTTCTTGCTATTAGAGAAGGAAAGTTTGTATTTGAACAATGTCTAGCAACTTTGAACTCCTCTGTGCAGTAAAATTGATGAGAAAAAAATATGTAGAAGCACTTGTGGGCTGTAGCTTTCAGGAACTGATGTGTGAATGTTTCAGTGGTTTGCAGTAGTACTCTGTCAAAACACTTCAAATGCGACGGCTTTGTCTGGTTCTGGATGTTATGTTATTACGGTCTATACAATGTATGCATGACTTGATCTTGGAGGCCATGATTTTAGCATACAGCAAGTCATCACTCACCACCAGAGCAGAACATATTGCACATGAGCTGGAATGCATATTTTAAGCAGGCCTTGTACTGCAGCACAAAATGTTCTGCATCTGCATCGTGGCTTGATATAAGTGAACCTCAAAGCACCAATGTGCATGTGGTCACTGAAACTCTGAACAGTCAGTGTCAATGCTTAGCAGTGTCATACAAGGACACCAGCTACGATAACTGCAGAGGGAAAGTATGCGGGAAAAGCATGCAGCAATCGTTTTCCTACCTCTGTCACTTTATAACTGGACCATTGTTGCAGGTTATTTTGTTAGTAAATTCATCGGAGCTTTTGTTACTAGCTTGAGAACGTGGCCATATAGAGCCAACAGACATTGAAGCCAAGGAAAGCATCGGGGAAATGAGCTCTGGTTGAAATTGAACTGTAGAAAATAATAAAGAAGGGGAGATGAAAGTGGACGAAAAGATAACGTATTGTCGGTGGGAGCCAAACCCACAGCCTCCGCATTATGCATGCTCCCACCGGCGACAAGTTATCTTTCGTCCACTTTCATTTCCCCCCCCCCCCCCTTTTTTTTTCAACAGTTCAATTTCAACCACAGCTAATTTTCCCGATGCTTTTCTTGGCTTCATTGTCTGTTGGCTTATATGTTCATGATTAACAATATCGAGCCCTTCTGTTCCCCTTCTTCTCTCGTAACTTGAGAACAAGCATTTGTGCTGAATATATGGCTTAGGGTGACCTTAGAGAGGGCTCTGCAATGTCCCTGTGTGTAATTTCCTATTGTGTCATCCTTTGCTACCTTTAATCCTCTCTATGGTCTCAGGATATGCATTTAATTCCATAATTGAATATGATAGTAGTCTCTGTTAGGTGTGCTTGAATTCTTACTGGCCAATAAATGAAAAAGGAAATGTATGATAGAGCACAATTGCACATGACTGATCGAGTATTGCAGGACTTGCTGTACAGGGGCAAAAGAGATGAAGATTTACAAATGGCACTGTGGTATAGGACAGGACACGGGCCCTTACACACATCCGCTGCAGACTTGCTGTGTCACTGCTTGAAATCCATGTAGTTAAGCCGTGCTGAGTAATGTTCTTTGGAAAATGCCAGGGAACTTTCCAAGGAACAAAGCACTATGGAATGAGATTTTCAAATAAGTGTGTCCAGGGGCCCTGTAAAGCAAAACGGCGTAATAGCCCATGTTCATTGCAGTACACTTAGCTCTGATCACAATTTGTAGGATTGTAGGCGTAATGCGATTGTAGGCATATGTAATGCCGGCTTAAAGAAAATCTATGTGGAATGAGAAGCGAAGCAAAATCTTTGGCACAATTAGCAGGAAACCATGCTTCCCCAGAACCATGCTTGTACTGAAGGAATAACAGCCACTCAATCACATTGGGGCATGAACTGGTATACAGCTGGCAAGACATTCTGCTGTTGTGAAGCATAGGCTGGTGGCAGCCATATATATATATATTTGTGTAATGCAGAGTATTTGACAGATGGAGAGCTATTGACATTCATCATTATGGGTGTATAACCTAAAGATTAACAGTTCATACTCTCATACACAAAGATGTGCAAGTTCCTGTGCTAAGCTGGTACCTGTCTGTACTGTCCTTTATTGACTGCTAGCTTGAAAAATGTCTTTGGCTTTCTTGCTTCCGTGAACATCTCTACAGCACAAACAGCAGACCATAGTAAGGGCAATGAAAAAAAAAGTGTTCAAGCTCGCATGTTGTTGTATTTAGTAATATGTTTTTTTGTGTGTGTTACGCCTTTTGCCTTCCACCTCCCTCTACCTCTTTGTCTCTGTCCTGCACAACCTTCGTGCATTGTTCCTGAACAAGGTTCAAGTCCAAGTACCATCCGGAGGAATGTGGCAAGCGCAAGACAGAGCAGGTGAATGCCTTGAAGCGGCGCCTGGATGCCTTCCTCAAGCTCCATGAAGGTGGCTGGGTGGACGCCATCAGCATTGACGTGGAGAAGTCTGATCGCATTGTCAGGTTCCTTGATGCAGGTGACAGCTTCTCTTTGCCTACTTTGTATACCTTATGTAGCAGATCAGTTCATTGGAAATCCGCCAGGTAGACAAAGTTTCATGAAAAGGGAGAAATTGTCATCCACACGAAAGTACAGTCGATGACCAATAATTTGGACTCCACGGGAAACATAAATACAGTAAAACCTCGATAATTTGAGGGCCACCGGACCACAGAAATTCTTCAAATTAAGCGGATTTTCAAATTAACCAAATTGAAAAAAAAAAAAGAAAACAAGCAAGAACCTGCTGCAAAAAAAAAAAAAACTTATTTTCCATGTTTTAGAATGATTACTTGAAGTAATCACTGATGCGGAATTGTTTGGCGCGGCAGTTCGCCCAAGTGCCATATTCTCCAGCTGGCTCATAACATGTAGCATGCAATGAATCACCACCGCTGCACTCAACACTGCTGCGGACGATGTTCACGGAATTGATAACCGCCGCTAAAGCAGGCGCTTGACTACAAAAATTTGGGCTTGATGGATAATCCGGACTTCATAAATGCACTGTCAGGGTTTCCATTGAGCTAATGCATTTTTGTGACCGATTTTTCGTTTGAATTGATGCCCCAAAGTTAGATTTACCGGACAAAATCGTACGTTCTGAACCATGCTACAGGTTCTTACAGGCCGCCATGTTGGATTTTTCGCTGTCTTGGCTTCCAATGGCCCACTCAATAGCCTCCAAGATTGGGAGGCACATGCTATTCAATAGACCGTTTTTTCGTGGGTGCCACCATATTGCTACGCAGTGGCGCCATCTATGGGCAGTTGGCATGCTGGCTTGGGTGAGCGCTCCGTTTTGCATGGCAGGTATACGCTCGCCGGTAGTTTCTGGCGTTTGTTTTCGCACTCGTGCGGTCTATTTAGTATTACGTGGCATATTTTACGTGCAAAACAGTTCTGTGAGAAGTACTGAAATGGTTTAAGTCAGCTTGGCTGGACTTTCTGCAAGCGTTGAGGCGGACGGAGCATGCAGTGCTATGTATACGCGCGTGTTTGAGCCTACAATCAGCCTCAGAGGTCAATTCTGTATTTCTGAAAATTCCATTCACTAATGTGGCCCTATAGCAGTATTCTTTTGTTCTAAGCTGTGGTTTAGGAGCAATGAAACATACGCGACGATCGTAACAGTGTGGGTACCGTTCTGCTAGGTTGAAGTTAAGCTGTTATACTTTGACAACTGTTCAAACTGCCAGCTGCAGATTATATTGCGTGGCTACTTGGTTCGGTGGACGCGGTTTCCACCCATGAATAAAATAGTTTTTTTTTTAGTAATAGCATACCTTACACCGTGAATTACACTTGTCCAGCAAAGCAACCGTTTACGAACTGCGCGAGCATCCAAAGCAGTGTGTATGGCTGATGCTATATGTAGCGTGTGGTGATGTATATATAGCGCATGGTCCAAGCATGCTACATCAACGTTTATAGATCTATGGACGTTGTGCGACATGACCATGCTAGGTCTTACAGAGCGTTAGCCCGTTATCGCTTTTTTTTTTTTTTTTAAATCAAGCAAGAGGGAGACTGACATTTTTTTTTCTGGTTTTGTTTGTCCAGTTTTCTACGACGCACTCATCCATATTACGAAAATTTTGTCTTCAGAAATAGCTGTCGAATACTTTTTATGTGATCCTTGCCAGATATTACGGCTTTACAGGGCAAAAAAGGCAATGCCGAAGCATATAGCTTACATATGTATCATGCTGATTCACCAACCGCAGTGATCACTGTGTTGAGCAGCACCATCGGCCTCATGCAGGAGGCTAGCGTGCACATATCATAGTGATTTCAAGTCTACTAGACTTGAAGTGCGTGAGATCGATGACGATGTATAAAAAAATTTCATAGCGCCTGGTGCTTAGATGTTTCGGGGTTGCCTTAGGTTGGCAGTACACGAGCATGCGCTCTTATATTTCAGTTCCTACGCCAAGCGATCAGATAGTGAGCACATTTTCCATTTCCTGGCAATATACAGATGCCGGTACTCTTCGTTGAATTAAAACCGATACACCCAAAATAGTTCACAGCACACACAGACACCGCGGCTGATGATGCGCGTCACATATTTGCGCCCCTACAAGATATTTGCGCTTACTGTAGTTACCGATGCACGGAAAGGCTACACATTGGTTCCCCGACGACCCTGTATGAGCGGACATTGCGTAAATTCCTCAAAGTACGAGCCAAAGTATCTCCAAACCGTTCCGCAGCACACGACAGCAATACAGTAGAACCTCGATATATCGAACAGCGCGGTGATCGCAAAATAGTTCGATATAGCCAGAATTCGATATATGAAATCACGTAGAAAACGCGTCAAAAACTAGCGCAAATCAATCAATGAACCAATCGTGGCGCAATAGATACTCACATGAAGCTTCAAACAAAGTATTTATTTAGTTCGCTGAAAGTACTGAAGCAGCGTAGCCTGCTTCATATTGGCAACCGCGTGCTTGACCACGGCGTCCTCAACATAGTCCAAACGGTCCACAAGAGACAGTCCAGTGCCTTCTATTGCGCCGCAGTAGCGGCGTACAACGGCCAAAGCAGCTACAGCCTCAGTTGCAGTCGGGAGCGGGGCAACATCAGCGCTTGCTGGATCAGCCTCGGCAGCGTCTTCGTTTGGCCGCTCAGCAGTCACTTCTGCCGCGATCTCCACGTCTGTTAACTCCGCCACTGTTCCGGTGCTGTCGTCACCGCCAACGAAGTCCGCAATGCACATGATGTGTGGCTCAGCACCGACAAAGCGCTCCAACTGGCTCCACGGCCGCCTCGATCACGCGCGCACGGCGGGGGCAAGCCTCGCCGTGCGCGCATAGGTGCGCGCGTGATCGAGGCAGCCGTGCTGGCTCCAAGCCGCCGCGTGTGTACGCCGCTACGTTCAAATGGCGCCCTCGACGCAACCGATGTGGGCAGCTGTCGTACGCAGCAGTCTGGAACGCCGATCGCGCCGCCGCTATCTTCGAGAGTGTTGCGGGAAAGCTCGCCTCATGTCAACAGAGCGCACTTGGTCTGGGGCGGCGGAGTTCGATATACCCATTTTACATCCGGCCCCGTTCGAAATAAAGAATTAAAAATGCATGCGATTTTCCATGTGATATAGAAATTGTTCGATATACGCAATAATTCGATATATCCGTGTTCGATATATCGAGGTTTGACTGTACTTTCAAACAGCGTCGTGCCGGATCACCCAAGCCAGAAAGGAGGAAAGGCTTGCCGCGTGCCCTTTCCTCCTCGCCCGATGAAAAGGTCTATAGAGAGCGCGCGCCATAGAGTTTCATATTACAATAACTAGAGGGAAATCTGGCACTGCGATCGTTCAACTATCATGGGAATGATGGGAAGTGCAGGCTACGGATTGGTATTCTGTTGATTGGCGAACTAGTCTACAGGTATTTTTTTGCCAGTTTTGGTTTCGCTCCAAGCAGTGGGGCACAAAGCTCTCTGCCTTTGTTCTGTTGCTCGAGGTGGCGATAGCACGCTGGGCTAGCGGCTGGGCCAATGTTTGTGTCACGGTGTGGTGACGAAGCCCTGATGAGAAAGTGATGGCATCGTACATGTTGAGAGAATGTGTTTTGACTGTTTTGACCTTGGTTTGTTAAGTTTGTTACCATAAAAACCGGACTATAAGTCTGACCACAATATAGGTAGATCCCCCAACTAATGAATTATAAAAATGAAAAAAATCTTTTTCAATGGCAAAAGTATCGAAAGACACCCTTACCTTGAAACAAATGCGACTCAGCCGGTTGCACAATGGTGACAGTATTTATTTAAATGCTGCTCGCATGTGCACCTGGCCAAGTTTTTAACAGTATCTCGCGACCACCAACCCGCGTGTTTGTCAGCACCTTATTAACGGCGCTGAGCGGCGAAACAAACGAGATACACGCATGTGTACACATGCGCTTACTTTTACTATTTCGCCACTCCGTGCCGTGATGATAAGGTGCTGACAAACACGCGGGTCGATGGTCGTGCGATACTGTTAAACATTGGCCGGGTGTACAGTACACAGAAGGGCACGAAGTGCGCAAGCACTACTCCGAATCAGAGCAATGCCTTTGATCAGAGTCGTCCGAACTAGAGTCGGATGAGGAGTGCTTCTCGCTGCCCAGTCCAGAGGCGTGCGCGATCTCTGCTGCTTTCAAACGGATGCATTCGGCAGTCACAGGCAGTGATCTTACACGCAGCTCCCGGACGAACACCGCAACCTTACTTTCCAGTTCTGCGGTCCGCTGCGATCCGCCCATGAAATGACGTTTTCTTTTGGTTGCGGCAAGTTGTAATACGTTGCTTATGCCTCCGCCACTACCGAATGCTCTTTTCAGGTACTCCAAGTTCGCGCTGTGCCGCCAGGTTGCCGTGGGCTTCCGCGTACTCAGTCGCCTTTTTCTTGAATGCAACGGTGAATTGGCGTCGGCTTCCGCTCATTTTTAAACAGAATGTGAAAACGCAGCCTTTAACCAATATAACTTTGTGACAATGGAAACGCAAAATGCCGGTGCCGCAATGTCGCCACGCCACGCTGCTGCTGATGGCGATTGCGAAGGCGGCTGTTTACTTCATCCGCCCATTGTTGCAAGACTTCCGTAGTTTTTCTGCCGATGGTCCGGTATATAAGACGAGGGTCGACTTCTCGTTATGGTATATTGAAGAAAAGTTCGACCTATATTCCGGTTTTTACAGTATGTTGGCGCCATATCATTACCTGCTTTCTGAAACTTCAGAAGAGCAAAAAGAAGGTACTACTGATTCAAGCACGATACTACGTACAAGTTCAATGCTTATAGCCTTTAAAGCGCATAGAAAACATGGCATGCCTACCAGAGGCGTAGGCGGAGGGGGGGGAATTCTTATGGGGCTTCAGCCCCCTTTCCCCCACAACTTTTTCGTACTGCCATGCATCATCGACCAAAACAACCCGCGGCACCGGAAATCATGCTGGATTTTGTCTAGACTGTCTTTTTCACGCTCGAAAAGACATTTCAATGTGAAAATTGCGAAATCGGGCAAGCATTCACGGCAACACCCATGCACCAGGAGTCACATAATGCCAAGGAGCCCCATCCCAGCACAAAGTTTCAAGGGCGTTTTGATGGCGAGCGGGCTCATCGCAACATCTCACAGAGGCTGCGGAATCTATGGAGTGCATGGATTTCAATTCCAAAACTTTATGGGTATAATGTTCTCATAAACTCTTGATGGAAAGGTGGATTGACATTTCCAAAGTCGGGCTTGTTGGAACCTGAGTGCTGACGCCCGTTGTTGCAAATGGGTCGCAAGCCCCAAGGGTAGCGTTGGCCTGGCGGCCTGGGGCACTGGAAGCATCCGAAGGTCCCGGCAAAGCATGAGTCGACTGGTAACAGAACAACTGGTTTATTATAACATCGCAAAAGAGCGGGCGGTCAGGTCGACCGAAGTGAGAGACGGGAGAGCACGTAACTCGACAGAAAAAATCGGAGCCTCTCTCGGTGTCCGGGAGCAAGAAGGAAGGTCACGGGATGAGACCACGTGACGGCGAGGCACGGACGAGCTGAGATACATGTTGAGACGAGTGTAGTGACTCAACCGCCAAGCAGGCGCCGTCAGACCTCCTCGCTTCACACTTGGGGAGCTCCTCTCCCCGGCTGCTGCGCTTTGACAAGCGTGGCACACACACACACACGCACACACGAAGACACGTGGCACTGAAACACGCCTGGACGCGCTTGGCGGGGAGGCGTATCGGCGGCGCTGAACGGGCCAAAATGTCCGCTGCTTGGAACGAAGCCCCGGCGTCCGTTGCATCCGCGCCGGCTATACCGCGCGTCGTAGGCGAAACGTAACAGGCTTTAGATTTTCAATTCTGGAACTTTGTGGATTTACTGTTGTTATAGACATTTGAGGCCAAAGGTGCAATGACTTTTCTAAAGTCATAGATCGGACCATACAACCAGAAAAGCCAAATCATCATACTATCAGACAAGTTGACAAAGCATGCAGCGAGGTCTGGTGAGACAAAGCGTTGTGATGGTTCATTTTTGCCGTCATGTCATAGAAAAGAATAATCAAAACATTTTTTTTTTCACCTGCGCCAAAGCATCCATGTCAAGACACTAAAGCCAGCAAAGGTAACTACATTCTTATTTATTTTTCTCCTTTGACTTTATTCACGAGGGCACATTGAGCCTCTTCAATTTTTTTTGTTCTCGCTACCCGCAGGCAGCTGGAACCAGCCAGAGCGCATGTGCTTTTCTCGTGTTGCCCAGACCACCGCGTGGTGCACTTCGATGCGCGTTAATTTTTCTCTGGCCAAGGGGATTTTCGTCTGGCAGAGCTTTGGACGCTTTCTGGCTAGCAGACGAGAAAAAGAAACAATGCATTGTCGCTCGCCGCCATCACTGCGGGGACTTGACGGGTTGCAACGCATTCGCTTGAGCACGTCCTCTCCGGAAAATTTTGTCTCGCCGGTGTATTGTACCAAGTAGCATGTGTGTGGTTCTCTGTGGACCAAGCATCTCACGTTTTCTTCGATATTCCTTCGGTAGCCACATTAGGTGCCCAAAGTAGGTATTCGATTGTAGCCAACATGCTTTCCTTTGCGTTTTTATTTCCGTGCCTCGCCCCACACACCAAACAAAAAGACATTGTTGCGCTGCTGCAAATTATCGCATGGTGAAAGTTCGATTTTGTTACTTCTTCTTTTATGGAAAGTAATGGGCCACGAGACGTTTGAGTCCGAACACTCTTATTGTATTGCTACGGAAAGAAAATACATGTATTTACAATACAACCAAACCTCGATATAACAAAGTCCAATTTGCAGCCGAAAATTTCGTTATATCGTGAGTTTCATTAATTCAAGGTTCGCATGTTTCAGCAGTCCAAATAAAGATGCAGGTTCTTGGAACACTCCTGGCAGATGGCACCTTGTAGATAGCAAAATCACAAAGATAACCAATAAACCCCAGAACTAATAACACAACCAAGAGCGTGATGTCCGATGGCCAGCGGGTACGAACGCATTTTTCTCCATTACGCATACTGTGAAGAGCAGGTCTGCAGCAAGCGCCGCGCCTTGTGCTCATAGCTGCCACTAGATGTGGCCATCAGTGCCATCATCATCATGATTTGTCATCACTAAAAAAAAAAAAATTCCTTTCACGAAGACATGGCAACCCGTGGCGCAAAGAAAAAAGAAATTATGCACATACCCGAGCTATCAACTTGAATATACTTTCGAAGAAAATTGGAAGTAGTATTAACTTGGTGGGTCCATGAGGCCACCACTTACCATTAGAGTGCTTAACGCTCGCAGCCATCGGATGATACCGCGCTCAGTAAAGCAATGACGACTTTGATTCATGAACGCTGGAATATTTTATTTAACTTCCCGCAGAGCAATTCTATGGAACTCAGGTGAAAGCGAAGAACTCCGTCAGCTTCATCTGCCGCTTTTTAATAAGCGTCGGGGTTATAAGGCACTCGTTGGTTGACAGGGCTGCTAAGGCTTGCTCTTGCGAGTGCGCGCCCGCATACGTGCGTAAGAGATCCAGCGCATCCATGACTTGCTTCGGTGTAGCTATGCTGCTTGCCGCCTGGAGTTCTTCGTCCGAGTCATCGTCCTACATTTCTGTATCTGTGACGCTCTAGATTATTGTGTCATCGGCCAGCTCTTCGGTTGTAACTGTGCAAGCATCGCTGAAGACAAAGTCTTCGAGTGTCACGTCGCTTGGAGCACCTTCCTGACCGCAGAGCAGCTGCCACGAGTCGACATCTGTTGTGTACGCCATACTTTCGTCACCGTCATTTGCTCTGCACTCCGCTTCTTCATTCAAACAAGCGCTCTCCTGAAGCACTTGGCTACGATCTTCCTATTTGTTGCCTCCGTTTGTGATTTGTTTCTTCGGCGTAAAGGATGGCAGCCCTTTTGAACGCTGCTGTGAACGAGTGCCGAGCGATTAGTGGGCACTCATGACGTCTGGGGAAGCATAGAAGTAGCACGTAGCCGGCAGTCAAGTGGAACGCGTCAAACCAATGCCAATGCCTTTCTACAGAGAAAGAAACCCGTGAGCGGTGTCTGCTCTTCCATGAACTACCGATACTCTCCGCAAGCGCCACCGTTCTGTGGATGCCGCCGCAAATGGGAACAGCGGTGCTTCCATCAACTATCGACACCCCCCCCCCCCCCATGAGTGTTGCATGCGGTGTAAAACTCTCAAAAATGTTGAAAAACCCTTCTGAAAAGCGAACAAACCTGTGGGATAGCGAAAAGATATGAGTAGGGCCATAGAGCAAACATAAAATTGTAACTATGTTGTAGCTCCCGTTGGTCTCGCTTTTTTTGGCAGGGCCATGTTTTGGTTTCGATTGTAAGTCGACCTCCCAACTTCAGACTTTCAAATTTTAAAAAGTGGTCGACTTACAATCATGTAAATACGGTAACCAAGTGAGAAAACGTGCCCAACGACCGCTGTTGGTAAACTTTTTTCCGGTTGGCGCTTTCCTGTTCCAACAGGCCGGTGACGTCATAGCGTGACGCGTTCCGGAACTTCTGAAGCACTCCTGCTAGCACTACAGGAGCGCGTCTGCTGCAGGTTTCATACGTACACGATAGATGGCGCAGCAGCACGTTCTGCTCCACGTATTGAAGCGTGCCGGGAAAATTTGAGCATTAAAGGGCACATGCAAATCGCTGTATGCCCGGCTAAAGTTTTCGTCTGCCTGTCAAGGAGGCTCCTGGTACATGCGTGCAATGCGCGAGGACTTCATTAAATCGGAAGTACAGTATAAAGTGACCTTGTTAAATCGCGAAGAGATTGGGAAAAATAAAAAGTGCGTTATTTCGAGAATTTCGTTAAATTGAGGTTCGTTATATCGAGGTTCGACTGTATATACAGGGTGTCCCAGCTAACTTGGACCAAGATTTTAAAAGTATCCAAGAGCTCTAGAGAAATCATACTGACTGCATAGTAGCCGTAGTCGTATGTACTTACGGGCAGTATTTTTTTCATCACGAAGTATTACTTAATTACTTTTAATTAGTGAATTATTTAATTATTGCTTGAATCGCAAACATATCAATTGAAAGTTGTAGGGCACCTCAAATAACCTCCAAATCAAGCATTTGTTTAGTGCTCAGTTTTGTCTCATTGTTTTTTCCAATAAAAAACTAAAGCGCGCTAAACATCCAAAATACGAAATAAATACGCCTTCACGCGCTGCTACTCAAGCACCCCCAAGTGAATAGCCATGGTTACACGGCTTTACTAGCGGCGGCAGCTCGATAGAGGGCTTCACGCTATTTGACGGTCACAGTATCAAGAGAACACTCTGCTGACGCACTGATAAGCATAGCGGAGCCTCGTACGATGCGGTGATAAGAGAACGCAGCCGTATATCTTTCAATGGTTGCTTGTAGGCGCTTGAGTAGCGGCGTGCGAGTGCGCATCTATTTCGTATTTCACTGGCTGTTGTTTTTTCTTTAAAAAGACAACCAGGACCACTTCAGCACAACATAAATGCTTGAGTCGGGGGTTATTTAAGGTGCCTACAACTTTGTAATTGATATGCTTGCGATTCAAGCAATAACTAAAAAGTTCACCAAAAAGTAATTAAGTAATACTTCGTGATGAAAAAAATACTGGCCGAAAGTACATACGACGACGGCTACTATGCAGTCGGTACAATTTCTCTAGAGCTCTTGGGTATCTTAAAAATCTTGGTCCAAGTTAGCTGGGACACCCTGTATACAGTTACAAGGTTGTAGCATAGTGGCTAGGGTAACAATACCTACTGATCTTCGAGACACTTCAACCTCCTCTTCACCTCCCAATGTCCTTGTGTACACAGTGGCACAAACTCGTACGTGACATTAACCCCTGGCGGCAGAAGCATCATCTCCATGAAGTTCCATGGTGATACAAATAAATTCTTTGGAGTTCCGGCATGACAAAAAGATTTTGTATTTTTCATGTATGTTATCTTGCCGACATGGACTAGTGGTTAGCGTGCTTGTGCTGACATATAGCAAACGCAGAATCAGACCGTGAAGCGGGTATGATATTACACAGATATTTTTCTTTTCCACCTGCAGCTGATATCATCTGCGTTTAGTGCTAAGGTAGAAAACTGAACCAGTTGAATGACGTTATAGTAGAAAGTGCAAATGGAACATGGGAATTCAAAAGCTCGTCCTCTCTCCGTTTTTGTTTTGTGTGTTGTGCTTTCTGTCACAAATATACATTCAATATCGTTATATACATTCAACGTATAGTGGAGGGGCTATAACAGCGTCAGTCGACTTGCGTTAATTCGACCTTGACGGTACGACCAATTTGATTGAGTGAACTGGTTGGTAGACTTAAACAAGATCCGGAGCAAATGCCAAAATCCGCTTATTCATTCAGCAGTATTTGACTGATTCTAACATGCCCCGAGTCAAATGCATTCCTGCTTTCTGTGTTCCGAAGTAGAAAATAAACATAGGGATATAATGCGTGCTCCATTGCTTTTCTTTTCTTTTCTTCATTTCTTTTTTCGAAGAAATTGGCCAAGGGTCTAATATATCTTGCCGAATGGTGGCCCACTTCCTATTTCGGACACTGTTTGCTATTTCCTGTGGAAAAAGCTAAATATTTTCGCTTTAAACCTACTCTATGTGACCAGGTAAGACCTAATGACAAGGTTACTGAGAAAAAAACCAACATGGCTTATTTTTTATGAGCGCATTGTGTATGAAGCGTCTCAATGATCATAGAACTGGCATAGGGATTCTAGTTGTGAAATGGGAAGCAGTGATGGCGCTTCTTTCGATGTGGCATAGTGGCACCTCACACTTCATGTAAACTATTTTTAGCGACCCTTGCATCGTTCACAATTTTATCTGAGCATATCTACTTGTTTCATAAGTTCAGGCCAGTGCTCGCCAGCATCATAGTGGGCATCATTGTTGGGCTGCTGAGTGCTCTTTCTGGTGAAGTTCAGGACGCAGGTCTTGAATTTTAGATTATGGTTTTCCACATTTCCTTGTGCTTGGCGCAGATGTCATGAGGGCCTCTGCAACCTGTTTTTGAAAGTTCATCATGATCTCTGTCCTTCTGGATAATCCTTGATACACAATAAAGAGCTTTCCTATTTCTTCTGATGTGTTGACGTTTAGCAATGTCTGGACGCTGTGTAGGTTTGCTCTGTGATGTACTCAAAAACACATTCAGGCACATCCCTTTTGAAGTAGTTGTATGCAGTACACGACTCGTCTTGCTGCCAGTGAGGCCGCAAAACTCTGTCTTAGACGGAGGAAAATAGTGTTTCCTTCTCTGTTGGAAGTTCTTCGGAACGTTATCCTGAAGAACGTATTTCTTGCAGTTATGCATACGGCAGCTTGTTTTCATATTTACAGCCAGAGCGCTGGGAGTCAAGTCTTTCCTGGCCAACCTCATCTTCATCGCTTTCAATGAAATCTGATATGTTAGCTGAAGCAATGTGCTCTAGCAATATCCTTTCCGCTGAATGTGTCGTCATATCATTAGGCTTTCGCTTCTAGAATGTTGCACTGTGTACATAAAAGATCTTTGGAGAAAAAAAAGTATCAACGCATGCGGTTGGTTATCGCATGAGAAACCAGCGGAGGGGCCACTTCATGCTTTGTGACCATGCACTAATTCCACTGCTGCCAGAGCATTCTTAGGAACAAGGCAATATACTTTGTTGTAGGTACAGTCTGAAGAATTTCACACATTTGACAATTTTACAAACATCGCAGGGCATTTGAGAAAACCAGAAAAAAAAAATTTACATGTGCCTGCCTGCATATGCTGCCACTGGTGTGACCTTGCTGTTTGTTTTGGTGCATAATTAATGGTTCTTTAGTGAAATGGTATTACAAACAAGCAAATTGCCAGAGCAGAAGCACTAGATTTGGGGAAATAAACAAATACACCTATTTTTTTTATGAATCTGCCATAATGAATACATTTGTAGAATGTACACATGTGTACATAACATTGCAAAGGGCTAAAGTCGACTTTGCCACAATACAGTCGTTTTATGCAGTAAAGCGTATGAATGCAGTTTCAGTTTCATATCCTTGCAGAGCACAGGCAATCTTATGCCCAATTTTATTGGTTAAATAAAGAAGGGTTGTGCATTGTAATCTGGTAAATACTGTAATCAAACATTGTGAGGGACTGATATTGCTTGAAAACCTTTCCAGGGCAGGCCAAAATAGGCTTTTTGGACAGAAGAGGAAGTGGGTTGAACGTGTTCACTGGCCTCTCTTAAGCTCCACCAAGACATGCTGTCACTATTGTGGTCGCTGTTGGGGTCACCATAGTGGTCAGGCAACATGAATGCTGAATGGTCAAGCATGAATTATGCAGTGGAGGCCACTTTAAGGATCGGAATAACGAAAGTTTGGGCCCACAGAAATGCATGGACACTGGCCGGGAACTTCTGTGAGGATCGAATTAACCGAAAAATCGAATTAACCAGAGTTAAATTAACGGCAATCTACTGTATAGGTGTTTGCACTGTTTACTTGCAGATGTCAAAACACCTGCTTTGTACACTGTTGCAAGCAGGTGCAGGAGGCAGCTCGTGCACCATTGATAGTTTTTTGAGCAGGTCCTCAAGTACACTTGCAACATTCCATTGCAGATTATGGCAATGCCTAGGGTGTACTTGGAGTGGTTCACAGCTGTGAGAAACTAGACTGTTGCTGCTCTGTGTGGGAGGGCTACCACAAATTGTGTATGGCTGCTTGGCTGTTTGACAACATGATTGTGTACTGCCTTTTTCAGTGGTGATCTTGCTAGAAGGTGGCACCGAGTACGATCTTCAGGCATTGGATGAGCCCATTCAGGAGGACAAGCCTTCCGAAGGGGCCTCATTTTCCTCTGCAAGGTAAGCTCTGTCACTGTGGTGGAAGGTCCATGTGTACCCAGCAAGGCTTAGTTGGCAGAGAAATGGCCTCTTATGAGAGCATGCATGAGGCTCGGGGAATAAGGGATGGGGTGAAGGGAGGGGGTCCGGTGGGTTACTAGTAATATCAAGCTGCATAAGATACTTGCCTTCATTTGAATAGACATTCTCTTCTCTACCACTTGCATCTTCCTACTATTTTGCCACTATTGAGCCGTCCGGTGACTAACCATAACGATGTAGCGTATTGGTTTGACACCGGCATATGAGTTGCTGTGCAACTGCTTTTGATTCTCAACTTCCAAGGAACAGTCCAAGAAACTAATTCACCCCGAAAAATATAATTTATTATGCTTAGAGTGGCTTAAAAAAATATCTACTAAAGCCTTGCCTCAACTACGCTTGATGGAGATCAGATTTGATTGGTTTTGCGCAAGGGTGACGTCATCTCATCTCCATATACAATCGACAGGAGCGTCACCACGTTGGCGGATATCACTATGGAGATCGAATTAACGAATCAGGTTACTTCGCACGACTTGGCTCTTGTGAAGGCACAGGAGGGGGCGCCGATCACACAGATGCGAAGCCACACAAATACACACAAAGATGCGACAAGTCTCAGAGACACACCTGCTCTATGGACACACCACGTGCAAAATAGCAACCAAAAGCATTCCGAAACTTTGGGGGTGGGGGGGGAACTGATTTTGCTATAAGTTATTATGACAATAGTGCTGACCGAAAAAAAGTACTGTCCCCTGGAGTGTTTCGTCAGCAAAGGAAGAATGGTCATGGCCTCTGAGAGTGGAGGATGGCGCATTCTCTCTATTAGGTTTGTTCGATTCAGAAACGGTGCATGGCACCAAAAACGAAAAGGTGCAGGTGGTGCAAAGTTCAAGGGTACACTGCACCGCGGCGGCACCTTGCTTTGTACCCCATTAAGGGGGGAAGCGGGGATCAGATGGCGATTTTCGCGAAAAAAATCGATTTTTGAAAAGTACGCTTTTCAGAATCTACAGCATCATTTCTATCTTGTACTGAAATATTTCACCGAAAAACAAACTCTAAGCACTTAAAATAAATATATTTGTCGGTGCCGGCGTCCACAAATCCGCCCGAAATCGCGAAAAAGCCGCGAAGTTCAACGCGCGACTGCTCGGCTTTCCCGCCACGGAGCGCCGCCATTTTGGTATCGTTGGAAAGCCCGACTCTTTGACTCTTTGTCCCAGCCCTTCCCTTCCTTCCCTGCCAGCCAGCAAGCGCACAAAAAAAGAAAAACAGGAGAGTGGCAGCACGGAGCAGCCAATGGCTGCCGCGCCCCGATTGGCTCTGCGCCGCGGCTCATTGTAAGGCGCCTCCTCATTGGTCGACGCCGCGCCATAATGGCGGCCGAGGCAAGGAGCGCAAGGAGCGTCTGCTTTTGTCCGCTGCTGGGAAGCCTTTCTGGACTTTCCTTCTCTTGTGTTTCGAGGACGTCGGCCACGTGCAATGGATCCGCGCACGTTCGAAAAGAAGTACCGGACGAAGCATGCCTACGGGAAGCGGAAACGCAAGCCCGTCACAGCAAGGAAGAAGCGGCGATTGTCAGCAGGTGGTTCGGCCGAGCCGAGCGTCCGTTCAGAATCGGCGGAGTACGCGCCCAACGTGCTGTGCGATCTCTCGCCCAACGTGCTGCGGGATCTTGCGCCGAGTCGAGCACCAGCCAGCGATAGTGAGACGAACCATGATCTTTTGCCGTCGAAGCGCGGGCGCAGTGTTACTTCACCGGTGACGATCGACATGCCAGTGAGTCTCGCCGTACGCGAGCGTCCCGTCGCAAGTTCGTCCAGCACAGATTACGGAGTGAGCTTGCAGCGGTCATCGCCGCCCGACTGCAGAGCATCGGAGACGCGCTTCCGCGGTGTGTCGTTCAACGCCGAGATGTCTCCGCAGCCAACAACCGCCAGTGAAGGCAGTCCCATGCCATCGACGAGTTCCGGCGCTTCGACGGAGCTGCAACGCGGGCGCACGCTCGCTGCCGCGGATGCGCCGGCGGCCGACCTTGCCGCTCATCGCAGTGTTGACTGTTCGCCCAGTGAACGTCGCACTATTCAAGCTCACCTGGAAACACGATTTGTGTCCGCGGAAACTGCAGAACTGCAAGCGTCGAGAGTTCGCGAATCGCTTCGCGCGGTTTCAGCAACGGAGCGCAAGTTCGGGCTGACTGGCTCACAGGAAAATGCCATTCCCGCACCTCCAGAAGAGGAGTTTATGCTTGTTCAAGTTGCTGCTTTGAACTCGCTGATTGGTTCCCCGCTTTGCCCAACTTGTCAGCAGCCCGGCCTAGCAGTGCACCGCGAGACTGAACTGGGACTAGCTGTGAAGATGGTACTTTCATGCATTTCCTGTGGTAGTACCCTACAGTCTGAGTGGTCCTCACAAAGGAAGAGCGGCTCTAGAGCTTTCGAGGTCAACATCAGAGCTATGCAAGCAATAAAGAGCATTGGGAAAGGACCAACTGCTCTTAATGACTTCTGGGCCACCATGAATGTCTCGCATCGTGGGTTACACCACAAAACATATGATGGGCACCTCAAAAAGACTTTCAAGCCTGCCGCAGCGGCAGCTGCACACAACATCTTCACAGATGCTGTAGAGGCAGTGAAAAAGGTGTACACTGAAATGGAGACAACATTTTCAAAGAACATTACAGTAGTGTATGATGGCACATGGTTGACACGCGGCCACAGCTCCCATACCGGCGTAGGCTGTATAATTGATTTCCATACAGGGCTTGTGTTGGACTGCATAGTTCTGTCCAACTTCTGCCTTGGGTGCAGCCGACAGCCAGCAGAAAGTGACCCCAACTATGCTGAATGGAAGCAGCAACACCAGTGCCAGAAAAACACTGATGTGAATTCTGGAAGAATGGAGGTTGAGGCTGCACTACAGCTCTTCAGGCGCTCCTTGAGCAGAAATGATCTACGTTACACAAACATAGTTTGTGACGGGGACAGCCGCATGTTTCGCACTCTATGTGATGAAGAAGTTTATGGTTTTGTGCAGCTATCTAAAGAGGACTGCATAAATCATGTTAAAAAACGAATGGGGGCTGCACTTCGCTCTTTGGTGGCCAAGGCAAAGAAAGGAGAGCCACTAGGTGGAAAGGGGGGCCTGACACAGCAGCTCATCAAAAAACTGACAAACTACTATGGCCTTGCTCTGCGGAACCACTCGGAAGTCGAGGAAATGCAAAGGGCAGTAATGGCAACGTACTACCACATCACATCAACAGATGATGAGCCCCATCATGAGCTGTGTCCCCCTGGCCCCCTTAGCTGGTGCAACCACCGGTCAGCTGAGGCAGAAGGGCAGCCAGCACCAGCTCACAAGTACAAGCTTTCAGCTAAAGTTGCTGAAGCACTCCTGCCTGTGTACCAGCGCCTCTCAGACCCTCAGTTGCTGGCCCGGTGCAGAGGAGGCAAAACTCAAAACGCGGCTGAGAGTCTCCATTCAGTGATATGGTCACTAGTATCAAAAGACCAGCATGCCTCACTGTTTGCTGTGGAAACAGCAGTGCACGAGGCAATTTCAAAGTACAACTCGGGCAGTCTGAAAGCTTATTCAGACCTGTGCACAACATTGGGCCTGCGCCCTGGTGCCCTCTCTCTTCAGCGGGCTGTCGAGAAAGACTCCCAGCGAATGAAGAAGGCACACAAAGTCCATCTCCTGAAAGGACAGAGGGCTAAGAAGTCACCTGCTGCCAAGGACACCAAATTCTACAATGCAGGAGCATTCTAGACAGTGTGTGCCAGTATGGAACTTTGAGGCTTGTTTTCTCAAAAGTTTGTTTTGAGCTTATCACCTCGCTCGTGGAAAGCATAGCACGGCAATGGGAGCACGGATTTTAATCCTGTTTGTTTTGCTGCAATTGGTGAAGTGTGCCTTATGTCAAGACAGTCTCAGATTTACCATTTAGGCTCACCATTTTTTTATTACACAATAATTGGAGCATGATACATTCTAAACATAAAGAGAAGGTGCATACTATATCGTTTAGAAGAAGAGCAGAGAAATTTAAAAAGAAATTAAGAGAATCTTGACTTAGACTATACTTCTTAGTAACTATTAAAAACATTTACAGACCCATAACCCATTTTGCTGTCACGCTAGGCTTTCCACGAGCAAGCAACATGTGAGCAATATATAAATAATGATAAAATAAAAACTACTGAAGATATGATTGTGAAACTTTGCAGCTGTCTGTTTGATGCTATTTCGAACCTGTATGCCAAATTTCATCACTCTAAGATAAAAAATGAAAAAGTTAGTTCCGATCCCCTCATCCCCCCTTAAATCGAGCACGGGGGTGCAGGGTGCACCGTTGCATCTTGGTGAATTGAAGGCCTAGGTGCAATATACTGTTAATAGGTTCAGAAAGTGCAGAGAAACTTGGCTGAATCGAATAAACCTATTGAAAGTATGTGCCTCCCAATCTTGGAGGCTCTTAAGTGGGCCACTGGACACCAAGTCAGCCGAAAATCCAACATGGCGGCCTCCAAGATCGAGAAGCGTAGCTCGGAATGAGGAATTTAGTCCGGAAAATCTAACCTTGCGGCCTAAATTCATCGAAAAAAATCGGTCGCGAAAATGCATAAGCTTGTATGAGAACCCTGACGGTGCATTTATAAAGTCTGGAATATCCATCAAGTCCGAATTTTTAGAGTCCGAAAAATCTGTCCCCAAAGTGGCATCCAAAAATGATGCATCCAAAGTGGCATCATTCATTGTGCATAATGCAGAAAATGCAAAGCGTTCCCATGCAGTTCTTGCTGTTTCTTTCTTGCTTTGTGTTGATTGTGGAAATGTGCATTCTTTTTTTTTTTCGGTTGGAAACCAGTGGTGCTTTTGCAGCACTGTGTGCTTGTCGCATTCTGGTGATTGTCCAAGTAACCGGTGCACTGCCAAATAACTCCAAATTAACAAGAGCTTGATGCCATTGAATAATGCATATGCTTGGTGGTACCACAGGCAAGTCCGAAAAAGCTTTACTAATGAAGGAGGGTCAGCCTAATGGAAGTTTTACTACTTGGGGAACTGAAGTGCACATGGTGCATGCATGCAGATATGGATGACATGCTCATAACGTGATGTAACATGGTCCAGTGGCATCCATGGATGGTCCCTTGGGAGAGGCATCTTGGCCTTTACGAATAGTGCCACATGTCATCTTTATATATGTCAGTGGGTGAGGCCGACTGGCATACTGATTGAAACAAGACGGACTTGCAACATGTTATTTGTGCAGAGGATGTGGGTCATATTCTGTCCTTTTGATGGAGTTTTTTTACTAGCTTACCATTAAAATGGCAATATGTATATTAAACAAGCATTCATTTTCATGTCTCTTGGCTCACGCTTGTTGCTCTGCAGCAGTAGTTAGTTTTTTCAACTTGCTTACTATTTTTTCAGGGACGAAAAGGAAGCGAGTGATAAGCCTGAAGTCAAGGAAGAGTCGTCTCAGGTCAGTGTTGACTACTTGGCTTTCCTCTCTGTAAGGTCAGGGTTGTTTCTCTATGGCGCACAAGATTTTTGGACCTCAGATATTCCAAAACTCTGTGTATGCTTAAATTTGGCATATTAGGTTTGTGCATGCATCGAGAAACTCGAAAAGCACGGCAAGGATTTAATGTCGTCTTTCTTATGGGAACTTGAACTACATAACAGTCTGCATCCTAGCATTCTCTTGTGCACTGTAGTGCACGTGCACACTGATAATATTTTTAATTTAGCTGAAGCCTGGCATTGGAAAGAATGAGTTCCACATACTATTTTTTTTCCAGGGTTTTGTTTGGTGTGAACTGAATATGTTGAATAACGACCTTGCATCACTACAGGGAGGGGATGCACCATCTTCACCGACTCGCTCGGATGTGACTGCTGATGATGACAAGCGACACAAGAGGGCTGATGACGAGGAGGAGGACGAGGATGCCAAGTCAGATTCTAAGCAGTCGGGTGGCGGCCGCAAACGCAGCTACAGCTCGAGCAGCCAAAGCAGTTCCAGCTCAGACTCTGACTCGGATGACAGCGACAGTAAGTGGCAGCTCCATTCCAAGTTTAATATGCTTTGGATTAATTTTATTGTTGCAATCTTAGTGTAACAGTAAAACTAACAGTAAAACAAGTATCTGTTTTAGTTTTGTTGCTCATACCTTCATTGTTGTGTATTTATGTAAGCATTTGTACTAAGGTTGTTTGCTTTACTGTATACTGAAAAGCTAACAGCTGTTAGTTTATCTTTCTTTCTTTTTATCTTTATTTATTTCACGTTCCTTGTTTATTATTTGATTCTCTTTCTGTTCATATTTATGTAACAAAAAACATGTTTTTGCTCCACCATTGTTATCTGTACCGCCCCCCTCACGCAGTACTCCTTCTGGAGCCTGTGAGCTATATGAAACAAATAGATAAATAAACCTTGTTAATTCAAATTGCACCGGACAGGAAATAATTTCAAATTAAACGAACCTTGAATTATCAAGGGTATCAAGAAAACAGTAAACACATGCTTTCTACGGAATGAATCAGCAGATCCTGTTTTTATGTTGTACAATAGTAGTGCGGAAACTGCAGTTCTCTTCATCTTGTGACAGATTAGCGCTCGCAGCGGCAATAGCCTCACAACTGCCTTTGCAACGCAGCTGCGGTGCCTGTCTACATGCCTTTCGCTACCACGCTCACTTGCTGGTTATTTTTTCACCAATGAGCTGGTCGCTACGTCTGTTTATCACGATGTAGCCGGCGCTTTTTATCCTTGACAGCTTTCGCTAAGTACGTCCAAATTAATGAGAGTTTGATTTCATTAAATAATGCATATGTCTGCCAGCACCAGAGGACACATTGTTACGATCTGCCAGCGGGGTAGTGACCTTCTAGCCTCTCCTGCACCACTGCGATGAAATGCTTCGTGAAGCTAACAATGCGTCCCCCTCGGACAGATGTGTGGAAACAGCAAAGTGAGACACGTTTGGTGGATTGAGTATTGTTTGTTGGTTAACTGTCGTCGTCACGGACATTGGGGGCAAGAAACTTCTAGAAAAAGGTATCCTGCGGTATTTCCTCACGGACTCCGGAATATGCCACGGTCGTTTGACAAACGCTCCAGCTAACTGTTGCGCCATCCCAGGAACCAAGACACGCAAGCTTGAGTGAAGTGTGACAATCGCTCTCTACGAAGCTCCCCTCCTTTCTGTGTGTTAAGTAAAAAAAGGTGCGGGAGTGATTGTGTGAACCCTCACCCTCAGCGGTTACATCGGCGACTTTGGACGCTCCGATTTTACGAAGGTTGGGCGGCAGATTTCCTTGGTCTAGGGATCTAGGGAGGACAGAGGGGGGTTAAAGTAGACTCTTTCAGCTCCTCAGGGTGTTTCACTTCAGTCATGCCAGCCTGACGAGATGTAACATTCTCCACTTTTCATGTAGATATTGTAAATAGAGCCGGTATTCCTGATTGTCGATGAGAACACGTTCCTCCCTTCAACAACATCCTTAGTGTGACTGAGTCAGACGACGGCACGGGCCAGCTATGCCTTTTGACATGCCCGACCCCAACTCTTTCAGCATCCAAATTAATGAGGTTTCGCAGTTTCAACATTGATGTGCAAGCTGACATCCTTTGTTGAGGCGGTGCACAGTTGACAAAATGAATGCTGGTGCTTTAGGCCAGTCACTGAAACCTTTCTGCCTCGACCAGTCAACCATTCTTGCATTGTGCAGTTGATTTTCAGTGTTTCATATGTTCATAAAAAACAAAGTTATCAAGGTTACAACTGTCATTGAGGCAACTGTCACTCCAGTTCCACATAGTGACCTCTCATGTGAGGCCTCTGCATCCACTGTAGTAGAACTCGTTTCAGTCAAGGGCATAGTGGCGTGGGCTACTGGGCCATGATTTGAAAATCCAATCGCACCCTCCATACTTGCATCGTTCTCAGATGTACCAGTGTTTAAAGTCATGTTGTCCTGGCCAACTGTGCCTTGAACCTCAGAATCAAGATGTGGTAGATTTGACACTCATGATGCTTCATTCTGGTTTTGTGAATATGGAGCCCACACTTTGTCTGCAACTCTTTGCTGCACGCAAGGCACCTGTGTGTGCCTTGGTGGCCCCCAGGACCCATTGTGGCATCAACATTGCATCGGGAGCCCGTGCCTACAGCACCCGCACTTGGTGCCACCGCCACTCAGTGGTGGCTTTGTTTATAGCTGCTTCCAAAATAAGCCAAGTGATCTTTGCAATGGACCAAATCTAAAGCAAGGTTACCTCCAGTGTTGCACTGAAACTCCAGAGTTTGGGTAAACAATCCTCCAAAGAGATACAGTGGCAGGAGGTACCACATGCAGCTACTGGTAGGGCTTCAACCCCCGTTCACACCAAGGTAATTCAGAGACCTGCATGACAATGCAGGATTGGAGTTAAGACGATCATCATGCAGTTTGTGTTTGGCTACTTATATTACATTTATGGGGCATCATCTCTCAAGGAGCTGTCTTTATGTTGCTGGAACACAGGGAACCTTGTCAGGTGTTGGTACTGCTTTGTTTTTGCTTGTCTTGAAGGGCCCCTCACCAGGATCGCTATCTTGTACACATTTGAAAAGCCGACGTTCAGTTTCGCCTCATCTGATTGGCCTAGATCGACCTAGGCCCCGATATCGGCGCGACCTAGACAATTGCATGAGGCAAAACCAAATGTCGGCTTTTCAAATGCGTACAACATAGCGACGTAGGTTTGGCCATTTCGAACTGACAAGTGCAGTGCATAGAATGCACGCTAAGAATCATGCCTGCAAAGTATTACACGACTGCGCGCCGCAGGAACGGCTGAAATTTCAAACCAAACGCCAGTAGCCCTTCTCTTCGCAGGCACCGCGCTCCCAGTTGGAAAGTCGACGTATATCACATAAGTGCGCCTACGCACTTGGCAGTGCTGTGGTATCGCTCATAGTGACATGTGACTTTGAGAATTATTCAAAGCAGCATCAGTTATTTGTTTAATCTGTTGCTTCAGTAGACGAATTGAAGATTAGAGAAATAATAAGACCAACAAACCGAATGTCTGCGCATTCTTGTTTTACTTCGTACTGTAGCAAGAGCTTAATGTACTTTCCATTTTGTCTGCTTGTTCCCGCATTGTGCAGTTGCACGTGCCGAGATTGAAACTAATTTTCTACTGTGTCCCAGTGTGCGATCATGCTCTGTGATCCACTTGCATCTGCCTCAGTGTTCGTGTAGCACTGACTTATACCGCTAGTCCGGTGTTCTGGCGAAACAATAATCAGAATGTGCGCATAGTGAAAAGCTTGTCTCAGATGAAGACGCGCCGCGGCCACACTTCAAAGGAAGTCGTGAGGCCTTCGCCACTGGGAGCGCTAATTAGTCACGAGATCACAAGAATCGCAGCTTCCACACTGCCTTTGTGCAAAATAGAAACAGGCTTTGCTGATCCATTCAGTAAATTAATGCGTATTGACGCAGTAAGAATTTGTTTGTTTGTTTTCTTGATGCCCTCGATAATTCAACATTTGGTTAATTCTGACATTGTTTCCAGTCCCGTGAAATCCGAATTAACGAGCTAGTGCGGAGTATGAAGCCTGTAACATCCGTGGATGAGATAATTTCATCTTGGAAGATTAGCTCACCTTCCTCTGTGGCACATGGTCACGCCAGCGCTTCGCTACCATGCCTTTGCAACACCGGCCTGCTTGCTTGTCGTCGGCTGCCTACACTCATTGAAACCACCATGTAGAAAGTGTAGTTTTCTTGCTGCACTTCAGCTATAAAGAATGGCTTCGTGTAGGTGGGCAAAGCTACACTTTTCAGCACCAAGTTAAAAAAAATGGCAACTTCCTACATTAGCTACAGTCATGTAGCCATTGTAGGTAAAAAAAAATAACCCTATAGCCACATCCAACTTGCGCATTTTGAAGTGCTATCACACTAAGCACGAAGTGAAGTCTGCCAAGGCATCTAAGCAGGAACAGCCAGGAGTAAGCGTACGCTGGCAAGCATGCGTGTGGTCGGACTTTACATTTCACATGGTTCAAGGCTGCTATGAGTGGTCAAAACTAGTTGAAGTTAGCGAGACCCAACGGCCACGACACTGATAAGCAAAGTGGCCGAAGTCTATTTTCTACGTGGGTGGCCGTGACCGAGTGCGAGCTGACAATAGTCGGCTTCTTCCGTACGTGCGTAATCTAAAAATTCAAAAACACATTTTCGCCTACTTGAGCCTGTTTATTAAACTGTGTCAATAAATATACACGCGAGATGAAAGGGTGTTAACCGAGGGGCCCGATCTTTATTAATCATATCATGAGAAGCTAACAAACAGACACCAAGAACAACATAGGGGAAATTACTTGTACTTCCTAATTGAATTAAAGAAAATATAAATTAATGGCAATGAAAGTGAATGAAAAAACAACTTGCCGCAGGTGGGGAACGATTCCACGTCTTCGTATTACACATGCGATGTTCTAACCAATTGAGCTACTGCGGCGCCGTTTCCCCATCCACTTTCTTGGGTATTTATGTGTTACTACTGGAACTAACCTTGGGAGTGTTAGCCAGTGCCACCACTCACAAACCTTGGCGGCGGATGTGGAACATCCTTTCTGCCGCAGGTGTCACAAGTACGTGATCGTTCTGGGTGAAGACAACTGGTAAATAAACCCGCACATGCTACCTGAAGGCATGAGTGTTGCCGGATTGAGTTACCAATTGAGCTACCATGGCGGCAAACGGCGCTGTTTGGCTGAGATGTTCACAGCAGTGTATGCTATCTGCAGACAGTTTTTTTTTTTCTTTTCACCAAGCCCGAGGGGTGGTTCAGGATCACTTTAGGCTTGTGAAAATTGTATCACATTAATAAAAATATGGTATTTGTTTTGCAAATCTGTTGCCTTATGTGTATGTGCCTGCAGAGGATGCCTCTGACGATCAGGATTCTGGTGTTCCGGGTGAGGAGAGTGGTGGGGAGAGTAAGAAGGCCTCGAGGAAGAGCAAGAAAAAGTCCAAGAGGCTCAGCAGCTCTCCTCAGGCAAAGAAGGCCACCAAGGCCAAGGAGGAGAGGTCAGAGGATGGCAATGAGGAAGGCAGCAGCACCAAGGGCGAGCCAGAGGATGACGATGAGGATGGTAAGGCTCACTGCTGTGTCTTGAGACCTTCACACCAACCATCATTTGATTCGAGCGGTGGTAATTGTAATGTATGTGTGCAGTCACATCAATAGCTGTGAACGTTGCTCTGAGCATTTCACACACGTGCTATCCTGAAGAAAGCTGTCAGCCTTGATAGTTTTATCAAAACATCCTTCTTTTTGCTTTCCTTCTATCATTCGAGCAGTGTTCTTTCGCAGGGTCGCTGTTTTTGATTTCAATTTATTTCTTGCTGTTCGCTCAATTACTGTAGTTGTACAGATGCAAGTAATCTTTCTTTTTATTATTTTTAGAGTTTAACATAGCAATAGAGGCTGTTCTACACACACTGTTGTCAGCACAGTTGTCACATTGCTTAGCCTGCATTGGTTTGAAAAGGGTGTTCATAGGATGATGTGTGCATTCATTATCTTTACCTCTTCCTATAATTTTGTTCCCAACTCTTGCCACTTTTTCTGTAGATTGGCAATGCCTTTGGCCATCCCTCTTTGCTTTATCTCATTTATCATAATTCTCGCATAATGCTCACACTTCCTTTCGTGTAAAATTGATTTGAAGTTGGGGGTGCAGTAATTAGGCAGGGAAGATTTTCCAACAAGAATGTTACAGGTGTTGAATAGAAAAATGAGTGTCTGTAAATCAATCTTCTGACGTCAGCCACAGTAAGCTTGAAACGAAGTATTTCTTTCAAACAAAGCTTACATTTGTATGAGGAGTGCAGGTCCTGCACAAGGAGGAATAGATTGATTACTCATTTAATCGAGGAAATAAATTTTAATTTTTGATGGCCAATGTAGGAGCTGTGAGCAATGTGCAAGCGTGAGTATTATGCAAGTAAATACCCCCTTATTTACCAGGAGATCCTTCACGTGCTCCCAATGCACAGGACACTGCAGTTCTTGCATTTCGCCCCCATCGAGGTGCGACCGCCGAGTCCAGGATTTGATCCCGCGAACTCGTGCTTAGAAGTGAAACACCATAGCCTCTAAGCCACCGCGGTGGGTCAATGGACCTTGGAAATTCAATAATGAGTCAACATAGCAATACGTAAAAATACACCAGTGTACGTAGTCACATTTAATTTATCCAAGTCCCAGCGAGTGCAAGTGCAGCCTTTGACAACGTACTGATCTATAGCGTGCTGTGTCGTCACATCGCTTTTTGTATGTGCAATGTATGAAATGGGAAGAATGGTTTATTTCAAATCCTTATGGTCAAACCTGAACTACAGAAGCAGTTTTCTTCATCCTGATTGCTTAATTAGCTTCAGGTCAGTCGCTCAGGTCTGCCAGCAGTGGACCCCCTTATCGCAGAAGTTACGCAGAAATCATCTCTGCTGTTTACCAGTTCCCTCCGCTCTTCCTTGCAGGTCGCCCTGACTCTGTGACTGACATCAAGGGTAAGGGGGACGAAGAGGAGGACGAGTCCAAGGCCACAGTGGATGAGCAGGCCAAGAAGGGTGAGACTGGCCAGGGGGACGGGCCTAAGGCTGTCGAGAGCGAAGAGAAGAACCGGCCACGGCCCCTTCACCGGACTTGCTCCATCTTCCTGCGTAACCTGGCACCCACCATCACCAAGATGGAAGTGGAGGCGGTCAGTGCTTGTTACTGTAAACGAGAGGGAGCTTTATGCTTTTATGGTGCTTACTACAGTCCTGTTGATACTTATTTTGTTGGATGTGGAAAAAGCTGAGCTAGTTGGTTATAATTTAGCACATTGATCAGCATGGACAATGGGACATGTTTATACGAATATGTGTCGTATTCATATCACTTGTCTCATCATCTGCTGTGCTCTTTGCTGTGTGGAACGTACAAAATATGTTCTAAGAATGCACAGACAAAAAGAAAGAGTGCCTTCAGAAGTCCACCTTTGTTCACTCTGCAGGCATTGACCTAAAATCAAAACAAAAATGCATCATAGGTAGTGCAAGAAATGGGCTCTTTTTATCTGCACTTGCCTATTCGTTTTTTGCTTTACTACACTAATTAATATTTGTGCTGTTTGTATTGCTTGTCCTGTTGTCTGTTGCACTGTTTCAGGCAAAAAGAATGCAGAGGTCTAATGAAAGTGCCTTCAATACTCCACTGTTGTCCCCTCTGAAGGCTTGCCATCTGATTAGCTTTGTTCATGAGAATGAAGTCTCCTAGTAGTAACAGCATCAGCAATTATGAAAAACTTCTATTCAATATCATTCAGTTTGTTTTTGTTTTTTTTTTTTTTTTATAAAACCCGTTGCTAGGAGTTGGCCAGCATCCCTTGGCACCTAGCGGCTGCCTGAGCTTGACTGATGATTGCCCGTTGAACTTCTAGGTCCGAGCTGCGCATCAGAGCCTCCCAGGTGTCTGTTGTGTGCGTTCCACCTGATATCTGTGGGCATGTCCATAGCATGTGGACCATGCTTGCCATTTTTTCATAATGTTCGCATTTAGCTTCAAATTGGCCTGGGTAGAGTTTACTAAATATTAATGGATATGGGTAGGTTCCAACTTGTAATTTTTGCCAGATCGACTCTTCCTTTTTGCTGAGTTATTCCTTCCTCTTCCTTTTGCTGAGGGTATTCCTTCCTAAATAATCTGTAGTAATATGTGATTTCTTGGTAGGTGTTCATGCAATCCTTTTCTGACTATATGTCTTCTGTGGAATGGGGCATTGAGCCCACCCGGAAAGGAAGTCCTGAGGCGAACTCGTTTGCTCCTTCATTGCCCATGAGAGCCTAATGTGCTGGAGTCCACATTAGTAAAACCTGGTGCTCCATTGGGTTGTTTGTGAGGATTCTGACCGCCTCAGCTGAGATGTGTCCTCTGTTAAAATTGTTTATGGCGCTTTTGGAGTCGCAGATAATTACTTTGGTATTTTTGGGAGTAGCTGCCAACGCTATCGCTACTTGTTTTGCCATTGTAACCGACCTATTCCTGACCGTGCAGCACACGCGTGTGGTCATGCTCTCGTCAAACGCAACCACAATTTTGTCTCTCCTGCGACGGTATTCTGCAGCGTCAGGGTAGAGTACACCGGACTGTCCTCTGTATTTCTTCTGTAGCGCTTCGGCCCTGCTCTATCTCCTTTCCTTGTGAAACGCTGGGTTCATGTTCTTGGAAAGGGGGAGGAGTCGGATATTGTTTCTTATGTCCGGGGGAATATACTCTTGTGGGTCAGCTGTGTCTTCACAGGGGATTCCGAGTCTGTTCAGGATGTGTCTGCCCTTCTTGGTTGATGGTAGTCGTTGGTGTCGCTATCAACTCCTCTGGGGTGTTGGAGAGGCCTAGTTTCATAGGCATGTCTGTGGATGCACTTATGGGAAGTCCTAGGGCTGTTGTCATGCTTTTTCTAACGAGCACGTCTAGCTTGCCTTTCTCATCCCTGGTCACCTTTAAATACGGTACTGTGTACGTGATTCTGCTGATCACGAATGCTTTGACAAGCCCGGGGAGTTTGGCTTTTTTCATCCCCGAGTTCTTGTTTGCAATTCTGCATATAAGTCTTCTGATCTGTTGTGCACTGTCTAGTTGAGTTATTGTCTCATTATTTCTGCCACTGGCTTGAAGCCATAGACCCAGTATGCGGATGGTGTCCACTCTGCGGATTTCCTCCTCCTGCTCTAATTCGGATAGTCAGCTTTCAGTATTTTATCTGTGACCCTGGCGTGTGGAACGCAAAAAGTTTAAACTTTTCCGCCAGACATCTCGGGTCCTTGTCCAAGAGATAATCTTCAATCTCATCCACTGCCTTCTGCAGGGCTTTCTTAATTTGGCCGTTGTTGTCTCTTGTGTCTCTGGCTAAACAGAGGGTCACGTCGTCTGCAAATATGCTGTGATTTGTTTTCTTTTTTCTCGAGGCGTTCAGGGAGTCCTATGACGGCAGTGTGGAATAGTATAGGTGATAGGACTGACCCATTGTTTCTAAGGCTGATGCCGTCGAGTGAGCTTTGTTCAATTGTGATATTTGCTTTCCTGTCCATGAGAAAGTCCTTTATGTAGTTGTACATCTTATCCCCCACGTTAAGGCTTTGGAGGTTGTTTAGAATACAGAGTGTTTGACATTGTCAAAGGCCTTCGCAACGTCAAGTCCAACAATTACTCTGGTATCCCTTGCCTTGTTTTCTAAAATTTTATGTTTAAGTTGTAGCATAATGTTGCACGTTGGATGGAAGCCTGTGGATGGAAGCCTGTGTGGATGGAAGCCTGTCATGGTGTTTGGATAGTGCTCGTGATCGTCCACGTGTTTGTTCAGTCTTATTTGCACGACATGTTCCATGAGTTTTCCTATGCATGATGTGAGCGAGATAGGCCTCAGGTTTTCAAGGCTTAATTTCTTACCTGGTTTTGGGATTAGGATGATCTTAGCAAGCTTCCATTTTTTTAGCAACGAGGCCTGTGTCCCAGCATTCCCACATATATGTTGCGAGATTCATTACCGACCTATCATCCAGGTTTCTGAGCATCTTATTGTTCACTCTGTCTAGTCCAGCCACCCAACTTGTTTTGAGCCGCTTGATTTCAGCTCTGATCTTGGCTGTTGTAATTGGGGTGTCCAGGGCTGAGTTTTTAAGGCCCTAGTAGTGCAGGAGAGGCTCTGTTTCTTGTAGCGTTGTTTGAACTCCTCTATGAGTGCTTCTTCGGTGCCTTCGTATCGGTGCACGAGTCATTCCAATTGTTGGCTGTTGGTTTTTTTACTACCTTCCAGGTTTATCAGCTGTCGTAGTTGCAGTCATGTTTTGGCTGCTATAAAAGATGTTGACAACCAGCATGGGGGATGAAGGGTAATTGTGGAAGATTGTCGTTTTTGGGCTTCGCTGAGGCAAAATCAGCGGGGCGCTTAGTTAGTGGTTCAGGAGGCGCTCTTTGGTGGCAGAGAACCTGCGTCGCCACCCCGGGGCATCGTAAAATGTTGCACATGTGGTCTGGAAACGTGAGAAAGTGTGTGACGTTGGGAGCTCTTTGGCCCAGAAGCACGGACGAAGGCACGAACGGCTGCCCTCTTGCGCCCTGTCTGGGACGGACCAAGGGCAAAGCATCATTAAGGCACCAGTGGGCACGCCTTGGGGGCAAAGAGGCCACTTCAAAGCAAGGGGAATCTTGTGACCCGATGCCCGGTCCCTTGAAAGATGGGCTGGCATTGGAGACGCAATCCGTCTCTGTACTGACAGTTTTATGGGTCTGCTGGAGACTAACCACGCATTGTGAATCGGTGGGTACGCTTCGGCAGGGATGCCCTTTGCAGCATGCAGTGCACAATGTTTAATTAAGGCACGAGGACGGGGTGACGCAGATGGTCCTTTCCCCGTAAGTTTCTTGAAAACCTTGAGAGATTCTCCTGTGTATGTCACAGGGCAGGATGGTTTGGACTTTATTTGTTTATTTGTTGTTTGGCGGTTCCTTTCTCTCCCTCTATCTCTGTGAATGTTTCAAGGAACGCAGGGTGACAGAAAGAGTGACCAGTGAGTGACAGCCCAATTGACCCAATCAGGTCACTGGGTGTCGTGATTTGCAGTGAGGGGATTCGGCAGGAGCAACCGAAGGGTCAAAACCTGGCTCCTGCCCTCTCACGGAGGTTCCGGACGCAGGAAAGGTGCTCTGTACTTACGGCTCTGCTGAGTTAAGGAGTGTAACCAAAGGGTCTTGACGTACGAGCGCTGTTACGCACTATCGGCTATGCCGAGTTGATACGTCAGACTCACTGTAAATAGCTGTTGATGTAAATATTGTGTACATAAAGCCTATTCTCCAAGTGTAAATGTCTATGGCATCCCATCTCTGATGGAAGAGGAGAAGTGATGACAACAGCAGCTGAAGAGAAGTTTCTCTACCATGTAAGCTGGTAAAGCCAGCTTGGAGCACTCTGTGCTATGAGTAAGAAGGTAGAAACTTTAGTGCGGCTCCTATCTTCCCTTCCACCTGGTTGCAAATGGTCTCCTAATTCTGCTTCCTGAGATTAAGAGTATGCTGCTCTATGTCTCTATTGAGTGGGGCGAGCTTTTTCCTTAGCAATCTGTCCAATTTGAAGTTTTTGATTGCTTCTACCAATTGTTTTCTTTTTTTTTCGCTTCCAGCAGACGCTTATGGATAACTTCCATCTCCTCTTCGTCCAGGGTCTCTTCAGTTGTGTCTTCTATGTCTTGTAGGAGCTCCTTGGCGCAGGACCTTATATCTGAGAGCCCATTCGGCTCACTTCTGTTTTGTCGGAAAGCGTCCCAGTTTGTGATTCCATGCTTTCGCTTCCTACGTCTAATGGGTTCTCCTTTAATGACCATTTCGATTATGTTGTGGTCACTTCCCAAGTCCTCCTGTGTTTTGCACCAGGTGACTTCGACATCTTCGCTTACTAGGGATAGGTCTGGTGACATGTCAACTGATACACTGTTCCTCCCTTGCCTGATTGGAAAGCAGGGGTCAGTAAGGAGGAAGAGTCTGTGTCGTATTTCTTACCATAACGAATGTCCCTTGATTGTTTCTTGTATCTCCACGCTGGGTGGCGTGCATTGAAGTCTCCCACAATTATGAGGGGGTTTCTTTGCGCTATATGCCGGGTCTTCAGAAATAATACGCTGAACTTGACTTTGTACTGCCTTGGAGAACTGTACACACTGAGTACAAAAAGGCTGTCTTTCTTCTTATGCGGGACTATCTCAACGAGAACATGATCAAAGCTATCAATTCCAGTCTCGTGCTGCACGGCTGTTACATTTCCGGCTGTTACAGTGTTACTGTGTGCGTGTTTGCGCCTTCGTTCTTACAGGTTCTATGGCCTGATAGTTTGGATTGGGGACCAGCTTCGTGCAAAGCTATAATCTCGGGACGGTCCTTATTAACGAGGAGCTGCTGGAGTACAGCCCTTTTACAGCCGTATCTCCGGCAATTCCATTGCCACAAAGTGATTCTGGAGTAGTTGGCCGGGATCACCATATTTATTAATGTGTTACTCTATCTCCCGAATCCCAGCTTCCACCTGCATAAACCTGGCACTCAATGCCTCTGTTTTGTCGTTCGTGGCCTTAGCCGTGTTCCAAGATGGCATCGCCATCTGCACCGACGTCTTTGTCAACTGTCCACGTCAACGTCTTGTACCTTCGGTCGATTTTAGTGAGCCATTAGATTTATACCAGCAGTTTATGGGATGGGAACTATGAAGTTCCCCATTCAGTGTCGCCAACTGCTCTAGAGGGCAGTTGATGACACACCCTTTAGTGTACGGGTGTGCGAATATTGAATAGTATATTTCAAATAGAATATTCAATAAAATCACAAAAATAAAGGCAAATATCATATTGAATATCAGAAAAATTTTCACAATATCTAATGCTTACAAATTTTGAGCAAGAATGTATGGTGCCACACATGCCCGAGAGCCTCCTAGCATTGCATAACAAGAATGTTGCAAGCTGTAGGTAACTTAGGTACATAGAAATCGAGATATATATAGTGTGGTCTACTCTTATTAAAGGGAACACCAATTCAGTATGCCAGCACTGACTTATAGCTCAGTTCTAACACATGAAGGTCTGGAAAATATTCTTTTTTTTATCAGTGGAATTTCTGTTCCATCTTTTTTTCTCTGAAACTAACGAATTAATGACGTTCTATTGTACTGAATACTAATGAGCTTCTCAATTTAATAATGAACCAGTGTTTTACGGCAATCGTTTATTCATTGCACAGAAAGTTTTTCTTTCCAATTCTTAAAATACATAAGGGTTAAACCAACTTTACGCCAGTTAGGTTATCATAAGGCCAATCTGCGTGACAAATGAAAGGACCGTGCATCATGTGACTCGGTCACTGTTCCAGTGCACAGCCAATGCAGACAATTAAGGGTAGGCACCGCCCATGTCGTTGCATTGTCAGGGTCGGCGTGATTTGCCACCTGTCAAAGAATCCGAAATCTGGAGGGTCACGGCAAATTTGTGCGGTGCTCATTAACCTCACCTCCTTTCTCCTTGTTCATTCCCTGTCTCTCGCTTTCGTTTGCAAAAAGGTTTTTTACTTTCCGAATGTTGCATGGCTGCTGCGAATGGATCTGCTCCGATTCCACACCAAACTGTAATACTAGTTGCCAATGCCCGATGAAGCAGAACTGATTAGGCCCAATGGCCGAGGCAGCGTGGCCGTGACGAAAATTCGCCGCTGGCTGATGTGGTAATGGGCTGCAAGCCATTGCAGAATGCTTGCTGCTGATATGTTTGTGCAGCTGGTCATCAGTAATCGACGGCTGTTAATGCTACTTGAAGTTCATCACTGTGTATCCAACACTATCTGTGTGCCTATGGGCGGCTAATCTGCCCGATCTTCGCACTTTCGTGCTGCTTTTGTTGCCATTCCCTCCGTCCGTGTCCCATTATCATTTCGATCGGTCTGTCGACCTGGACTAAGCTTGTACTGACAGAAGCGGCCCTGGCCTACGAGGCACCGCTCTGCGAATTGTGCTGTTCAGGCGCTGCGATCCCCGCGCCGGGCTGACATCAGGGAGTGCTCGCAGTGACTAAGCCCACTACTGTGTCAGCCGGGTTGGCCCATCCATGACATGCCCGGCACTCCTTTTGTGTCGAAAACGAAATGAAATGTTTGATTTGGTGAGCCCAAGGGTCCCCGCGGTGCATGTGACATGTGGTACTGTGCGCGTCTCTACCACGAATATATCGGATAATATATATTCGATTTGCAAATCGAATTATTAGCAAGTTCACTATTCTATTCGATTCAGTGATACTCGAGTATTCGCACGTCCCTACTTTAGTGTGACACCCTTGTGCCAAGACTCTCAGCAGGAGTAGCCATATGCAAAGTACATTCATGTTAGCAGTGCTCTAGTGATGGTGAGCTGGGCACCACTTCGTTAAATATTGAACAACTAAGGAAGTGATGGGACTTGTGCTGAACACACAGTTGCACATGATTTACGCAGTTTGTCGAGTGTGTGCTAATGAATGCCTGCTGGAACTTCCGAACACAATAATAAGCAGAAAAAACAGGAACAAATATTGAATTAATCTATTTATTTCTCAAGTTCTCTCGTTCTAAGCTACACAAAGGACAACAGATTTTGTCATCACATCATCTAGCTGAGTCAGCTGAACCTTTCCTTGTGTTAGTATACTCGGCAGGCGCACCTTTTAGATTCTGTTCATCAGGCGTATTTGTCATTTCACAAGTGTGCCACCATTAAGCAAATGTTCCTATTAACAATCCGGTGTGCTTAAAAGGGACACTAAATCAGTTTACACTGATACAGTGTTCTTTAAAAACTCCATTTTCATTAATTTTGTGGTAAGAAGTTCATTACTGGAAGGGAAAATGAATGGACAACTTTCTGTTTCTTAAATTTCGTGCCGGAACCTTAGTGCCAGGATGTCACTGTGACATGAGTTTTAAAGTAGTTTCTCAACTTTTGGCTGTTGTGGCATGGTAAACATTCCATTATAACCTAGCGAAGTTCAGTCTTTAGCTCTCATTAAATGAAATGTGGTCTATTTTTACCAATAAAAATATTAACTAGGCCCAAGCAGATTCTATCAAAATCTATGGCATCACGACAAATTAGTACAAGTTTTCCAAACAGCCTTGCCACCGATCTTTCATTTTTTTTGTGTGTGCGTTTTCTGGCTTATGCAACCCCCTGTTATGATAAGAGTGGCTTTTTTGGTAATATAGAAGCGTAACCTAATAATTTTTCTTTTAGCATCCCTGGCAGCAGTGAATTTGACCAAAACCAGGATGCCCTTTCATAGAGAACTGTTTATGGCCATGTTTCCCAGTCTGTGTGTTGTTGCAGATGTGCAAGCGTTACCCTGGCTTCCTGCGGGTGGCCATTGCGGACCCCCAGCCTGAGCGCCGTTTTTTTCGTCGGGGCTGGGTGACGTTTGAGCGCACCGTCAACATTAAGGAGATCTGCTGGAATCTTAACAACATTAGGGTGAGCATTGCTGTCAGTGGACAATTAATCACTAGTAGGACTGGGTGAATGATCGACTAACCATCCGATTAAACAAATAATACTTGAATCGTCATAAATTTTTCGAGCACTAGTACAGTGATAACTTGTCAGTTCGAACCTGCTAAATTCGAACTTTTGATTTATTCGAACTGACGCTGTGGTCCTGTCAAAATCATGTGTACTTCAATGTGCAGAAATGGCCAGTAATGCGAATGCATAAGTGCTTGTGATGCTTATTCCAAACATACCTGCCGCTGAACATATTCTCAGTAGTGCCAACTCCCACAGCGGCACTTCCGGCCCGGCAGTGTGTGCCGGCTGCTGCTCCCGTCTCCCATTGCAAGTACCATATATAGGAACACCCAAATTCGGAAATTTAATAATAAAGTTGGGGTGTGCGTTATATGCAAATTTTGTCTTGAGGTGGGGCGAGACAGCAGCGAGAATTTCGCCTAGAGGTCTGGCTTCTGTGCTTCATAGGCACCGGTGAGAATGACGAAAGCAGAGTCAGCGCCATTGCTGACAGTGGCTAAGGTTTTCATTTAAAAACATGGCACCGAACAGCCAGAAGCTTGGTAGCGAATGTCAAAGCAGCTAAGCCTAACTTTGCTGAGCATACTATGGCAATGAGGATTGTGGCTGGCTACGACAGCCAGCAGATCATTGTGCGAGAGTGCTTGTTCGAGGCTTCTAGACAATCAAAATGGTGGTTCTAGACAATCAATTGGCATTGGTGGTTTCAGACCTGCAGTCAGGGCAAAAAGTCTGAAAAATTGGACGACAAAGGATTTCGGCACCCGACGTCCTCATGCATTGGCTCTATGGGTCCGTAATGGCGCCGTGAAGGCATTTGAATCATCAGGCATGTCCAACTAACCGGTTGTTGATGAACTGTACCCTCACTGTAGCTGAACTTGTGATTGTGTCTCAGTGAGCGCAATATGTTCGATGTATGTCCACTCAAGCAAGGTGTCACTTTGGGCATGCTGCCTTAACATTTTTCTTAGGGAGCACCAAGGTGCGATCAGGAATTCAGCAGGCTCGAATCTGGCTGTGCATTGTTGACTTGTCCATGCAAACCTTTGTTCGAAAAAAACCGAAATAGTGTATAAAAATGGAAATCAAATCAACCGCGAGATTATGGAAGCCCACATGCATGTCAACTCGAGCGCATGCGTCAGCCCATAGGATTCAATGCATTTCGTACCACTCGATCACGAAATGTCGCTGTGCTACAATTGCGCATCAAGAAAATTTGCCGGAACGTAACCCTGCATATTATCTACTCGTGGAAGGCTAGCAGGATGCAAAATGTGCGCAAATGCGATTGCTTTGCACTAAAATGGCTTAAAATACCAACATATAACACTTGCATAGGGGCCACCATTTTCGTTTACAAAACCACCCAGTGCTGAAAGCAATCGTATGTGCCGGAAACACGTCATGGCTGCCATCTTGTTTGTTGATCGCCTGTTTGAAGCAGCACACATGTAGCTACTGACATGTGACGACGGTTCTTGCACATGTAGTGCAGTGCAAAAATGCAGCAAGAACAAGGAAATCCATGTCCCACCGACGTGGAATTGTTTATGGCGCTTAAGATGGTGATCGCAGCATGCAGTGCCACGCATCGGGCTGTGATTGGGCAATCGTCCGGGAATATGCATCCCTTGCTTCAGGAATGCTGGTTTTGATGCCACCCGACAGGCATTGCGTGCGTATTCTGCGCCGGACGTAGATTTGCGCGAAGGGGCCATAATCTCATTCGATTGCCTTCGGGTATACGTGATACGATCACTTCTGCGCCAAGTACCGAATGCGTCAGCACCTACGGGCAACAGTGCGTGCTGGAGAAATGCTGCTATGTGTGTGGAGCACTATTGCTCTGCATCTGGTGCCGAGTTAAGTGATGGCATCTTCGAAAGTAATTGACTGAGAATACTGCTCCGTGGCAGTGCTGCCACTGCTGATCAATGCATGCGGCGCACTGTCGGCGGTGCAGTTCTATATCCTTGAGCAAAGCTTGCCAAAGTAGGCTTACAGAATTTTGACTGTAAAGTGCTGTCTCATCTATCTGTCCTGTCTCATTTCGCAACAACGAAATTCTCGAAAGCAAATTCTTTTGTGTTCCTTGCCGATTTCATTATTGCGAGGTTCAGTTGTATGTACAAAAATCATCTGTTTTAATTTTTAGTTCATGTATGTAAATCTACAAGTACAATCAATTGCTTAATTACCGTATTTACTCGCATAACGATCGCACTTTTTTGTCAGAAAAATTGATGCAAAATCAGAGGTGCAATCATTACGTGGGTTAAATTTCCCGCGAAAAGAAAAGAAAGTTTTTTTCGTCCCGCGTTTGCTGCGGGACACCAAAACAAAAATGGCGGCCGGCGGAGCAAGCCGAACGCGATTTTTCTTTCTTTTCGCGAGTACATTACGTGCATTGAAACAGTTTCTTCCGCATCGGTAATGAATAATATCGTTAATATCGGCAAGTTTGTGGCAATAACATAGCAATGTTCACTTTGAGGGGACAGAAACAGATGGGCCCACTTAGCTGCCAGTGACATAGAAACACATGGCCGGCATGCTGCGGAAACCGCGACATCTGCTTCCTATCCTAATACGGCACGTTTCCGCTAAGGGTGGGCAAATATCTTAGATGTGTTACAAGTGTCGGCGCATGAATAGGGTACACCTTTTAACGTATCAGTGTATACGTGGCTACTATCGTTGCCGCTTGCGATTTGTTGCGTGCCCACGAGTGCAGATGAGAAGAATCGAAAGGCACCTTTTTTGTTGTTGTTGACCACAACCATTATAAAGCCTACACATAATAAAGGCAAGTTTGGTTGCAGCTTTTCTTTAGTCATGGAAGTGCGGAAAGTGATGAAAGTAATGAAATGAGACATCTACTTAATAATGTTTGGTGCATGCAGACCGCTTGGTTTGTCTTGAAGAGTTGTTCACGTAGCATTCGACAGATGGTAAGTGCGATCATTATTTGCTAGACTTGGCACACGACATATCGCTGCGGCAAGTTCGGGGCGCGATCATTACACGGGAAATTTTAAAAATCGAATTTGGACGACAAAATTCAGGGGTGCGATCATTACTCGAGTGCGATCATTATGCGAGTAAATACGGTAATCAATTGCAAGGTCCTGATTGAGTAACATTTTTAATTACCTATCCCTAGCCAGTAGTTATTTTTTACCTACCCCGCATAGCCTGCCGTAGAGCAGCAGTGGCTGTGTTCTACTGCTTAGCACAATGTGTGAGTCTTGAAGCCTGACCGTGGGAAGCATACCTTCATAGGGAGAGCATGCAAAAATGGTTGCAACTCGAACAACTCACATTAACTATAGTTATAGAAATTGCTGTGAGCCATCTATCAGATCATCAGCTGGTAGGATGTTGCCAGTCATTTTAGTTGTGGTGCAACAATGGTATGTGACAACCTCATCACATTCGAGTTGGTGAGTTGAGCCTGGGGACAAAGAGATGAAACAACTTTTCCCTTCGTTCTGTGGCTGCCGAGTTCATGGCAGCATATGTTGCAATGTCCAAGGTTTATATACCGCACAGCATGCCAACCTTAGTGCAGAATGGCACTGCTTTTTGATGAGACCGGATACAGTAAACAGCACACACATAAACATTGCAAAAGAATGCAGTTGGGAAAAATTTTAGCTGGCACATCAGTACATTTTGCTTTGAATTTTGAGTCCTTGTTTCTAGAAACTCAGACTAGGTGCAGTTTTTAGCAAATGATTAATTTTTATGCTCTACCTGACTTCACTTTTGCAATAACAGCATCCCCACTAAGGTTACAAATTGAAAGTTGATTAGTGAAAATTTGTAACTAATTGGTGTTGTCACAGAGCTTGTGATATCCATTACAGCTATGAATCTTGGTAAGCAAAAATTAAAATTTTGTCTTATTTACTGTTTTTAATCACGAGAGGAAGTTGCATAAATACAGAGTATAAAAATTTTGCTTGGGTGGATTACAGTTTGATGCCCTGTGTGTCATTCTTTTCAGAACTTGTCATCAGCTTAGCACTGCTGTTTTCATTCTTTTGCTGCTTTTGAGATAAAGGCGGTGTTTTGGCTTACTGCAGTTACGTGACTGTGAATTGGGTGCCATTGTGAACCGGGACCTGAGTCGACGAATCCGGTCAGTAAATGGCATAGCCTCTCACAAGCAAGTGATCCGCTCTGACATCAAGCTAGCCGCCCGTATCGTACACAACCTAGACAACCAGCGAAGCCTCTGGATCCAGACTGAAGCTGGCACTGAGCCAGCTGGTAATGCTGCTGCTACGGACCAGCTGCCTCCTATTGAGGTTTGTCATCTTCATTGACACCACTTTGTGTGCCCTGACTACAGCAGGTCTCTGATATGGCCCGTTGTGCAAACTGTTCCTTGTTAATGTGATATAGTTTCAAGAGGTGGTGGAACCATTTGGCCTGTTTCTGTCGTGATCATAACTATTGGTTCAATGGGATGTCAGGGACAGTGTTGCCTTGTACATATTGTGATATTTCAGATTGAGCAGGGATTATGATCTCAACATTGTGCACTTCTGTGACCAATTCAGTGCCATAGCCTAATGTTGCTTTATGTTGCTATAGGAGCTATGGGCACAATGAGTAAGATCTCATGCTTTTGCATCCAAACAGCAGCCATCCTCCTAATAAGTTTTAGCTGATTACAGAGGGGTTTTGGAAAAGGACGACTTCCTGTAATTTGAGTAAAAGCAATTTTTGAACTGTCCAGAGACAATATCAAATGTCTTGGCTGATCTATGTAAACTTTGCTTGCTTTTGCCAAATCCCGGGTCTCTGGTGTACTGTGATGCATCTTTCTCTAAGTTGAATTTTCTTTCTGTTTTGTGCCTTCTCACAGCTGGTAAAGTAAGGCTGGCCTTACTGTGCTTGTTGCACAATATTTTTTGGTGCCCGTGGTTGGTCTCCATTCATGCATGCGTTTACACATTGCAGGGCTTCGGCGTGTCCTCGAAAAATCCTCTGTTGAAGAACATCACCGACTACCTGATTGAGGAGGCGTCAGCAGAGGAGGAGGAACTTCTGGGGGGCTCCGCAGACAGGGAAGAAAATGCAGATGCGGAGGACCCCTCGGCACCTGGTGGTACCAACAGCGAGAAGGATGAAATGCTAATAAAGGTAGGAGTGGCATCAAAAGCTGCAGGTTACATGTGAATGCAATAACTGTTCTTTCATATTGTTGTCAGTAGCTTGGTTTATGAACACTTGATAGGAACACCTACATCGCTGCCAGTGTTCTAAGCCCCTCTGGTCACAACTATGGCTCTCCTGCACTGCAGAAACATACCAAGGAATGCATATGTGATGGTGTAGTGAGCCTGACGTAGTTGTAGAGGTGCCGTTACAGCTTTGGGGCCACCGAAAGGGAAACCAACTGCTCTTGCAAGCAAACCCGTTCAGCCATTTCCCATTCCTTGCGGCATTTGAACAAAGACGCATTACCATATGTGTCTTCATTTTGTGTCCTTGCATGAATCCAGAAGCGGACTCTGCACCTATGCAATTAAACACAACACCTCGAATGATTGCAAACACTTCAATGAGGAGAAGCCTTCTGACTCCACAGCTGTTGCCAGTAAAATTAGCTCACATGACATGCGAAGAATTACAGTTGTTTTAATTCTTTTTGCAGTTCTGTGCTTCATGTGATGAGTTATGTTTATTTCTTAGCAGTATGGTGCTGCCAACCTATGGCCAAAGTACTAGTATGCTGTCACAAAGTTGAACAATCTCATAGTTACAATCTGGATACCAAAATTTTACTTTAACAGAAGATTTGTGACAGGATTGCTTAACTGTTAAAGTACCCCTAAAACAACTCTTATGTTGGGAAACATTTTAAATAAACTTGCATATATTGTCCAAAATGCCATTATAATGATCTTTGGCGAACATGTATGTTGTGCAAAGTAGATGAAGAAAGCCATGGAGCATTACGGGAGTGCAATAAAAAAAAGAGTGTAAACGAAAACGTAGACTCATCATCAATCCTGACAATCATCTCATTGTTTTTTGGTATGAATGTACTTTCTGCAGCCAGAAATAAAGGTTAGCAAATTCTAATTTTCCTTGATGCGGAATAATGGCGTTGTGGGAATACAGTAGAATCTCGAAGATATGATTATGGTTGGTCTGAATTTCGCGATGATACGAATTTCGAAAATCTTTCGGACAGACTACTTTGTATAGAATATGCTATGATTCAGCATTACATGAATAGTTTCTCTAGCCTTCGTAGATGATGCGAATGGGCCAATGACCGACGCACATGAGCAGGACGACGCGGCTGGTCTCGGAGGGGAGAGTAGCCGCCGTGGCTAATGTGCGGCTGCTGGTCCTTTTCGCACCACTTCCTTTCACCTCCAGTCTGTGCCGCCAATAGTGTAGCATGCACAGTGCACTCAGCATGAAACCTGACAAGGCTACGTCACCCATTTCCTGGCAGCTCATTGGCATACGCTAGCTCTTTTCTTTTTCCCCTTTTTTTCTTTTCTTCTCTTCGTTTTTTTTATTTATTTTTTTTTTTTTTTTTTTTTGGTTACGCCAGTTTCTTTTTTTCTCCCTTTTCGCACAGGGCAACCCGATCTGAAAGCGAAAGTCGAACCGCTATCGCCATCACAGGCTGCTGCCGCTGCCTTGTGCGTTTTGCGTAATTGTAAGAGTGCTGCCACGTGGACCACCTAAACATGATGGGCGCAAGCCAAGTGCACGCAGGAAGACCGAATTGTTCGCTGTTCGACGTGTCACGGAAACGGAAGGACCTTTCTTTTAAGGCGAAAATTTAAATCCTCTAGAAGGTCAACGAAAACCCAAAGAAAAAAATGTTGATTTGGCAAAGGAGTTAGGCATAGCACTGTTGATACTCAGCACCATTGCTGGGCAGCGAGACATTGTGTTGAAGAATGCCCAGCACTTTGGTGTGAACGTCAAGCGGGCAAGGACAGCTACACACGTAAAGCAGGAAGAGGCCCTGCTGATGTGGTTTCATAAGGTTACTGCAGCTGGCGTCAACGTGGATGGCAAGGTGCTACGCGAAAAGGCAGACAACATTGCGCTTTCCCTTGGAATTGAAAATTTCAAAGTTTCAGGGGGATGGCTGTATTGTTTTAAAGAAAGACACGGACTTGTATATAGAGTTGAATACGGTAAAGGAAAGAAAGTGGATGAGTCAGCTGTCAAAACCTGGCTGAACATACTGCCGGTGCTGATTTCGGACTGCGCACCGTGCAACGTATTTAATGTTGACGAGGCGGGCCTCTTTTTCAACTTGCAATCAGAGAGGAGCTTGTGTGTGAAAGGCCAGGCTTGCCAGGGCGGCTAAAAAAAGTAAGCAAAGGGTTACCGTGCTTCTTTGCATGAATGCTGACGGCCCAGAGAAAATGCAGCTTACCGTCATAGGCAAGTCTAAACAGCCGAGGTGCTTCCGATTGGCAGGATGTTTACCTTGCTTGTACAAGGGGAACAAAAAAGTGTGGATGACCGTGGATCTTTTCCGCAAGTTTCTCACGATCCTGGATCGGAAAATTGCAGCAATGAACCGAAAGATTTTGCTTTTTGTAGACCAGTGTTCGGCCCATCCAAAGGAAACAACCTTCAGCAGCGTCACCATAAGCTTACTGCCTGCGAACACTACGAGCCATCTGCAGCCACTGGACGCAGAAGTAATTCAGAACGTGAAGCATCACTTCAAAGGACTTTTAGTGAGCAAAAATTGATCGCTAAGATAAAAATTTGCGGATCAATCTACTCGATGCGTTGTATTTCTTGGCCATATCTTGGGACAGTGTGACCTCTGATCCAAACGCGGACTGTTTTTGCAAATGTGGATTTAGCAGGGGCCAGATATGGCTCCAACAGGAGATAATCAAGAGCTTCGTGAGGACTTGGTGATTGAAGGCTGGGAGAGTCTGGAAACTCAAGCTTCTGCTCAAGAGTTCGTCACCGCGAAGAACAACATTGCGACCTGCGGGTTGAGGTCCATTGAAGACTTGGTCGACAAAGTAGATGCGATCGATACTGACAGCGATGGGGAAGACGCCGACGTGTGTGACCAACCGCTGTCATTGTCAGAAACCGTTCATGCTCTTGGCGTTCTGTGCAGCACTATAATTGCCGGCAGCATGAGCGACGAAACCGCTGCACGACTTTATGCATTTTAGGCGCGTCTTGTCAGGAAGGTGCAAACGAACATCATGGACTTTTCTGCCCAGAAGTAGTTGTGCCCTATAAATATTGTGTTCATTTTCATGTTCAGCTTGCTTGTTTTGGATGATATGAATTTGGGATGATACTAATATTTTACCTGCTCCTGAGGAATTTCTATCATCGAGATTCTACTGTAATAGGATGGGGCTGCGTGCATTACCGCATCTTTGTTACTCTAAGCTGCGAATTTATTATTGTGTTAGTGAGCTCAGCACTCTTCTTTCAGTGACCTCAGCACGCTCTTCTTTCAGGTGTTGGACCGTCTCCTGGTGTACCTGCGAGTGGTGCACTCTGTGGACTACTACAACCACAGCGAGTACGCCAGTGAAGACGAGATGCCCAACCGATGTGGCATCATGCATGCCCGAGGGTCGCCACCTTCTGGCAAGGTCACACCACAGGAGGGTAAGGCAACAGCACCAGCGCATGCCCCACAACTTCTGAAGGGACATGAAAGGGAAACACTGAAACAGCTTAGGCTGATGACAAATGCTTTGAGAACTCTTATTTTCATTAATTTTCTGGAGAGATTGATTACTAGAAGAGAAAGGCCTACCTTCAATGTGCGTTTAAACCCCAGCACCAGTGCATCAATGGAGCATCATTAGATTTAAGTTTCTCTCTTTATTTTTTTAATATGTATACTGCCCATTGTGGCTCAGTGAAAATTACAGTAAAAGCTTGTTAATTCACAACTCATTAGCTCGAAATTTTGGATAATTCGAAGTAGCCACCGCAGTCCGTCCAACAATGTATTGAAAGCAATATGTAACACATCCTGCTAATTCACACCTAAATCCACACGGCCACCGATTATTCGAACTCCGCACCATCGTGGATGGGGAGAGTGCTAGTGTGTGGGAGCACGTTGGTGACGCTGGCATTGCTGCGCGGGCTGCGCAGCATTGTTTTTTCCATCTGTGGCCCTTTGTTTAGGCTTGACTGGAGAGAGACACGTTTGCACCTGGTCATAGCATGGCCAGTGCCTCTGCTGCAGGTCGCTTCTCTCCCGGGAAGTTCCGTATAAAGCTGAAGGGCGATAAAATCGTTGCCGTGCACCATATGTTGTATGTGCGAGAGAAAACATGCGAGGGTGAGCCAGCAAACGCTGCTCAATCTCACGTTTTCGAGCGAAGAAGGATGGGGCGAATGATGTGCCCTCTCCTGTCGCACGTGTGAGGCACGGTGGTGAGGCGGAGGGAGGGGGAGGGGATGCTTTTCTCCGGTGGCTGCGGTACGCCCATGTGGACGTGCCGTATCTTGAAAGCGATCTGCGGCGTGGCCAAAGTGCGCGCCTGCATGGGCCTCATCTTCAAAGCTATCTGCGATGTTTGCAGAGTGCTCATAGTGCCAGCAGCTTCGTATGCGATGTGCTTTCAATGTTCGCATTATGCGAGAGCTGTACAAAGGTCAATTCGCTCGCTGCTACTACCGCTATTCCTTACTCCAGCATTTTTCAGAGTTTCCGCAGTCATCGAGCAAAATGTGTTCATGTTTACCTGTGCGCACGGGACACCGTACTTGTTAATTTAGTTAGTAAGCGAATGTTTACAAATTTATAAAACCCATAAATATACTATCCTTACTTCATATAGATAGTTGGCACAGACGTACGTCATTGCGGCCGCCATCTTTAGGTATTAGCAAGTCAAAAGGAGTGCAATCAAGAAACGTGACGGCATGACAGTACGATGGGCCCATCTTGTGTCGAACAACAAAGCAATACCAGGGATAAACCGGGTAAAAACAGTCACCGTCAATAAGCAAAACAATGTGCGTGTCACAATACAATGTACTGATGTCATCGTGGCCGCCATGTTTGGGTACTAGCACCGTGAGAGCTGCGTCTGTGACGTCACATTAAAACTATCTATAGCTATCTACTAATTCACTATTGCAATTGATGCTTCGCTTTTCGGGTGAAACTGTGACATTTTTTTTCCTCTGCTCCAGCCAGTGTGACGAATGCACGGATTTAGCAAGAGCCATCCCGACGTCTGGCACGTCGGACCACGCTGACTGCGTCCGGTTAAATTGTTCGCGTCAATGTGACGTAGCGTCTGTGCGCGCGTGCTCATGCCTCGTTGGACTATATAAGCGCCTTAACCGGGCAATCTTTTTCTGACTTTCATTAGTTCGAATTTTTTATAATTCGAATTTTCATAGCATCCCCACAGAATTCAAATTAGTGAGCTTTTACTGTACTACAACTTACCGAGTTCAGTCTCGCTCCTTTAGGACACAATGCTGACTATCTTTGCTCATAAAATAATTAACTATGGCCGAGCAGATGCCATCAATGTCCATGATGCCACGAGGGGCTGCCACGGGAAGTTCAAAGTGGTGTTCCTACCTGTCTTTCATTTTGGCATCTAGTTTATGAATCCTCCTCCGACAGCACAGGTGGCTTTTACGAATTCAGCCAAAACCTATTGGTCAAAAATGGAAAATGGTCTAATATTTTGAAAATCAGATTTTGAGTTTCTATAACCCTTTTTCTATCTGATTACGAAATATCATCACTGGTAACCTCATAGAAGTGTTCCAAAACGTTTGTTGTGTCAGCCAAGGGGATGAAAAATTTTTCAGAAATCATGAAATAACTGTTTCTCAAGCCACAATATGCCTGCAACGGCACAACTGAGCACTTCCATTTTGGTCTAATCAGAAAGGGCATTTCTCCATCTTCAAATTTTCTGCTTCATCCATCTCCTCCATACAGAAACAAGTGTACAAAAACCAAATGATTGAAGGTTGTTCCAGAATCTCCTATTGGTCACACCCGCCACATGACTCCAGCTCAGTTCACCATCGGTCTGGTGCTCGCTCCTTAGGGGCATCATCTGTTCTTTGCACATCGTGAGCTCTCGACGTCTCAACCATCGGGATCTTGACCAGTGGGGAAGCGGGCACAACATGCTAAGCATTTTGAGCATTGGCGACACGGACTTAGCGACCAAGCACTTCGTGCGTGGAATCCTCAAACATGCGGATAAGCCTTTCGAGCATCAGTGCTTCAGACTTCACTTCCAAGTTCACTTTCAGGCACATCGTGCAAGCATTCTTAAAACCCATGGCTAAGCTTTTCTAGTAGTGTTATGCGAATATTCGGATTTTCGTATAGTAGTTTCGAATATTACGCTATTCGATATTTGCTTTGAGAGCAGCTGTAATATTCATGCTTGTTGAAGTGTTGGCAAACTCACGGTTGCAAGTTTGTTTGCTGCCTAATACAGTCAATGACACATTTTCTGCACGCCTGATTTTTTGGACATGCCTGATAATTCGGACATCAATGTATAAGAACGTCTGAAAATTTCGAACACAGAAACCCATCGCCGTCTGATTTTTGGGACTTTCTGCCCTGACCGGAGGTCCTAAACTGCATTGATTGAATCCACCGCCGCCACCCTTTTGATTACCTTGGTACCTCAAAGAGGCGCTCTCGCATGCAGATTCGCTGGCAGTCGCAGCCATTCGCTACCAAGCTTCTTGCTGCTCGGTGCCGTGCTTTTCATTAAAGGGGCCCTGAACTACCCCTCAGGCTTGGTGAAAAAACACAGTCCATGGGTAGCATGCACTGCTGTGAACATCTCAGTCAAGTTTTGCTGTCGTATGCGGTGCATGGAGCTCGCAAGAGGATTGTGAAGTCACCTTTCTTTGCGACAAGTGGCATAACGTCGGTTCCCTAAAGTCAGCTTCGCCTCAGTACAGCAGTGTTCCGCGGTGAAACATTCGCGCAGTATTGCGGAGAAGCATACCAAAGGTCGGAAGAGGCGATCGTCGCGGGACACAGTATGTATTGCTTAATTTACACCCGTGCACCCGCAGTCTCCTGTCACAGTACGAGCACCGATACGCCTAATAAGTGTACTGGCAGGCATTCAGAGTTATTTCGGATGTGTCTGTGGCGATTTGAGCCCTTGGGGGCAGTAAAAGGCATGCATTCGTTTTTTCGAATTGCCCGATTTTTCATGTTTTCACGGCCCCTAGAGAGTAAAAAAAAATCAGACGTTGACTGTAATCAGTAAGGCACAATCTTTAAAATAAAAATAGACTCACACGTTCAGCTAAACTGTATAAATATTATGGTGGGAGCTTGAACATATATTAATTGTCATTTCATCAACTTTGTTAAACAACAGGCAAAAAAAAAACTAGCAATGAGCTCCAGATACGCCAGTATATGCCGGCGCCATCTTCACCAATCTTGGCACCCTGGTTGCCCGCACTCTTTTCTCACCACCGCCACATGCAGACATTAAGTGAGAAGAACAAGTTTCAGATAGAAATAAATACTTTTAAAGATTTCTTATAACCTTCATAATTTCTTAGAAACTCTTGTGAGAAAACTCATAAACGCCGTTTCAAAAAATTTAAACTATAATGTTACGAAAGAAAGTGATAAGAGGAGCGAACATCACCATTGTCAAAATAGCAGAAGCTTGGCTGGTCAGCAAGATGGACTCTAAGGACAGACATGAAAAATCCAGTTTGGAAGCATTTCTCGAACTTCCCTCTAAAAACGAAGCCCGGTGTTTTACTAAATAAGTCATACTTGAATTAATTGGGGTCGCATTCTCACAAATTAGTCCACTTAACCCCAAAAAGCTCGAACACCATTCCACATCAAAGAAAATTAGAACAACTTGCTCACACATCTTTCTGGTCATGGAGAGTACATTGGTATGTAGAAAACAGCGAAATTATAATTGAGTAAACATTAATTAGTGTGCTTAATTAGTAATTCGTTTGCTGAACTATTCACAACTGAACACTCCCTCCGGAATATCAAAAAGGCTAGTATGGGCTGTACATTGGGTTTAGAGCACTACCGTACTTACTTGCATACTGATCGCACTTCTCTTTCTTAAAAAAAAAAAAATATTATGCAAGTTTAGGGGTTCGATCATTATGTAGGGTAAATTTTCCATGAAAGAAAAACATTATTTTTCATCCCGCTTTTGCTGCGGGATGACAACGGGTCAACAAACAGATGGCTGCTGCTGTAACAGTGTGGGACATCAAAACAAAGATGGTGACCGACAAAGCAAGCCAAATGTGCAGTAATTAATAATTAATTACTGATACGAATTTCGGTGATAAAATTCTGGGGTGCGATCATTATGCAAGTAAATATGGTAAATCAGTTTTTTCAGGCATCAAATTGAGCATATCAAAAATGATATGTTGGGCTTTGTGGGGTTAATAATTGCATGTATCCAAAAATTATCTTGCATGCCACTTTAAGGCCAAGATTTTTTAACAGTAACTATTCAATATTTGATTCGCAAATATTTTGCCAAAATCACTATTTGCATTGAATTCGCTTCAAACTTAAAATCTGTATTCACACAACCATACTTTTGAGCATTGGTGCTTTGGGCATCGCAACCAAGCACATAGCACGTGCACAATCCTCAGGACCTGCAACCATGCACATCGTAATGTTAATGCAATCCTAAGGACACCTAAGCATGCAATCCTAAGCATGCTTCTGTTCTAAGCACCCTGAGGAATGCATATTGGGGAAGATAAAACGATATGCAGTAATTCTCATTAAGGCTGTGAATGTCTCGTTGTTTAACATTGTCTCAAGACAAAAGTGCTGTGTGTTGCCATGTTGAGCAGCACATGTTGCTTTGCATTTCAGTGGCAGACTACATCAGCCACTTTGAGGGCAAGATTTCACCCTTCCTCCAGCCATCAACCAAACTGAGTGATGAGGAAGCGAACAGACTTGGGAAGAAGGACCCTGAAGCGTATCCTTGAAATGGGGCGTCTTGCTGTGAAATTATTTGGGTTTAAATAGTTTTTTTTTTTTTTTTTTTTTCAACATTACTCCTTGCTTTGTAACACGCACCTTGTGCTCTACCTTAGTTCCTACATGTCTCATTGAGGGCTGTTGCAGGAAGAGGCTCACTTGTGATCTAGTACCCCTTTATCTTATCTGCTTGATAGCCATCCTGTCGCTTCATGCAAGTTTCGATATGTAATCATCACAAATGAATAGATTGAAAGTAATGCAAGCAGACATGAAAGGCAGTTTTGGTTGAGTGCAGCATTCGGTGCAGTCAAGTCAAGACACTCTCTGTTCTTTCTTAATGAGATCGTGTAATATTAGGTGGGGTGCCCACTGCCCAGCATGGCTGCATTTCTATTAAAAGTGGTACCTGAGTGCACATTGCTGTAGCCTGAATAACTGTCAGTCGAGCTGTTTCCTTGACTAGAAGACATATTCCAGCGAGGTCGAGAAATTTGTTGTGGCCAACACTCAAGAGCTCTCCAAGGACAAGTGGCTCTGCCCACTGTCTGGCAAGAAGTTCAAGGGGCCTGAATTTGTCCGCAAGCACATTTTCAATAAGCATGCTGAAAAAGTGGAAGAAGTGCGCAAGGAGGTGAGAAACTGCTTTGCTTCTATCATTTCTCTTTCGTATCACTTCTGTTACTGAATAATTTATTGGACCATTATGTTTTGGGTTTGTAGCTGCAAACAAAAGGGGAAAAGTTATTTAAATATGATATACAACTAAAGACACTTTCCTATGGATCATTGAAAATAAAAAAAAATACTTAAAGACCTAGAAACTCTAGTACATGCACATAATACTAGATGTGAAGGGACTACTGGTGCCACCTGTCCTAGGGCAGTGTGGACACTACAGCATGCGGAGTGACCTCATTCTATGAGTGACAAGACGGCGTCACCATTTCATCGGAGAAAATTGCTTTTTCAATCGGTCTCCGCGACAAATCGCTCCTACTATGAATTTATTCTGGACAAGACAGACAAGTGGCAATACATTCAAGCTTAGTATTAAAGCAGAACGTACCGTGAAATAGAAGTTCTGTATGAAAATGCAAATGAGCGAGCAGCTTAGACCACCTCTTTAAAAACAACACTTATACGAGTCTCCTTCATTGACCCAGCACTATTTACATAACAGCTCGTATTGGCTGTGCACCAATTTGTGCACCTGTCTTCAATGCATCATCCAGTGCACATCTCTGCATACCACATTGAATCGGCTGTGCACCAGTACACCGAGACAAAACTTTTTGGACTGTGGCCACATCTGTTGCTCGTACAAAAAAGCCATGTGTGCCTTACCAGTCTACCAGCCTCTTTTAACACAACAGCATTATAGGCCCCGTGTCGCAAAACATCCATGGTTGGCGTCTGATGTCGCTTGGCAAAAAATCATTCCGAACCACAACCACGTAGGCCCTCTGCATGGCGCAGATGTATTACTGAAATAATTGAATTCCTCAAAGTAAAATACGTCAGAAAAACCGTAAAGTTGACCTAAATGCAACCTACAGACATGGTAGTGTCAGAGTTTAATTTGAATATACAGTGAAACCTCGTTAAACCGTAGTCGGCCGGAGCTCGGAAAAAGTACGTACTAAACGGTAGTGCTGTTTAACCGAAATAGCATGAGATCGCCCACTTACCTGTCAAAAACGGAACTCAGAGAGAGTGCGATGAAAGGGGAAAAAACATGCAGTATTTATTCACTTCGCGCGACATAAGTTATTTTCGTTTGATGCCGCGGCGGCCTAGCACGACGACAGCAGCCTCAAACTTGCTCAAGCTGCGTGCCAGCTTATCAGGCAGCCCCCCTCTCGGCAAACACTCGCACGGCAGATTCCTCGTTGGCGTTGCGTATTCTCCGTGCACGCGCGCACTAGTGCTGCGTAAGTCCCGGGGCGCCTTTTTCATTGCCGGGTGCCGGAGTTCGGAAAACTTTTCGTTTGGTATAGTTACGTTATCGCGCCCCTGTTCTCGTTAGGACGATTGCACTCACGAGGCTGACGTAACGCGCAGCTTCTGCCACTGTCGGGCCTGAATCGCCCGTGCTGTCGCTTTCCGTGTCGTCCTCATCACTGTCGCTAGTCGACACTTCGGCAACAACAGAGGCAACGATGGCGAAAAGTCGAACCTCGTAGCTGACATCTCTTCGCGGTCGCAGCAGCGCTGCCGAGCAACTTCGCATTCCAAATGCCACACACTGTAGTCAACAGCAGATCCATGTCGCGGGCCAGCGCCGACTTCTTCGTGTCACGTTCGATAGCACGGACGATGTCTATTTTTTCTTCTATGCTGAGCACCCGGCGTCTTTTTTATCCGAGCTTCGGCATGACGCGAGTCCTCGCTTGCACGACGCCATAACGCTTTCTCGCTCTCTGGCACGGCGTCGAAATGATGTTGATGTTGATGCGGCTTCACATGCAAACGCACAGGGCGCTTGGAGGCCGTTGTACCGATCTCTGAGGCTTGTTGTTCTGCCGGACCGCCCGGTGGAGACGACGCACCACCGTGTTTGCGCGACGAAAAGTGGAAACGCTACGTTTTAACCGATGCGTACGCAATAAGCTGGTACGGTTTATGCGGATACAAAATACATTATGTTCAATGGCCGCTGAGTCGGGGAATTGACTTTACTACTTTTAAACCGAAACTACTGTTTAAGCGGGTACGGTTTAACGAGGTTTTACTGTACCAGAAAACGGTTCTGTTACGTAGAAATTCAAACACAAACCCCTTTTTCGAGCGGCGCAGCCCGCTTGGTTCCTTGCAACAACACCATCCCACTCAGCTCCGCGGATCCACAAGAAGCTGTGCGCAGTGTTCACTCTCCCCCTCTTTTTCTCCTTCGATTACATTTTTTCCTTACCCCCAGTGTACAGTAGCAAACCAGGTGGCCGTTTCCACCTATGCTATGTTTCCTATTCTCGCTTTCTCTCTTGGCACATGGTGGCAACGTCAAGAAGTTTAAATAATCAAGTGTGTCCTAAAACTTGTTGTCAAAAGGCTGTAATCCAAAGCCCTTCACTATGGTGCCCTATTTAGACCAAATGTAGCACGAAATATGATAAAAACTCGATTGACCAGCTTTGCTGTGCACCTGTATCGGCGCATTTCCATTCCCAGGTGGAGTACTTCAACAACTACCTCTTGGACCCCAAACGGCCACAACTGCCAGAACACCCAGCCAACCGAGGAGGCCCCGGCGGTGGTGGCCGTGGCGGCGGTGGAGTTGGCCACGAGGGTCCTGGCATGATGGGTCCCTTCCATGGTGGATTTCCGCCACCACCTCCCTTCGGCTTTCCTAGGGGCCACCCCGGCGGATTCCCTGGTACGTACACTTATTTTTCACTTCAAGGGGCTGACAATGCTGAGGTTTCAAAATTCCTGTACAGTGGCCTGCACTTTACTGCAACAGCAGTTAGCAGCTTGAAACAAGTTTGCTCTGTTCTGTTGTAGTGTGACAGGCAGCATGCCATGACTTGCAACACTTAGTTAGCATTAGATATAGGTACCATATGAACAAGAAGATGATGAACCAAGGTGTCTTATTTTTGTTAGTCAGAGCCACATGAAGCCAAGGAGAAATTATTTGTAGTGTTTAATTGAAGCGTACAACCTACAAGCTGAACAGAAATGAAAGTGGATGAAAAAACAACCTGCTGCCAATGGGAACCGGAACCACAACGTCTTCATCCAGGTTGTGGTATTGACTGAGATGGTGGATTTGGCTCCTGTCAATGGCAAGTTGTTTTTTGCTCCACTTTAATTTCCCTTTACCTTGTTATTTTTACACTTAACTAAAAACTACAAATAATTTCCCCAATGCTTCCCTTGGCAACATTATCAATTGGCTTCATATGGTTGGTTACTGCGAATGGCATTTGTGAGTTTGAAAGTGGGCGGTTTTCATCCATAGCTCACAGCATGCATCATCCTGTTATCACGTCGTTGCATACAGTTCGGGGAATTTGCATAACATTGCAAAAGTTATGCACAAAGTTGGGGTGGCATTTGAGTAGTCGTGAGAGTAACTGCTGTCGCATTAAATGAACAGCTATTCTAACAATGATTTCGAATTTAGTGCTACTTTGTGCTAGCTGAAATATAGCAATGTCATTGCATAGTTTTGTCTGTATGTTCCAGTAAGAGAACTCTTGAAATTGTCTCACCTAGTTTGTGCAAGCTTTTGGTTACCAACAGGCGGTGAAACCAGTTGTGTGTCTGCAGTGGCTTGCATTTTTGATGTTGAGGTACACTTAAAACACTAGTTTGTCATCTTTTTAATGAACCAAGGAAGCTGGCATGTTTTTCATGAATGATGCAGACCAAAAAATGAAACCTTATGATATTTCAGCATACATTAAACAGTGGTAAGCGCACCATGTCATGGAGTTACGTAGATAAAAGAAATGTGGATCAGTGTGGAAGACAACAGCAATGAGATTGCATGTCTTGATTTCATCTGTACGGTAGCTTTAGTGACAATGTAGCGTATGGGTGTGTTAAGGAACTTATAAAAGTAAATCGGCAATCACATGCCATACAGTATGTATTTTGCATTACCTTTATATATAGCATCATCCTGAACATGAGGAAAGGCTGGAAATTGCTGAATGTATCAAGACAATGTTTCGAGAGGTAACTCATTGTGTGCACCAAACCACACAATGAACTTTTCAGACAGAGAAAATAACAAAATACGGGTGAACATTCTTGGTGTAACAGGTTAGGTTGAGAATATCAATGAGGCAGAGTTGTAAATGAACACGATTGTGGGGACTATTATGAACAAAGAAAGCCTGTTCTTTCTGCAGGATTCGGCGGTCGCAACTTTCCAGATATGTACAGAGCAGGATTCAAGAGAAACAACTACGGACGGTGAGTTGCCTTTATTATCATTTTAAAAGCCACTGCTGGCTTGTGCAGGTGTCAAAATATTAGCACTGCTGTTTCGCTAGGTTTGAGGGTCATGCTCATCTGTACTGTGTGTTGTACATAATTGGCTGCAATTCCATTATTTATTTCATTGTTGTATTTTCTTTCTACATCATAAAGCAGCGTCCATTTCGCTGCACATAAACGCAGATATTACAATAACCTTACTAGCAACAGCCAGAAATGACATTCATTCCTTTAAAAGGTAAGATCCAACCACTTGCATTTGGACATTGTTACAAAGAAAAGGTAGTGTGCTAAACGTGTACATGAAAGCATTATTGATTAGACCAAAGTATTAGACCATGATAGTCATTGGCCAATCAAAGTACAAGCGTGAGGGCTTCTATTATGTAATCGTTAGTAGTGCTTTTTTTTTTTTTTTATATAAAACAGAAGTATTGTGTTCAGCAAAAGCTGCATGGAACATATGGCAAACTTCAATGTGGTCATAGTCAGTCTCATCATTTAACACTGCACAGTCCCTACTTCGTTATTGTTGCCAAATGCACCTTGACCATTAACGTTATAAAGCATGCTATGGACTGGATTACTGCATATGGACTTCCCATAGTGTAAAATGAACTCGAGCAGTACTGAAATTATGCCTGCAATATGTTCTGTGTGGTTGCTGACTTAGCGTTTTGTTTCGCTGCAGAAAAGTGCAGAAATTAACATATCCTTACCAGCTCTGCACCCAGAAATAATGCACATTTTTTAAATGGTAAAGTATAAAAGAAATCTGAGATAAAACAGTGAAGTCCACTTATAACGATTATGGGTTATAACGACAGGCATTGTGTATCGAAGGTGTGCTTAATGGCACAGTTGTTTTCCTCTAGTTCTGGTTTCTTTTACTGTGACTGCAGTTAAGAGCTTGAAGCTGAGTTCGCTCTGTCTGATGTTCCATACCATTATACCATTGTCGTGTGGTAACTTTGCCATTCTTTCATTGGCATTGCCGTGTCACCTCCTCACCTACAGCCTAGCTCTCACCATAAGAGTAAATACAAAACTTGCCCACCACCACTGCTGGAAATCTGTGTCACTGTGCAGTTGAGAGACTAGGGGAGTGATTACATCTGTGCACACGTTTCGAAAGTAAGAGCAGGCATTACACTCGCACAGCAAAGCTGGTGCTTTGCAGCAGCCATTCACAATGCAGCTTTCAGTGCAGCAGCCATTGTCAGTGTTTGTCTTGCAAAGGGGGTTATTTACTCTCTTGTATGGCAGTTATATGTCTTAATCATCTCAGCATTGGCATCATCATCATTGTTACATTGCCTTTATAGTCATCACATCATCATGCTACAGGAGTTTTGCACAGTTTGGGGGTGCACATTGCAACATTGGTAGCACTTTTCTTTGACATTGGTTCTTCAAGCGCTATCCTCTTGTAAATAATGATTTAATTCGTGTTTCTTCCTTTGCCAGTAGCTTATGTTTCAGCTTCACTCTTAGCTACAGGTGAAGCTGGGGGTGAGCTATGTCTTTCAGTTACGGGACCTAGCCTTGGCCTGTGTATGTACAATCAGACCAGATTTAACAATGCATGGTTTTAACAGCTTTCCAAACTTTTCTCATCATCGTTATAAGTGGACTGTACAACAGCTCTTAGCGCACTCTTGTGCGAACCTTCTAGGCATTATGTGCATATGTCGAGAAGGAAACTACATATGGCATATAAAAGGAAAGCCATTTGCTAATTCCTACCTTTGTTGCAACCATGAATGTTTTCAGTAGCCATGGCACACCTTGAAACACCTTGAGTTGTAATTTGGCTGATGTGCATCCTTTTCCTTTATGTTAGAAGGAACTGCAGTTTCCATATGGTACGTGTGTTGTGACCGAGTACTACACCATAGCGAAATCGTGAGTCGGAAAAGTGCGAAGCAAGAAAAAATGGACCAGTTTTTGGTTTCTTTTTTTCAGCTTCCGCTCAGACCCCCGGGAAGTGATTGGATATCATGATCTTGATGAGCCACAGGACTTGGAACTCTTTTAAAAGTCATAAAGGGGACAGAAGCAGTGCATTAGGGAGAAGCTGCATAAAGGCAGATTTCTTCCTGCTGATATCATACACATTATTTTTTTTTCATTGACACAATTTGTGGAATTCAGTGTAATAACTTCATCTCATTTGACCATTGGTGGTACAGCACCACCGTGTGAATGAATTCATAAAAGTTTGTCTCTACCCATATTTTTTTTTAGACCTTCCATTTTTGTACATGGTGCAACTTTTATGGAAACCGGTGTTCTTAGTCCTGTTATTGAAAGTTTGCCTGTGCTTGCAACTGTTGATTAGTCTATAGTGTCTTCTCTCTGTCAATAAAAAAGAACTGGGACTCCCCACAAGCTTACCTTTCTTTCCGCTTGGCTTGCCACTCTGTGTGCTGATTACTGCTGCTGCTTACCGATATTCCGGGAATGCGAAGTAGCCTTCTTGAACATTGCATTCCTTGCCAGCTTGAAGATTCCTGTTTGCTTTTAGGGATCCAGACTGTCTGCTCTGCCACAGACATGTGTTGATATGTTTATGATACGATTTATGTTTGATAAACACTCACCTGGTCAGGCAGCATGTTAAAAGGTCACGGTCACCAACTCAAGTTGTGAACAAGGACTGTGTAAGGGTACTGAAACATAAACGAATGGCTGACTTGGTCAGTGACTGCAGTCCCTTGTTTTTCGAACCATTTATGTCGCAACAGTAGTGTATCATTCTGAAGCTCGAAATATTGAGCTCAATAGTTCAAGAAGAAGTTGCATGTGTTCAGAAATGTCTGATTATCAAATTTCTGGAACAGAAAAGCAGGCCAGATTTTGCAAACTCCATTTATTGTCAAATAAGCCACTCTAGAAATGCCAGCAGGCAACGCTATTGGCGACCGTCTAAATCCAACTGCTGCGAAGGTGGCTGGTGCAACAGGCCAACGAAGCTGGCTTTCCAGCAGCGAGCCAAGAGAAGGCGACAAGGTTGCAGGGATCATCTTAATTTCTGTGTTACAGCAGGCAGGTGTACTGTAACCCTTAGTCAAGAGCTAATTTTTGCAAAAAGCCATCAGAAAAGTCCGATGTACTTGATGCTGGCCTGGGCTTCTTTTGGTGTTTTAGCTAATTTTTCATTTGTACATTGTACTATCGTGATTTGTTTAATGTGCTGCAAGATTCAACAAGCCTGTGTATCAAGTTTCAAGTGTACCCAGTAATTAGTGGTTACCAACCCTTTGTTAATAAGGCGATACAAAATTGGCATTCTGAATTTACAATGCACGTAACTATGCTCTTTGGTCACTTGAGGGTGCACTACTGGGCCACAAGTACCACATTCCTTGCCTCCCTTCTCACCCCCTGGCTTCATTGTTGGAAGGTGGCTGCTGAAAAAAAGGAATGTTTGACATCCACGTGTTTCTATTTCAGAGGTCTACGTGGGGAACCGAGAGCGCTGATCAACTACAGAGACCTTGATGCTCCCAATGACGTGGAGCACCTCTAACAGATAGACTGCTTGTTTCAATTCGTTTGTCGATTGGCTGGAAGTCAAGAGATAGTGCATTCAATTAGGTGCTGTCTGTCTGTTGACATTTAAGAATTAACCCATTCATGCACTGTTGAACGTTATTGTTTGGAACATGATCCCCAAGAATGATGACTGCGCACATGCCATAAAAGCCATATGGTCATTACTGATTCATGGTCATCACCGTGAAATTTATAATTTTTTACTTTGCTAGCTGTTGGTCCATGTAGCATTGACCTACTGCAGACGGTACTTTAGGCATTTTATGAAAATGTGCAAAGCACTGCCAGTGTGCTTATAAAACATGGAGTATATCATATAGATTCACAAAGTAGGAGTTTTCCTGCTGTTGTCGAGTGCTTTGTTGGCGTGTGTGTTCTGTGTATTAGTGATTTGCCCCCTTAGATGCCAAAGAATTGAACTCTTCCATACGAATGACAACATAAACATAATTTATTCAACGTATCACTTCCTTCTTTTTTTCTTTTTTTTTGTCACACAAAGCCATTGTCATTTGCACAGTAAGAGTGTACTGTCCCATTTCAGTAACATACATCATACTCACACAGACTTTGACACGTGGGCTCTGAGGTGCATTGTACACGAGTAGAAGCAGTCCACTGCATTACCAAAATGCTGCCTTGACTGCAACATTGCATGTTTCTTTTTTTCCAACCACAGGCATTACATGCATAAAAACAATTTGTTGCTTGTTCTTTGTTAGAGCATCAAAGCTGTTTTGTATTTTCTGTATTGTTGAAAAATTGGAATAAATAGGAGGACGGGGGAGCGCATTGAAAGTAGCTTTAGCCTCGATTGTCCCATTGGGGTGCATGCTAAGTACATCTTGCACATAAAATCAATGCGCGTCACACATACCATAGCATAACAGTTCCTCTTGCACTTTGAAAAACGTTTAGGAAAGTATGTTACATTGCTTCAAAGTGTAGGAATAGGTGTTGAGTTCATACATCACAATATTCCTGGAACAGCTTTGGAAGCGTGTTAATAGTTTGATGATAAATCTATATGCTCTTGTTTTGATAAAGAGGTGAGAATGTGTTCCACAGTGGTGTGTAAGCGTGGCTTAGCCTTTGCTGTCTTGGTCGGTCATGCAGCAGTTGGAGAAGCACCCGGTGGGTAACGAACGACTAGGGCTAACTACAACTAGGCCAGTGGAATGACAATATATGACATGCAGAACTCTGGGGTCTAGGTTCTTCAACTGGCTGAAATGTTGCTTAGATTGTGGCACATTGTGCACTTCAAGTGCAGAGCACGGAGCAAAAGTGCTTGCAGATAGATTTGGCTTAACAATGGCATGCTTCTGCTTTGTTTGTTAGTAGTTTTAGATGCTATATGCCACTTTATTCGGTAGCATTCTGTTATTCTAGACGAAGTGATCTTCACTGATACAGGCAGTGGGTTTCAGAAGGCAGAGTAAGAAATGCGTATCAATTGTCACTATTAAAAGTTCCACGAACTGTACTTTCTACTTGTTGCAGCCGGTCTGCTAGTTTAAGTGAGCGTTGTTCTTTGATCATCAATTCTGTCATCCCTAGCAAAACAAAAAACGAGGCCAATATAGGTCCGCTGTAGGTGCATTGGATTTACGTTGTTCCCACTTTCAGGTTTACTTCGGACATGTTGCTAGCAGCATTCCAGCCATGTGGAGGTGGGGGGCTCATTTGTGGCCTTCTGCATGTTGTCTATCCTCCTGTGGCTAATGCGTATGAAATGCCTTCAACATTGAGCTAATCATTTGTAACCTTGGAATGAACAAAGCTCATGCTTTTGTTGCTTATTGTTAGGTTGTAATTTTGCCTTTTGGGAAGAAATGGCAGAGTCGTTTTTCAATATGCCCTTAAAAGCAGCCACTTAAGACTCATTGCAGTACCTGAAGCCCTCGTGACTTATTCACTGTCGTCGGAATGTTGCTGGAAATGTGATGATGTTTGGAGGGTGGTAGAGTGATGGTATCGGTGCCGTGATGCGTAATCGACGTTTTCGTCATTTAGCTGAGACTCCATTGTTGAGACTCCGGGGCATGTGGGGGCCACCACTATTTGCTCATAGTCTGTAGGCTTCTTCCTGTGCAAGCGCATAGATACAGCACAAGGTGAGGTCTCTGCTAAAACATTTTCATAAAAGCTTTTATGTGGCTAGCAGCATAAAGCAGGTTGACTTAGCTTGTCGAAAACAGTTCAATGCACCAAAATAGTTGCAGTAAATCTATGACTGGCAGCTGCATCTATTTTAACTTAAAGCTCCGTAGCAGAGGACAGGCACACTACAAGGTGGATATGATGTCAACTCAAGAATTTCATGGTGCGATCACAGCTGACCCAATGTTTTTTTCTCTTGTTTTTTTTCCCCTTTAAAATATGCAAAGATGCCTTGGAGGTGAAGCCTTGAGCTGGCACATCAATTCAGGTGAAGTTGAGCCTCAAGTTCACTGTTGCTTCCAGTGAGCTGTGGTGGTAGTGCTTTTTTTCCTATTTAGGTATGAAATGATTTCTGTTTCTGACGGACCTATTCACATTTTGGAAAAAAAAAAAAACTTTTTGAAGCTTCACAATACAATTACTTTTTGCACTATCTGAAATAGTGCTGCAGTGGGCCTTTAAGTTAGGTATTATCCAGGGATCTTTTATTTGCTAGCTAAAAAGAAAAGGTTCGTTTGGTGCATTGAAGAGAAATTTAGGGCAAAGCATATTGTCATTATCAATGGATAGGTCAAAGCATAAAAATATGTGCCTACACATTTAACTATTTGTTTATTTTCATTTTCTGTGGTTATTCCATTCTATGTAACTTGATATTTTTAGTTTTCTTGGCAAATTCCTCAACTTCTTAAAACTGCCGTTCGTATATGCTGCACTGCTAGCAGGCAATGTAAATTATTCTTGTATTCATTGCCCGAGTGCAGTCGTGGCAAAGCTGTAAGTGTCCTAGGTGGTTTTCTTTCTTTTTTAACCAGCCATATTTTTTAATCTGTTTTTTTTTTTTTTTTTCATTCTGTAATTGTGCATAGACGAAGAGAGGTTTAGGTAAAGCCTCGTGGTTGTTCGTGTACTTGTTTTATCTTCGTAACTTGATTGTGAAGGAAGCCTTTGTCCACTCACCCTATGCAACGCAGGAATAAATTGCGTAGCCATGGGAACAGTTTGAATTCGGTGACCCCTGTAAACAGCAAAAAGTCTGCATTTTTGGCTTGCTCGGTGATAAATGATAACTGTAATGCCTTGGCTCCTGTTTTAGACAAGATTACTGCTGCAAATGGCGATTGCACACTTAAATAGGGAGTGCTTAAGTTCTTGGAAAACTGCAATGGCAGTTTAAATTAGTTTTGGCAAGTTTCCTTTTACCTTTATGTATTTCTTTTTATGTATTTCTCGCATGCTAGAATTGCTGCAGTTTCATGTTTGCCAAATGGAAGGCATTGGTTGATTCAACAGCTAAATACAGAGAACAGAATTGGCAGCCTTACATTTGTTTTTTTCTGGGATGGTACACAATGCTGTACACACTTGGCACAGTGTTTTTGGTAATAATGTTACTGGAAACCGCGTTTATGCGTGGCGTGATCCGACATACCTGGAAAAGCTCCTGGCTTGGTCCTTCCAATGCAGAGCCAAAGGAAGATCAGTAGAAAGATGGATGCCAATGCATAGCCCCATTGCACAAGGAACATAATTGTCAATTTCACGAAGATCTGAAGAAGACAAGTAGTAGACACACTGTCAAGACTTGTGGGCTAGACAGAGTCGGCCATGTGGCCTGGACTGGCAATGGACTTACCCCAAGCACTGCAATCCAGCGATTGCATAGTCTCGCATACCAGGTGTTTGATTTCTTTGATATCTCGGGCCATGGTTCCCGACCTAAAATGGAAGCAGTCGTACCACTGGTGTATACATATTTGTAACTTTCGTACGTACTACGTGAAAGATGAAAATCAGGAAGCTGGTTCAGTGCTTGTCCCACATGTTGCTCCCTTCAACCTGTGCACTCGTATTTAATCAACCAGTTCAGCAATACAAAATTGTAAAGCCAATCTTTGTGCACTTTTGTTGCCTTTGAATGTAAGCCTGATTAACAGTGATGGGTACTTAGCAGTCATGCACAAGTTAAATTTTCTAGGAGCACTAAGGACAAGCATCAAGCCTGGACTTCGCATGGATATGTCCAGTGCTTCATATCTGGAGAGTAGAGCTCTTGTAGGCAAAAGTTCCACAGACATTGAGAACACAACTGACACCACTACAAAGTACTAACGTCCAGTAATGCTTTCTTCATAATTGGTGAATGACAGCCAACTACTGCCATTTAAAACCACCATGTGTACAGCCGCACTTTTTTTATCGTGATTTTGATGAGGTGTGGGTGGCCCTTGCACAAGACCAAGATTTTAATTTTTTTCAGCTACACGTACGAAATCCTCTGTCATCACCGACCACCACAATAGCGAACGCTATCCTTTTCATAATGAATTCATTCATTTGTACACGCCATGCACCTCACTACTCGTCTTCGCTCTTGCCACCACTGCTGCTTATGCTTGGTTTGCCAGCACATTTGTGGATTAAGTAGTCTTCCGTGCCACCTAGGGTGTTGGTGATCTCTGTTAAAGCTCTTGGCAATGACTTCCAATGACACTGTCGGGAGGGGAAAATGGCACCAGCGACGTGTTCGTTGACATGGATACTGTACCATGGAAGCACACGGAGGGGCTGGTTGTGGCTGCGCATCGGATGGCGGAGGTTACAGCGCAGCTTTCCATCTAGCAGCGGCACGCCTTTCGCCATTGTTTTTCTGTTGGAATTTTGTGTGCAAATTTTGAGCTGCCAAGTTAGGCTTGCGGCCCTTACACAAGTTTATACGTTGCCTGTGCGAAGGGTAGAAGACGTTGATAAAGCGGCGCAATCAAAACAGGCATGTTCACGCGCACATGCAAAAGAAAAAGGGCATACACATGCACTGGACTGCAGCTACTGCTTAATTTCTCAAAGACTCTCCTTTTAAATGCATAAGCATTTCCATGCATGCCCGACCAGAAACCGTCCGTCCGTCCCGTAAGACGACCGCTTTCAAGATAGCGCCCGCAGCAGCGACCGAATTCACCTTCGTGCGGTCTCGCTTAAACGCGAGCTACGCATCGAGAACACAACACAAAGCTGTCGGCACTCGCCGCACTGAGCAGTCATGGCAGATCGCTTTCAGGATTGGGGTGCGCGCGTCTCTCTTCAACGCGGACGCAGCGGCGAGAACAACACTGAGCACACGAGGCTTTCAGCAGTCGGCGCTCATATTTGCCTGTGTGCGCGTGACACCACGCTGCTTACTTTCGTTAATAAACGAAGGTTTACGAACTTATACGGCCGATAAAGCTACTATCCTTATCTCGTATAGATATCTACTAATTTGCCGTAGCAATCGGTGCTTCGACTTACGGGCGAAGCCTACTTTTCGTGTGTGCGTGAGCGCGTCTGTTTTAAGTGCACTGCTTCACCAAGGTCGTGGCTCACCAACCAGTCCATCAGTATCCATTAAGAAGAAGCTTTAGCTCGACTGCTCCTATCTAAATACATGTAAAAGGAGAATACGTTTTTCTCGGCAACCACTGCACCAAATTTGACGAGGTTTGTTTCATTTGAAAGAAAAACTTAAAATCTAGTGACAGTTTGTTTCGAATTTTTGAGTTAGGTCGCCAATGTTTCATTAAAAATCGGCTAAAATCGAAAATTTTCAAAAAACGGAACTATCAGGTTTACAACTCTGTAACTAAACAACGAAAAAGCATAATGCAATACTGTGTATTTCATCTAATAGCACAACTGAAGCGGGCAAAACTGTTACACATGAATATAAAAAAAAATTTAGTAATGTGGAAATACAGCTCTTGCAGAACCCTTGTAACCAACGTAACAAATTCACGTAAGAAGTAAAATGACATATCGAATTTGTCCGCTTCGAATGATGTAATGGGCGCCGTTTATAGCACCGCGATATCTGTTCGTGATGTAGAGCTATGAATTTGTAAACTTCGTGTTTCTATTTTTTTCAGACGGTCGAATATATGAACATCTTTTTAACAAAATTGAAGCCCCAAATCGAAATTCCGCTTACAACAGTCACTAGAATTTAAGTTTCTCTCTCAAATGCAACAAATTTCATTAAAATCGGTCCGGGGGTTATCTCGAAAATCGTTTTTCTGAGATAACCCCTGGACCGATTATCAATTAAATCGTGGGTTGGGGCCGCGGAGGCCCCAACCCACGGGCCGCCCTGCTTCCAGCTTTGATCCCCCCGCTACCGCTTGGGTGCCCCGGAGATCCTGCGCCGCCTGCTTTATTATAACCTCAGGTGCTCTCCTGAGGCCTCCGTTTGCCGGTTACATGTGCCCTCTTGGAGCAGTGCTTGTAAAAAATGCAATCTATTGTCGCGACTAACAAAGTGACCCGCGACTTATACAACACCAGTCAGAACCTTGCCCCTTCAGAGACAGTGATTACCAAATGGGGCGTCCGTGCCCACCCACTGCCTCACCGCCGGGCAGTCAGCGGCGGAGCGTAAACAAACTCGACCCCCCTCCGCCATGCCGGCACATCTAGGGACAAACGCACGCTGCACGCGCAAAGAAACTTCTCCACCTTAGTGCCTAGACAGAGTCACATATTCAAGGAGCAAAGGCCCCCATATTTTCTCTCACACCTGCTCTTACTCGCGCCTGCGCAAAAACGTCGAGCGCCGTCAAAAGCGCCACGCCCCGCTGTACCTACTAGCAATTGTAAAAACGCTACCCCGGTCGGCTAGGCGGTGGGCTTTGGTTCGTGCCAACGGTCCTTCCCGGAAAATGGGGCTGCTGTGGTGCAGCACAATTGAGTTACTGCACTCAACACACAAACAGCCATGTCGGCCTTACAGGACACGAGCCTGGCAGACCCTCGGACTGCCTTGACACAAAAGAGGTCAAGGCATACCACCATGGAGACCACCAAAGCCATCCGTGGAGCAGCGCGACCGGTTCCGGCTCTGGGTTCTACTGAGCCAAACAACCCCGTGGATCAACTGGCACACACGGCCGAGTCGTGCGACCTTAGGAGCATGCATCATAGCTTAATGGAGAGATGGAACCAGACCTCTTTCCGTGCTTTCGCAAGCACTTCGTCAAGGCCCGGCGCCCGTCCCCCGAAAACCGCCTCGAAGCGTGCCAACCTAACTTCGTATGAGCACTCGACAATAAGCACGAACTGGTTGGTCGCCTGTTTAGGTAAAGGGTGCAAAAATCGAACAGTTTGATATGGAACACCTGGGAGCCTAAAAATACTAGCACTTTTTGGAGAAGCGCTGCAGGAAGCAAACACTGCGTAAAGATATGAACCGAGTCCTCATGACCGCCACAAAAAGGGCATACTCCACGAGCGGGGATGGCTGTGAAGGGCCTGTAACTCAACGGCAGGCACCCTCACGCCAGGCTGTACATGAACGCAGCTCGCCTAGCGTCGAGGAAACTGACCGTAATGAGCTTCCAGTGTGGCCAGTGGATGGACATATCGTACCTTTGGCGATGCGGGTAGAGACCTGGGGTGAGGATATCGACTAGTTCTTGGGTCGGAGTTGAAACTACATCGATGCCGGGGTGAACCTTGCGGAGGCGTACCAGAGAATTGGCAGCCGCCGCATAAATGATGGACGGGGAACCTGAGCGAGGAACACAGTGGCACAATGTGCTCTGCGAAAACAAGCGGAGTCGGGTGCTAAGAAAATAGGAAGTAAAGCTTCGAGTTAGGGGCACATCCGAGTTAAGAGCGACCTGGGTCCACCTGACGTGCAGTGCAGTAGCCACGATGCCCAGGTCTCGGGAATTCCAAGTCCTCCCTTATTTTTGGGCAACTTAAGCACCTGCCGAGCTACACAACCAGTTGTCCCTTTCCAGATCGAGGAAGCGAAAGAGGACCGTCTGCAAGATAAGCTTGGTTCGGGTTGGAACAGGAGAGAGACGCGCTACGTACGTAAGGAAGGAAAACAGAAGTAAGCGAAGAATTGTCGCTCGAGCCGTCGATGAACATGACAACGCGCTGAATTCTTGAGTCCTGATTTCAAGTTTCTCCTTAGCCTGCTGTCAGTTTTCAGGAGGCAGACCATCTGGATCGAATTGAAAATCTAGAATGCGCAACCGGGTTTTCATCGGGAGACCATGAACGGGCTGCGGACTGGACGGAGTGGAGTTCAAGTACATGGTTGCACTTTTCGACATATTCAACCTTGTACTACTCGCCGCTCAGTAACTGTCCATGACATCCAAGACGGTGCAAGCTCACGCCTCGTCCGGGACGACAATAGACAAGTCATCCGCATAGACAAAGAGTGCAACTGGAGGGGAACCTGGTGGGAGTAGGAACCTGCCAATTCTGCTGTCACAGGACAACCTCTGCAGAAGCGGTTCAAAAGCGAGCACGTAGAGGGCAGGCGAGAGAGGGTCCCCCTGCGGTACACCACGTCCCACAATGAATGCCTCCTAAACGCGATCCTGTATGATAAAAGCAGAAGTCTGTCGAGAATAAAAAGCTTGAACCATATCTGCCGAAAACGCACACTAAAACCGGCCTCTTCCAAAACCCGCAACAGGTACCTATGGCTAATAATTTCGAAAGCCTTCTCCTGATCGAAGGAGCACAGAATACCTGGAAGTTTCCTGGTATTTGCCCACAGAAGAAGGTCCCTCACTGCTAAACCGTAAAGCTGTGTGGAGCGCCTCTGGACACAACATGCCTGGTATGGACCCAAAACAGTGTCGATTACTGGAGTGAGTCGCATACACAGACACTTTGCTATGAGCTTGTAATCGCAGTTCAGAAGTGTGATTGGACGTCATGCTCTTAGATCGGAGCTTCTCGACTCATCCTTACAAACGACAGTGATTAGCCCCTCTCCTTGAGACGCTGACAGAGTCCCTTCACTGAGTAGCCTGTTCACCAATGATGTGAACGGCTTCCCTAACAGTGTCCAAAACTTCACATAAAATTCGGCTGTCAGACCATCGGATCGTGGACTGCGATTATGCTTCATAGACTTCAAAGCCGAAAATAGCTCGTCCTCGACTATGGCTGAGTAACAGACTTCCGGCGGCTCAGCTGGTGAAACGAATGGAAAGACAGCTGGAGAGGCAACTGGTTCGGCATACAAGGTCATGTAAAACTGCCTCGCCAGCGCAAGAACTCCATCTAGTGAATCGACTATGCTTCTATCACTTGGATCTACTATAAGAAAGAGAGAGTTGTGCTCTTCCTTGAAAGATGCCTACGTAGGACATTTCTGCTGCACCGCGCTTCCATTTCCCACTGCTCTGTTCGGGTCGTGGCCTCAAGCCATCTCAGCGTAGCTGTAGGAGAATCCAAAGTTCCTTTCGGAGTGATGTCAGTGCCGGAGCAACACTAGGCTCGCAGGACAGTGGCCTCGAGAGCAGGAGAGAGAAAGAAAAAACTTTTATTTTTACGCCAGCGTTCGAGAGCAGGAGGATCGCGTCGGAGACTATTTTATTCTCGCGCTCCTTGCGCGCTCGGCGCCTGCCCCATGACCTGAAGCATTCGCGCACTCTGGCTTTCACGCCATCCCATTCTATGCCATCTAGATTCTATATGTTATGCAGCGATCGAAAGAGAATGGATGATACCTTTGCGGTTGCCTGCCTGTCTTTTAGGAGCCGTGGATTTAGACGCCACGATCTTTTCCCTTGCGAGACTATGTTCTGTCGGCGACCTTCATGTGATCTTGAGCCAAGCCAGAGCTGTTATCCGGGCAAGTTATCACAGCAAAACGAAATCGTCCGGGCAACCAGTCAAGACCACATGACATGCGCTAGTTACTTACCAAACAAGTTAAAAAAAATGTTGCTTCCGAGTTCTTCCAAATGTTTGTTCACAATATCACTCAAGCTGTAACTTCTAGTACGCAGAAGTTTTATTCGTCATTTCCAATAGCGACGTTCAAAAAGCAGATACAGAGCACCACACACTTGATTGCCATCTCTTGGCGCTGTGACAGTTTCCTGTGCTCTTTTAAACGCCAGCGGTCCGTGAGGTCCGCGGCGCGACCGGGTGCCGGCAGCGTTCAAGCTGGTAGCGTCCGGTGCACTGCGGATGGCTGTTTGACCGAGACGAGACATGCAATGAGGTTCTGTCTGTGACAGGAAATTATGGCGTCCAAGTGGACCAGTGCACATTATGGCGTGGTGCGGTGTGGCGTGGTGCGGTGTAGTGGGGTGTGCCGTTGCGAACATGCACTACACCCATTTTAAGATTGTGGCTATAGTGTCGTCTCCAACCAATCTGCTTTGCCGGTAGCCATTTCGCGCTTACATCTACTCTCGATTACAGGAGAGCCAGCATTTTTTTCTTATTTTCCTTCCCTTCGCCTGTATTTGTGTGCTTGAAGTGTAGCCTTTGTCTGAAGTTACACTGCAGGCTGAGCCAGCTAGACCCGGCACGCGCCTTGCCGCGGAAAGCTTCAATATGGTGACCAATGTGCTTACACGTGCCTGCCGAAACAACTAAAAACTGGCGTCATCTTTGAGCGCACCATTCACGTGTAATTAGAGATGTCACATCGGGGGCAACGACAGTCCTTGGAACGACAGAAAGCTGAGCTAGTTGGTAAGGATTCGGTCTACTCTCACGTAGACCGGCACGTGTACCCGACTGACACGTGGTGTTACCATTCCTGAGCATGCGCAGATGAGTTTTGTGTCTTCTTTCTTTTTTCGCCTCAGTGCTCCCTTCAGCTGATAGTCGGCGTTCGTGTTGTCCACTTCTCTACTCTTGTGTCCTGTCTGCACGCCTCACTTCTTTTTTGCATAATGACAGTCCTTGTCAGCGTTAGGCGACGATCTGACCTGTTGGGACCGCGGAGAATCGGTAATGGGGTAACGTTGCTTGTACTCTAGTGAAAGGAAAAATTATCACCCACCCGAATGTAGCACGAAGCTACAAATGGTTTCTGAGAAATAAAGCTTCGCATTTAACGGAAAACGAGTCGTGGTCCGCGATTAGAGCCCGGGACGAATGCTTTTCCGCGGCGGTCGGTTCACCATCTGAGCTAACCTGGAGGCTAGCAGATTGCAGCGCGAGGGCGACTTAATCGACAACTTGAAGCACAGGGACACTGAATACGGTCAACCACGGAGGAAGGATAAATGTAAGGAGAGTGCCTGGCGTCACTCTTTGTGGAACCTCCGTGACGCCGGAAGTTGGCGTTACTATGTCATTTTGTAGGGGCATTCCTCGCCTTCGGGGCGCAACCACGCCGGGCTGCGCAGACGTGCGCACGCCGTAGTGATCCGACCAACGGACATACCATCGCGACACCGTCGCTCAAGAAATTTCGTCTGAGTATTGTGCTCCAGCGTTGAAAGGAGTGAATCAGTGAGTGAGTAAAAACTTTATTGAATATAAATAAAATAAGGCACGATGGTTGGGGCCCCTATTCCAGGGCCCCACTGGCGCGAGCGGCTCGCTGGGCTTGGTGCAGAAGAGCCAACTGGCTCTCCCGACCCTCGTCCGCAAGCCATGCCTCCCACTGCCTATTCCTCATTAGTAGAAGTTGGTGCAATATGGGCCTCCTGGGGTACTCCCATGTGATGTGCGTTAGTGTGGGTGTGTCTGTGAACCGTGGGCACTCGTCAGTGAACCTCGTGGGGTGTATTCTGTGTAGGTGGTGCAGCAGCTTGGGGTATGTATTCGTCTGAATACGACGCCAGTCCCTCTCCCGTTGGCTGTTTAAATCGGAGTGAGGATGTCCAAAACGTCTCCGCTCCTGCCTTTGCTGTAGGAGGATGTCACGAGAATTCGGTGGAAGGTCGTCGCTAGGCCATGCCCCCCCCCCCCCCCCTCGTTGCTCGGACTTCAATAATAATTTGCGGAGTTCATAATGAACTCCGCAAATTAGACCGTGAGGCCAGTCCCCGCTACTTCTGCCGGGTTTTCTCAAAATAAATCTACACTCTCATCGCACTGCAAAAATGACCAGGCGATAACCCGCAGCACATTTTACGCACATCACGACACATTGACGTTTGACTAGCTGCAGTCTGCAGTTTATGAGAACAAACGCGTATGCTGGTCGTGGCTTTCAGAATCGTTTTGCTTTACTGAACAAGTTTCTGGCGGAAGCGCACTGCGGAGATGTGAGGAGCCACAGCTCGCCGACGAGGAGGCCAGCATAAGCCAGCAGAAGTGAACGTCGTTGCGCATATATAGGTATATACACTGACTGCGGCCTGATGTATGTTGTTTTCACGGTAAGTGAAGCTTCACGGAGACAAAGTTCTGTGGTATCCTACGCGCGGTGCCGAACAGTTTACGCGCGCGTGCGTGTGGCTAGCGCGTTGACCGGACCCATGCACGGGCGACCATCAGCCGTTTGTTGTGCGCGCAGGCGTAAGTTCTTCTGTCGAGCCTTGTAAACTCTTGCACCGCGTCCGCCAACCTCCACTTCCCAGCTGCGCCCCTCGGGCACACATACATCTGCGGTAAGGAGGGTTCGTCCTTTAATTACTCACAGCAGTCGCTTCTTTGCCGTTCGTCCACATGTCCAGCTGTTTTGTGTGCCACAAATGCATCGTCGGCTGTCAAATGCAGGAACACACTGCACAGCGGTCACTGACCTGCAAGGCGTTTATCGTACGTACATATTCTGAAACCCAGCGGTTTCAGTATGTGGTGATACGTCAGCACGAATCCGCCGAAGACGGCAAGTATACTGCCTAATATAGTGCTTCCTTTGTGGCGTGGTGCGTGGTGTACGGCGTTGCATGCGCTCTTGTTTCACGCTTTTTACTTCTTCCAGTCCCACCTCGCCACAACAACTGAGAGAGCACGGTGCAGATAATATAGCGGAACAGAACACGCAAACTAACGCAAACCTGCACACACGACGCCTGTGCCACGCAACGAGACCGACGGGACAGCACACGCATGAGCACACAACAAAACCGTCATTGTGCCTCGACAACATGGCCGCTTAAAAATTATGGGGCTTTACGTGCCAAAACCACGATCTGATTTATGAGACACGCCGTAGTGGGGGACTCCGGAAATTTGGACCACCTGGGGTTCTTTAACGTGCACGTGAATCTAAATACACAGGTGTTTTCGCACTTCGCCTCCAACGAAATGCGGCCGCCGTGGCCGGGATTCGATCCCGAGACCTCGTGCTTAGCAGCACAACACCACAGCCACTAAGCAACCACGGCTACAGCGAAAAATACCACGTCACTTCCTTCACACTTCTCTCCTAGCGCGGGGACTAGGTAGGGCCTCTCAGTTTTTTCATTCCTCGTTGTGGCTAACCAATTTTCCCCTTCATGACACTTCCTCCGCCTTGCGGGATTCCGCAGAATTGATTTGCCATACTCTTTATTTCACGCAATTTCTGCAGAGCATTCATGCAAGGAATGCGAAAAGAGCCCTGAACAACCCTACGTCAGTGGTGACACCAGACAGTTCGCATTGATTTTCAAGTTATCCGTCGGGCACATAAATGGACAGGGGGCCATGCGAAACACCATATCGGTACACGCGCAAGCTGACCTTTAGTACACTGTACCTTTAGTGAGGAGGTGAGTCTTGTCAGTAATGCAGGACTCCGGCTGGCCCCTTGGTTGGTCGGCGTTGGAATCCCTGCTCTCCGCACTCCGTATAGAGCTGTGCTCGTCTGGTGATGTCACCGGCGATTCTGTCGTGGTTACGCTGCTGTGGTCACGTGGTATGGCCGTCTTGTCGTGAACGCGTTCTGGAAATAGCTGGTCCAAGTCGCTCGTGGCAACCTGCGCACAAGGACCGCCGTATGCTGCCCTGCACCGCTAGATCTCGATCGTAAAGTAACGCACGTAAAATATTTCCGGGAAGTTAAGCTGCTAATTAAAACCCTTAAAGTTGAAAATGTCAGTAAACTCGTCAAGCTCTTTCATTGGTCACGGTGACATGGTACAGATATCTCAAGTATTGCTTAAAGTACTGAAACAACACGCCGGGCGATCATGGCGGCCACGCCGACATAACAATGGCATACGGCTAGAGGCTGGCATTATCGACATCTGTCGATACGCACACTATAGCTAATATGATCTATATAAAGGGTGTCGCGGCTAACTTTAGCCAGAGTTTAAAAATATGCGAATGCCACGTAGCTTGACAGAACCAAGGTGATGTTTGCCGTCGCTTGGAGATACTCAAATTAATTTTTTCATTACGCCTTATTGGATAATTAGTCTTAATTAGCTCAAATTTTATAATTAGATGAAAATGTCAATGTGAAAATTGTAAGACGACATGAGGAACTCCCAATACAGCTTTCTGTTGCTCAATACGTGCTACATAAAAGTGTCTGTCCGAGCGTGAAAGAAGCCCGCAAATGCACAAAAAATTGCCGCGGCCGCTCGAGGCACTTTGCGTGTATTCGCGGGCTTCTTTCACGCTAGGAAAAACACGTTTATGCAGTGCGTATTGAGCAACAGAAAGCGGTATCTGGAGTTTTTCATGTTGCTCTACAATTTTCTCGTTGGCACTTTTCATCTAATTTTAATATTTGAGAAGTTGATTAATTAATTAAGGCTAACTATCTAATTAGGCGGAATGAAAAAAGATCATCTGAGTATCTCCAAGCAACGGCAAACAAATTACCTTGGTTCTCTCCATCTACGTGGCATTTGCATATTTGTTAAGTTTGGCTAAAGTTAGCTCGGATACCCCGGATATCATACAACATAGGCCGCGCGAGCGCGCATTCGATCGACCTCTCGAGACCATTATAGCTGCCGCACCTTGGCGTCGCCAAGCGCCCCGTAGCTGGTTTTGTCCGTCGTTTGGGCCCGGATGATGGCCGCCTGCTGGCGGAAGCGCTCGTTGCGCCGGCGCTGGATGTCGTAGGTCATGGCCATGGAGAAGTAGGCGTACTCGACGCACGCGTACGTCAGCAGGAACGGGATGGTGACCAGCGGCGCCAGCGTGTTCACTTGGCCCGCCAGGATGAACAGGAAGGTGACCAGCGCGAACAGCACCAGCGCCACCACAGGAACCTTGTTGGGGCCCTTCTGCAGACGCGGCAGCGCGTGCACGAATGTTCACGGTTATGTGGCGCCCTCATTTTTGGAAACGCTGCGGTGGATTCAATGCGAAATTGCGTGTGTATATATGATGCGAACCGATCTTAAGCAACTCTCACGGTGCATCACACTTCGTTGTGCCGGCTGGCGGACGTTCGAATTCGTTCTTGTAACTGCACAACTTGGTAGAACTTGTCGATAGCTCCGTTGTTATTATTCCCAAGGCACACCAAGCGTGTCTCCGAAACCGCGACACGAGATACTGTGCCGCTGTTGTGTTGTGGACTGATTAATTCGGCTGGCAAGTGTATACTTAAGCTTGCATTAAATACTTTACCAAGTCTGCATTTCGCTCTAGTCGAAAAGCAGTTGTCGCATCCAGAAAACGGAGCTGTGACTTCGTGTGCTCACCGGTACGCCGCCCTAAACGATTACACGCCGCGGCAGGTGCCGATGACTTGTGAGGTTACCAGCGAGAAGACATCCAATTAAACATGGTTATCCGCGTGGTTATAGTGTGTGCAGATACCTAGTCAGACAAGATAAATTCTTACTCCGATGCTTAGCTGCTTGCTGAACGGGAGGATTCCGTCGTTCGCCATGTTCTGCAGAATGCGAGGCGTCAGGTACAGAGCCCCTAGGCACGCTGACATGGAAGAGATGTACAGGCCGGACAGCACCATGACGCCGATAGCGGACGCCTGCGGTGCATTTCGTTCACATGTTTCCTTTGTGTTGTTTCGTAATTATTGCTTGCCTTTTCGGCGATGAGGTAATCCGTGGTGAGAGCCCAGCGCTGACACGTGCTTCCCAGACCGAGGACAAATACCAGATACAGGAACAAACTGCACAAACGTTCATCGAACACGCACATGTGTGTGTTATTTTGTACAATAGGCATTCATTGCGACAAGCGTATATACAGTCAATGTCAAAAATATATGGACCATGCGATGCAGCATTCCAATACTTTGACAACGCATCACCAGGTGGTGAGGACGAGCGGCCTTCACTGAAGCAATATAGGTCATGCAATGAAACCTGCGGCAAGGAGCCACGGTTATACGCACTGCGTCCTGCGTACTTCTTACGACGGCTGCATACGTGACCCGGTGCGGCTTTAACTCGAGACGGGCCGCACATACCGCCGGGATTGAGAGCACTGTAATATATCTCGTATAATAATTATAAGTTAGCGATATGACGGCAAGAGGTAAAAGTTCGTAAATCGGCAAGCGGCCTAAGATTCCGTCGCGTGCTGTCGGGCCTGGCGCCCGCGGGTCGAAGTCGACCAGCGTCACACGTACCACGTTCCGACGGCGGCCATCGTGCCTGCGGGCACGTCCTGCACGGGGTTCCTGAGGTCGTCGCTCATGTTGATGCCGGCGAAGACGCCCGTCATGGCCGGAAAGAAGACGCCGAACACTGTGAACCAGTTCTGGCCGTCGCCGTACCGAGGGAAGCTGTTGTTCTTAAGGGTCGCCAGATTGTAGCCCGTCACACCGTGCTCTGCGGCGTAGGCATGCGCAGCCATAAATTATGCACTCTGCAGAAGAGGGGGGGGGGGGGGTCTTTTTTACGTGAGGACATTTGTTTCTGTCTTCCGGTTCAACTTGAGACATAAGGGTGGTGGGTGCTTACGTAGGTAAGGAGATGGATGAGCAATTATAAGGTCATGCGCATCATTTAATTGCACGTGTTTTGTTGCTTCGTGTCTTAAAACAACCGAATTGTCGTTACCCACGTGACGAAGGAGACAGGCATTACAAACAGCACCCGAAGACGGGACGACAGGAAGGTACACAGTCACACCTGGTGCCACGTATGACGCTCCTGTCTGATGACGACTTAACTAGATCATTACCTTGTTCTTGTTTGTCGTTTGAAAAAAGAAAAGCACTTGTGTCGTCGGCCTGGTTTCATTTTAGTGTCTGGATGCGCGACGCAGCACACGGTATATGCCACCTTATCCACGTTCGCGTTATCTGCTTTGTTGCTCAGCTTGGTCACCGAACACACAAACAAAACGCGAAAATTAACCGGATATATTGGAATTTTATTTCGCGTCCGTTCTTCCTCGCCGATATTCGAGCACAGATATTTCGACTAATCGTCTTATGCATAATACTAACCGAACAGCGTAGATAATCATTTGAAAATATGGCTTACATAAGCAGGGTTGTTCTGTGCCTCTAAACAGCATAGATAGGCGCATTAGATGTATCGGAGGATGCATGAGAAGCGTCGTGTCCTCTTGCCCAAATACGCGTAGCGGCTAACTCCTTACGCGCGCGCACATGCACACACGAAACAATTTCCTATTCGGAGCTTTCTTTCCGCTCAGATGCCCTCGTTGCAACAATCTTGAAGCAACGCTCTGCGGAAATCACGGAAAATAAGACGGGCTGGTTTTCACATGAGCATTATATCAGGGTATTTTTATATACCGAACTATACCTATGTCGGGCTGCTTTTCGATTCAGTTCGTCCGCTCTCGGCTCTATATTGTCTTGTTCACGCTTCATTTAGCCACGGTAGCGAATGAAGCAGCGTATACAAATACACACAACGGCAGAGATATATGGGCCGCGTCTTCGACAGTGTCTGCGCGCGGAGGATTTGCGAACTTCCCTGTGAGAGAGGTTCTCAAATCTTTTAATTTCGCGTTCTGTTTATGACTGCCGCGCGCGTATTTCTCTCTCCTGTGCGGGGGACACTGAAGAATTTCGCGCTGTTTTTCGTCTGCAAGAATATCGAGTCCTCTCGCAGTTCCGGAGGCACCTGAGTCGTAGCTCACGAACGTCCCCACGGCGAAGTCCAGCGCGGCCATGAGCAAAATGATGAGCAGGGCGAACTGGAGGCGAACGACCCACTTGACGCCCGCGACGTTGATCCCTGGAAGAAAAAGTACAGTCTATATACTTAAAAGCGCGCTAGCACAGCATATTGTAAATGCCCTTCCACCCACTCTGTATACGTAAATGATACTCGATGTTACTTCTATGGGTGATTGGATTCGCGCAAATATATATATATATATATATATATATATATATATATATATATATATATATATATATATATATATATATTGATAAAGCCGCCATAGTGGAGTAAGAGAGGAAGAAGGTCATTTATTTTGGGCAGAACAGAGAGGTTATCCTGAGCTAACAGCCCTCTAGCATGCTAGTTTGAGGGAAGGACAAGAGGGGTATTAGGAGGCTTGATGATCAGGATAGACAGCTATAGGTTAGGGCTACATGGAACCGAAGGGCTAGACGCTTTAGTAATAGTAATATATGAAGCCAAAGAAAACATTTCGCAAATTGACTGGCTTCTTGTTTACTTTTTTTTATGCGTAGAAGTAATTATGGACTGCACAGACTTCATATTCTTCATAAAGAAGTAAACTGAAAGCGGAAGAAAAGGCAGTCTGCCGACTATGGGAGCCGAACCCTCGACGTCCTGTATATGACGCGTGCGGCACTCTGCCACTTCAGCTATGGCTGCGCTACGGACAAGCTGCGTGTCTGTAAACAAGGGGGCGTGGCGACGTATAGTGCTGACCGAGGGAGCAGACGAATATACTCTGACAACTCTACTTGTCATTCGCTATTCGTGTGTTTGGCTGTCTTCGGCAAGCATGTAGATTTTAGAAAGTTGCCTTCCAAGGATGAACCTTTGGCTTTCGGGGAAAACGATAATCTGGGTTGCTTGTATTGTGAAATTAATGTCAGCGCTCTTGCATCACTGTGACGTCACGCTCTGTATTTTCAATGTAACGAGCGCATTTAAGTGCAGAACTCGATGTCCCCATGTGGCCACGCCTCTGCCGTCACATTCGGCGCAGGGAATAGGGGCCACATGATCAAATTATAGGTCACTTGTCAAAGATTACGCTTATAAGGCAAACGGCGAAGACATATCGTCTGTTCTGCCTGTATGATGCATTGCCGTGCCCATCTCATAGACAAGCTAGGCGAACGTTCCGCTTAATTGTATATGTAGCTTAGCCTGTTTGGCATAAACTCAAAAATTATAATTCTTCAATGTTAACCGTTTTCTTATTGAAGCATCAACTGCACGAAAAGTTGTAAGAGTATAACGAGTCACTGAATTTGAATTGAATTTAATTCTGGGGTTTTACGTGCCAGAACCACGATTTGATTGTGGGGCACGCCGTAGTGAGGGACTCCGAATTAATTTTGACCACCAGGGGATCTTTAACGGGCCCCCAATGCACGGGATACGGGCGTTTTTGCATTTCGCCCACATTAAATCCCGGCCGCCGCGGCCGGGGATTTGATCCCACGACCTCATGCTTAGCAGCGCAACCGCTAAGCCACCGTGGGTACAATCTATAACCAGTCTCGTCGCGAAGAGTGTTTATATAGGGACATCAAAGAAAAACACTAAATCACTTCTGACTGGCGAAGTATTCTTTAAAAAATCAACCTTCATTCCTTCGGTGGAAAAAATGTTCATTACTACTAGTGTGGAAATACTAAAAGCTAACCTTGGTCAACTCTTCATCCTTGAAGTTCGCGCAACCGCAGCGCCGGTATACGTCGTCGTGACTTCGCAAATTTCAACCTTTCTTTTTATTGTTTGGATCGTTATATATGGCGCGTTAAAGCTTCTCAATACCTCCTTGGATATTTTGTTCATTTAGAAATCAGCGTATTCCTTGTTTCTCGGTACACGAATAACTGCGCAAGAGGTGTCGTTGTCAATATCCTTGACGTCACAGACTGCCTTGTGTGGGAACTTCGAAGGAGCGTCCCCACCCGTTTTTCGTTATTGCGCGCTTTGCGTAGCGAGAGTGGCCTTTCTGGTGTTCTACAGAAACGCGACGAACGCGCAGCTCGACTCATTCCTATAGATGTACATACAGAGAGAGCCGGTCACGTACCGAGCAGCAGGAGGACGAGCGCCGAGGCGATTCCCCGCTGCAGCCACGGGTCTTCCTCCATCTTCAGCAGCTGGCCCATGGACTCGGCGAAGCCCATCACGTGCAGGGCGCTGCTCACCGCCTGCGCCCACGCGGTGCAGCACGGGTCCGCGTGCGTCTACTCACTCGAGGGTCACGATGAACGAGCGACCGCGGGGTTAAGTACGTTGCTACTATATGCACAGTGATTCGAGCTGACAGCTTTGAAAGAACACTTTGCGTTTACCCCTGTTCTTTTTGGTATCTATGTTGTCGTTGCTGAAATTTCTCGAGAGCTTACTATATTTTGGTCCTTAATCACTCAGTAAAACTGTCAATAGGTTTGTTTGCCTGATTTCTCCGCGAAGAGGACGAGTTGCTCCCGAGAGGTTGATTCTGCCGCTGAGAACGAGGTGGCAGGTTCAATTTCTGGCTACGGCGTCCCAGTAAGTGCGGAATGCAGGAACGCTCAGCGCTTTAGGTGCGCCACAAAGAACGCCGTGATGTGAGAAGTAATTCGCGGAGCTTCCCACTGGTATCTCTCAAAACTCCTCTCTCGCTTCAGAACGTTAACCCATCCACTCACTCAACCGGTCAGTCAATAGCTCAGCCAATCGTGCAGATCTAACGCACATGTTGGAACCTACCTGAAGCGAAGCTTTAGTGCGCAGCAGTTGGGAGTAAATGCCTTATATATAGAACTAACGGCGACGCGCACAGTTGTCTCTAGAAGCAAAGAAAGCTTCGCTTTGGCAAATTACATAAATCGGAGGCGTCGACTGTTTCGCTCCCTGTCAGCACCTGATAGTGCGGAGAAACAACTAGGCAAACAACGATGGCAAGTGTACTACAGGACAATTAACGAGGAGTAAAAAAAAAAAATTCACTCTTGCCAACGAAAATGGATTGAAACCAAACCAGCGCTAAAGTGCTAAATCTTCTTTCAATGTTGTTAGAATAAAAACACAGGTCACTGTAAATGATGTCCTTGTTGTCTGCATAATACACAGGGCAGAGCAATATACGAATTTATTGTTACGTCCAGGGATCGAGCGTTCACCACGATCTCTCCGTGTGACGATTATAACTGTCAGACGAAATGCGCGCAGCCATCTACTCTATAATGCGCTCTAACTTCATGAATTCTTTCGTTAATTATTATTATTATTATTATTATTATTATTATTATTATTATTATTATTATTATTATTATTATTATTATTATTATTATTATTATTATTATTAGTTCATGCGCGGCGGGCGGTCCAAGCCAGAGGGTTCCTGGAATAAGGTACCCTCCCACCTCGTGTGATAAGTCACTGTTTCAATAAAGGTTCATTCATTCATTCATTCATTCATTCATTCATTCATGAAAAAGATACATCGCGCTTGTTCCCTGCTGCTAAACTTTGCAACTTTTCTGGTTTGATGTATTATGATCGGCTTATCGTGTTAAAGCTGGATGGAGAGGGAATTTCGTGATCAAACTGTAGGCCTGCCTATATCCACGTTGATGTTTGTTTCATCAAGCTGAAATATTGCAGCCTGTTTATGGCGTAGTTACTAGCAGTCCGCCGAGTTTAGTTACACCCAAAACCTGTTGAATATCTTAATGTGCAAATTTATTAACTTCTTTACTTATAAGTAAAGAAGTTAATAAATAAGGTAAAATTACAGGGTCTCTCAAGATCTCTCTTAAGAGGTGAACGGCGAAAGCCTACTCTTCGTTCTCTTATCATTCGCCTCATTAGTAAGCATCTTAGTCATTTTTAATCAACTGTGGTCGTTACAATTCGCCGTCAGACATATTGGTCATTAGTAATCGTTATAGTCATTACAAGTCATTTCAGTCATTATAAGTCATTACTGCTCACTACTAAGCATTTTAGTCATTTCTAATCAATTGTAGCCGTTACAAGCCGTCGTTAGACATATTTGTCATTTCGTAGTCATTAGTAGGCACTACAAGTCATTTTAGTCATTACTACTCATTACTAGACATTTCTAGCCATTTATAATCAATTGTAGTTATTGCAAGCCGTCCTTAGACATATTGGTCATTTCGGAGTCATTGGTAGTCATTATTAGTCATTACTAGTCATTATTAACCTCTACCAATCTATATAATAACGTTATCATTCACTGACTGTGACTATCAATCATTTTTCATTCTTTAATCTGTCTTTAATCTGTCTTCATATGGCGTGATGACGCTTCGGCGGACACTCCGGCAGTCAGGTCTGCTGACACCAACTTCACCATGAGCCTAGAAAGGCTTTCGCCTTAAAAAAAAAAAAAGGAAAATAAGAAAAAAGAACACGCCTAGTATGACTACAGCACCTATTAAATACATGATTACAGCTACGTTCGTTACCTCAAAAATATTTTTAGGTTCTTGTGGCTCAAATTTTCTGCTTTATTCGTAGACAAATATGTAAGTGCACCGCGCGTGCATACTTAGAACGATACATAGTTGTGCATGGTTTAGTAGATACAACCGATATTTTCAAGAAACTGAAAAAGAAGTGCGTTAGTGAGAAATTGCACTAATAGTGTACTCCACCTTCGCCCTTATCCGTTTTTATTTATATATCATCGTCCGAAGTTGTTGCTCTTCCACGCGCAATTTTGCATTGAGTCATGCGCACAGAAATAAATATCCTGTCTCTCAAATTGCGTAACGAAGTTTAGTGCGCGATTGCTTTTGTATTCATTTCTTTTCTACATTGTCGACCAAACACCGTTGTCGTCCCGGCGTTTTCACACCGATTCAGTGCGGCGCTACAAAACACACTTTGTGCGACACAAATGTCTGACAGGACCTTTCTTTATTTGCGTTTCCATTGTTGTAAACTGGAACAGCACCGTGCAAGGCAGCCTCCATTGTGGAGATTCTAACGAATCTTTTCGAACGCCTGCACGAATTCAAGTTTTAGCACTGCCGTGTTTCCCTATCTGCATGTCGTACGTTATTGCGGTTAGGGTGGCTACAGAATATAGTGCGGTAATCTATCTGCGCTTCGCCTGCTCCGCTTTGTCGGGCTGAACTATTTACCGTATATGGTCGCCGGTGCTTTTCCGTACGGCTGAAACTCTCCATAGAACTATTTTAACAACCTTAGCTTAATCGAGGCATCATGTTTAATTCAGTTGTGCCATACAATTTGCTTAGCTGTCCTCTGAACGCGACAAACAGCTACGCAGACACTGTCCTGACACCCTAAGGAGCGGCCGCGCAAAATGGCGGGTGTATAGGTTCTGTCGGCCCACTTCCTTTAGACCACTTCCAGTGTCTGTCCAAACTCGTGACCTTGTGGAAAGATTCGTGAACAGCCGCGTCGTTTTCTGACACCGAAATATCACATTTAGTTTTTTTTTTTCTTTTGCCCTGCACTTCTATTCAGTTGTGCGAAAATTTCAATTTATAAATGTCAATGACTCGCAAAATAAAATTTTGTTATACAGGTGGTGCAATCGCTGGCCCTATTAAGCTTGTGCCAACGTATCAAAACAGGCCAACGTTCTCTCCTCGACGTTCAAACAAAGGGAGGGAATGAAGAAGAGAACGAAATAAGAGGCTGTTAACCGGAAATACGCCTCCCGGTTGGCTATCCTACGCCGGGGTAGGGAGCGAAAAGAGACAGAAAAGAAAGTAGGAAATAAGAAGGTAGACACGAAATCGCGCATATGAGAATTCACGAGGAAAGTATAAGTTCGCGCTTGCTAGTGTGGTACGACTAATTTTAATTGAAACTTTTGACAATAAGCGCAATAAATAAATAAAATAAAATGCTGAGGGTACAGAAGAGAGAAACACAGCGCTTGTTTTTTTTTTTTTTTTCTGTGCCCGCCACTTTTCTTGCCTTATTTGTTTCTTTCCTTTCTTTCTTTTTTACATTCATCTTTCAATATAGAATTTACCGTGCTGTCACGGACGATTGCCTCTAGCGCGGTTGACTTCAGGAAGTGCAGCAGTGCTCTACGTATCTTTCTGCGTGCATACTTCGCTGTGGAGGTCTAGATTCACACGGTATACCTGTCCGAAGCAGTAGATGAGTGCTGCGGCCCCGCCCACGCGCACGCCCAGAATGTGCGACAGGAGCACGTGCAGTCCGCCGGACTCGAGGTGGCACCGCTCGCAGACGCCGATGCCGGCCAGCACGGCCAAGGTGCACACGCCCACCGTGGCCAGCACCATGAGCAGGGCGTGCTCCACGCCCGCGTTGCCCTGCGCGCGCGCGGGACGGAACAGCGAATGATGATGCAGGCACTGCAAGCAGGATTGGCCTCGTGGATTGGAATCAACGAGCGGACAGCCCTCGCAAAGTGAATGGGAAAGTTGTTTCTTGGACCTCTGGCCTGCCTGTTCGAGTATGTGGAATGCAGCGATAATGATTCAGAAGTCTGCAGGGAAAGGAATGGGCGGGGCGGGGCGGGGTTATCCCCCTCTCGAGATGGTAGCTAGAATAAATTGCCACTGCATTTTGACGACATATCAGCGCAGCAAAACAGGATGAAACAAAAACAAGCGGTTTTCTTGTTTTACGGTGATCCCGACGGACTCCGAAATACTGAATTATCATAGAGGAACGAGGGTCAAATACTCTTTGCCCCATAACATGCTTAATCAATAAGAGGCAGTTTGCTGGCGGAAGCTGCAAACAGGAACCTTCCCAAATCTACAAATACTAAGCAAAATGTTCCCAAACCAATACACGGACATATGCCCATGGTGTGGCGCAAAACCTACCCTTTATCATATCACGTGGGAAGCAGCAAAAACAAAACATTACACAATATTGAGAATCAGAGTGCGGAGCAGTGCGAGAGTGTGCTCTCCAGCTGCAACCCATGCCTTCAACGGGGGTTGGTACACCATGTCCGACGAGCAGCCACGCTCAGTGGTGCCCTGGAATAGGGGCGCCAACCCTGCAAGACGGGAGTCACCATCGACAAGAAGAAGCTGGAAGTACTCGGTCTGACCTCTGAATTACTCTGTACATTAGAGCAATAAAGTGTATCCTATCCTATCCTATCCTATCCTATCCTATCCTATCCACCTCTCCCCACTTCCGGCTCAACTGGTGTGACGTAGTGTGCCCGGGCCGCGTGGTAAAGGGTGGCTCACGCAGTACACAGTTGTAAAAGCGGCTTCGCATAGTGAAAGTCGGCAAGGGGTCGCAACGCACCACTATCCATCCGGAGCGCAGAAAGACGATGACGCCGAACAGGTGGATCATGCATGTGGTGAAGACGCCGTCCCAGGTGCCGAACAGCACGGGCTCCGAGACGAAGAAGTTGGCCGACCACCAGGGCTTGGCCTTGGCGCTCTGCGACGGACACGACCAGCCACCGTCAATCGGTGTCTGACTACACCGTGTCGCGGGTGTTATTCCGAAGGCAGACGCACACATATATAAAGGCAGGCACAAGGAAGGAGAAATGCGCTTTTGAAAATGGTCTAGCTTTTCCGTTACAGTGCTAGTACAAGTGGTGGTATTGCAGTTGAACAGGATAACTACGGCGCTGCAGTTTTTATTTTATTTTTAATATCAGTTTGTTAAGACGTGTCTCGCTGTTTGTATATGACAGTGGTTTTACGCACATGCGCTACGTGCCTTAATTTAATGTCTGTGGTAATCAATACCCAGACATGGTGCAACCTATTGCTTCATAAGTTCGTTTGACTCCACCATGCTGTACTAAATGTTATCGGGAGTGATATCGATGTCGACCTTGGAGCAGCGCAGCTGCACAGTCAGATAAGCAAACAGTCATCGAGAGCGCAGACTTTTAGTTCAGTGAAAATGGCGTTCTGCTGCTGAGCGTCAACGCGCGAGTCGCAACGGTTGCACTCGGGTGAGGGCGCCATGCAAGAGCGCTCCTGCACGTAGCTTTCGGTGAACATTGAACACTCCCATTGTAGGCGGGTGGCGACGCCCACCCTCAAGTTCCAAGGGCGTCTGCTCGGGTCTAGTCAATTGTTTATCAATAAAAATGACTACATTGCATACTAAAGGCCGCCAATGGCTCAACTTCGCATGTTATAGATAACCTTTCATGCGTAAAAACGGCTCACAATCCGAAAAAAAAATGCCTTGAAGTTAATGACGCCACAATGACGTGCCGACACAGATGTGACTGCGCCGCTAAGCATAAGGACGCGGAATCAAATCCCGGCCATGGCGGCCGCACATCGATGGGGGCCGAATGCAAAAACACCCGTGTACTTAGATTTAGGTGCACCTTAAAGAACGCTAAGTGATAAAAATTATTACGGAGTCCCCCACTACTGGCCGTCACCTAGGAGGGGCCTTCGGCCCTCCCCACCAACTCGCAGGGCACGCAATAAAGTTATCTCCTCCTCCTCCTCCTCCTCCTCCTCCTCCTCCTCCTCCTCCACTACGGCGTGCCTCATAATCAAATCGTGGTTTTGGTACGTAAAACCCCGTAATTTAATTTAATTGTATGACGCCGATGTGACACTCAAAAAGTCGAGAACGGGAAGTTTGACCTTCTTTTTCTCCAATGATAACCAACCTTATTCTTCCCTTCTTCCCACAGGCGAATGGAAGTATAGAGTTCTTGACATAAGAATTTGCGAGTGCAAACTGATTGGGGCGGCGGTCTTTTTTATTTTATTACTTTTTTTAAACCGCCTTCTTAAACCACTAGGGTGAGCTTGGCGCACTGTTCACTCACGAGGTCTTGGTGGAAGAGCTCGTCCCCGCCCGGGTTTCCGGAGGCTCGGCCGCTGTGTCCTGTCGACTCGTCGAAGGCCCCGCCGTCGGCGCCATCGCTGCGCAGCCCGAAGCGGGCCCAGTCGATGTCGCGGCCGCGCTTCACGGTCATGGTGCTGCTGCCGCCGCCGCTGCTGTCGCTGTTGCGTAAGATCTGGACGGAGAAGAAAAAAAATCACAGGACAAAACGTATATAAACGTCTGGTTTGAACGGTAAACAGATACATGCATACAGGGTTCATAAATACACGAAAAATTACGCTTCTCGAGCAATCTGTGAACTAGTTAAGCAAACTGTGGCCCCAAAACTTTCAGCGGTGTGTGGTTGAGTTTTGCGTGAAATTAATGCCATCCTTGCGATTACGCTCTCAGCTGGCTGCATAAAGACCTACGTGATTTGAGTTCATACGGAGCAGTATGCTAATAATACAACGAAAGCAGTTGCCAAGAATGATCTATCGACGCAGTCTGCATCGCAACTCCGTTGCGTTACGTAACAAACTGCTGGAATGGAAGAATGATTCCATTTCGCGCAACGTACGCGACCTGAATCTGTGAAAGAGTATAAAGACAGTCTGTCTATGTTGCATATCTCTACTATTTTTCACGTAGCTTATATGGCGCAAACCAGAATACCGTATTGCAACCTGGACACAAGCTTGCCTAAGAACGAGTTTTTATGGTCAGAGGAAATTGTGTTTTTAGCGGTAGCGTTTGAACCATGCGACAGTCCTGCAGCCTGAGAGCCTCTGCTGACGAGCAGGACGTGACAGCTAGGCGGGTGCGTTGGTCCCCGCTACTCGTGATACACGCTTTGCCGTTGAATTTCACTGCTACCATTTATCGAGGATAATGCCATATACGCCAGGCTAGCCTAAGTAGCCGTCAAAATGCAGAGCGATGACGTGCGATATGGCCTAGCGCGACCTATTGCTCACCGCAGCGACCGCCTGAATATCTCTATACGACCCTGTGCGAGGTGTGAGCCTCCCACAAACAACCGAGCACCTGTCCCGAGACGAAACCACTAAAAGAAAGAAAGCAAGAAAGAAAGCAAGCAAGAAAGAAAGAAAGTGAGTTCACCGGGCTTCACCGGTATCCACAACAGCACACTACCGAAAAGTAGGCGGATGCTCCACAACTATAGGCCACGGCCTGCCAAGCTTGGTTCTGCCATGCATGCCAAGTGTTCTCGGTCACGCACTTTACGTAATTGTTCTAACGCGCCGTCCAGCGTCTATAAAAAGAATGGATTTAGAGAAGTAACTTGCCCACACAAAGGCTTTTATAGTGGGGATGCCAGTATTGGATGTGCCTGCTACACGCGCGCGGGCGAATCCCAGATGGCGTCGGCGTTCCCATAGGCTGCAGAAACATACGCAGGGCCTGAAAAACGCAGCACTCGAGATGGCTTCTGCCCTCCGAACACTCTTTATATTCTGTGCGTGCGTTATTGGCCATCGACACGAGAAATAATTTTAAGACGGGGAAACTGCTGGGCCACTCGCAAATGTCAGGCAGTAGGGTACATTGGGCGAGCAAGTGAGAGTGGGTGAAGAAGAGGACAAAACGTGTGAGAATCTTATCGCACACCAGTTTCGGCGCTCACGTGTCCTTTTTCTCTCCAACTAAACAGCTCATACGCTCTATATAGTATATGGAGATTGAGGAGTATCCACAGCGACGTGCAGTTGCAAGTCAGAGGCTCTGCCCTGACTTGCACCCTGCACCTCGACCCCTGATTTACGCCATTATGCGGTTATACCGTGTTCACACTTGGCCACGAAAGCGAGGGAAGACGCAAAAGCGCGCACAATTTTCGTGTCGTGCAGGGCCCGTCTCGTTGATATTTGATGGTGCTTCTTCCGCCAGCATGCGCTGTCTTATAATGTTTCCTAGTTGTGACGTCTGTCACTACCTCTCCGTTTCCATAGGGGCACATATATCGACCCGCCGACCCCGCAGATAGCCTTTTTTGTGCGCGTCACTTAGCTTGTTTGCTCGAGGGCGCTTTTCCGTCTGAACAGCAATGTTAGAATACACGAATAGGTGCGTACATGGTACACAGACCGAGCGCGAACAAACACGCACTCGTGCAGTCGCAAACAAATGAAACACGATATTGCGAGACAGATTCGAGTACGCGTATACATTTCAACGCGGCGGAGGAGGTAGGGAAGGACACGCGATTCCCGGTATATACCAAGAACGGTTGCAGAATCTATTTCAAGACGCGCTCTTGCAATATCGCGCTTCGTCCATTATACCTGTCCATTCAAAGCACGGATAACCAAAATACGGAAGATATCTTATAGCCATAGTGTAACCATTTGTTACCATAGTGATGGCATGGACATGCTGGACGCGATTTCCAATCAGCTGGACGGATGTTTATGTTCGAGCGCTGGTTCTGCCTCGCGTTCCGAATGGCTGCGACCAAGCGGAAAACCGAGCACACTTCCTGCTTTTCTCTCAGATTTTGCGGAGCAGATTTCCGCCCGCTTTCGACGCTGCGTTCGCTTTCGTCTTCAAGTGGGAACAGACCCTTTGTCCGATTGAATAGTTGTGAGGCGATTCTTTCCGCGCATTTACAAACGTTCCTCAACTAGATGATGATTTCTATGCTATCCCGTTCGAAACGGGGCGGCAAAAATAGTCACCTAGAATGCTTGAGCTAACCATGGCCATTATGCTATACATATTACAATCTAGTATTTTGACTATCTCTATTTGATCGTTTCGTTCTTCATTAAAACATCTACGTATCTCTATATTGTGGAGTTACCTATGCATGTGACGACTCCGGCTCTATCAACTGACGGCTGTGCGTTAACTTGATCATTTGAAATGGCGCGCAGGTCAGGCTACTGATCCAGTGCAGTTTTGCATTCTCTCTGTTCCCTCACTCATTCCTGTTGGCTCACTCGTCTTGTGCTTATTCCGTCCGCCATATCCGCATTGCAGGAAGCTTCAGCATTCGGTAGCCAACGTTTACTGACGCATGGAAGCATTTAATTTCTGGAGAATAAATGTTTTTCCCCGCTCACTTTTTGTTTTCGCTGCAGCCTTCTTTGAAGAGGCTGACATCCGGCTGTGTCATCAGCTGAGTTTATTTTTGCCTTCTCGTTGTTTGACGATGTTTACAGAGTCGACGGCATTCAAATTCAAAGCGTCTCTGCAGGTCGCCGTTGGCGAAACGGCGTATGTTGCGTGTTGGGCGTCCATACAGAAGAGGCCGTCAAATGAGCTATAAAGATAGCGGATAACTTCATTCGTGCAGAATAAAAACGGAAACGGCTTTTTCTTTTTTTCGTGGCATCAGAACAGCTGTTTCGCTCATATGACGCGATGCGTCAAGACTGTACTCGGCTGTCTGCGGCAGCTTTGGCTTTTCGTTCATTTCCACCTGCCTACAGCAATGTGAGCAGCATAACGATGTAAAAATGAGAGCTGAATTTGTTTTTTTTCGTTTTCCATAAATCTTAAAGCTGATCTCTCTCTTTTAATTTTTTTCTTTAATAGTACACTAACCACCGCTCACCGGGCCCAACTCTGGCGTGCACTTGTCAACCACTTTTTACAATATCTACGTCACCGTCAGGACATATTCAAATCAAGGGTGCACATGTGACTAGAGCCCACCCCACACCGCCGAACTCATAGATGTACTCTTTCTTGCACCTGCGGCAATTAAGTTGCCACGAGCGGGATTTATCCAACCGCTTGCCAGAAAGCGATCGAATGCAGGCTGATTCAACGCATATGGCTTGGCTTCAACAAGATATGGCTCTTGTTCTTGCACCAGAAAAATATACAAATTATCATCATCGAGATGGGGCTGAAAGCCTCCTTTCGAATTAAGAAACGAGACAATACTGACCTTAACGCACAAGCGTTTTGCCCTTACAATATCATTTTATATTTCACGCCTATGTGTTACTAAATTTATACATAACATCTTACTGGCTTGATGGGTCCATATTCGGTGTGGATAGTCTGTTCGTCAAGCAAATAACGGGTCCAATCTTCGGTCTGTTGTTCTGTGTGATGGCAATGCTAAGGCGTCATTATGACGTATACCCAAATATTTATAACAGTTTGTAGCTTTTTCTTTTTTCTTCTTGCCTCACGGACCTCTTGGTCTTTTCTCGGGCAATTTAATGCCAAACGTGTGACGGCACCAACGTTTCCGTTGACATAAACTTCACTGTCACATTTGTTATTTAAGGTTCCGTAATCAACTCTAGGTGTCTTGGTAAGATATATCAGTCGTGCCGTTGCTTGCTAACTTATTCTGATTCGGAAACTGATTAGTAATCATTCTTTTTTTTTAATGCGCATACTGCCAACTCACTCATCCCCTCTCACTTTCTCAAAACGAACGAAACTACTATACGTGCATGACTGCGGCTGACTTCTGAACTTGTAGTCGATCTCCTATTTGTTTCGCACTGCTCGAAACCTCTGGAGGTGGAAGCGAACCCTCGTCTTTACTCTCCAAACCTCTCTATAATCCAAGAGTTCCACGGGCGCGACTCCCCGCAGCCAGGGGACAACGACGCCCATGCCCTTGGTGGCTTCGTTTGTTTTGTCAGAGAGTGTAAAAGCTAACCTCGGTGCTGAACACAGTTTATTGATGCGAAAGAATCAAAGGGCCTATTGAGCGACGAAGTTGTGCGTGGTTGCGCTATCGCAAACACCAGAGACCAGCGGAGCTGGGGGAAGGCCAGTAAAGTAGTGCCAAATCGCACGCTTAGTCTAACTTTTGCTGGGCCTCCCCCGGCTCCGCTGGTCTCTGCTGTTTGCGACAACCACGCATAATTTTTTTTTTTTTCCATTGCGAGAAAGAGGACCGCCGAAGCGAGCGTGCGGGTTTTTATCGGAAGGAAATGACGTCACACCACCTATGTCCCCATCGCGCCGCTCATCCTCCCTCCCTAGGCTCCGCCCAACCTTGCTGCGTCGCTATGCTGCGCGATGCTATTTTCATACTCCGCTTTCACTCTCTCAGCTCTTTTCCCCAGGTCAGCGAAGCTGCGGACGTCAAGAGAAACCCAGCGAAGCTCTAACAGCTCCAATGTCCCCGCCTGTCGTGTGGACAAGCGAAAAACGGCACCTAAATTCCCATTCGCTGCGACGCCACGTCACGAGCGCGCCTCGATGGAGAAGAGCAGGCGAAAGGGTGCACCTGCTTGACGTTAGCGCGCCAGGAGTTGCGTGAGGGAAAAGGGCATCGCCGTGACGCCACGTCACCCTCGCTCTCGTAAGGCTGTGCTATCCGCGCGTTTCTTGTCCGCGAAAACTCTCGCGTGCATGCGTTCAACTGTGCCTCTCTAATCGCTATAAAGAAATTATTTTAAAAAACCACTGCCCAAGCACTCCGTACAGATGGTTAACCAGCGAAGCTGACTTTAGGCAAAGCGCAAAATAGCACGTAGGGCAACAGATGGAAACGAAGACACAGCGCTACTAAAAATTGAATTTTATTGCACATGGTTACCCCATATATACCATAGTACAACAACTCTGTTGTCCTACGCGCTATCTTGCGTTTTGCCTCAAGTTATGCAGTGCCAACTAGCCCACCAGTCTGTTCTCAGTGAAACGTGCGGGGCCCCGGTGTTTTTCAGTGGTTTAATCCCGACGGTTCATTAAACGACGGCTTGGTAGGCTGCCAGATACCCGGTACCTAGCGTGACGAGAGCGGTGACGTTAAAATCACCGTGGCTTACTCGGGAGCGTCCCCATTAATTAGACTCTATGACAGTCGGGCAAGGTAGCATGACGTGACGAATCGAAGTGCACCGCCCTTGGCCAAGCGTCTCTATGTGCCCGCGAGGAGCTCATAACTCGGAAGGACCGCGCTCAGCGGCGTTCAATTGGGCATTAATGCTTTCTTATTCACAACCCGTAAGAAGTGCTTAGGTGTCCTCGGGTTTTTTTATTTATGATCTAGCTCTATGCTTTCAGCATTACCACACCCGCCACCAGTATGTGGTGACTGGAAAATAATACCAAAATGTGAGTTTAATCTCGAGAAAAACGTTGTTTATATTATTATTATTATTATTATTATTATTATTATTATTATTATTATTATTATTATTATTATTATTATTATTATTATATGGTATTTAGGTGATGCCACCTTTAATTTGCGCCGGCTACTCCTTTTCACATATAGATATGAAAAAATGAGTTAACCAACACGCATTAATATTAACGTTCAACTCCAAATCACAATAACACAAAGTCCGGTCACATAAGTACACTAATGCCGTACTAAAGCCGAAAGTCAGCTAAAAAAACACAGCAACACAAAGTCCAGTCACAAAGGTGCACTAAAGTAAACACAAAGCCCGGTCACATAACTACACTAAAATCAGGGATGTGAAAGCACGGGTTAGAGTAAAAAAAAAGTACATGAATCCAGACATTGAATTGGCCAAAGTCAGTTCAATGAAAAAAGAAATCCCGTGGAGTGAGCTTATCACGAAAAGATTCAGTGTAGTTTCCAAGAATATTGCTCGCTTCTAGAAATCTATGGAGGACCAGTAACGCTCGTCCTTGCAACGCGTATGTTGGCCAAGGACCTAAGATCTTCGTGAGGCTGAAGGGCCTGCAGTCTAATGACACTAAATCACGTGCTAAACGTTGTCTGTATGTGTCGTGTCGCGGACATTCTACCAGAGTATGACGTACATCCTCATTCGCGCGGCCACAAGTGCGTTCCGGAGTATCAACTCTTGAATTTTTTTGTAGAAAGTGTTTTGTTTACGCAGTACCGAGCCGCAGACGATGAATGAGCATTTCAAAGGCTCTGGTTGTATCCAATGTGGAAGGGATTTTGAATTGAAGCGAAGGTTCAATGTGAAATAAATCTGAAGATGTCGAGTTCTGATCAAACCATGACGCTTTGCAACCATGGGTTGAGATCTGTCTTACTTTGTGCTGCAATTAGCCTTGCGTTAGAGGGAGACCACATGTGACGTAGTTAACATGCGCTTGTTTGACTGCCTCGTTTGCTGCAACATTACCAGGGATATAGCAGTGACCAGGTATCCATTTGAACGTTATTGTGCGATTCTCTTCACTTGGTTTTTGTGAGTTCCTTTAGCGCCTCGTAGACTAACGCCACTTTTGCGATTTGCTGATGTAACCATGAAGTGACAACAAATCTGCCTACGAGTCACAAATTTTTGTGGGTTGTCCGACATCGATCGGAACATCAAGTGGTCACGTTGAAAAACACTTGTTTTCTTCTACGGACAAGAAAGGAATTATGTTTCGACTCGAAAGTATGGTCGCGACAGTCTTGTGCCCGTCCGTTAGCTCCATCTCGATCAATTCCAGGAAGCTGGACAGAGTTGTTGTGTAACTGAAATTGATTTCGAATCAAAACGAGCGCACGATGCGACGTGCTGTACCTCTTTCTTTATATATGAGCCTTCAGCGCACCTATAGTAGTTATTGCGGAGTTGTGTGCCCTGACGCCCGCGTTGTGAAAGAAGCGTCGGTTGGCTGAATAGAATAACTGACGTTCGTAAGGCAAACGCGCTCAAGAAATACCGGCGACGCGCTGAAGATCGATATGTCGCTGCACTGGAAAAATAACTCTTGACTCTTATCGTGGAAGGACCTGCCTTTGATTTCTCGATATGACGTTGGCATAATGCGCTCATATTATCTACTCAGGATCGCTTGTGTGGCCCGAAAGGTACATTGTATCATATATGATAACGAAGAAAAATTATGAGCCTGTTTCCTTCCAAAGAGAGAGATAACCTTCACTGAACATAACGCCGCCTCTTTCATTCAGAATCGACGGCCCGACGCGAAGCGTCTCTACTGTGTCGGTTTTGGCTGGGAGTTGCCTTCACGAAAGCTTACTCAGCAATAATTGGAATGACTGATAGTCCTGCATGTGACGTTTGCCGATGCGAGGAGAACACTGATCACTTATTGTGCCACTGTCCTCAATTTCAAGCACAAGGACAGTATTTGTCCAACACATTGAGCAAACTAGATGATCGTCCTCTGAGTGAACAGACAGTACTAGAGCACCGTCCCCACCGATCATCGGCTCAGAAGGCAGTGAAGGCACTTTTGTGCTTTCTCAGAGCGTCTGGTTTGCACGAGCGGCTTTGACTCAATGACTGTCTGTGCACGTCTCTATACCCTCTCTCTCTCCCTTCGCTCGCTTCCCCTTCCCCTTCTCCCAGCATAGGGTAGCCAACCAGACTCTTGACTGGTTAACATCCCTGCCTTCTCTATCTATCTATCTATCTATCTATCTATCTATCTATCTATCTATCTATCTATCTATCTATCTATCTATCTATCTATCTATCTATCTATCTATCTATCTATCTATCTATCTATCTATCTATCTATCTATCTATCTATCTATCTATCTATCTATCTATCTATCTATCTATCTATCTATCTATCTATCTATCTATCTATTTATTTATTTTCGTGCTGTCCATGCACCGCCCACCAAGCAATCCCCGGTGCCGGAAATCATTCTGAATTTTCTCTAGAGCGTCTTTTTCACGCTCGAAAATACATTTCAGCGCGAACCTTGCGAACTTGGGCTGGATTTCACGGCAGCACCCATGCACTGGGAGTCACATAACGCCAAGCAGCCCCATCCGAGCACAAAGTTTCAAGGGCGTTTTGATGGCGAACGGGCTCGCCGCGGCATCTTGCAGAGGCCGCGGAATCTACGGAGCGCATCGATGTCAATTCCGAAATTTATGGGTATAAAGTTCTCATAAACTTTTGATGTGAAAGGTGCATTGACATTTCCAAAGTTGTGCTTTAGATTTTCAATTGCGGAACATTGTGGGTTTTATGTTACTGTAAATATTGGACGCCAAAGGTGCATTGACTTTTCTAAAGTCTTACTGGTTCTTTATTCTATGGTCTATCGGACCATACAACGAGACAAGCCAAATCAACACACTATCAGACAAGTTGACAAAGCCAGCAGCGAGATCGGATGAGATGAAGCGTTGTGGTGGTTAATTTGTGCCGTCATGACACATAAAAAATATTTTTTTTTTCGCCTACGCTAAAGCATCCGCGTCAAAGACACTAAAATCAGCCAAGGTAACTACGTTCTTATTTATTTTTTCTACTTCGACTTTTATTCGCGAGGGCCCATTGAGGCTCTTCAATTTTTTTGTCCTCATTACCCTACCCGCGGGCTGCCAGAGGCCGCCAGAGCGCATGCGTTTTTCTCGTTTTGCTCCCACCACCGCGCGGCGCACTTCGGTGCGCGTTCGCTTTTCTCTGGCCGAGTGGACTTTCGCCTGGCAGTGTTTTGGGCACTTTCTGGTTAGCAGACGAGAAAAAGAAACTATCGTCGCTCGCTGTCATCACTGGGGACTCGACGGATTGCACCGCGTTCGCTTGAGCGTAACCTCTACGGAAAGTCTTGTCTCGCCAGTGTAGGATACCGAGCAGTATGCGTATGGTTCTCGGTAGACCAAGCGTCTCACGTTTCTTTCGATATTCTTTCGATAAGTAGACATTCGATTGTGGCCAACATACCTTGCGCTTTTTCATTTCGGTGCGCCAGCCCCACAAAATAAAAAAAAAGACTGCTGTGGCGCAGCGAATTGTCGTATCGTGAAAGTTCGATTTTCCTACTTCTTTTGCGGACAGTAATGGGCCACGGGACGCTTCAGTTGCCGGATAGTTTTATTATATAGTATTGCGATAGCAATGATATGGACACTCCAGGCGCATTACTGCCGTTGCGGTCGCCCTCATGTTTCGTATAAAGTCCAAGGGCGATAACATCGTGACCGCGCGCCGCATGCTGAATGTGGGAATGAAAGCGTAGGGAGGGGGATGGGGGGGGGGGTGGGCGTGGAATGGGTGAGACGACTATGGTGGCTCAGTCTTATGTGCGCAAAAGAGAAAAACGGGGAGCAAGCGCGCCTACTTCTGTCGCCCGCGACACATCGGGGGGGAGTGGATGGAATGGGGGTGGGATCTAGGATTCTGTGAATCTCTAATTGCGCAACATGTTCATTTGCCTTGTTTGACGCATTGTATACAGTGACTTTTTTTTAGATACGTAGATTTATTGGAGACTTATACGTATATTTATATATCTTGTTGCGGGGTTATGTGTATACCTGCAGTGAACTTTGTTTCCAGCGACAATTTTTTGCCTTTTATCAAACTGTATCTTCGCATTGGTGTATTCCACTGTATCTTCGCATTTCTTATGTACGAAGGCGAGTAAAATGAAAGCGAGCCAACCCACCCCGCGCAATAATTGTTCGGTCCATTATCTGCGAGGCATGCACGTGACACAGAGGCATCTCTCTATTACAAAAGTGACACGCAGGTGTGAGTATTAAGGTTGTTTAATGCTGTCATCCACTGGGTTGAACATGGTTGGACATAATGGACATGGACATAATGGACGCTCTAGAAGTTGAGCAGCGTGGTGCCCTGAGGTTTTTGACAGCTGAAGGTATTTCCCAAAAAGAAATTAGTCGCCGTATGGCTGCCGTGTACGTTGAACATTGCATTTCATTGGCCACTGTGAAGCGTTCATCCCTAACACCCCTAACACCCCTAAGAAAAATGCAAAGGTTGATGAGCTGATGAGACAAGAACGGAGGATAAGCATCGATGAACTGGCAGAGCGTGTGAAGATCAGTCACGGTTCGGTTCACGCCATAATTCATGAACATCTCGGTTATCCGCTCTTGTGTGCGCAATGGTTACCCAAGATTTTGAACTACCGCCAGAAGATGGAGAAGTTCAGCGCTGCCTTGACTCATCTGATCCGGTATCACAATAAGGGTGACGACTTCTTGTCTCCAATTGTGATCGGAGACGAACCATGGTGCCACTTCTACGAGACTGAAACACGACAGCAAAGCTTACAGTGGAAACATTCGAATTCACCACCCCCAAGAAAGGAAAGGCCGTCATTTCCGCCGCAAAGGTGTTGTTGACTTTTATTTTGTGATCGTCAGGGGCCATAACTGATAGAATTTGCTAAATCTTGAGAGACGTACTATCAATTTGTTTCGCTATTGTAAAACGCCAGATTGGCTGCGTGTCACAATCAAGAACGAATTACGTGGAAAATTGACGAATGGGGTCATCTTGTTCCACGACAATGCCGTCCCCACGTCGCTGATGTGGTTAATACAAAACTGGCAATGTTCAAGTGGGAAACGCTGCAACATCCGCCATACAACCCAGACCTGTCGCCTTGCGACTTCCACTTTTTGGAGCATTTGAAAAAAAACAGCTCAAGCGAAACAGATTTGTGTCGGACGATGACGTGAAAGAGCCAGTTGCAGACTTTTTGAAGCAGCAACCCAAGGAATTTAATGAGACGGGAATCACGCGACTCGTTAGACAACGGGACAAATGTCTAAATGATCATGTAGACTACATTTCAAAAAAGTATCCCCGTTTGTCATATATTCACATTTGCTGACTTTCATTTGACTCGCCCTCGTTTATTTTGCAGAACTCCTGCTTTTTATACGTGCTCTCTGTTGCGGCTATAATTTCGGTGCAATTACCCACGATACACGACCGGTGACAGCTGCTCCTGCGCAATACATTGGAACAAATGACAGCGTCATTGAGATTTTTCACTGGCCGATGCATATGTACAAGAATCCAAACAAGGTTCTTGAATGACAAAGTTTCATTAGATTATTCGTCCTCAGCTTGCTAATTTCATGGCCTTTACATTTTTCATATCAGCGGCATGCATTGCCTTGCTGGTTTCGAACTGATATAGTTCTAAAGTTCGCGTGATATTTTATTTACTTATTAAATAGAGAAAAAACACGGAAGCATTGATATCGGTTATTTTGGACACAATTTTTGGCACATACAAGCATATTCTTTTATAAAAATATACATATTTTACTTGTTTTGATAGTGCGCAGCGTTCAAGAATTCGTTTGCAGCATCTTTAGTAATGACAATGCAGTTATTAGTCATGTATTTGATCCCCAGGCAAATTGTTTAAGAGGAAGCTTTAGCTCGCGCCCAACTCCGACACGGCCTACTCAAATACATGTAAAACGCTAAAACGCTTTTTTGTGATAACCCCCGGGTCGCTTTTAATGAAATTTGTTGCATTTGAGAGAGAAAGTTAAATTCTAGTGTCTGTTGGAAGCGGAATTTCGATTTAGGGCCTGAACATTGTTTAAATATTTTGAAAAACTCGAAAGTAAAAAAAAAAGCACTATGTTTACCAACTAATAGCTGTGCAACAAACACACATGTCGCTGTTCAGTAAACGGCATCTATTATAACAGTCAAATCGGACAAATTTGGTGTGTCAATTCATATCTTACGTGAATTGGTTACGTTGTGTACAAGGATCCTGCAAAAGCCGTATTTCCATAATGCTAAATGTTTGGAGATTCACGTGTAACATAGAAATTTTGTCCGGTGTAGATGTACTATTAGGTGCAATTCACAGAATTGCGATAGCATTTTTCATTGCTGAGTTACATAGTTTTAAACTTGATAGTTACGGTTCCTGAAAATTTGCGAATTTGGTCAATTTTTAATAAAGAATTGAGAACCTAAATGAAATATTCGAAACCAACAGTCACTAGAATTTAAGTTTTTCTTTTAAATGCAACAAACCGTGTCAAATTTGGTGCATTGGTTGCCGAGAAAAACGAATTCTCCTGCTACATGTATTTAGATACGAGCACGCGAGCTAAAGCTTGCTCTTAAGGAGGAGACCGAGCTGCAATGTGAGCCCCCCCCCCCCCCCCCCCCGAACGAAATTTCTGGCTACGCCACTGCTATCTATCTATCTATCTATCTATCTATCTATCTATCTATCTATCTATCTATCTATCTATCTATCTATCTATCTATCTATCTATCTCCCCAATATGTCCTGAGGTGAACGAGGACGCCTGACATCCACCATAGCACAACGCCAGCGCCAGCACTACACGTCTATGTTATACAACCTTCTTTCCTTTTCTCACTCTTCCATTTCGACTCCCATTGTCATCTTTGTTATTTCTTTAATCATAAACAAAACATGCACGACAGGGGCACTCACGATTTCGTTGCACGACCTTACCCCCTCACGCCTATGCATTTCTTCTCTTTATGGGAGCGGGATCCCTGTTTATGTGCAAATTGTTTTCGTGAACGTGTGCGCGTGTGCTCATCCCTCTCCCCCTCTTTTTTTCTTTTTCTTTCCGCTCTGCACACCGAGCTGTCGAGGAGCAGGCTTCCCCGCAGCTCTCACCGCCCATCTGCAAGTCAAGTAGTTTGTCGCCGCCAGCGCAGTTCCCGCAGAGCGCGAGATGGCCGCATTCGTCGTCGCGTATTGTACGCGCGCGCCGCGGAGCGATGAACAACCTTCCACACACCCTCAGCCCTCTGCTCAGAACGCGTAGTGGGGACATACCGCGTATAGTGCGGTGATGCGCCGAATCTCCCCGGGCTGCGCATGAATTCGCGGCGATGTCCGCGCACGCTCCTCAGACTTCGGTAACGAGAACCCCCCGGGGGCACGTCTCTGCGGGATTTGCTCGGGGACACGTTGTAACAAGGTATTTTTACGAGATCGTCCTTTACGTCGGTCTCTCGGCTCTTTGTGAGGGTCGGTCCGAAGAGGCAAGCTTACTAAGCTAACAGCGGAGTTCTATACGCGTAGCGCTGAGGTCCATGGACCTAGCTCACGGAGCGAGAAATAAACTATTCTCTCTATCTCTCATGTAGAATACCGGCAGCTTATTTGACTAGTGTGGAATGCACACGTTCATATAGTAGTGCTGAAGCGAGTTGAAAATACATTCAGCAAACGACGTGCCTCAGGAGGTGCGCGCTGTCGACAGCTAAGAAGCAAATGTATTCACCGGGCCCACAACCCATTCACATTCAGAGTCCACGGGCACAATGCAGAGACTGTGCCTGCAATTGGGCCCATGATCTTGCGCGCCACAGCTTCAGAAAGTCACAAAAAGCGCTGCTGCGATTGCTGAAGACGACCGGACGGAGCTATACCGTCTGTGACGCACTGTGGAGGGTTGCTATATGTCGGTGACTCCAGGGCACATTGTTGACCTTCTCTCTTTCTCTTTATATTTTCCTTCCCTTTCCCCGGTGCAGCGTAGCCAATAGGGCTCAGTCCTGGTTAACCTCCCCGCCTGGCCATTCGTTCGAAAAATTTGTTGAGACTGAAGGATGTATAGCCACGTTGACTATTTGCCTCCCCGCTTGGGCTTCCTGGTTTATATCAAACTGAAGGATCGTTAACCAGGCTATGCTCGGTTGGCTACCTTACACTGGGGCAGGGGTAAAGGGGCAAAAATAATGAAAAGGAGGATCGAAGAAAAGGTGGTCCGTTCTACAAGCGGCCACATGGCCGGCGGATCTCAACAAAAGCAGCAGCGCTTTTGCGGCGTTGCATTTTGCAGACACAATTTGTCCTCCATGAAAAGTCTGTTGTCTGACTGACTCAAATAGAAATGCAAAAACACCCCTGCGTTTACGTTTAACTCGACAATGTGAAGCCCTGCACTAGTGCTTCTTTCATAGACAGTGTGTTCATAAAAAAATATATATTTTTTTAAATACCTCTACCCTATCATACTACACGTAATCACAGGTTACGCCTCCAGACCACACAAGTGCGCAGTCTTGAGCGGCTATCGTCGATCGTGATTAAGGCGTAAACACGAAAGGCACGTGCGTGCGTACGCTGTGCGCTGGTTTGCGACAGCAGCGCACTCGCGGGTCTTCCACCTGTTGACGCGTCAGGGCCGCTTTTCTGGGTCGAGCGGGCTGCGCCCGAAATCCTGGAACCGAATTCTTCGCACGCCTTAACGTCGGAGCATTCGCGAGTGAAGTGAAAGCGCACACTTTGCTCGCGTCGCCTCGGGCGCTACGCTCGGGCCACGTCTTGGCAGTTAATCTCATCTCAGCGTCTCCACGGGAGCCTCCAGAAACTGTAGCTCGTGGGAGTGAATGGAAGCGAAGGGAGGCCGGCGAATTCTCGTCTTATGTGCGGGCGAGCGAGTAATGAAGTCTGCCTGTGTTGAAAAGGACGCGAAATGCGCACCCCTAGATTCACTTAGCCCAGACAGCACGGAAGGCGCACTTTTCCAGAGTATTCGTGCTGTCGTCGTTACACGACAGGGGTGGAAGCATACAACGACCGAAGCTGTGATATTTAAAGAACGCAACCGTTCGCCAACGGCATTACGAAAGATAGTCATGCACTTAGTGACCCTCCTTTTCTTTGTGCTAAGCATAAAATGCTTACAGGCGGCGTAAAGCAGATATTTGTCTGAATTCATGTCAGAGATCTTTGACTCATTTCCAAGTGGCGATGGGCTAGTAGATGGGAGGTTATGGTGTAAAAGACGCAAAACAATGTGTCACTCTTTCCGATGTTAACTTGCGCGTCTGCGAAAGTCAGCGTGCTATGGGCAGGGTTTTCTTCGGGCACCTCCGAATGTTCGCGTGTACGCCACTGTTAACATGCTTTACCCTGTATTAATATACGGAAATGAAAACGAAGATTCAAATCAATGTTGGAACCATTAAACTGACACTTGAAGATATAATCTTTTCAAACTAAGTTTGATGATTTACCTTATACGGATAAAGCAAATTCTAGTACTTGAACATGTCACGAAATCATATACGCAAACCATTCTCAAGCCTTTACACATATGGCTCCGAAGACGGTAACACACCTGTCCTCGCGGTAGCTTTCACAACTCCGTTCGTGAACGTTAATTGGGCTGGCCAAGCTTATTTATTTATTTATTTATTTATTTATTTATTTATTTATTTATTTTCGTTCATTGTTTTTGGCTGGGACGTCACCACGCGCCACTCGGAGCGACGAATGATAAGAAGAATGAAAACTGAAATGGACATTTACAAAATATGTCTATTTTTCACCTTCTGTTGTAGGTTTGCAAGCAAGAAATAAACCATGAATGTATCTGCGAATATACGCACGTATATTATGCAAATTGGTTGCTCTGAGAGTATTGGGAGTTCTTGAAATGGTGGACCCAAAGTTAGCGCGTGCTATCGACTCTGCGTGCATACGTAACAACTTCAGTTGAGTAGAGGTGGAGGTTTCAGCTCATACGCACTGTTCCGTCAGTGTTACTTTTTTTTCTTTGCATACGGTAATCTCCCTTTCGCATCTCTCTACTGCGTATCGCTGCCGGATATGAGGTCGTGGGTTTGATTTCAGCCTCGGCGGTCGCATTCCGGTGAGCATTCCGGTGAATACGGTATTCCGTATTCGTATATGGATATTTACACGCGTTACAGCTACCCGCGCTGACCAAAATTTACCTGAGAACCTAATATGCACGAATGGCATCTATCACGCCGTATATGTACAGCTTTGCAATGTCAAACACCATTCGGTTATTAGCAACAGTGTTCATACGAGACGGCTGGGCGTCGACCCTCCGCTTCACAACACTGACGTTGACGACGCGCGTGCGGCTGTGTGGTGGTAAAACGTTGCATTGCTGACGTCACGTATTAGAGCGGCTGCGGTGTGTCATGCGGCGCGACGTGTCCCGTCTGAATGGCGTTGTCAGGCAGCTGGTGGCCAAAGCAGCGGTCTTTCTGCTTCAAATAAATTGTAGGCAAAGTACACGGATGAAATGAAGTTCCCCGTCAAGTAGCTAGCGTTTAGAGGATCGAATTAGGGGTGGCCTTTGGTTCTGTCGGCTCCGAACAGCCTCCGACAATGGGCTGCAGATAAAGCGATGGCATTAAACAGCGTGCTGTGTAACATAACGCATCGACGTATGCGCGCGCAAAACAGCACACGGAATGTCAGCGTTTCTTTTTCTTTCTTTCCTTTTCTTTAATGTGATGGGCTAACAGGGAAGATGTCAACAACCGAAATGTCTTCGCAGGCGGCTCGAGAACTTCACTGATAAAGCTTCGAGTCATTGTTGGATGTTTTCCGCTATAACATCTTCATGTACGGACTAGAGCAGCATAGACTACTTCGCAAATTAATCATGCATATGACCAGTTAGGCTATCTATAGCTAGTCGCTGATTTGTTTGTCACCTGCAAAATGAATAAATAGTCCATTGTGTTTTAAGGAGGCCTGATATATGCTACAAGATATCAATTCACCTTCTAATAACTTTTGTCAGATAGCTACCATTCTTTACACGGTGTCACTGTTTTCTGTGAGTTTCTTTTACGTCGCCTGTGTAGGTCGCTCGCTTCTTCCTGATATTGCTTCTATAATCACGCCCGCCCATATGTGGAAACAATGCACTAACACAACCGACGACTGATCACAGGCTACAGATTCTCTTTAGCATGCTTAGAAACCACGGACGTGAACTCATTATAATAACGACGGAATTTTGCCACGTTATGTATGCGTATTGCATTCAAGAGCAGTACCAGAAAGAACTGAAAGCAGTGAAGCAGGCAAACGGACCATTGTGTTTGTATTGTTTTCTGTTCTTGGTTTATATTGCAGGACAGGAGTTCAAAGCGTTACGGAACGAGAGGCTCGCCATAACATTCGTTATGATAGATTTGGCAAGAAGGGCTGCCGCAGATCTGACGCTAGCCACCCTCATTTATCTATAGGCTCGCAACTAGCCATTATGCCAAGCTCAGCTTTCGTCATGGCGTATATTTAAGAATTTATTCAATAAGTGATTATTGTGACTTAAAATGCGAAAGAAGGGTTTCTATATACGTGAGCTATGGAGGACGTGGTGGTGGGAGGTCTGTATTTCTCTATAACGCGCATCTAAGTCCAGGTACACACCAGCGCTTTTGCATTCGGCCCCCACAAAAATGCTGTAACCGCGGCTAGCTATATATCGTTCGTCCACGTGGCCACGCGAGCTGTGCATGCAGGCAGCTGCAGAAAGCGCACCGGTCCAGTGAGTCACAGGGGCGGGTCGTGGCAGAATTTTACCAAGAACACCGTTTCGTCGGGTACCAGTTCATTTATGCTTATTTGGTACAAAAATGAAAGCTGTCGGCGAAGATGCGCACAAGCACTAGAAACTGGCGCAAAGTGCGGCGTCCGTATTCACAAAAAGCTCCTACCGCTAGAACTGTTCGTAAGCGCAAATATATCAGATTACGGGGTTTACGTCCAGAAACTGGACCGTGGGTTTCGAAGAACGCGGTATGCGCAAGGCTCAGAATTGACTGCGTTTATTGCGGCCCCGCCCTCTCCCCCGTCAGAATGGGGTTTCTGCGATCGGAAATCGAACTCGCGACCTCATTCTCAGCATGTGAACGTCATGACCACGGCGGCAGGTAAGAGCAGACTTGTGATGTCGGGCATATTGTTAGCGGAAGCGGCCGGCCAGTGACAAGCAGACGAACGAAAAGCTTTGCGAGTTATAGGGCCCAGTGCCCATATTGTAAGGATTCTTTTCATTTTTCATTCTTTTTGCCGTTCGTCATTTGCTCGCTCGAAGCCACGCCCACGCTGTCAAATGAACAAAATTGGACGAAAATCAATTTTACACAATACGGCCCTAAGTGTCGATAACGGTCATCAGTACGCTTCGAATTTCACAACCGCCGAGAGAGAGAGCCCAACGCGTAGCCAGCTCTGCAGGTCGCCGCTTCCCTCTCCCTATCTCTTCGTCGAGCCAAAAAGGCACGCTGAGGGCGCGGTGACGCGCGACCCTGACGCGTGGCGATCTGCGGCGCGCACAGCTGAAGGGAAAGCCGGAAACTCGCACGCATGTTTGCTGCGACAGCCGCTTCGGTCGCCGCTGCTGCTGCCTGCTGCTGCCGCGGCGTCAGTGCGCGAAACGAGCCGACGACACAGAACAAGGGCTTTTCATCACCGACGCACGCGCTTATTTACGAAGGAGAAGGCGCCGCCGAGCCGCACTCTTGAGAACGCGCGCCGCAACAGGTGCTGCTTGGAAGGCATTGCCGCGCTGTTTTATGCCCGCTGAGTTTTTGGCGGACAAGGACTCCCCGAGGATGAGCGGCAGCATGCTCGCTATACCGAAGAGTTTTAATCAAACCCGTTGTCTGAGTACGCTAGGATTTCATGACTCCAAAACTGGTGCCGTGTTGCGCTGCTCAGCAAGACATCGCGGAATCGAATCTATATGGGACCGGACGAGGCGTAATTAATTAGTTACGCCCGGCCGCGCATTACCGTTGTGTAGATACTGCTTTTTTTATTTATTGTTATTATTATTATTTTTTCGAACCCCAAGTTTTCGCCCGGTGACACGCGAGGTTTTAACCTTGGAATGAACATCGACAACGTTTCCACATAAAGCGACAAGCTACAAACAAATCATTGCACGAATTTTATTGAATAAGTGGCTTTATAACAGCTTAGTCACTTGGCGTTGAAGTGCCTCCACGTTTGTAGCCTTCAAAGCATGTGTATAGTAACAGAATCGAGCAGAACTGCAGATATTAACCTGACCGTGAGTATATATATATATATATATATATATATATATATATATATATATAGTTTCCGAGCTATTTCGTGCTTTGCTGGTTCGATCAGAATACGGGTCTGTTACAGTTTAATGGCTAATAATAACAGCTCGGCACGTGACGAAGGCGAGTGAGCGATCGACACAACGCAAGCGAGGACAAACGGCCTCGACGTAGCCAGCGATTGCGTTTTGTCGGTCGCCGTCATCGTCTCGTCCGCGCTGTTGTTATTAGCCGTGGAGCAATACCAACCTGTCCCGTTTTCTATCCTCTTCAATGTAGGTGCTGTTCTGCCGCCTCACTGACTTAAAATTAAGTTCATCAACAGTCCGTCCGACAGATGATGCTATAAGTCGTACATCGTGTCGTAGCGAGAATTCAGAATTTCGGAGTCTTTGTGCACGTCAGCAAAGAGGCTTTAGCAGCGAATGCGGTGAAGATTGTCCTGATTTCATGCAGCCTCAGTGTCAGAAGGGAAACGATAAACGACGGCTACTTTGTCTGTGAGCACAGGAGCGGATGTTTTGGTGATGATGATTACGAAAGGACAGGCGGATAATTAGTCCTGCTAGACGATAAAATATAAGACGGAGATGCCTGCGGCTAAGTATTTCACATTGGAATTAAGTCACAGGATATAAGGCGGACATGAGCACCGTCAATGTACTCGGGAGGTGCGCAGCAAGTAATACTTCATGCTTACTCTATTCTCTTGATGTGGCATCGTCGATGACTTCGTTCCCGTTCTTTGTGAAGCGCAGGGTGCATTATTCCCGGTAGGTACAAACTCGATCCACGAATGAAGCACAACAACGCTTTGCGTTTCACCCGTGTGCGCAAATGGTGATATTTAGATAAAGCCGGTGCCGCTGTGCGGGTGACAAAGTGTATTCAATAAGCGTTTCTGTACTCCTGTCGTATTAAATCGAAATTGACGCAAGCTTCGAGCGCATGCCAGAACATGTGGCGAGCAGATGTTCAGAACCCGTGACACGCTTTAACCCCCACACGGTTTACTTTTATTACGGTTCTTCCATCGTTTACTTGCGATTTCGCAAAGTGTATTCAGCGTCGCTTTGTCCAGCGAATGACTACACACACCGACATGCACCATTGCATGTTATTGTCACGCAACAATCTGCACATCTCTCAAATAAAACCAGCGGGAGACAAGAAGACAACAAGTGAATTAACGTGATAACGCTGAACATTCAAATGATGTCTTATACCGTGCGCAACAAAATGCACTAAGAGAAAGAGGGAGAAAAGGGTGAACTGACGACAAACGAAAAAGCGGGTAAGAAATATGGCAATATGACAATGGAAAAGCGTGTGTACATACAGCTATACCAATGCAGAAAAGACACAAACACAGCGACAATTAACGTAGCGACACTCCAACGAGCCAGTCAGCAGCATAAGCTATAAGCTAAAACAGGCTGAATACGCAGGGTGGGGCCCAGATAAGGGATGGCAGAGACCGAAGTGAGCGTTGGGAAGTACAAAGGCGCAAAGATAGCGAGTAGCGCTAGAATTGCGCTAAGGTACGGGAGCAAAACGAAAAAAAAAAGATGTAGAAGAGAGGGAAATGGGAGGTGACGCGAAGCACATATGCGATTAATAAAAGAATCATAGCCCCGACGCAGTGAACCCGTTGTTACCTTGTGGAAGTCATTTCACTTTCAGCTAAAAATCGGAATTCCTTATCGTTCAGGCTCAGAGAGACGTCCATGGCGCTGACACATATCACCGCTTTATAGCGCTATTATGCATGTAAGAGTGAGAGTGAAGTTCGCCAGGTATGCGTAGGGCAGATAACTTCTTGTACTATGTTCGAGTAACAGGACGCGTGCCTAATGGAATCGAAGTCGAGAACGACAGATTGAATGAAAAAAAAATAGGGCGGAGTTGGCTGACGCAAGACAAGAACACTTGGAGATCGGTATGAGAGGCCTTCGTCGTGCAGTTAACACGAAATACGCTTCACGTTGTTAATAAACTCCATCTCCGCCCTGCTACAACAATACGCGGCCTCATTCAAGCTCAACTCTGGCTTTGCATCTGCCCACGGAGTCTAACAGTGCACGATCGACCACAGAAGTCTATGACAGCGACTGACATACGTAAACAAGGACTGTTCTTTTTTATTTTTACGGTGCATAGGCCGAGAAGACTGGAAAATGCAACTTCTTCAGACCTCTCCTGTGTTATAAACTAACTAACTAACTAACTAACTAACTAACTAACTAACTAACTAACTAACTAACTAACTAACTAACTAACTAACTAACTAACTAACTAACTAAATAAATAAATAAATAAATAAATAACTGAGTGAGTGACGAACACTCACTCACTCTCTCTCTTTACAGCAACTAGCTGGTCAAGTGATAAGATTGAGTGATAGGCCAATAGATCGATCGACTACAAGCGAGAATAAACGCCTGCTCGAGATACGCGAGTAATACGATTCTGAAGGCTTCACGCGTCGCACACGAAGCGGATTTCGTTCGACGACCTTGATACAGTACAGCCTTCCGCGTCTCGTGCGTGCAAGCCTTCGGCACCGCACTGTCGGGCGTGCCCAGCCTAAGCAATAAGTGTGGCGGGTCTCCCGTTTTTGCCTCGTTTAGTCGCGAACCTCAGTGGTGCAGCCTTAGCGTGTCCACTGCTCGATGAGAACAAGTTTAGCGCGAGTGTTTGGTCGGGCAATCGATGAAAGAAGAGGCGCTCCTGCCGTGTGAGTGTCCCGAAGCTTGCGTCACGCTTTCCCAAAGCGTATAGGTATAGACTGCCCGCTGCCTCAAAGTGTCTCAACTTTCATACTCATATGGCTTATCATGAAAGGAGAAAAAAAAAATATCATCCTTGCTTCACCTTGAGGGCCTTCCGCAGAACTGATTTGCCGTGCTGTTTATCACGTAGCTTGTATTATTATTTCATACACCTCTTACACTTATCACTTGCTTACAGTTGAATAAATATATGTATAGAACGTGTTACTAAGCTCTCTCTGTCTTTCTATCTCTCTATATACTTCTCCTTCATCTCTCTCTCTCTCTCTCTCTCTCTCTCTCTTTCTCTCTCCTTCGCCTTCATCATTGTATCCGAGCCTCTGGGTTCCCCTTGGATGTTTCAATGAATACGTACAAACCATACAGGTATTGAGAGAGTGACGGTTGTGTTTCACACGTTTAAATACACATACATATAGAAAGGTTTAATCACGTTAGTCAATCTGCAGTGCGACAGGTGTGTGCCTTTCTTACCTTGTCTTTTTTTATGTCGCTGTGATTTTTAGACATCCTGTCAGAAAAAAAAAGACAGACCCTGCACGGAACTGCACGGCCGCTGTTCACGTTGTCAGCATCACAACACCCGGTATCACAACGCTTCAATTCAATGTCACTGCAGCCTCCTCCTTTCTTCCCTTGTGCACTGGTGACGTAAGGCGTATATTATGGCTTTGTTGCCGTAAATAACAGCGGTGCCTGAAGTTAGCGCTGTGTGTGTGAACCAGTCCCGTTCCGCTGTCCGTGTCCCGTATGGATTCTACTGCAGCACATTCACGATGACGCCCTATAGCGACTCAAGACTGCAAGCGGCCTTGCAGCGCGTCTCGAGTACGAACTCGTAGTCGGGTGCAGTTTCGAAACAACGTCGCATTCTCGCTCACGTCGACTGAGAGGAGCGATCCGCCTATGCGCAACGTGGAGCTGAGTTCGGCAGCGGTAAGCGAGAGACGCATAAATTGCTCCCTGACAACGAAAGAACCTCGAATGAATTTCGCGGCAGTCGCGTCCACTGCATGCTATAGTATACACGCGGCCTCGTACAAAAGGATGGGACCCATCCGAATGCGAACGCTTGCACCGACTCGCACGAGGAATAATTGCGATCGCCCGAGGTTCGAGACGTGACGAGAATGAGCTCGCTTTCCGGGATGGAGAGCGCTCCCGGGCTTGGCTCTGGAGAGCTCGGAAAGCTTAGTGAAAAAGGAAAAAGAAAGACTGAACGTAGAACGAAAAGCTTAGCGAAGACCAGGGTGCACGACTGAGGCAGTCTACTTGTTACTGCGTCCGTTTTTCAAGTCTCGATTGCCGCTTTTTTGGACACTGAGAACGATCGTGCATTGTAAGTACACTGAATGTATATATATATATATATATATATATATATATACATTGCTACGGAACAGCCGCGCATATATACGCGTCACGAGATAGCGCACTAGCAACAGTATCAGTGACGTATAGGCGGGAGGTAAAGAGAAATGTGTTCAAGGCTATTTGCAGGTTATTAGGTTATTTACAAGTTTATAGGTAAAATAGATGGCGGACAGATCGCTCAAGAACGTCGTCTTCATCGTCCCGACCTCTGCTCTATTTTCCTTGGTTACTAGCAACTGCTTCTTATGTGGGGCAATACAACATTTACTAACACGAGACAAATACACGTAATTCAAAAGCGTGCTTATTCGCCATATTATCCGTATTCCTTACGATTCTCATACCGCACAAGCTTTCCTATCACCCTCGGCATGAGTCTAATCACAGAGGTATACGTATAATACCATACTGCTAAGACGATACAAAATTCATTCCAACGTTGCCAAATTAAGACATAAATGCAATTCTCGCACCGGCAGCGAATGGTTCATGTGAAATTCTCGTAATAATTCCATGATCGGCAAAAATTACCTCGTAATCTACCTCTTGTGCGCAAATGCCGCGGGACGCAATTTTCATAAACATAAAAGCACCATTATGACTGTTTGTATATATCTCCTTTTGCTGCATAACTATTTTTCTGTGCACAGAGTGTGTTCCCAAATATATAATTCCTGCTTGCTTTTTGCGCATAGAATGTGAAAGTAATACGACAGCTGTTGTGTAAATATCTTTATCGAAACATATGGCTTTGCTTCGCCGTCTGCAAATTCCAAATATTTGTAGGGAGCGTGGAGTCAAGCCTTTGTTTTCATAGGCTTTTTGTCTACGTCGCTCGTCATTCCTGCTATGTTCAAATAATTTGATTTCATTTTATTTAATATCCGGGACATCAAACATTTCAAAGCATTTTAATCGGTACGATGGCCGCACGGCCACTATGTCTGCTTAATTTTGTGCTTATTAATGTCCATATCGGTACATTAGTTCACAAATCTGCTTTGGCGACGAATCTGTATAAGCGTTCACGTAACTCGAGGGAGTAATTTCGCAAAGAAATATATATAACTGGAAATTGACGCCCTCTGCCTTCCTGTGGCGGCTTGGATGATAAAAAGGAAGCGTGTTTATATCGTTCTTGAAGTGAATTTTCACCTCAAATTGCATTAAGTTGTTTTTTTATAAAACGAGGGGAGGGGTTAGAGACATTGGTCACCGTACCCCAGATGTCTTTTCTGTGCGCTTGTTGCTTTATTGTGTTACGTATTGCTGAAGTAGGCTATGCCGAAATACACTGTATTAACCAATCAACGCCTTGATCCATGTAAACTGAATCAACCAAGGGACAAACTAAATGAAGGAAGCAATATAAAACTAGGCAGACAACGCTAGCTTTCTTTCGTTCGAAAGCTGCCCGTGGTTTGCAAGAAAGGTGTAAAACAACACACGCTGCGCCACAGGTGGGCAGTGAACTTTGTGTAGGAATTCTGCACAAAGTGCGCTGCCGCAGAAACCGTTCGTTGGTGTATTGTCTGATTTCTCGCGCATACATTTAAATGTCACCTAACCTTGAGAGCACGCCTGCGTAATGCGCAGCACGTATTGATTTCTTTAGCAATGTCGCTTATTTGATGTAACCGCGACATCTCCTTTCTTTTAAGCACTAAAACACGAATCTCACTGTGATTCCTTGATCTCGCTCACCGTCATCGCTATACATTCAACATAGCGAATTTCAAGAGAGCGTCAGCTGGCTTCTAACGGTTTTATCAAACAAGATCATGCATATCTTTAACATACTTCGCTCCTTGATAAAACCTTATATCTTCCTTTATTCCTGTAACCCTAATTAATTTCCGCGTTTTATTGCAGCTTCCTAATTATCCGCGGTGTTATATATTCCGCTCACTAAATTATTTAACCTACTCTTTCTAAGCTGCATGGAATCTCGTTGGTGGTAGACACCCCGTTATTTGCACACATTTGCTGTTTTAGTAACTTACCACTGGTTAATCAGTACGTATACACTGTAGTGTACTTTTAAAAGCGGCTTGAAATAAGTAACAAAATTTACACGAACTCGCATAGCCTTCGGGAACAAGAGCAGAAAAAAGAGGAAAAAAAATAACGAGACACGCGGCCCTAATGCAGTTGATAGACCGAAAGCTCCGCGCCTTGTTCAGAAATTGCCCGCTCTCACCTCTTTTCTCCAAGTGTAAGTAATTGCTTCCGCGGCTGCGACACGCGCATTCACTCAGCGAAACAAACGACGTTTTACGCGCGCTCGGGTGGACCTCTCCGCAGCACAATGGCCATCTCTGTAGACGCAGCTTCTGGCCGTCTGATTGAGCCCTCCCTCCCTCAACCAGCGCCCCTTCCTCTCCTGCCGCGCGGCCTTCTCCTCAACACTCGTAATTCGCCGAGGAAAGTAAACTTACGGCGCCGTAAAGGCATTCCGTATTGCGATCGCAGGAAGAGACGGGCACTCGCTTAACGGCGCCTTAAGTACCGTGTAAACAGTTACGTGCTAGCACTGAAGCTCACCAAAGCTGTCGAACTGAACGAATCTTCTTATTTAAAAATAATCGTGGTGAGAATTTGACACTGCCTCCGTTGCGCCGAAAAGTATGGAGCGGACTGTTAAATACTTTAAGGTCTAGGAGCCAACTCAGACAACGGAGAGTTGTCACTGACGAGAAAATAAATGATCGGGCATAAATGCGGGGAACAGTTTTAGAAAGGATTACCAAGGCACTTGGTATGTATGTGCACAGCTCTCTTGCCTCTGTGTTCGGCAACTAGCGTAACATCTGTTGCCGAAATTGGCATCCATCTGCTAGCCCCAATCTACTAAAGTTGATCGCATAATCCGGCGTCTGGATTTGCGCGCAGGACCGAAAGAAATCGACCGACACCGGCGATAAACCCGCCTTTCATTGCTTTTGTTTTCTTTCCTGAAATGCGTCTGACAGGCTCCGAAAGAGAGGGCTCGACGGACACACTGAGGTCCTTCAACCCGAAGTGTCCCGCGGTCCCCCGATGTTACGTAACCAAAAAGAGGCAGCGCCGCGCTTCGCCGCATAACAGAGAGGTCGGCTTGCTCGCAGAGCGCTTACCTAACCCGAGGAGCCGGCACCATATGGAGACATCACGAGCTGCGCTGCCCCCTCCGTCGACTCGGACGGCGATGCTGCCCTCTGAACCCCGCGTGAACCCATCCACAGGCGCCGCGGGACTGGCACCCGCGTGCGATGTGTTCTTTCGCGCCCGGCGCGTGCGCAACGGAGCGGACGCTACAAAAATAAAAGAAGAAAATAGAAAGCAGCGCAACGGACGACGACGCCAGTGGCGCGCTCCGGAAGCGAGCGGCCTGGCGGTTGCCTCCGGCGTGCGCAGGCGCGGCCGGCGGATGTCAGTAGTGTTACAGCCATCCCCCGCACGACCTTGTATGCAGACCGATGGAAGCGAGTCATGCCGCCTCGATCGAACAAGAAGCGGAAGGCAAAACGAAGGCAAAACGAAGGCAGAACTGGCAAAACAACACCTTCCTGCCACCTGGTGACAGAACCGCAAAAATTACCCCGAATACCCATGGCACGAGTAATTTGCGGTTTAATAGCATCGACAACAGGTGACGTGACAAGCGGTTCTTTGCTCTTGCGCAAAGCCGTCGCGTCGTCGATCTCCGTTCGTCATCTGTAGACAGCTGCTCCGAAAGTTCTTATCACCCAACGAGCAAAACCTCACATAGGCCCCCTTGTTTCGAGAACAAGTCGTTATGACAAAATTTAATAATACAGAAATTGCTGCGTCACCTATGTCATGCTTAAAGCATAGCAAATGTTTTAGCTGACACATCAGCTGGCAAAAGTACACTTTAATTTAATGCACAGATGGCGCAATCGTCTGCTAATTCCTAAAAATTAGCCACACGTTACGGCTGGGTTTTGAAGTGGAGTTTCACTGCTGAGGTACTCGTGACTGTGGCTGCTCCTGTTAACGTCACCTGTGTCCGGATCGATAACGCCACGAGTGTCGCCAACTGGCGGGAATCGGAGCAGACGCACTGGTTTTCTCGCGTCTCGCCGAGCCGCCCACGCTGACCCAGATCGAGACACGCCGAAAGGGCAACGCGCCGGTTTACGCTAATTAGCAGGAGTGGACGTGTCGCACGCCGTAATAGAAAGCACGGACGCTATTAGCTCCGGACGCAACAGCTGCAAGCTAAAATGATCGCACGAAGAGCGGTGGAGCGGATAACGACGGGAGATAGGAAGGTGACACCACATACTGCACAGCAAATGCAGATAGATCATACTCCAGCCGAAATTAAGAGCAGTGAGTGAGATTTACAGGCTCATCTAATGCGTAGAACAGATGACTGGTCGCCTACTATAGAGCAACGAGGGAAGAATGCCAAAAAGCGAAGAGAAATGCAGCCGACGACAGCGTAAGATAATGCGTACACTGGTGACATGAAGAAATTATCAGGCATGGGATCGAGTAAGCTGATGCAGGACAGGAGCAAGTAGATATCGCTGAGAGGGGACTTCGATCACGTAGTCGACCTTAAGAAATGTACAATTATGATATTCATATCCTAGTAAAAAAAAAGAACATTGAGACAGTTGGATTTTTCAATTCGACCCAACTGGACGTCAGTGGAGGCCCAAGTTCCAATTGGGCATCACGAGAAGTTCAGTTGGTTCCAATTGGGCATCATTGGAACTTGGTATGCCAAATGGTCCCAACTGCACCCAAATGTGTTGTGTCGTAGGGATCCCGAGACGAACGTAGAACAATAGCAACACAGTTTATTGCTATATCGTGCAGCAAGAACGGAATTGCCAATGAGAGTGGCCAGAAGAGAAACATGCCAGCCTTATAAGCAATCGCGATCGGGTCATGTGACTACATGGAAGCTTGACTTGCTGTCGCTACCGACGGCACGTGGCCCTATCACATACATGACAAAGTGGAAGTCACTGGATGAATAATCTTGTGAAACAACGAAATAGTTTATAATAACAATAGCACAATTATAACGCGAGTTTTCAAATAAAATATCTTTGTATTTTTGCGTGATCATTGGAGAGAATCATTTAGTTTCCTGTGAAGTTAAAAATCCCTCCTGAAACTTCTGAAACTTGAAACTCTCTTGAAAACCGAATTTCGCTTACATGTATGGCACCTGACATGTTTCCCTCAAAGTGAAGTTAATGGTGTATATGTCATTGAAAAGAATTGCCATAGTGTGGTCATGCATGAGTAAGCTTCTGGAAGGGTGTTTCAAGTATATCCGGCCACGGCGGCCGCATTTCGATGGCGGCGAAATGCGAAAACACCCGTGCACGTAGATTTAGGTGCACGTTAAAGAACCCCAAGTGGTCTAAATTTCCGGAGTCCTCCACTACGGCGTGCCTCATAATCAGAAAGTGGTTTTGGCACATAAAACCCCATAATTTAATTTTTTTTTTCATGTATATCCGCGTCATGTCAAGGTTGGGGCCCATCTAGGCTTTTTTTTTTTTTTCCTTTTCTTTATCTTTCGTGTTGCTCCCAACTGGTCCAATTAAGAGACCAATTGGGTCCAATTGTGTTCAAAAACCAATTGGTCCAATTGGACATGTTGGATTTTTCCAATGGGTGTCTCAAAATATAGTTGGAAATATCCAATTCATTCCAATTCTACATTTCCAAACTGTCCGAGCATTTTTTTTTTTTTTTTACTGGTATCTACATGTCACCATAATAAAACACTCTCATAAACAGAATATCCAGGTTACAGGTGTATTAGACCCTATCCTCGCAGCGGTGCAAAATTGTTTAAATATATTTAAATACACATCGCATATTAGGAATATGAATGACAAATTGAACCCTTGCTATACATGAAATAAACCGCCTTTATTGCTTAAACTTCAACGCATGCCATATGTAACGAGCTCAAAGCCGCCTGATTAAATACGTTGTATTCCATAATTGCGTGCCGTACACTCAACAGCATCAAAAATCACGACTCTAACATCAAATATCAGCCTAGGGTAAATTAAGCTTGCGATGTTTAAAACGCTCGAATCAAACAGGTGGCAAATTCTCGGCGAGTTTGAGCGCGGACAGTGACCTCACCGTTACCGCGTTGTTATATGTATTAGCCCTCTCGTTATTTATTTTTTTATTTATTTATTTATTTATTTATTTATTTATTTATTTATTTATCTTCCTGCATAACAGAGAAATAGAGTAGCCAAGGTACTCTCTACCTCAATATCTCCAAGCAACCCAAGTATAAAACCGCGCAGAACAGTCCTCGTCTTCTAATTTAACTTGTCCCAGTTGTAGTTATTCAGCCTAAAAAGATACGCAAATGATGTCGGCGTATTCCGCATGCAGTGAAGAGATACGACGAAGGATATAAAACAGCCCCATCTCGCACAACATTGCAATACACTTTTCTCGCTCCTTGGTGGCTCAGTGTATCCATATATGCCGTTCCGTTGATGAATACGAGGCCGTAAATTCGTTTGCCGACAGCGGCGATCCCATTTCCACGAAGGCGGAACGCAAAAGCGCTCCCGTGCCGAGCACTGAGAAACATCTAAATCAATTAACGCCACACGCGGACGGACCGTGTCGCACCGTTTGCGGCTCGGCTTCGCACGTGCAACCTCCTTTCTCCCTTCCCAATGGAATGGTCAGCAGTCCCACATGCGACAGCTGTGGCGAGACGCTCACACACGTTCAGTTCAAATTTCCATTCAAATTTATTTACCAGACAATACGCGGGAAGGTCTGCCGGACTAAACGCCGTGAAAACATTATCCGCCCCTGCCCGTGCTGTGACGACGAGAGGCAAGCGACGCGCCCAGTGCTGTCGTCCACTATCAGAACAAAAAGTTAAAGGCCGACGCTCCCATAAAAACTTCGTGACTTTATTCTATTCAAGGTTCCTTCAGTCTTCAAGAGCGCCGCCTGCTACCACTCTATGGTCTGCGCGGTTGCCTTGTGCTGGTCTCTATTTCTCTCCTTCCGCTTTCTCTTTTTATCCCCCTTCCTACGGTGCAGGGCAGCTAACCGGAACTATACCTATGCATCCTCTTTCTCTCTCGAATCTCTTCCACTCGGAGTCTCTGATTATAGCTCCTGTGTTCATTTGGGACGTTATGTTAAATCACCCAATTCACAGTTTTCGTGGTCGCTGGTTGATAATAGCGTTTCTAACGTGCAACCAGCTGATTGGCTGATACATGTTGTGAGGGTAAAATGATTGGCGTGAGTGAGTGTTTTTCACAGAGTAGGAGACGAAAGAGTCGCGATGCTGACCAATCAACTCCTGTAGCCATCTGTAAGTGCCCTATGTGTCGGTGAGCGCCTTTGTTCTACACAGAATTACGAAATGCAACAACAAACAGATGTGCCGGTTACCGGATTTGTTCTACACATTATTACAAAATGTAACAACAAACAGTACCTAAATATTCACGTCAAAGCAAATATCCTCCTTCAAGCAAATAATTTGTTTCTCAAAGCGAAGTTTTCTTTGACTTTCTTCCGTGGATTTGGCGTGTCTTCTCGGTCGAATATTTTGACGAGAAAGGTGGGCCATTCCCTGGGACAGCCTAAAAGTAAAATTGACAGTGGCTTAGCTCGGCTATGTCAGGATATACGTAGCGAAAGCTAAGGCACAGCATGGCTAGCCTTGGTTAATCTTCATTGCAAGTCTGGTTGTCTAGCTATGTTGGGGCGTTGAGCCAGTCTTTCGTCGCGCTGTTCGTCTGTTTCCTGGGCGATTCGTTTCCTCTTCATCTCGTTCTGATGTCGATTCCAGGCCTCCTCCTGCTTATCAGAATTGTCGCCGTCGATACTGCCGCCTCAACTGTGGTTGCGGCGCACGCGAGCTCTCCTTTTCAATCCTCCGACATGTTATCAGGCATGCGACGCAGCTGGCGAAGCGAGCGGAGGCGAGCGCAACGATGAGGAACGCGGTGTGACGTCATACCAAACGGCGGAAGCGGAAAGGCGCGGCGCTGCGCAGCGGCGGAACACCTGTGGCTCGGTGCTACTAGTGGTGCATGCGCAGTAGTGACTAGGGAGCGAGGGAGAGAGAAATATCCGCGGCGAGGCGCATGTTGTGACGTCATGTGCCTCCTCGGAGCACCACCACAGCGAAATCGCAAGTTTGCGGCCAGTAAAGCTTTCGCTTTAAAATTGAACCAATCCCGGAGACGGCGTCATTAAAACTGAGCTGATCCTGGGGACTGCGTATACAATCCGGGATCGCGTGGGTCACGTATCGGCTGCGTGTCGGGGGGTTCCGCGGTCGCGTGGATGGGAAAGCGTAGGCAAGGTCGAGCATATAAAAATCCGCATTATTTATTTTGTATAGGTACTTACCATGAGGTCATAGCAGTGTGGTAAAACTTGGTTCATAGAACAAAACGAAACGAAACGCATACATGAAAAGCAAATAGTTTTGCATTCAGAAATACACATGTCACCACTATAAATGGGGCCACAAAGAATGACAACGGGTCTCGGCTCACAACTTCGTTAGTGATTATTCCAGTCGGTGGTAGCTCGTGGGAAATAAGGGAAATTAAAACAGTTTTCTTTCTTTGGGTTAAGGGTGTAATCGAGAACGTGATTTTTTTATGGCGAAAAAGATAAGTTAACCTTTTCATCGTCAATAATTAAATGACCAGTGATTAGCTGCATGGCAGAATAATTTTAGTCGAAATTTACTATATCCGTGGCTGACTGATAGCAATCCACTTTTCTGCATGAGGGTTGAGTTTCAGATGAATATGCGTTTCGCTGTCGGCGTTTCGTGCGGCGAAACTGCAAATTTCTTTTTCGGGTCCCCCCCTTTTTTTTCAATTAATAAGAAGGTTCAACTTCGATGCATGGAAAATAAAAAGTGTAGAAAGTGAGAGTAACAGAAACATTAGCCACAACATCCCTTTCAAAGACTTGGCTTGAACTTGACAGATCCTGTTATCCTTCCGTTTAGAGCCTCGACCCTGGGATTTAGCCACGGATCCACATGTATGTTTGTCCCGTCATCCAGGAAGTCGTTACTGAATCCAACCATCTGCTCTGTCAAATATGTATATCTTATCTTCTCGCTCGCTTTTTCTTTCTTTCTCTTGTATTTGTCACTTATTGACTCCCAATCCTTGCTGTCGCTTTTCTTTTCACATTAACAAGCAATTTCTCTTTTCCTCATCAGTTCCTTTTTATCAGTCCTAAAAATATATTTCCTATTGTCGCTTTGGAATTTCCATCCTATTCTTGGCAAATCTCTCATAGCGGCTATGAGCCATATATTTACAGAACAACAACAGCAACGAACACAACAACAACAGCATTCTCACGAGTTCAAATAATAGGATTTTCTTGAAAAGATATTCCTCAGTAATAGTACTTTTTTTTAATCCTTGCACCGCCCGATTCATGGCCTACCCTCAGAGTTGGTTCCACCAGGTCACTGAGGAACAAAAACAACAACAACATTCACACCATAGCCAGAACCGCGAAACATCAGTCTGAAATGTATGGGAAAATCATATGAGTTACAAAGCTTAAGCCTGACATTTGGCGTCTGCACACCAAGGTAGACACAAGACAAGCGCTGACTAACAAATGACAATTCTATTGAAGACAAAGGTGAATACACAGTATAAAGGCAGAGTACATGCGCGCGTATATACTCACACTAAAGCATTTGCGCACAAATCAATCTCGCACTTCAAAATATATTTAGAGGGGATTGGTGCGCGTATATAAACATTTTTGTACGGAACGTTTCCGTAATCTCGCTCTACTTATGTTTTCCGCGCCTCATTATCGCGTTTGTGCATTCAAAATGACTGAGTGCGAATATACATGGCTTACGATGCGCAGACAGATGGGAAAAACGCTTAAGTTTCAAGCCAACGCGACCATTTCCTCAAACAACGGTCGGCCTAATGCAAAATGCCAACCTTTCCACATGAAAGCGGTATTTAGTATGACACACAACTCAGGTAACACAAAACACAAGCGACATGCATATCGTGATGCTTTACACCTAACAACGCTGTTTACCACAATTTTGGCTAGCCATTCTTTCACCTCGCTGCGCAAGCATTTCCTACTTCTTTTTTCTACTACAGTAAAAGCAACGTCGAAACCAAAACTTTTTGTTATCTTTTATTTAAGCGCTGTCAAAGGTCGTGTACGTATAGGGCCTCGCCGCTGCTGGGCGTCTTATTCTCAACGCACACCATACGCGCCGAGAAAGACCGCTCGCAATTCTTGACTAAGCGCTTGGAAGCCGAAGAGAGGACAGAATCGGTAATGTTGCTGACGCATCGAACTTGGAAAAAAGACGTCCACGCAGACATGAATGATGAGTACATACACAGGCGCTGAAACCCGGCAGTGTTCAGGCCACGAACGGGATGAACCGTGCTCCGCTTATCGCGCGCGAATTTTTTCAGGACAGGAAAATAGAAATAGAAGCAGAGGAAATGCAGGGAGGTTAACTAAATGAGAGGTTACGGTTTGCTATCCTTCACTGCGATGGACGACAACTGAATTACTATCGTACGCAGTGGCAGTATTCTTAATATTGTAACTTAGAATGCCCCAACAATTAACGTAAGGGCACAGTCTGGTTCTGAAAGTTGTTTATTTTTTTAATTTTTCAACCGATTTTGACGAAATTTTCATACTTGTTTAGTTTCCCATGCCGATTTCAAATATTTCTTTAGGTCAACTATTTCACGAGTTAGTTAAAATTAATTTTAAAATGTCATACTATTGTTTCGGGCCTCTATTCTGGTAAGAAAGCAAAATGTAATTTTAATGTTTAGGTCAATAGCCCGAAAGGTGAAGAGTGCAATAATCAAAGTGTTTCTTTCTTAAATTGATCAATTTATGTGCCATTATGATGCATTGAAATTCACTTTTTGCAACGTGCAAATAATGAAGCGAGAAATAGAGCAAGATAATTAAATTTAGAACTTTAAAATCTGCAGGCATTATACTATTTATCATACATGCAGATTTCTACTTAATTTTTTAAAAAATCTATGTGCTCTGGGTACTGAAATATCAACACTGACAGATTGCGGGACTGAAAAAAGTTTATTGGGATTTAAAGAGCAAAAAAAAAGAACAACTGAGGATAGGAGAGGCATGAGTTAATTTTGTCATTATTTGACCGAAACATTCATCCACGCAGCGAGATACTTTACAGGTTATGTAAGAAGAGTTATATATTTCGAAAAGATCAGTTTTAACAATGCGCTTTTTTATTTTGGCGATTTTCGACCTCCTAGGACCAGGCTGCTCCTTTAGAATTACTTTTTTTTAGCGTGGTGAAACAGACCAGCATACTATTTCAGGTGTGAGACATTAGGAAGTTTGCAGGCATAGGCAACAGTCAGCTGACGCAAGACAAAGGTAACTGGGGATCTCTGAGAGAAACTGTCGTTCTACGGCACACATAAATTAGGATAATGATGATGTGACAATGATGTGATGATGATGTGATGATGATGTGATGATGACGTTGATAATGACCATGATGAAACCCAAACATGAATAAAAAAACTGTATTATGTGATTTCTTCGCAGTTTGTTCGCAAAGTTTAGCCGAAAAGTTATCTCTTTAAAAGCTTTCAATGCGTTCATGTCTTTATTACACAAAACACGATAACGATATACAACACAATAGAGCGCCCACATCTCGTTCAATGCGCATATCAACAGCACTCAAAGAAGGTAAATTGCTCAAATCTGGCACTATACCCTAGACACAATTTCAGTGGATGACTTTTGAATACAAAGAACGCCGCCTCAAGCAACAAAGGTAGCTCTGAGGTAGAAACTTAAAAGCAACCATAATAACGCGACACCTATCTATAAAAGCAGAATCCCCGTGATGTACAGGCAGATGTTTACATCTTTCCGCACGTGACCCGTGATGTTAGCTCCGAATAGTGTTTCAATGACAAAACGGTGACGGTGTTAAGTCTATACTTTGACTCTCCTATTTTCATCTCCGACATATTTAGAAATGCATGCTATATTATTCCGTGCTCATGAAAAGCTAGTTGTCGCGCTTACACAGCTCTGATATTTCACACACACACACACACACACACACACACACACACACACACACACACACACACACACACACACACACACACACACACACACACACACACACACACACACACACACACACACACACACACACACACACACACACACACACACACACACACACACACACACACACACACACACACACACACACACACACACACACACACACACACACACACACACACACACACACACACACACACACACACACACACACACACACACACACACACACACACACACACACACACACACACACACACACACACACACACACACACACACACACACACACACACACACACACACACACACACACACACACACACACACACACACACACACACACACACACACACACACACACACACACACACACACACACACACACACACACACACACACACACACACACACACACACACACACACACACACACACACACACACACACACACACACACACACACACACACACACACACACACACACACACACACACACACACACACACACACACACACACACACACACACACACACACACACACACACACACACACACACACACACACACACACACACACACACACACACACACACACACACACACACACACACACACACACACACACACACACACACACACACACACACACACACACACACACACACACACACACACACACACACACACACACACACACACACACACACACACACACACACACACACACACACACACACACACACACACACACACACACACACACACACACACACACACACACACACACACACACACACACACACACACACACACACACACACACACACACACACACACACACACACACACACACACACACACACACACACACACACACACACACACACACACACACACACACACACACACACACACACACACACACACACACACACACACACACACACACACACACACACACACACACACACACACACACACACACACACACACACACACACACACACACACACACACACACACACACACACACACACACACACACACACACACACACACACACACACACACACACACACACACACACACACACACACACACACACACACACACACACACACACACACACACACACACACACACACACACACACACACACACACACACACACACACACACACACACACACACACACACACACACACACACACACACACACACACACACACACACACACACACACACACACACACACACACACACACACACACACACACACACACACACACACACACACACACACACACACACACACACACACACACACACACACACACACACACACACACACACACACACACACACACACACACACACACACACACACACACACACACACACACACACACACACACACACACACACACACACACACACACACACACACACACACACACACACACACACACACACACACACACACACACACACACACACACACACACACACACACACACACACACACACACACACACACACACACACACACACACACACACACACACACACACACACACACACACACACACACACACACACACACACACACACGCGCGCGCGCGCGCGCGCGCGAAAGGAACTCGAAAGTAACACGCAAGCCAAAGGACATTCGGCGCGTGACGGCGATCGAAGAATAACACTCTCAAGAGGATGCAGCGCGCCGAGGTCGCGAGCAATCAGTCGAGTCGATACTTGCTTGTTCTTCTTCTGCCACTTCCCATGAATCCCGTTTCGTCTTCGTTATCGGCGCAGTAGAGCTGAGCAGAAAAGTGATTGGCTCGTGTTCTGTTCCTGACAGCGAACGCTGTGGCACTGAGCTAAAAATACTCGCGTAATTGTAGCTTTCTTTTGAAATTAGGCTTTTCTGCGTCACGTTGGGACTACGCAGGCAGAGCACGCTCTACAGGAGACAATAGAGAAAATCTGTAGCCGAGTCACGAGAGCCGTCTCCTCCCAGATTACGCCGTCGCTGGACACACGGTTTGCGCCTCAAATCCATGCTGGGCTTTTCTGACGCTAACAATCTTTTCGTGTACAAGTAGGATCAAAATATTGTAGGATTTGCGAGCGCCTTCCAAACTGCATTTTTGCGCCCTCTGACGAAGCAGTCGCCTGGTGTGGAGACAGGGCATTGGGCATACGCGTTCTCTCGTACTCGTGCAGCAGCTAACAACATTTACCAACGGCACAAATGCGCCTCAGCTGTCCGTATAATTGTCATCGCAATAAAAGAATTCACTGGCGATTTATCGGTAAATGCGAGATAAGTGCGTTAGCACTACGTCGCACCGCTTTTCGATCCTGGATTCATGATTTAAACCGCGTTCACAGCGTTGCATAATGTTGTTCAGGAGCTCACTCGACAGACGTCCTGCTTCTTCGATGACCGAAGTGCAGGAGCTCACTCGACAGACGTCCTGCTTCTTCGATGACCGAAGTGCCACTGATGGGGGTCCGGAGCAGACCACCGTCAGTTTCCCTGTGTATCTACCTCTACCACGTGACCGTTTTTTCACACTTCAAACACATGTATTTTTCTCCACTATGACAACCCTAATGCTAATTCATTAAGAAGTACACAATGACACATTAAACAATGAACAGCGCGCTTCATTGTCTTCTGCCATCCAGTCATCCAGGACTGCCAGGGCAGCGGGGCATATTAAGAAAGGAACGCCACACCGCACCTCTTGTAACCGTACGTTTTCGTCACACGTTTTCGTCACACGTCACACCTGTATAATCAGTCTGCTGTAATGATATTTGTGCAGTTTCCACACTTTATGCTTATTTTATCTATTTATTCCTTTTTTCCCTACCCCTCCATATTTAACCCTTTTAGGCGTCAATGAAGTATTCCCAATGAAAATTTAGTGTCAGCTGCAGAATGAATTTGGAATTTTTATTGCTTCAGTGACCTTTGTCATAGTTGCAGAATGCGGGCTGCATGCGAGAACTATCTTCAAAAACTTCAGATATGAGAACATCAACTATTTCCTGTCTATAGCATGCTTAGAATGTAACTATTTAGCCACTTTTAAGATGTGCCTGGTGTAATACAATCAGAAAAATAATGTATGAAGTGAACCCACTACGCGACGGCATGCTTACAACGAGAGCAAACATCTAACCGTCTGCTTTCCAACTCATTTTACTCGAACACATTACGCATATTATTCCATCTTGCAGCACAGGCCCGGTCAGAAGTGTTTCATGACGTAGACGGCACATATTAACCATCGATATTATTATCGTTGCTTATGCTTTTGATGCGCTATCAAAAAGCAAACAGGTAAACTATAGGTAAACTTAGCCTGAGCGTTTGCTTATAGGTAAACATTCGTTAGGTTGCGTGGCTGGGGTTGCTAAGTCATGTGGAACATTACATTGCAGTGGAGCTGCATGCTTAGCGCAGTCGTTCACCCGGCGCTACTGAATATGTGAGATTGAAACTCTACGAGATATTGGCCAGCTCGGAAGCCGGTGGTTAACCCCCTCATATACGCTATGTGCACAATATTGCATACGCAATATTGTGCACATAGCGTCACGCTCACGTCACGGAAATTGGTGTGCTTTGTAAAAAGTGTCCAGTTAACTTACTTTTTTTTTTGTTAAATACATGCGCTTTTCGTGAAATTCAGTAGCGTCTATACTTGAGCGAGCACTGTTATTTTAAAGTGAATAGCTTTCTTTTAAAGCGAATAGTTTTCGCGGTCGGCGGACTTTCTCCGCCGAGGTCACGTGGTCTCGCGTAACTGAGTGGCGGGGCGCGTCGGTCGCCGAGCGGTGCGTGCTTTGAAGCGCAGTTGTTCTTTTTCTCGTTCATTTCCTTTTTTTTTTGGGGGGGGGGGGGGGTGGGGGGGGCGAGCTTTTGTCAGCCGAGACACTTTTTCTCTGCTTATCTGGTGATGAAATAAAAGTGCTCTTGCCTTCACTCGGCTATAGCGATTTCCTTAACCGCTTAACTGGCGAGACATGAAAGGCGTGACCAAGAATATATTATTGCTTTATTTCTTCTTCATATTGTTCAAATACATACCAAATGAAATGTGAAAACGCTTTTCCAAAGTCTAAGCGAGGTACAGTGGTTAAAAAAATATTGTTGAGCAGCCGGTTAAAGGAAAATGGATGGTCCAAGACTGGTGTTTGGTATATTTGCTTTGACAACGTCAATGTGTGTTCTTGAGATGCACCTCTATGAAGATAAAAATAAGTGTTTGCTTAAACACAAGAAACAATTTTCGCACTGGTGAATAATGTGACCACCACGTGTGCTATATGAAGAGACGTACGAAGCCTGCGGGCTTTGTCACCAAGACATCTGCTGCTGCTCGTAATCGACATTATTGTGAATAACACGGTTGAGCAAGCACATAAAGGTAAGTTTAAGAAGGCAAACTAATATTTGCATTTGTCTAGCTTTTGCAGATGTATTTGTTGCAATATTGCTGGACTGCCAGTTGAAGGGTTAAGAGAATGTGCTGCCGTGCGGAGGTAGGTGGGGCACGTATACCGCAGTCTTTCGTTTATTTGACGCGCGCTCGTTTGCCGACGTATTTCGAGTGCACTTTCCGTACTGCACACCTCCGCTACAGATAGCTGCAAGGTCTTCGGTGCATGCCCTCTGCGTACGAGCAAAGCCTTGCCAAATCCTTGCCGTAAAACTGTGCCTGCTCGTTCTAAGAGGCGTCGAAACCGTCTCATTCAATGTGCAGTGGCAGTGGCGTGTGAACTGCCATTGTCCTGTGGCCGGAAATGCATAGGGCAAACGGGACGACGCTTTAACGACCGGCCTGGAGAACGTATAGTTTAAATGCAGGAAATTACTGCGACGTTCGTCTGTCTGCTCACTGCCAATTAAGATCGCGCGCCTTCCTTTGTTTAATGATATTACGATTATTGCCAGACACAAAGATAAGGGTGTGCGTGAGATTATGGAGGCACAAACAATCGGGCAGAGTAGTGAAAGGTGTGTTAGCACTGCGCCTATTGACCTGCTTGGTCATACTGTTCCTTCTTTGGAAGGAACAGTATGACTTTTTGACCAGGATTGGCGCGGTTGTGCGTGGTGCGTAAATGTGTGAACTTCCCTGCAGAATAAACTGTCGAAGTAAGAGCATGGTGACGTCTTTCGTCTTTGTCTGCCGGCGCTGAAACGTTGTCCAATTTCGTATACCCGCACGCCCAACACACATCCTTGCCAACATCCCTACATTTTAATGCCTCCTGGTAAAACAAGGAGAAAGTGGCCCGTAGCGGGCCCTGCATGAGGTCTGTATACAGGAACGCGCGAGGATTCGAGCCATACGCGTAGGCTCGCTCCGTCAGTTGTTGCGGCACCGACTGTCGTCATTGTTTTATCGAACTGCCTTGCGAGAAAGCTGGATTGATAGTTACGAAAAGGTATGATCTCAGTAGAGCTGTACACGAGCAGCTATGAAACCGTGGAGAAAGGAAAATTACCTTCGAAAGTGTAGCCTAGTATGGGAGTAGTTATTCAATACGATTGTAACTACGCCAATTAATTTGCTAATCCAAATAAAGCGAGCAGCCTTCCTTTGCACTCGTTCAAGTTCATGTTAGTTTTGGTGCACGGGTCCCGGATCCTATTTATTACTATTATTTTCACTGCAAAATTTTGCTTTCATTTAACTGTAACAAAATTCGATGTCGCAATGGTCTTCTATGCAGTGGAAGCCTTATAACAGAATGTGATTCCCGTTTCTCTCTGGCCCGCTGTGTAGTTTGCCTGTTCGCCGAAAAATGGAAGGTGGGCTTTAAGTTTAACTATAGCAATATCTTTGCAGAGCCATGAGAGTTTCGTAATTATTTCAAGAAAAATAGCGCATGTGACTGATACGTTGCGCTTCTTGCGCATAACCCGCTCTTAACGTGGAGACTTGGTGTTACAGCGAATCCGTATTAGTGCGACTAGAAGCATTCGAAAACGTTATTCACAACGCTCACGTATACATAGCTATAGAAAAAAAATGTGCAGATATAGATCTCACGCATTGTGGAGTCGATGTTATGCGAATCATCTGGCAGGTGGCTGGCTATCTATAGCATCGTTTGGGATTCATCGAAGAGGTGCCAGATGGACCAACGGGCTTTCGTAGAGCAACTAATTGCATATTAAATTATTTCATTGTTTGGGAAACCACTTCTAAAACTAGTATTGCCTTACTAAGCTTACTATATTTATTTATAGTGCAATTTATTGCGCTTACTATTTATTTATACTGCAACTCCCATTGGGATTTTTGGCAGGGTGAGAAATACATATACAAATACCAGAAGTGTACCGGTACATCACAAATAGAGCAACATGTGTAAGTATAGTTACGAAAAGTTAAAAAAAGAAAATAGTGCAAACAAAGCGCACTTCAGTGTCACGTACAAAAAAAGTGAAAAGAGCATTCATCACGCTAAATGCGACACAGATGATGTTATTGTAGGTTGTATGTCTTGAATGTTTGTCAAACCATACCAATCACTGGTAGTTCGCAAAAAAGAAAAAAAGAGCATTTTATGCAGTTGATTTTGGTTCCAAAAGTGGTTATATTCAGCTCATACCACTGCCTTGTGTTGTACACAGAAGAAAACGGAATAATTTTTTTGATATCGGTTCTTCAGTGCCCTTTAAATAACTGGTATAGGAATTTTAGTCGGGACTTACGATATCTTTGCTCTGAGGATTTAAGTTCCGATCTTTATAATAACTGTGTTATGAGAGGTACGCCGGAAATTATTGAAGATAGAGAGAACAGCCTTATTTTGCACGATCGTTTATTTTGTTTATTTTGTTAGTTTATTTATGTTAGTTTTAGTGCGCGGGTCCCAGATTATACAAGCGGTAGTTTAACATAGGAGGAATTACAGATCTAAAGGCAGGAGGTTTCACGGATGGGAGTGGAAAGATTTAGCGCTCTTTGAGGAAAGAATAGTTTACGGTTAGCATTTTCTACTTCAAATTCAAATTCAAATTCAAATTCTTTATTTTCCATGAAAATACAATAAAAGTGTGTCCAGTACTGTTTGGACCCGTAGCCATTGGCTAGTTATGGGTCCAAGAAATGAAATTATATAATGCAGACACTTCGTCACATAAACAATAAAAACTTGGACAAGTGGAGAGGGGAATATATACATAATACATATAGTTACGAAAAGGTATGAAAAGGTATAATACTGCGTCAATGCGTTTAGTCCACCTAGGATATACGCACGAAGTTAAGCGGTGAGCGCAATTTTCTCTTTGAACTTACTGGCAACTTTAAGGGGCTAAAACAAGTTGTGATCGTTTCGTCCTTGAACGTTATGATGGTTTCCAGTTCTATAAAACGCGCAGCAGCGAACAGCCAGTGTGTTCTCAAAAATTATCAAATATGCAAGAAGTTCCGTACAGCAGAACAGCCGACTTTCTCATTCCAACGCCGCACCAGCCACCCGCGGAGTAACAGACTATAGACGGACGGACGGACGGACCGACGGACGGACGGATGGACAGACGGGTGGACGGGGGAACCGATGGATGGACGGATGGATGGATGGATGGATGGATGGATGGATGGACGGACGGACGGACGGACGGACGGATGGACAGACGGGTGGACGGGGGAACCGATGGATGGACGGATGGATGGATGGATGGATGGATGGATGGACGGACGGACGGACGGACGGACGGACGGACGGACGGACGGACGGATGGATGGATGGATGGATGGACGGACGGACGGACGGACGGACGGACGGACGGACGGACGGACGGATGGATGGACGGACGGATGGATGGACGGACGGACGGATGGATGGATGGATGGATGGATGGATGGATGGATGGATGGATGGATGGATGGATGGATGGATGGATGAATGGATGGATGGATGGATGGATGGATGGATGGATGGATGGATGGATGGATGCTATGAGCGTTCCCTTTGAAACGGGGCGGTGGGTTGAGCCACGAGACTCTTGTTGTTATTTTGCCTGTCTTACCTATATTTAAAAAGAAAGAAAACAAAGCAAAAAATCCATATAAATCTAAAAAAACTTCCCAGCGTCAAGCTTTCTTAACCACTATAGGGAGCTTTGTTTTTGTACGCGTCCGTTAATTTGTCTATGATCTCCCTATACTCTTCTGCCACCAAACTTACAATCGCCTCTTATTAATCTATATAGCGGACATGTTTACTTTCCCCCTGCTATCGCTGAACCCAGGAGCTTTCAGGAGGCCAGAGTTCACCAAAACCGATATCTTCACATTCTATAAAACGTGTTCCGTCGTTTCCGTAGCTTTACCGCAGCATGCACATGCTTCTTCTTTGAATTATCATAAAATGTTTCTTTCCTGATTTCGTCGTTTCCTCTTAGGTAGTTACTGAAAGCAGGTTTCTTTTCCATTGTCGCCATCCATTATATTGTCTCAGCCTCTCTGACTTTGCGTTTGACGTTCTTTGTTGCCATGTTACTTACTATACCGGTCGCATATTTGCTGGTGCGCTTCCTAGTTCTTTCTCTCCACTGTGAATCACTGTTTTTCCTGTACAAATGTCTGAACACTCTAGCAACCCATTTGTTATCTTCCATATTCCGAAGTCGTTGTTCAAAATTAATTTTACCCTGAGCTTGTCTCACTTCAGAACTCGTCCAGCCCATATCACCCTGCACGGCTTCATTTCTAATGTTCGCGTGAGCTCCTAATGCGAGGTGTCCACTGACCTTTGGTTGCCATCGAGTCCTGATTGTGCCCCTGACTTCAAGCTAACAATCGTATTTCAAAACTTAACTTTTCAACCCATCACACCTTTCCACATACTCCGGAGCATCTCGTACCTCTATATCCCCATAACGCTATGTGTTTCATTATGGCCGCATTTCTTTCTCCTTCCGCTATTACTGTTTTTTCTCTGCGTCTCCAGATATCTATCGCCTTCGTTTATCCATACACCAAGATATTTGTATTCTTTTATCCGAGGTATTTCCTGGCCCTGTATTAAAACTGTCTGTTCACTGCTTTTATTAAATACCGTAAAAGCTGATTCTTTAACGCTAAATTTTAATTCTAAGTTCCCACCTTGTCCACAGATACCAGCTAGACGTTGCGTACCACTTTTCTCGTTAGCAAGCAACAAAATGGCGTCCGCATAAAACAAACCTGAAAGCTGCTGATCTCTATGGTGCCCGCCTGTTTGTATGAGAGAGTAAACCCGATGTTACTTCCCTCTAGCCCCCTTTCCATCCTTACTGTGTACATCACAAATAACATTGGGGATAAAGGGCACCCCTGTCTCAGTCCCTTGTTGATATCAACTTGCTCCTCGCTCCTCTATCATCCCTTCCCATTCAAAGCAAACGGTATTTTCTAGGTAAATCTCTCTCAAAAGCTGCATACAATCGTCGCCTAAGCCTTCCCCTTTCAGAATCTCCCACAAAATGTTGAGATCTACGTTGTCATATGCTCCCGTAAGATCTAAAAAAGCCACATATAATGGCCTCCTTTCTCCTCTGGATATTTCATTACATTGAGAAAAACAAATAAGTTCACCAAGCGTTGACAAAGGTTTGCCCTGGAAATGTCCCTACCGCCACTCTTTTGTCGCCTTTCACCCTCTCCACCATTGCCTCTGCGCACCTAGCCAGGTTTGAGCCGCCGGCGATAAATCACCTTTTCACTCTCTCCATCTGCCGAGGCCTCTTCTTGCGTCCCTTCGCCACCCTCTTCTGCGTAACTTGGGTTTAGCACGGCGGCGTTGACCCTTTCGTTCCACCTTTTCCTTTGTGGCCGCTTCAAGGTAGGTATGATTCTTTCTAGCTGCCCCCACCCCACGTTCCCCGTGCCTTGTTGACACCCCATGTTCTGTCAAGCCGGGAGACGGCATTCCATTGTCCATACCATTTCCGCTCATGATGTCGGTCCCGTTCAGTTTTTCCTCGGCTGCTCGAAGTCTTTCTTCAAGTGCCTTCCGTGAATCTCGCTCCATGCTGAGTTCATTTTTGAGCTCTTCGATCCGCTTCACAAGCTCACCCTGTCATCATCATCAGACTATTTTTATGTCAACTGCAGGATCTCCAATTACCCCTGTCCTGCGCCAAATGATTCCGCTTTGCGCCTGCGAATTTCCTAATTTCATGACACCACCTGGTTTTCTGCCGTCCTCGACTGCGCTTCCCTTCTCTTGGCACCAATTCTGTGACGCTAATGGTCCGCCGGTTATCCATCCTACGCATTACATGGCCTGCCTAGCTCCTTTTTTTTCTCTTAATATCAATTCGAATATCGGCTATGCTCGTTTGCTCTCTGATCCATACCGCTATCTTCCTGTCTTTTTTCTCTCATTATTGGAGGGGACTTTAAAATGCTCCCTGTCAGACATGGGGATACACTTGGAACACAAAGAAGGGAGAGGAGCTATGGAGTCTCGCCATGGATCTGGGGTTATGTTTGATTACTGATCCGGCGTATCCCATTCATTGTAGCACGTCCATAAGCAGGGACTCCACACCAGATCTCACTTTTGTAAACAACTCACGAGGAGCTAATTGGGAAAATTCAAACATGAATCTCGGCAGCGATCATTATATCATACACATAATCATACACATACCGAGACAGGAAACTAGAATCTTCAAATTCACTTATTGGGATCAGTTCAAGAAAATCAGGGTGAACAGAAGGAAAGTGAGGCCTTTAGATGGGTCAACCAGCTCAGAGAGGACGTCAAAGAGGTCACTAAGGAAATCAGGACAGAAGAAAATGTTGAGGCTATCGACAGCGAGCTGGCGCATCTGATTGAGGCCAAACAGACTATAGTACAAAGATGAAAAACGCAAAGACGTAGCAGAAGGCTAAGGAAAAAAATAGCACAATTAAACAGAGAAATTGATGATCACTCGAAGACCCTCGTGAAGCAACAGTCGGATGAGATTTGTAACTCGGCTGATGGTAGACTCAAACATGGAGGTAGCTGGAACCTCCTCAAGCACTTGATCAACGAGAATAAAACAAGGACAAGCAAGAGAACAGCTACAGCTAAGTTGGTTCATCAGGAAAGCCAGGATAAAACGGAGGGGGAAATCATGGATAGACTCGCAGCCAAATATCTCCCACTTAACCAACCAAACGAAGGAGACGAGAGCCCCGAATATACGGGAGGCATATATGTGAAGAACTTGACCGGGACTTCACTGAGAGTAAAGTCAGGGCGACTCTTCACAGTCTTCATCGTAAATCGGCGGCTGGACCTGACGGAAAAACTAACAAGATATTAAGAAATCTAGAAGACGAATCAATTTATTATCTAACTGAACATTTCAATGAACGTTGGAGAAAAGGGGCATACTCAGAGGAATGGAGGGTGGCCAATACTATCCTCATATCAAAACCGGGCAAACAACTCACTCTAGACAACCTCCGCCCTATTTCCTTAACGTCATGTCTAGGCAAAGCTATGGAACATGTCATCCTAAATCGACTCACGAAATACGTTGAGCAAAACGACATCCTCCCATACAACTTGATCGGCTTTCGCCCCGGTCTGTCAACTCAGGATGCTATGCTACTGATCAAACACCAACTTACACAGGCCAGCCCAGCACATACGAACGCTCTTTTGGGATTGGATTTGGAAAAAGCTTCTGATCGTATAAAGCATAAGGCAATACTTGACGTTCTCTCGGATAGATGGGATTAGGTAAGAGACTGTTTAGCATGATTAAGGACTTTCTTAGAAACAGAACTGCACAACTCATGCTGGGAAAGCTTAAATCAGAAGCTAAGAATTTGGGAAATAGGAGCACTCCACAAGGTGCTGTGCTCTCATCCATGCTATTCAATTTAGCAGTGTCCAAGGTTGCAAGAAATTTGGGGAAAATTGAGGATATACATTATGTGGTATATGCCGATGACATAACCTTATGGAGTGCCAAGGATAATGTAGGACAGACAGAGACCAGATTACAGGAAAGTTTATATGTTATAGGGAACACCCTGAAAGACATGGGGTGGAAATGTTCGGCAGCCAAATCAGAAATCTTGGTCATTAAACATCGCAGAAAAGGTCGTAAACCAAGAGGTTACATTACGGAAGATGAGCCAAGAGTGTGCTTACACTCATGAAGGATCCGCAATCAGGCTAGTTGAAAAAAAGGTTCTTGGGTATCACTTAGAAGGAAACAATTCTAACTATAGAACAATACAACATATCTCGATTAAACAGATGAAGTCATAAGGTTACTCAGGAGAATTACCAATAGACACAGAGGCTTAGGGGAAGACAGTTTGAGGCTAATACACGCCTTTGCTATCTGTCACTTCATATATGTGGCTGGATTATTCAAATGGAAGCAGGCAGAACTCAGCAACCTTAATGTGATGCTCAGAAAGCTTGTTAAAGTAGCCCTAGGGATACCCAGTAACGCTTCAACCGACAAACTCGTGAGTCTAGGGGTGCACAACACAATGGAAGAAATCACGGAGGCCCAATAGCTAGCGCAACACGAAACATTGACAAAAACACGTGCTGGCAGGAACATACTACAGACAATATGTGAAGAACTGGATAGATTGATGGAGCCCAATAGAGGCTGAAGTAGAATTAAGGGCTGAAGTTAAGAATAAGATCAGAATCAACTCTCTCCCCAGGAACATGCATCCAGAATATGATATCAAAAGGAGAAAGGCAAGAGCTAAAGCACTCTTGCAGGAAATAGAGCAGCAGAACCAACTGGCAGCTATAGTTGATGTTACCTGGGTGAAAGGTTAAGAAGCATATACGGCCATTGTATCAACTTCTCGAGGGAAGGTGCAAGACGCTATCACTATTTTTACCAAGGACTGTACGGTGGCGCTACAAGCGGCAATTGCTCTAGCCATGAGGTGTAACAAGTGGGCCTTCATTTACAGTGATTCAAAAGCCGCTATAAAGGGTTTTGATAAAGGCTACGTAGCTGAAGTTGCAGCTAAACATTTAAAACATTGGGCTTATGAGAACTGAAATCCGATAGTTTCCTGCGCATATGGGGAAAGTGGACAAGACTCGGGTAAACCTCAATGAGGTTGCTCATGACTTGGCACGCAGCCTTGCTAACTGTGACAGTCACAACCGAGTCGTTCGCCATCAAGCCAAGGAATATAGAGATCATTTAAAAACTTACAATGACATTACCAAACACTACTATTTGGGACGCAGGCAATTCCCATTGCCACATTCAAAACTGAACAGGGCTCAGGCAGTCTCACTTCGCTTATTGCAAACAGGTGCATATCCTCCGCCGCACCACATTAATAAAATATATCCAGAGAGGGCGATTATGATGAACTGCAATGATTGTAATGGCATGATTGGAATCAGACATATGCTGGCGGGGTGTCCCGCGACTCTCCCCGACCTCGTTGAAGAATGGACACAGTAGGAAAAAAGGATTCAAAGCCCATTGTTTCAAAACCAACTAAGGGCTGTCCAGAGGGCCCATGATGTCGCTGAAGGGCTTGGCCTGACGGTGCCAGAAGTCGAGCCTCAAGACCTCATTTCAAGAAAAGTTTTCGCACACACACACTGCGAAAGCGGATATCCAGCGAAGCTGTTGAAGACCACCAGTACAACTGCTGAAGGGGTATGCAATTCTTTATTGCTTTAGACTAATGGTAATAATGGTAATCTTGAGTAATGGTAGTAACAGGAGTATTGTTAATTTTGGCAGCACGCCGCCGTTGGTCGTATTGCCGTTTATCCCTCTGCCGCTCCTCGTATTGACGCTGCTTCTCGGGAGTCCTAACTATGCGTCGCCTACTCATAACAGTGCTGCAACAACAATGAAACCAGATGCTAGGCTGGTTCTTTTGTATACGAAAGCCTAGTGACGTCACTCCCCACATCGCAAGCTGCTGTCGCTGCGATCGCTTGCGCAACGGTAATCTTTACCGTGAAACGTATGTGAGGAGCGCTACGTACTTCGCATTGTAATCACGAACGCCTTATAATTAATTATGTGGTTCGGATGCTTGTTTTGTGCTTGTTCATTATTGAAACGAATGACATTCTGTATGTTGTATGCGTGATTCCAAAGAATGTATACACTTTTCGCTTCACTTTGCCGAGTGCTTGAAGCCTGCTTCACCTCCTCCGCGGATCGGTCCGGTATTGCACTACTTCGAGGATTGGCCCACATTTTTGCCCATAGATGATGACACGAAAAATGACGACCAACTAGGGGCTAACAACTTCGCTGTATAAAAGACCGCAGATGTACGCGACCTTGGAGAATTACAAACCGATTCCCAGTGAAGCTGTTTCTTTCGAACAGTTGCAGTAAGTTTCAGTTTCCCGTATAATTCTGTCGCATACTTTAAAAGGTTGCCCCTATATATATATATATATATATATATATATATATATATATATATATATATATATATATATATATATATATATATATATATATATATATGATTGTTCTGTTTGAAAACTTCCCCCGGGTAATGATTTGGAGCACTTCTTGATGGGAATTAAAAAAAAATAGCACAATAATTCATCAACACACATGTTACTTCACCATAACATTTGCGATGACATCCTCACTCCCTGCCCCCCCCCCCCCCCCCCCTCCCCACTCAATTGCCGCTACATTTTATATCTGTTGAGTTCACAGTTCTTCCAAGGCAACGGAATAAATTCTTTGTTCGCAAAACACATTCATAAAGCTCCGGATCACTTGCATGCACTGCAAATGTCATAATTAGTCCCCTGTATTTGAAGTTCACCTACATATTGGCCATAACGTGCCCTTTACTTTCGCCAAATACAAACAATATTTCTTGTCCAGTTCGCCGAGGACATCGCCGAAACCAAGTTGCAACGTGTAATGACGGCTGAAAATAGGGAAAGAAAGATGACGGCTGAGTAATTATTAGCAACACTTCTAACCGGACCAGCAACGCGAAAATTTTATCGCGCATTGAACTTACCATGTCACCCCTCCCCTTTCCACAAGATATAAACTTGTTGTAACCTGTATACAGTTATGTAGGGACACTGAGAAGCATAGCTGATAGTGGCCATATCACACGCTCCAGCGCTTGAACAAGATTTTTTTTAAATATAAATGCTGTGTTTGATCCAACCGCATATAACTTGGCAAAGAGAGTTTTCATAGTGTACCACAAATTTTCGCTAAATTTGGTCTTGATGGCTTTTATACCCAGTTCAAAGGGATCAATTCTTCCCCGCTCGTTAGACAAGCTCAAACACTCTAGAGTGCTTGCATACATAATTTATTGCGAGAGCGCCAATTATCCATCTATCTTGAACTTCACCTACACATCACCTATTAACTTGTCCTTACAGTCACCAAACATAACGAAGCTGCCTCCTTTAGCTCAGTGAGGACACCAGGTGAAACTAATATATCACGCCTGAAAAAGTAAGGAGAAAATAGATGAGGGTTCAATGATTATTCGTTAGCGCATTTTAATAACCCAGAAACGTTCAAACTACGGGACACATTGCACTTAAATTGCTGCCAATTCCTTCAAAGTATAAAATATCAGAAGCGTATAGTTTTCTTGGGACATTAGAAACCTAGCTAATAGCAGTAGTGTTGTATTTTCAAACTATTTTTTACGCTGTATTTGACCAGCACACATTTACCAACGCACATAAACTTGGCATATTGATCCCCTTATAATCGCAAAATTTGAACTCAGTTGTACACAATGTATACGAAATGTATACGCAATGTATACGCAATGCCTTATGACCTCGAGCGTACCGGAATCTTGGAAGAACGCTAACATAATCCTAATCCATAAGAAAGGGGACGCCAAAGACTTGAAAAATTATAGACCGATCAGCTTACTGTTCGCTGCTTACAAAGTATTTACTAAGGTAATCGCAAATAGAATCAGGAACACCTTAGACTTCTGTCAAGCAAAGGACCAGGCAGGATTCCGTAAAGGCTACTCAACAATAGACCATATTCACACTATCAATCAGGTGATTGAGAAATGTGCGGAATATAACCAACTCTTATATATAGGTTTCATTGATTACGAGGAAGCGTTTTATTCAGTGGAAACCTCAGCAGTCATGGAGGCATTACGGAATCAGGGTGTAGACGAGCCGTATGTAAAAATACTGAAAGATATCTATAGCGGGTCCACAGCCATCGTAGTCATCCATAAAGAAAGCAAGAAAATCCCAATAAAGAAGACCGTCAGGCAGGGAGATACGATATTTCCAATGCTATTCACAGCATGTTTACAGAAGGTATTCAGAGACCTGGATTTGGAAGAATTGGAGATAAGAGTTAATGGAGAATGCCTTAGTAACTTCATTGCACACTCCTTATGGGCATCATTAAGGAGTGTGCAATAGAAGTCGGTGGTAACTTCGTTAGACAGGATACCGGTAAGCTATCGCAGGATACTAAAGATCTGATTAAGAAACGCCCAATGTATGAAAGCCTTTATCCCTACAACTAGAACAGAACTGGCAGAACTTTCCAAGTTAATCAACAAGAGTAAGACAGCTGACATAAGGAAGTATAATATGGATAGAATTGAGCATGCTATCAGGAACGGGGGAAGCCTAAAAGCAGTGAAGAAGAAACTAGGAATAGCCAAGGATCAGATGTATGCGTTAAGAGACGAAGCCGGCAATACTATTACTAATATGGATGATATAGTTCAAGTGGCTGAGGAGTTCTATAGAGATTTATACAGTACCAATGGGACCCACGACGATAATGGAAGAGAGCATAGTCTAGAGTAATTTGACATCCCACAAGTAACGCCGGAAGAAGTAAACAAAGCCTTGGGAGCTATGCAAAGGGGGAAGGCCGCTGGGGAGAATCTGATAACAGCAGATTTGTTGAAGGCTGGTGGGCGGATTGTTCTAGAAAAACTGGCCACCCTGTACACGCAACGCCTCATGACCTCGAGCGTACCCTAATCTTGGAAGAACGCCAACATAATCTTAATCCATAAGAACGGGGATGCCAAAGACTTGAAAAATTATAGACCGATCAGCTTACTGTCCGTTGCCTACAAAGTATTTACTAAGGTAATCGCAAATAGCATCAGGAACGCCTTAGACTTCTGTCAACCAAAGGACCAAGCAGGATTTCGTAAAGGCTACTCAACAATAGACCGTAGCCACACAATCAATCAGGTGATAGAGAAATGTGCGGAATATAACCAACCCTTATATATAGCTTTCATTGATTACGAGAAAGTGTTTGATTCAGTCGAAACCTCAGCAGTCATGGAGGCATTATGGAATCAGGGTGTAGACGAGCTGTATGTAGAAATACTGAATATCTATAGCGGCTCCACAGCCACCGTAGTCCTCCATAAAGAAAGCAACAAAATCCTAATAAAGAAAGGCGTCAGGCAGGGAGATACGATCTCTCCAATGCTATTCACAGAGTGTTTACAGGAGGTATTCAGAGACCTGGATTGGGAAGAATTGGCGATGAGAGTTGATGGATAATACTTTAGTAACATGCGATTCGCTGATGATATTGCCTTGCTTAGTAACTCAGGGGACAAATTTCAATGCATGCTCATTGACCTGGAGAGGCAAAGCAGAAGGGTGAGTCTAAAAATTAATCTGCAGAAAACTAAAGTATTGTTTACTAGTCTCGGAAGAGAACAGCAGTTTACGATAGGTAGCGAGGCACTGGAAATGTTAAGGGATTATACCTACTTAGGACAGGTAGTGACCGCGAATCCGGATCATGAGACTGAAATAATCAGAAGAATAAGAATGGGCTGGGGTGCGTTTGGCAGGCATTCTCAGATCATGAACAGCAGGTTGCCATTATCCCTCAAGAGAAAAGCGTATAACAGCTGTGTCTTACCAGTACTCACCTACGGGGCGGAAACCTGGAGGCTTACGAAAAGGGTTCTACTTAAATTGAGGACGACGCAACGAGCTATGGAAATAAGAATGATGGGTGTAACGTTAAGAGATAAGAAGAGAGCAGATTGGGGGAGGGAACAAAGGCTTGTTAATGACATCTTAATTGAAATCAAGAAAAATAAATGGGCATGGGCAGGATGTAATGAGGAGGGAAGATAACCGGTGGTCATTAAGGGTTACGGACTGGATTCCAAGAGAATGGAGGCGTAGCAGGCAACGGCAGAAAGTTAGGTGGACGGATGAGATTAAGAAGTTTGCAGGAACAACTTGGTCACAATTAGCACATGACCGGGGTAGTTGGAGAAGTATGGGAGAGGCCTTTGCCCTGCAGTGGGCGTAACCAGGTTGTCGTCGTCGTCGTCGTCATTGTTGTTGTTGTTGTTGTTGTTGTGCCAGCGCAGCCTGTCTATAGCCTCACACCGCTCGTAAAACAGATCAATAACGCTGTGCACCACTTGCATACGTATTCTACTGAAAAATGCACATTTAAACCACCCATTTGGAACATTCCCTACACATTGGTCATACCATGCCCCTGATTTTCAGTATATAGAAGCAAGGCGGCTTGTTTATCTCACTGAGGACACTGGAGAAACAAACCACGAATCTCGTAATATTGTTGGAATTGATAAGCTATTCTTTGTCATCTGTACATGATCATGATCATGTGGGGTTCATATGGGGTTCTTCTTCATCATCGCTTGTGGGGCTGGCTCTCGAGTGTGATCCGTGCTGTGGGCGTGGTCGGTTCGCCCAATCTTTGACGCGGAATAAACATCGTGATAACTGCTGCGTCACAATATGCACGAAAATACATGGAAAAACGAGGATTTAGTAATTATCTGCGACACTTGCATTTAAAGTAGGAAAGGGAAAGTTTCGCAACGTATTGCGCTCGGAAATGTTCCTATTTCGAAGGAATTTCACGTCCGTATCTCGTGCTATTGGTTTAGGAGTCTGGGAAACATTTAGGTTAGCGACAGTGTGACACCCTATTGTGCTTCAATGAGTGTAACTTTCTACAAAGGCTGTAATTAACGTACACAGAATAAACATATATCGCCCGTCACTTGGAATATTCTTTCGTACTTCGAATAAATATAAACACCGTGTACCGTATATTTTACCGAGGATACCGGGGGTTAACAACTAAATACCGTGTATAACGCATAAAAATTGGGAGAGAGCACCTATTAAGTAACTGTTCGCAGAGCACGTAAGCAACTTACACAGTGAAAATTTTCGGTACGCGTCACCAAAAAAGTAGCGTTCATTTTTTTTAATACGATATATCTGCTGTTTTTGCTCTTGTCGAGAAACAAGTAATAGTGTAGCTCTTATTTATAAACAGCCTGAAAATGCAATCGTCAAAGTCAGATGTGATGCATTCGTTTAGAAAAAATAGAGTCAGTGTTCTATTGGTATAGAAATGGCTCTGCCAGCTCGACCGAAGACACTTTTACGAGTATATCTACGATAAGTCGTGATTACACAATGGAATCCAACAGTTATACCTGTAAGAGGTTTGAATATATTTTTCATGGTGATACGATACTGAAACTGCAACGCTAATATATATATATATATATATATATATATTGAAAAAACCTATGCGTTCTTCAGAACAGAAATCGCGTGGATGTTGTTAACGTTTATGTAAAATTACAGTACCATTTTATTGCTCGTCTTTTTTTGAGTAATTAGCCGAGATAAATTCATTAACTTTTTAAATATAGCTTGAAACGTTCAGGCGTCGATAGGAAAGTTGTAGAGCTCCACAAATATTGCCCAACCCAGGTACTTCCAACGAGATAGACTTAGCGTGGCCGTTTTTATTCGGGGAAAACGAAAGACCGCGGAGTTTAAAAAATGCCACGTGACAGCGCGCTCTGTGCGCCTGAATGTGCCGCGATTATAGCGCTCACATGAGTGATTTGTAAAAACATCGCCAGCGTCGCGCTTTCGCTTCACTTACGAGAAAGGGCTTCAACCTTTGCTCGGCTCTGACATTACCGGCAGCGGCTGGCGACGGCGCTCCGAAAAAGCGCTTCGTTAGGGTGGCTAGCTTCGTCAGTAGCCGCTCGCGCCTGTTGCCGAAGAACGCGCCGTCATCAGCCGTTTATACCGACATGACGAGAAGGGCAATTTTTTTTTTTCCAGCGTTCAAGTCGGTCCGGAATAGAAAAAATACTTTTTTTAGAGTGCACTATAAAAAAAGTTTGCACCCTTTGGGGTGTATATCTGCCACACAACGATAATCGTCAACTGCATGCTTTGCTTGCGTTTCCTTTCTTGAAAACGCCGCGCCCGCTACTTTCCTGTCGGGCATAGTTTCCTACAAGAATTTTGTAGGAAACTCTATGCTGTCGGGAAGGCTATGTCATGATGATAACGCGCATGCCGTTCGTTACTGGAAAGTACCGGGCTCGCCGCGTTAAAGAAAGGAAATGCGGACAAGACAGATCACGATTATTGTTGTGTGGCAAATATACACCCCAAAGGGTGCAAAGCTAAACGAACACAGAAAATGACACATCCAGCATCTACGCAAAACAGCTGCAATACAGCGCTTCCCAATCGCTCGACTACTAGGGGAACCCGCCGTGGTTGCTCAGTTGCTATGGTATTGGGCTGCTGAGCACGAGGTCGCGGGATCGAGTCCCGGCCACGGCGGCCGCATTTCGATGGGGACGAAATGCGAAAACACCCGTGTGTATAGTGTACTATTATTCTAGTACGCTATACCCGTGTGCTTAGATTTAGGTGCCCGTTAAAGAACCCCAGTTGGTCAAAATTTCCGGAGTCCTCCACTACGGCGTGCCTCATAATCAGAAAGTGGTTTTGACACATAAAACCCCATAATTTATTATTATTACTACTAGTGGGTCGGATTGCCTTTCTTTCGAGGCTAGATAGAGACTGCTCGGCAAAACGAAACTAAGGTCGCCATCACTCTTACCTTTGTTCCTATAGGAACAAAGGTAAGAGTGATGGCGACCCTAGTCGCCACGACTATAGTCGTGGTTCCTACACTCTACGGAGTGATAGCGACCCTAGTTTCGTTTTGCCGAGCAGTCTCTATCTAGCCTCGAAAGAAGGGCAATCCAATCCACTAGTAGTCGAGCAATTGGGAAGCACTGTATTGCAGCTGTTTTGCGTAGATGCTGGATGTGTCATTTTCTGTGTTCGTTTAGCTTTTGCGTTTCGTGGTCTTTGTTATTTCGCGTGTCATATAATGAACCTTGTCGCCATGTACTGAGCGGAGTGCTGGTGTGCACACATTAGCTGGTGCAAGTACTGGCTGTGTACAATGAGCTATTGACGTTGGCTGTTTTTGTCGCAATGCCAGCAATCACCTGTGGCCGCCTGTGACCAACGAGCTGTGATATAATGGTTGACAACCCTTTATACCCCATTTCAATTAATCTAATGACTTCGTGCTTGTTTATGTGCTGGTGGTATTACTTGCTAAGCGACTGGAACGGAATGATGTTAAAAACAGTGTGCCTCGGAAAGCTTGTTTGCAACGAAGCAATAGGTTTTACGTCAAAATTACATGTGGGACGCCAGAAAATGCGCCTCGTCTCTTACGAAGTTGTCCTGTTGTTCGTGATCGAGCCTGATTGTAGCATAGCTGTTCAAGCAGGCATGCGATTTTTGTAGTACCTTTTTGACACCGCTACTTTGCTACTTTTGATTAGTGGAGGAAGGAAATTACTTTAGGCCAGCCTCACTGCGTTTCCTCGATAACTTATCCGCTCTCTCTCTCTCGGTTGCTTCGCAGCTTTCCTCACTTTTTAGGCGAAATGCGTTCACCAATTTAGCAAGAATGAAGCTGGCGACTGCCTCACTGCCGGATTTGAAAGCGCTTGCCGGCGCCATCATCGAACAACAGGAGACAACGCAGGGAGAGGTAACACACATTTTCTTTTCTAGTCATGCTGACAAACCCCGACGCTCAAGCGCTAGCGTATGTCAGTAAGGCCGTCTTTATTGTCACGGCAATCGTGGCCTCCCATTGGCTTCCTGATAACACGTGACCAAGGAAATAGAAGCGCGCGAAAACATGGCAGTTTACGCGGTTTTCTAAAGAAACTACACCACATACGAAGTTTATATATCAAGAAAAATGTGGGGAGTGTCAGCATCAATATGCAGGCATATTTTGAAGTAAGTGTGTCAATTAAGGGTTAAGTGAAAATGGCCGAACCCTTGTTGTCCATTTAGAGAAACACTTCAAAACTTTTCTCTGCGAATTCCCTGGGAGGACCATAAACGGACACCGTTACCGATGTTCTGGCAAAGTAAAATTTGTGTCGATAAGTTACTGTTGTTGTAAAACTTTCTTAACATAAAGCCTTTGAAAATGTTTTATGGGAGGCAACGTTTTAAACAGAAGAGTCATATGCTGGCAACATCTTCAAATATGTGATTTAATTACAGACAACTGAAACGCCTATTGCATCTGCTTGAAAAATGGCGCTTCGCTGGAAATTGGGTTGTTATTTTGCAAGGTTGCAAGAGTCTCCTGTGTTATTTTTGCATGAGCTAAGGTCCCGCTTGTTAACCGAGCTGTCAGCAGCTGCACTGCCAGGCTGAAAAAAAGGGGCTTGTGTGCCTCTTCATTCAGTGGCAAATCACAGCCAGCGCGCTTCCTGCCTGAGAATTTAGCCGCTACCACTCTGAAAGGCTGCCAAGGGCAACATAAAATATATTCATTCTTGGATCACCGTGATGTTTGTGCTCACAATAAATAATAAGGCTGTTGCGGTAAACATTGTCAACTGCTGCTGTTCCTGTTGCCTGGCTGGCTTCTGTCAAATTCTATGCATTTTACTGTATGACAAGCTTTGCGGCAATTTTTTTGCTCATAACATTCTAACTGTTTTTATAATTGGTAAGAAACCTGCATGTGTTCCTGTTTAAGTACTACATTTTAAGATGGTTTGCTGATAGCCTAGCTTGGGATGTGCTTGAAAGAAATTATACGTAGAATGGCAACGAGGCATAAATCAAGGACTACACAAAAACTAATATTTAATCTACATTATTACAAATGTCTTTCATGAAGATGGCAGCAAAGTGCCCACATGAGAAAGGGAAGAAGGGAAAGTTCATGCTGAAGCCTGTGGCTTTCATGTTTGACAAGGGGTCTTGACCTGACAAATGCAAGTTCCCTTGTCATAATGTCAGCTCCATCCCAAGGTTTCGCATACTTGTTCACAGTTGGTTATAGCCTTCACTCGCCAATTCTCTCTACTGAAAATGTGTTTCACCACATTTTTTGCATGTTCAGCGTCATCAAAAGTGTACTGCTGCAGAGTGGATTAAGAAATTTTGATTTTTCAGTGTGTTTTGTCAAGTTTACAGAATGTGGACTCTATGCGAGAACTCTATTCATCAATGTCAGATATGAAACTATTTCATCTGTAGCGTACATTGAAGCAGCCATCCAGCCACTTGAAATATATGTTGGGTGTAAAACATTGGAAAAGCAATGAAATAAGCGAACCCGCTACGTAGTGACGTACTAGTACTGTGAGCAAACACCCAGACATCTACCTTCGAGCTCGTTTTGCTAAAACGCTTTGCACATATTTTTCAAACAGGCAACACAGGTCCTATCAGAATTGTGTTAAAGTGTTCGAGACACACTATAAATATAATTATTTTCACCAGTGCTCTTGCTTTTAATGCAGTATATGCTGCTAGCACTACAGAAAGAGAAGAGAAGAGTACGCCTTCACCATTGCTGATAGAATGTGACATGGTGTGCATCCCTTCAAGTATGCTAGTGCCTTCACTGAAGTGGTCGCATGCAGCAAATAATTTGTACACTGAAGTGAAATGAAGCAACATTGCTTAAGTAGAGTATTCAGCTTGTTCGAAGCTTAATGTATGTGGGTTCTTATCACTGCTGGAAGGAACTGGAAAGAAATGCATCATGACTGGAAAGGACACCAGGGTACAGCAGCAGCAAATAGTGTTTGCCAGTCTATAGTAAATTCTTTTCTGTGGCTCAGGTTCGCAGATAGCTTCTTCTATGCACACTCAATTGTGTACATGTAAAACACATTATCTCTTATGCCTACTTTGCATTTCCTTTTCCTTTTACAACAGAACAAGCTCAAGACATTTTGCAGTGCCTACAGGCAGGGTACTAAAGTGCAGAAAGCTGAATTTTTGCAGTTTCTTGCAAAGGAATTCTATATTGACAGACAGCAGTTTGAGGCATCTGCCAGGAGTTACTTAGAAGACACTCAGGTATTGCCTGTTTCTCTCTGACTGCTGATTACATTTTTCTTTTCTTCTTTTAGATAAGACTCACTTATCTTAGTTGAGGAACTCCAGTGTGTACAGTAACCCATTCTTTTATTCTAATAGTAATTTTTAAAGAATTTGCTGTTACTGCTGTTTTGTTGGCACTTTTTCACAGTAAGCATCCCTTGGTCCAAATCATTTACTGAACCATTTGACATGTTTGCCTGCCAGCTCCACCCAAAAAAAAGAAAAAAAGAAAAACTCACCTTGCTGCCTGTCTAGATAGTCTGGACAGACCAGGCAAGTGGCAATTTCAAGTAGTTTACTAAACATTGAAAACCCAAAATTTAATCTTGTTGCAAAATTTATGTGACAACAAAGCATGAATAGGGGTTAGTACTTATTTTAATGTCAATAGCATAAAGTCACTGTTCGCTGTAATGAAGGCTTGCATGACTTGAAAAATTGTTGTAATCTGGGGCCATTCACAGTCAAGCTTCATTATAGCTACACTGCATCCGACATGAAAATACTTTCATTACATCTAATATTTGCTTTAAGCGTGTATTCATTACAGGCTAGTACTGGCAAGAAGAATTTTAGATTTACTTCAATATATCCAGTAATTTGTTATATTCTTGTTCGTTACACTGGGGTTCAAAGGTATTTCTTATTTTTCTTGCCTTATTTTAGAATGAGCCAGCATTTCGCTTCAGAAATGAAGGGCGCCTTGGAGCCCTACTCATGCCAAAATATGTGTCGTTCTTTCACATTCTGGGAAGGAATGAAGGTGGCGTGAAGTTTCTTGTTGACATGAGAGGCGATTTGCTTGTAAGTATATTGTGGCCGCCTTGTAAGCATGTTTCTGATGAAAGCTTTTGTTCAGACTAATTAGTTAATATTTGATGAGAATCTTGTTTGGGCTTCTTGTTGCCTGTAGATTTACTCGCGGGTAACTTTCTGGGGCAATGAGAGGAAGCTACAGAGACAAAGTGCATGCAAGGAAGAGCACTCTTAGAAAAAGTGCCGTATTCCCATCCGTGTTATATTAAGCTGGGGAAGAGGAAATATTGTTACGGGGTTAACATCTATTTAAAAATTATTACTATATACAAGGATACAACAGCCACAAGCAGCGGCGACTGACGCAAGGCTTTCAAGCATACCTCTGGCCACTTCGTCACCGTCCGATCGCCATCTGATCGACAGTACCAGCCTGCTGACTGCCTCGTGGCAATATAAACATTTTATTTACGACAGCAAAGTGAGACAAAACGCACAACTATGTTTTAAATGTGACTTATTTTTATGCTTTTCTCTTCCATGTTTGAGCAAATGGGAAACCGTCACACGTGAATGCTATGCTGATTCAGCGTCTGCTCCTAAAAGCATTGGGCTGCTGAACTACCTGGCGCAGTAACACATGTGCCCCCTACAGCTTTCCTTTCATTGCCACAGAAAGTTGTCCGCAAGTATAGTAAACTGGTTAATATATTGTCATGTGGTGTAGAAACAAAGTGACAACAAAATAGTTACCTGAATAGAAAGAAACACTTTCTTGGGGGATTTTGTGCCCACAAGGAGAAGGACTAATTCATCGGTGATGATCATGACAAACATAGTCTGTCAACAAATCAGAACTGAAGCAGGTTTCATGCAGGTGCTACCTATACAGTCAAAACTTGTGATCGAAATCCTGCAACAACGAAATATTTTCCTATCCCCAGCGAACGCCCATAGGATTCAATGCATTTCGTACCTCTCGACAACGAAATGTCGCTGTACTACAATTATGCGTCAACAAAGTTTGCCAGAATGCAACCCCGCATATTACCTACTTGCGCAAGGCTAGCAAGCTCCAAAATGTGCTCAAATGCGATTGCATTGCACTAAAACTGCGTAAAATACCACTACAGTACACTTGCGTGGGTGCCGCCATGTTTATCTATGTAAAGAACCAAGCGCCGGAAGCGATTGCGTGCACTGGAAACACATCATGGCTGCCATCTTGTTTGTTGATCGCCTGTTTAAAGCGGCACGCACATTGCTACCGGCATGTGACGACGGTTTTGGCATACCTACTGCAGTGCGTAATGTCCGCCTTGGTGAGAAAAATGCTGCAAAAACAAGCGAATCCATATCCTACTGACGTGGAATTGTTTATGGCACTTGAGATGGCAAACGCAGCATGGTGTGCCATGCATCAGGTCGTGAGATCGTCCGGGAATATGCATCCCTTGCTTCAAGAACGCTGGTTTTAGTGGCACCCAACAGGCATCGCATGCAGATTCACTGCCGGATGTAGATTTGTGCGAAGGGGCTGTAATCTCGATTGATTGCCTTCGGGTGTACGAGATACGATCACTTTCGCTCTCAGCATCGGACACGTCAGTGCCTACAGGCAACAGCATGCACTGAAGAAATGTTGATGCATGCATGGAGTGCTGTTGCTCTGCTTCGAATGCCGAGTTACACAAAATCTTGCAAAAGGGATCGTACTACTCCGCGGCAGTGCTACCACTGCTGATAGATGCATGCAGCACACTTTGTACCGTCAGCAATGCGGTTATATATCTTTAAGCAGAGCTTGCCAATGTAGGCTAACGGAATTTTGCAGCAAAGTTTCATTCTGCGACGTATTACTTGTGCTGTTTCATTTCGCAACAACGAAATTCCCACGAAAACGAATTTTTCGCGTTCCCCGCCAATTTCGTTATTGCGAGGTTCAACTGTGTGTAATGCAAAAATTTCTCAATGACCCACATATAGTATGGTGAATTTTCTTTTAGGAAACCAAAATCCTCGAGTTGAAAAAAACCCTCAGGTAAAGCAATAACAGCACATTTTCAAGAACGCAGTGTTTGCATCGATCTGCACAGGTAGAGCAGAAACTTGTGCTTCCAAACATAACAAACGACAAGAAATTGCATCAGCAGCACTAAGAAAAGGTAAAGCAAATACATCATGTGATGGTATAAAGTAAACTAGTCTGGAAATACTACAGCTAGAAGATGATCCCGGTAAGTGCCATTTCTGCGTGGCTTAAATATGGCGGGCCACTTGAGTCAGCAGGTAAACGAAGCTCCATGGCAGAACTTGCTAGTGCAATACTGGTGCAAAATTTGTTACATATTTAAAATGAATGCTGCTGTGATATTTGCATTGTGTCTATTGATATTTTTCTGTACTCTCTGCAGGATTTAATACTGTCACTACCAACAGAAAACCCTTGCTTCTATGACATTCGGCACATGAACATCATCCTTAAGGATCTTTTGGCACTGTGGTTCACAGTGGGCTTCGTCAAATTGGAGCGCATCACGTGGCAGTCCTCCTGTGAAATGCTGCAAAAGGTGACAAACTTAATTAAAATGATTTATTTATACAGTAGAACCTCATTGATACGTTCCCGCTGCGTACGTTTTCCCAGCGCCAACATCCGCAATCGAGAACGAGAAAATGACCCAATATAGTTGCGTTCATCTTTTACCTGTTCATACGGTCCTGAAAACAATTTTTCGGCACCAACGTTCAGTATGTCGCCAAACTGCGATCGTATGATAAGTTTTCTGGCTGCTAGATCCCATCTAAACAAGAAAATGTGCAAGGTGCGCATGATAGAGAGTAGTATAGCTGCATGCCATGGCAGCTTCACTGCAATACTTGCCCGCCCGTCTCCCATGAAAACACTGGCACGCACTCAATTTCTTCTTTCGGTACCAGCAAATCTTCTCCGGGGTCATCGCACGCTGCATTCACAGCTATCACCGCCAATCCTATTGCAATAAGCATCTTCGTCTATCTATTTCGCAGTGCGTGGTGCCGTCGGAAGCATAGCACACGCTTTTAATAGGCGATAACTGAAATGCGATGCCATTCCCTGCTGCAGACTGCAATTGTAGAGGTTTTCCGGCCACAAGATCCCATGTGAACAAGACACGGTGTGAGGTGAGCATGATCGAGAACAGTATATAGCCACCTATCTCGCATGAAAACGACGGCACGCACAGTTTCTTATTCCAGTACCAGCAAATCTCCGCCAGACTCATCACACACTGCATTTGCAGATATTGCCACCAAGCCTATTGCAATAATCATCTTCACCTATCTGTTTTGTAGCGCATGGTGTGTAGTGCCATTGGTAGCGTACTGCACACTTCTAGTAGGCGACATTCCAAACACGCCATGGTTCTCTATTGCAGGCGGCGCAATGTAGCCATCACGTTTTGCTTCGGTGGCATCCTGCACCGCCATCCAGCTCAATTTCGCTTCGGTTTCCTGTCGCCCTCTTAAAGCACCACGCAATAGGAAAACAACAAAGCGTGTCTCGGGCTGCTTAAACACCACCAGCTCGACGCGCGTTGGCATCTCGTGCCACAACGATCTATGTGACGCTTTGCATTACGTAGATGTCAACAATAGTTGAGTCTGTCACATTTTTTAAGTCACTTCAAATGGTACGTTTTCCCAGTTAGCATGTTTTTTCTCATGCTTTTTTTTGAAAACGTATGAACAAGGTTCTACTATAGTTTGTTTTTGCATACTGCAGCCCTTCAGTTCAAATGAAATAAACATAAAACAAAACAATTCACTTTAAGGTACAAATAAAAGAGAACATTCTGAGCAACATGTAAAAAATTCTGCACAGGTAGTAACTAGGTGTTGCCAGGTGTTGATTTGGCATAGTTCTATGGTCCAAGGGAAAAAAGCTGTACTCTCTCTGCCACTATGAACGGGAACACCATATTTTTCTTGTTTGTGCTTGTAATGAGGAAGAGCTACATAAGCAACAATCTTCAACAGAAGAACAACATAACAAATAGCAGCGAGTGAGGTTCTGATGTGCACATTCGCAAAAATCGCTGTTTGCACTCGGGTAATGTGTTCCCTTTCATATTGGCAGAGAGTGTCTCGGCCCAAGAATGAATGACAGATATGTTTTGTTCTTGATCGTTTCTGGTTGATGACAATTTAGCACATTTTAAGTAGTTGTTCAGGAATTCATATCAGGATGAGTTGAAGAGACAGTGCAAAAGTTTCAGAGACTCAACATTGCTTTGTTTATAAAGTCGGACCAAGAGGTGCTCAGTGAAAAGATAGTGAAAAGTTTCTGTCGTAGCGTCGGTAGCTGAAGCAAAGAGCCTTTTTTATGAATCACTTTAATCAGCTTATGTCAGTAAGGTAGTACAGATTTCAGACACTAGCACTATATTCAAAAATTGGTCTTGCGAGGGTTTTGTATGGTGGAAGTTTTGTTTCTTTTGAACGTTATCGTAACGAGTGACTGAGATATTTTAGCTTTTTCTGGGCTTTGTTACAAGTGAATGTGATTAGATCAGCACAAGTTAGTAGTAAAAAGTAGGCAGAGATACTTATATTCTTATACCCACTGCACTGAAGAAGCATTAAGTAATTGAATAGTGAAGATAACCTTTTGTGAAAACACATAGTAACTGTCTTCTGTAATGTTCTTTCATGTGCCAATTATGAGACCACCCGAAATAAACTAGAAAAAGAACTGCTAAGAAAATGATAATCACCAGGCAACTTGATTATGGTATAGAGAATAGTCACCAGTGTAAAGATTGATTTTTGTAGATGTGTCTGCGAGATCGTTAGTATACACAAGGAATAGCAAGGACTCAAGCACTGATTCCCTGGAAATGCCAGAAGATACACATGCTTAAAATAGTCATAGGGAGAAAAAAAATGGCCGTGGCTTAGCTTGGTTAAGCCTGGTGATTGCGAAGCAATAGTGTGTCGCCGAGCTGCATACTGGGCACGCCGCTTAGAAAGTCGTTCTTCTCGTTCTTCTTCCGTCTCCGTAGCTCGCTGATGCTTCCTCTTTGCATTCTGCCGAGCTGCCTTGTTCGGGAGTTAGGCTGCCTTCAAGAGTGGAATGCGATAGCATTATCGCACCCCGTTCGCACCGCCTACTCAAACGCGCTACGCCAGCCAAACGTCGCGATCGGCAAAGATAGCCGGGCCCCGACGCGCCATGAAGGCAGACGCGATCATGGGGCGAGTGGTGCGCCACGTGTCGGGGCAGCTCCGTACATTGCGAGGAGGGTGTCTTCTGTGTTTGCCCCAAGATGGCTCTGCGTGTGTGCAGAGCGCACAAGAAATGTAGTGGAAAGGTACTTCGCTACTCGTGAAACTGCGACTTCTGTAAGTTACGTGGTCATAATTAACGATATATACCCCAGTATAACTTTCTATGGCACATTTCTAAGGCAACACCGCATTCACTAGAGGCGATTTTGTCCCGTTTTGAAGTAGCGAACTCGTGGCTGAGTGGTAGCGTCTCCGTTTCACACTCCGGAGACCCTGGTTCGATTCCCACCAGCCCAGCTTACAAGATGTTTTTTATTTATGAAATTACGTTATTTATGTGACGTCACTCTAGGTCACGTGGTGTGACGTCACGCAGCGAAGTCACGCTAAAGGTCAATGGTGCCTACCACCGCCTCGCCACGGAACGGGCTGTAGTGCGACCTAAAGTAGTAGTGCTTCGCAATAAAAGACATATTGGGGAAGATTGGAAAAGAAACCACTAATACGGTCAGCAAGAAAAGGTTGTTTGATATGAGATCAAGCTTATACATAATTTTAATGTGGGTAAAAGTATCTAGAGCTTTGGAAAAGTCAACGAATGATGCATCAACCTGAAGACCTAAGTCAAGAGCTAGAAAGATGTGTGTGATTTTTTTTTCATTGTGATAACGACCATATGGACACTTCAGGCGCATTTCTGCCATCGCTGTTGCCGTGATGTTCCGTATAAACTCCAAGGACAATAACACCATCGCCACACGTCATACGCTGTATATGTGAGTGAAACCGTGCGAGGGGAGCCGGCGGTCGCAGCTCAATCTCATCTTGCGCGAAAGGGAGGAAAGCGGGGAGGAATTGCGCCAACGCGCGCGAGGCACCGGGGGGGGGGGGGGGGGGGGGGGTACTCCAGCTGCAACGTTGTATGTGGCAGCTGCGTGTGGTCAAACGGCCGCATCTTGAGAGCGATCTGCGTTGGGGGCAGAGTCTAGGTGCGTCAACAGCTCATAGCTTTGTGCGTGCTGTGTGTTCTTGGCACTCAGCTGTAGTTCTCACTCAGTTCTCGGTGTGCCGTTGCAGTGATAATCAGCACAACGGTCACTTCCACTCGCTGCTGCTGCCAGCTTCCTAACTTCAGCGTTTTGACAGCAGCGTCAGCGTTCATCAAATGGGATATGTTCATATTTGCTGTGTACGCTGGCACCATACTTGTTAATTTAGTTAGTAGGCAAATGTTTACAAATTGATACGGCCGATAAAAGTACTGTCCTTACTTCATGTGGTTGTGTGCTTATTTGCTATTGCAATCGATGCTTCGCCTTTCAAGCAAAATTACGACTTCAGGCTCCTTTAATTTTCCCCCAGTTGATTGCATGTACCACTTGTATTCCCATGATTGCGGGGTGCTCCACAAAGATGCAGTTATTTTGTCTGTCCCATTGGGATGAAATGAAAGCTGCTCAGCTTCACTGCTTTAACAAAAACTTGCACATTCCACATGACATGTCCAATGGCCACAAGCATATGTTTCTGTACTCTGTAAAAACATAAACTTATCGCTAAATGTAAACAGGGGGACATAAGGAGAAACACTTATCAGTCTATACTGATAAGGCATTCTTCTAAACCTTATCTTAGTTAATTTTGCGCTGTCAGGTTGATCACTTGAAAGAGAAAATTAAGGTCAAACTTCCAATATTGTAATATTGCACCAAAACCTCTGTTCCAATATGCCAATGTGTTATCATAGATTCCAAAGCATTTTTTTGTATTTGGGTCATTGAATGTTCAGTAAACATTCTCAGTCTTTTCTAAACAGTTCAATCTTTGGCTTCTTTAGAATACAATGCATTCTTTCTTTACTGATTAAAAAAAAAAATTAGCTAGGCTCGCAAGCAGGGGCCGTCAAAATTCATGATATTATGGTGAGCTGGTGGGGGAATTTTCAAGCAGCATCACCACCAGATTCTTGCTCTTTGCACATTTCCTACCCTGTCAAGCCTCCTCACACTTTAGGGGGTGTCTTTTTTTTGTATTGTACAATTGTATTGTAGCAAGGTAAACAGTTGGACTAGTTGGAATGGATGCATACTTGTTAATGGTATTGTTATATTGTGAGTCGCAGCTGCTTGCTGATGTGTTCCATGATGTCACTGAATGACTTGTGGGCGCAGATCGGGGTTCTCTTTTTGTGTTTTGCTTCTAATAAACTTAAGTTGTTGGACAGCACTCATCCTGTGTTCTTCTCTTCATGTTGTCATCATTTTCTTTGCTGATTTCAATCACGTAGAAGAAGGATTTACTAATACAGCTCAACTGATTTTTGTTTTCTTTTTTTGCGTTCCTTGAATTGATTTTCCTGTTTGTGACTGGAAAGTGCAGATATCGGAGTACGAGGCTGTTCATCCAATACGCAACTGGACTGACCTGAAGCGACGTGTGGGCCCCTACCGCCGCTGCTATGTCTTCACGCATAGTTGCATGCCTGGCGAGCCCATTGTAGTGCTACACACTGCCTTGACCAGCTCCATCTCCTCTTCCATTCAGGTGCACCTTTCTATTTTGCCAGAGACTGTTGACGACAGATTTTTAAAGACCTGGGTGGTTTCAATGCAGCCATAAAATCGTCACTTCTCCATTCACATACATCTACCTCTTTGCTAAACCCTTTGCTTGGCTGGAGATATGTTTATTGATGAAAGAAACTTACAGATCTAGGGTAATGCGATACTGCTTCTTCACTGCTCTTTGACATTAAGAAATATGCGGATCCCATGCACTGTGGGAATCTATGTAAGCGAAGGTTTCTGTGCTGTTTGCTTTGATTGATGATAATTAACGGTGATGTTGATGGCGAATGTTTAATTTCTTCACTGTCTAGTCCAATATGACAGTGGTAAGTTAATGGGAACGTTACCTTGTCTGCACCACTACTGTTCGTCTGCACAATACACAGAACACACAGGGTGATATGTTTGCTTGGGACATTGTGCGCCAATGTTCATAATCTTAATAGGGTTGAGCAGTATCATTGCCTCACTTGACACATCGCATTGTGGCAGAAGCGTTAAACTTTTAATTGAACTACAAGGCTGTATGCGCCGAAACCACGATTGGATTATTAGGCACGCCATAGTGGCAGACTCCAGATTAGCTTTGACACACCCTGGTGTTCTTTAACGGGCTCCTAAATCTAAGTGTACTAGCATTTTTTTATTTAGCTCTCGTCGAAATGCAGCTGCCACAGTCGGAATTGATCCCACGACTTCGAGCAATGCCATAGCCGTCAAGCCGCCACAGTAGATGCAGAATGTTGATTTGATGTGTGATTACTCCCATAGTGTTGCCTAGAACCTACGGTGTTTTAATGTGGCTTTGCATCTCTATGTAAGTTGTTTGCTTGACAAATTTGCATGGTCTTTATTTTCCAGAATAACAGAAGTATACCGTTACCATACCTTCAGCTTGCCCATAACCACTGTTTCCTTGCCTTCTATGTCATTTTTTTCCCTCTCCCACCCTCCCCCGTGTATGGGAACTGCAAGAGTGGCATGGTTGTTATTCCCTCGTTTCGCGACTGCGTCAGTTCTACCCATTCTCTGCCTCCTCTCTACCATTCTATCTGCCTCCCCTCTGTACTTGCACGTTAGTAAAAAGGTAAGCACTGCTGTTTCTACAGTGCTTTTGAGGGAGGTCACAGATAATTACAGCTATCAAAAGGCTAATGTGGCGACACCCACGAAGCTACAGAGGTCATTGTGCACATGCGACAGACGTGGTAAAGAGCTCCAAACAAGTTTCTTGCATCGACTTTCCTCTCTGCCATGCTCCTTCCATGTATATCCACGCTCTGAACCACCCCCCTACATAGCATGCAGACAGCAGCAGCAGAAGAGGAAATGTCGAAGGAAGAGGCAAAATAACCTTCGCTTTAATGAAAAGCTGCATGCGAGTCACATTAAGCCACGCAACAAGTTGTCCACTTTAGCACTGTTGTCAATTCTTTGTTACTTAAGCGAAGCTGTTTGTTGTTGGCAAGCTGAGCTTTGTGTAAACGGCAGGTAGCTGGTACATTTTAACAATTGTTGACTGCTTCTTATGCTAAGGTTAATTCTTCACATAACATGTACACAGAACACTCGGAGAATGGGCATTATGTTTTGACAGTGTCTGTTAGGTTTGGTTAGACAGTGTTGCCTTATTGATTGTTAGGTAAGTAAACCTTCATACTCTTTAATTGTTCTTTGTTTTGGTGGCAATGTTTCAGTAACAAATGTGATGATGGTAATAGCAAGAAATACTTGAACAATTGTAGACATATTCTGTCTTGCTGCTATGGTAGGTTTGTGGCCGTGCATTCTTGGGTGATCACTTGACTTAACTTCATTAAGTGATTTGAGTTTACTTGCAGTAATCACTCTTATCATTCAAAACAGAGGCTCGTTGGCCATCGGCATAGTCCCAAGGAACCTGAGCCACTTGAGGATTGGGAAGACGAAAAAATCATTAAGTGTGCTATCTTCTACTCAATCTCGTCAACTCAGAAAGGTAAGTGCTCAAGCATTACTTTATGTTACTAAGTACTAACCATATTAGTTGTCCCTTGTCATGAAAAAATGGTTATCCGTCCTTTATTTTTACTAGAAAGATACAGATAATACGTTTATATGTGGCATGGTGGTATTCATTGTTGAACTTATGTTTGTGTGAATAGCAACTTTCAGCTGTGGCCCAACTCCTGCTGTTTTCCTGGTGAGAAAGTTTGAATAAGAATTCTTAGATATTGAAAAAATAATTTTTTTTCTTTAGTTTAGAATACACACATCTGCTATAACCATTTTTCATTATATATTTTTTAATATACTTGTGCTGTATAGACTGTTCTTCAGCATTTGTTTCGTGGAAATGTTGGCATATTATTTTGTTTGTAAATAGACCAGAGTTGCAGCTTTTTTCAAAATTATATAAATGTTTTGTGCCTGAAACACTGTGCCTAGCTATGTCTATTTGAGTGCTGCATGCAATAATTCTGAGATTCCCATCATGGGCTGATGAGCAAAACTGGAATGGGACACGAAAGGTGAGAAAAACAACACAGACAAGTACAATGTTAGCTTCATAACAAGCAGACATTAAACCTTTAAATAAATTAAACACATTCATCTCACTTTTTCTCTGTTGTGTCTCATCCCAGTTGTGCCAAAACCTTCTCTATGAGCATCATGTGCCAATTAGCCCATTGACACATACAGTTAAAATTGTTCCGCTGAACAGTTTAGGGACCTTTGTTTGGTGTTTACTGATTAGTGCAAAGTTCGTGAATAAGTGGGGCAGGGCAAGTCATGTAATGCATAGGGTGGATAATCACTGCTTTATTTGAATAACAGAAGGGGTGCCAAGGGAAGGGAACAGCAGTAGAAGATTAGATGGTTTGATGAGATAAGGAAATTTGCTGGCATTGGATGAAGACACTCCGCACAACACAGGAGTAACTGGTGATTGCTGAGCGGCTGCCACTCTGTAGTGGATGCACAGATGATGATTATAATGGTATTCATAGTTAGTGAACTTTCTGTTAATTAAGCAGGCATTGTGATAAGGTGAACAGATTTTGGAAGTCCTTTCACGTTCATCTTAAACATTTATGAAATGGCCTACTGTGTGTTGTGCAAGCTTGTGGGCTATGCTACTATTATTACACAAAAGTCGTTGCTATACATATCCTTAAGGGCAGTGATGGCATGTGCAACTTTTTATTCAACAGGTGTAAGTGCAAACCCAGATCTCACTTGATGCCAGAGTACTTGACAGGCTTGCTAAGTGCCCTTTAGCATCAGCCATTTTCTACAATAAACATTATACTAGTCAATCAATTCAGCAGGTCAACCTCCACATCAATGCATATGTATTCTTTCTTGCTGTGCCCAGGTCTACAAGGTATCGAGCTTGGGAAATATCTTATCCATAGTGCAGTGAAGAAGGTCAAGGCAGAGTTTCCTAATGTGAATGAGTTCTCATCTCTCTCACCAATTCCTGGCTTTAAGGAGTGGATCATGTCTGAAATTAACAAGATTCTCAGAGGTACTCTACAAGCCTTTACAAGTTTTCTTTCTTCCCCCTATTGGTGTACTCAATAACGTGGACTAGCAGCTCTGAAGTGTTTCTAGTAATAATTCTGCCATAGTTATTATTTATGAACGCTAGTGCCAATGCCTTGCAACTGTTATGCACTGTTGTGGCTCTCGTGACCCCTTTTTATTTTTCTTATCTTTCCTTGACCAGCCGCGATGGCTCAGTGGCTATGGCATTCTATTGCTAAGCATAAGGTCGCTGGTTTGATTCGCGGTCACTGTGGCAACACTACGATGGAAGAAGAAAGCAAAAATACTCGGGTACTGAAGTTTAGGAACAAGGTAAAGAACTCGATGTGGTCAAATTAATCTTGAAACCCCTCCCCACTACAGCGTCACACATAGCCCTTGCATGGGTTTAGGACGCTTAGCACCATAGTTTGAATTTTGAATTCTTTTCCTTGACTTTTGCTGCACGGTTGCTCTCTTTCTGCCTCTCTGTCTACCTCTACTCTCTTTCTGCTCTTTCCTTGCCCTGGGTTTTCCTTTTCTGAACCTTTGTGCTACAAAAACCATGTCTTACTTGGCATATTTTGAGTGTACATTGTGTGTACATAAATTTACAGTCAAATTAAAGAGCCCCACATGGTGAATATTAATTCGGGCATCTCCACTAAGGCATCCCTTTTTAGTTTGAGTGTAGCTTTTGGGCATTAGACACCATTTGAGCATTAGACTTTTGGCCGTTGGACCAAGTTATCATTCACAATCACCCAATGCTTCATGAAAGAAGGGCACACATCTATAATTGTAGCAGTCAAGTGACCGCAACACTGTTTGCATTGGAAATGAATGTTTACCAACTCTCACTGACCGTGTTGACTCAGCAGCTGTTGACTGTTCTGCTGATAAGCATAAGGTGGCAGGTTTGACTTATGGCTGCAGCAACTGCATTTTGATTGGGTCTTGTGTATTTAGTTTTAATTGCATATTAAAGAATCCCATGTAATTAGGATTAATGTGGAGTCCTCCACTACGGTGGCCCTCATAATCCATTGAGCATTTCAGAATGCTAAACCCCATAATTTCTTTAGAGCGACGCTTTCTTTGCCTACCATTTCATGGTTTTGCCTGGGTAGGTCAGTTGGTCGGGTCCTCGCCGAGTAGATTCAGATTCACTTTCATTTTTCCTGATCTTGTGTTTTTTTGCCCTAAATTTGTAAGCATTAAATTTTGTTGAAAATTTTATTATATTCAATATTCGATTCAATATTTGGCTTTATTTTCTTGATTCGATTTAACATCTACTATTCAGTATTTGCACACCCCTACTTATTTCCAATGTGTCACCTTTTGTTGTTAATATTATATTTTTTATATACATCAATAAATGTTGGCTGAATTCATGTCATGCCTTTCTGTATATTCTCTGTTGTTTCACACTAGAAGAACAGTCGAATTAGGAGAACTTGTACGTCGTATGGAAGGGAACAACTGCGACCGTGCTTCCATTGCAGGTAATCCCGAGGCAAGCAAGCTCTTCAATCGTCAGCAGCTGGAGTCTGCTGTACAGCCATATAGTGAAAACAGGCGTCCACTGGATGCGCTTCTGATGTTGCTACGCAACAACGGCTGGTTCCACATTCCTGAACTGGTTGCCCAGCTTCAGGCGCCTCTGATGCACCTCTGTGCATTATATCTCTACCATGAGAAGCGGCGCGGTTATGCTCTGAACAACGTTGGTAAGTTGCAGTCGTGCACTTTGCTGCGCAAAGCTCTTAGCATTTCAATCTGCATTAGAGATGTGATTGATGTGAAATGATCTTACTCCAGATATTTCTGTATGTACAAAAATTTGCTTTATATATAACTTTTGAACCTATAACTTAAATGACAAGTTGTACAGAACTGGTACCCCTATGCATTGGTGTAGTGTAGCCTGAGATTTGCTGTAATTAACTTAAACGACTGCTTTGCAGTCGCCGACTGACAATTCAGACTCAGTGGGGACTGCCAAAATGTCCGAATAACCAGGAGCTTAAATTAACAGATTGGGCCAAACGTGAGCGACTTTATTCCACAAGTGGCCAAAAAAGGTGTGCCGTATTCTTGAACTATCACTTTTGAAGATATCTTCAATTTCGCATGGCTATAGAGCAAGAAACATGTGTGTCTTGGAGTGACTGCATTTTTGGCACAATGCCAAGCACGCTATCTTATCACTGCGCGGAAATGCTGCTACCCCTTAATGCATCCATTGCTGGTCACGCGAAGTACTGCGAAAATGTTAGTATCTTTCTAATATGATCAACTAAGAATACGGCCCAGGTTTGTCAATGTGTGTTGTTGCGCGCACATATGCTTGCCCTTGGCTTAAGCATTCCATGCCATGATTTTCTAGCAATGCCTTTTAATGCTATTTCTTTCCATGCGTTTCAAGCTTCATCAGTGGTCAGAGCGATGCTCCACATGTGTTGTCAAAGACATCAGCCGACCATGAACAGTAGCTGGTAAGAAGGGCTTAAAATCTAGTGGAAGGCAACACTACAGAATTGCGGCCCGTATCTCGACCATTGCCATGCTGCTGCTACAAATTTTAAAAAATTCAGTCAGTACATGCACCGAATTCATAGTGGCGAATACTAGATCGGATAGGCTTCGCTAGTTTTGGTTTTGTAGAGCGCTGACGACATGACCGACGGCCTTACTGGCGATGTCTCAAAACAAAAATATTGCTAATCTCGCTTGACTCGTTGGCCACATTACCAGACAGTCGTACAGATGGAGTCCAAATTATCGCACAATATGCTGTAAGGTGTCCAAAATTTCAGTCATTCTTATACATTTGGTGCTAGTTGCGATGCCCCAGGCCTGTCCGAATAATCTAGCATGCCTGAATTTTCGGTGTTTACTGTATATTTCTTTTCTCCAAGCTTCAGTGACTTAGGTTAGTGTTGACATCAGGGTTGCCAGTTCCACTTAATTTAAGCGAATGTGGGCTTCTTTTTTCACCAAGTCGCTTGTCAATTTTTACAGTCACTTGTCGCGTTTTTTTTGGGGGGGGGGAAGGCTTACTCGCGCTTTTCCTGCAAATTTTGTTATTTTAATGCCCATCACGCGCGTTTGTCGTTAAGTATATGTGATAGTAGCAGGAGTCACAAAGTAAGAAACTGTTCCTATCCATTCATTCACCCACCCTTAGCGGAAACGTGCCATATTAGGATAGTGAAGACAAATGCCGCCGTTTCCGCAGCATGCCCGCCATGTGTTTCTATGTCACTGGCAGCTAAGCGCATCCACCTCATTTTCTGTCCCCTCAAAGTGGACATGGCTATGTTATTGTCGTAATCTTGCCAATATTTACGATATAATTTATTACTGATACGGAAGAAACTGTTTCAATGCGCGTAATGTATTCACGAGAAGAAGAAAAATCGCGTTCCGCGCATTTGGCTTGCTCTGCCAGCCGCCATTTTTGTTTTGGTGTCCTGCACTGTTCAGCAGCAGCCGCCTGCTTGTTGACCTGTTGTCATCCCGCAGCAAACGCGAGATGAAAAAATAAATTTTCTTGTCGCGGGAAATTTAACCAGCGTAATGATTGCACCCCTGAATTTGCATCAATTTTTTAAACAAAAAAGTGCGATCATTATGCAAGTAAATACGGTAGTTACGAGGTGTGTTGAAAAGAAACCGAACTTTTGCTATAACATCTTAATTGCTTGCTGTACAAGATTCTAAGCGCTGTCCCCCTCAAATTAGTCCCCTCTACTGGCAATACACTGTTCCCACCGTTCCTTCCATTTTTGGAAAGCCTCCTGGAACACAGTTGGGAATGGCACACAGGTCTCTTGTTGCATTGTCCGGAATCTCCAAACGATGTCCTTTCAACGTGGCTTTAAGTTTGGGAAACAGGAAAAAGTCTGCTGGGGCTTGGTCCGGAGAATACGGTGGATGGGGCATAACGGGAGTGTGATGTTTTGCTAGATAGCTGCGAACAAGGAGCAACATGGAAGCCAACTCATTGTCATGATGCAACATCCAAGTTTTGTTTTTCCACAGTTCAGGCCTCTTACTGCTCACAGCATCCTTCAAACACGCTAGAATTCTCTGGTAGACTTCCTTGTTTACCATCTGACCACGTGGCACAAATTCCTGATGTACAATGCCTTTGCAGTCAAAAAGAACAACCAACATCACCTTGATCTTTGACCGACTCATGCATGCTTTTTTTGGACAGAGCGGGCGAAAGTGCGCACCTCCTGGTGCGCCAAGCGTTGCGGGAGGGGAGAAGGCATTGCCGAAACGCCACGTCACCCTCGCTTTCGCAAGCCTGTGTTATCCGCGCGTTCCTTTGTTCGCGCACGCTCTCTCCTGCGTTATGACTTTCCCTTGGTAATGGCTATAAATAAATTAGTGCAAAAAAAAATATGGAAGAAATTTAAAAGGAGAAATGTTGGCAGTAGTGAGTTTCCAACCTACTACCCCATGCTCAGAAGCCAAGTGTCTTACCCACTGGGCTAAACCAGCACCTCCTAGATGGCAGGCCTGTGTGCTCTGCTTTATGATGTCATGCTACTTGGACCAAAATTTACATTGCCAAGCCCAGCAGGACAAAAGTGGCGACATCAAAATCACCGCTGCTTACTAGGGAGTGGTGATTCTATAGCAGTCGGTGAAGGTAACATGACATCACGGATTGAAGTACATCGCCCTTGTGCTATCTAGGAGGCGTTGGCTAAGTGTCTCAACGCGTACAATTTCTTTCTTTTCGAGGATGTCATAAGCTGCCATTCATAGCTGCAATCAGTTTTTACTCGCACACATTTCTTTCTCACAGCAAGGGCTTCCCATAACTACTTCATCTCAATGAGTGTAATCTTGAACTGCTCCTTAGAGGCTGACCACCAGCCATTGACTAGAAATAGATTAAGTAGTTCTGGTGCATTAATGATTCTTTCAGCAGCTGGCATGTTTTTCGTATAAGTAGTATATGCATATTTATGCCTCTCTCCACCATGCCTTTTACATAAACCTGTAACCTGCACATCTGTAAGCTCAAGTGTTATGCATTTTCTTGCTAATTTTTTTCAGCCAACTTTCACCTGAAAAATGGTGCTGTGATCTGGAGGCTAAACTGGCTGGGCGACGTTTCTCCCCGTGGGCTCTCATCATCTTGCTCCATTATGGTGAACTACAGGTGAATGACACCCGAGGCTAAATTTACCTTTAAAAGGCCTAAATGCCTTAATGATAAGTCTAGTGGAAACAGTGTTGTGGTCTAGCTACACTTTCATAAGCCAGTACTTTTGTAAGGCCTCAACTCTACTTAATTCTTTGCGGAAGCTTGCATGCCGAGCTGCACCTATTAATATGTATGTATACGTTGGTGTTGCTATTGTCATTCTACTCGCCAAATGTCAGGGTAATGCAAGTTTTGGCTTTTCCGAGTCGTACAGGAAGTTTGGGTGCTGATTGCATATTTCAGGGATGCACTGCTTCCAGAGCACACCACACAGTAGCAGTGTAGCCATATTCAAGATTGGTTTTTCGCAATCTTAGCTTTGTGTTACGTAATGTCCGGTATGATGACTCACTCTAGCAGCAGTCATTTGTCAACATCAAAGCATCTCTGCTAATAATCTTTCCATTATAGCCACAGAGCACCACAAACTCCGCTATTGTGGTTGTGGTTCTCTGTGGCTGGACATGAGATCGCGAGTTTGATTTGCATTTGCGGCTGCCACATACTGATGAGGCTGGAATGCCAAAACGCTTGTGCACAGTTCTTTTGGTGCACAGTAAAGAACTCAAGTAGTAAAAATTAAACCGGAGCCCTCCACTACGACATCTTTCATAGCATCTGTGCTGCTTTGGGATGTTAAATCTAATCAATTAATGAATCAATCAATTCCTCTGATGTTCTTTACATGGCATGAAAGTAATGGTGACAGGAAGTGTTACTTGTACGCAGGTTTCTGCTGGTTCAGCCAACTGGCATTCGCTGAAAGTTAAGTCCCAAAAGAGCTTGAACAAGAACACAGCCTAGACGAACAATCTAAACCACTTATTTCCCTTTCAACATTTGCCAGTGCATGTAACACCAGTTCGATGTATTCACAAGTGCCGAGTTTTGTGGCTGTGGCACTTTTGTTTATTCCAAGATGCGCCATTACAGTACCCATTAATCACATGCAGAAGGTGTCTTACTGCAGCTTTGTTTATAACTACAATTATTTTGTTCTTGCCTACCTGTAAATGTCACTGTGTAAAAGTTAGGTAAGCACTCAACATTGGAAGTATGCAGACTGTAAATGTTCCCCTAACTTCTTGTTAATTCGGTTTTGTTCACTGAGGTCTCACTGAGTCCTTTTTGCACAGTGCAATCTTCTATTGTTCTGTTACTATAAGAAATGTTTCTTCTTCCTTTGTTTATTTATTTTTCCAGTTCATTTAACTAGCGTTGCATTTGACTGACTGAGCATTCTGTGCTGTGTCCTTAGGTACTACTTAGAGGACATGGATGACTACAGGCATGCTTACGTGGAGAATGGAACCATCACAACTTCCGACATGTTCATGGAACATCTGAAGCCTCTTCAGTCCTTGCTGTGAAGTCAATTGGTGTTTATTATCTGTGTCTAGTGAAGATGACACTGGATGGTATTGCCTGCATTTTGGCAGCTCTCACCAATGCATTTTTGTGAGTTCAATATATGTACTTGTTATATAGCAATGACTCTCTTGAAGTGTCAAGAGCAGTGGAATCGCTACAAAAGGATTGCCTTTGCTGGCAAAAATTGATAGTTGAGGATGTCATCAGAATTAGTTCAAGAATGGCCAATGAGAAAACTAATTTATTTATTTTCACTAATCAGATTTTAATTATAATTCAGAAAGTCACACATACAAAACATGTACACAAGAACAAGAAGTACAGCACAAACACTGTGTTTTATTGCGATAGCAATTATACCGACACTCCAGCGCGTTTATGCCGTTGCCTTGAGGTTCTGTATGAGTGAAAGCGTGTGAGAGTGAGCCGGAGAACGCAGTTCAATCTCGCATGCATGAGCGAGGAACACGGCTCGGATGCATGCCCTCTCCTGTCGCGCGTGAGGCAGGGAGGTCAGGCAAGGGAGGAGGGGCATTCTTCTCTGGCTGCTGCTAGGGTGCCTCAATGTCCTCCTCACCTGCCGCTTTGTACAGAATGGAAACAATTGCAGCGTCTACTACAGCGTTGGCCGCACGAATCTTGGCCGCCGTAGTAGATGACTTTGGCAGTGTAGGGATGTGTTGCCGGCGCTCGCGTTTTTTGAAAGCGATCTGCGACGTGGCCAAAGTACGTGCCCGCGCGGGTCTCATCTTCAAAGCATTCTGCAATGTTTGCAGAGTGCGCATAGTGCCGGTAGCTTCATATGTGCTGTTCTTTCAATGTTCTGTTCGCGTTGAAGCAAGAGATGCATGAAGGTCAATTCGCTTGCTGCTGCTGTGCGATTCCTCACTCCAGAATTTTGACAGAGAGTTTCTGGGCTCATCGAGCGAGACATGTTCACGTTTACCTGTGCGTGCGTGACACCATGCTGGTTAATTTAGTTCAAACACGTTGCCAGGCTAGTTGGTTGAATCCATGAGAGATAATGTGTAAGCGTGACTGAACAAGGACGTAGACAGAAGCAGACACACAAAGACAGCACTGTCTTTGTGTGTCTGTTTCTACATCCTCGTTGAGTCACACTTACACATTCTATCATTGTTTTTTCTTGTGTCCATATTCTCTAAGCTAGCCTTTCTGAGCCTTAAATCATTGCCAACTTGCTCTGCTTTCAGGCATTTTATTAACTTTGTTGTACATACTACAGTGGTGAAATTCAAGCCTGCCTGCTCAAGCCAGACACATACAGGTCCTGAGGCTAGCACCAATTTTGAGTGAGCCATCTAAGAACTTGCAGAAAAATGCATTGGTGTCCTACCTATCATTTTCTGACAAAGCCTTTCTTTTGCGATGTGAAACAAAACTACGTGGCACATGACTGCCTTTCGTCGCCAGTTTTGTGGACATATGTCCCAAAATGGTGCTATCATCAGAATTCCTGCTTAATGTACATGTCTTGACACTGTTCATCACCAACTGGCTTTAGATCCACAGATGCAGTATGCATGCTGATGTTACTTTAAGAAATAGTTAGTGGAAATTGTTAAATAAGGAGCGTACTGGAAGTAATTACAGAATTTTAGGTGTCTACTGCTGCTGTGAAATTAAGCCAGTAAAAATTATAATCTTATGTCAGGTGTCTTAAAACACTTTGGCCATGCATTGGCCTCACCAGGTCTGGCCATGTTGAGCTGACAAGCGCAGAGCATACAATGCGTGCTAGCAATGGTGTTTGCAAAGAATTACATTGCTACGCACCACGGAAAGGTCTAAAATTTCAATCCGAACGCTGTTTTCCCTTTACTTCGCGGCGACCGCGCTCCAACCCGGACGGTGACGTACTCGTGTCCCTGCACCTACGTACTCGTGTCCGCAGTGTGGCGTCGCTCATGGTGACACGTGACTTCGAGAATTATTCAACGCAACATCTCTTATTTGTGTGATCTGTTGCTTGAATTAATGAATTGAAGTTTAGAGAAATAATAAAACACACAAACGGAATGTCCGCATTTTTTTGGTTTACTTCGCACCGAAGCAAGAGAGATCTACTTCCGCTTTGTCTGTTTGTTCCCACGGTCGTGCAGTCACGTATGCAGGTACCAAAACTATACCATTTTCTACCGTGTTCCAGTGTGTGATCATGCTCTATGATCCGCTTGCTCTGCTTCAGTATTCGTGTAGCACTGAATTATACCGCTAGTCATGCGTCCTTGTGCACAGCGCGCAAAATCGTGCATTGCATGAAACGAGACAATTACAACAGCTCGCATAACGCCATCAGCAAAAGTGCGCAGCGGCGGGGAAAAAAAAAGTGAGGAGAAGAAAAATCAAGGCAGAACCCGTGGTGTACGTGTCACGCGATCTTCGAGGTCCAGTATGGGAGAACGCAGGGAAGGAATTTCGCTTGCGGAGGCTAGACAGGGCGAGTGGAGAGAGCGTCTCGCTCGGCAGTGGAGCTTGCCTCCTGAAATCATGGGTTCGCAGCTGAAATATTTCTATCTTGGCTATTAATGAGCCAATTTAAAAATGTTTGCAGCAGAAAGCTCCCTAGAGGACACGTAACAACCTCCAGCATATAACCAAAATTTTCTATGGGGCCTGGTGAGGGGCCCTTTAAACTCATTCATTCTTTACTGAACCGCCTCGTACTTCACTGGCAGCAGTTCTTGAGCTACCGCCAGGCTCCAGCAAAACTTTGCATTTCTTATTCCTACAATTAAGAAGAACAACTTTATTGAAACATAAATCTGAGTGGTGTCTATGGGTGGAGCCCCTATTCCAGTGCCCAACTGGCTTCTGTGGCTCGCCGGGCCTGGTCGAGGGTCACCAGCTGGCTTCCCAAGTCCAGTTCGGTGAGTCGCGCCTCCCATGACCAGTTAGCGAGTGAGTCTGTGATTAGCGACGAGACGGCATGTTCCGGGCGCCTCGGGCATTCGTATATGATGTGCTGGAGTGTCAGTGTGTCTTCACACCAGGCACATTTGTCTTTGTGTCTGTCGGGGCCTACAGTGAAAGAGACACAAAAGGAAATCGTTACGTTAAGGTAGGTTGGTCAATTATAATTGGGAAATTGCAGGCAGGTGGTTTTACTGATACTACTTGCTGCAGAATAGAGATCTGGTTTGCCAGAAAATTACTAAGTGAAATACAGTAGTATTGCCTGCACTACGTAGCAGTGGAAGCTTTCAACAAGTATAGTAAAATTTTTCAGCAAGGCTGAGTTAATTTGATGACGGTAGTTTGTTAACTACCACTTTTCTACTTCCTCACCTCTGAAAACCTGGAGCAGCTCATTACATGTTAACAAATTGTAGGAGCACCTGGTCGATTCTAGGTAAGTGCTGGTTATATATGAAGAAAGAGATAACATTGTATTTTAACATATGCGAAAACTCAGCATGACAGCTTTTGTAAACCATTTTTTGCACAAACGCAACATCTCTGACGTCGCATAACGACATCACCACCATTGCAGTTTGGGCCTTAAATCTAATAATGGAAGTTCATCCCTGTTTTGCCTCTCTAATGAGTCATGTTTTGTCACTGAACCAGTGCAGACACAAAGCTGAAGAAAAATAAAATATAAAAGTAATCTGTCGGCCTGGCCTAGTTTAGCGTTTCCGATTTCATGTCCTTTTAAACTCGCATAGCCCAGTGGGTGTGAAATAGCCGACTGTAGCCAAGTTAGCGTCAGCCATTATGGTGTGTTTTTTTCACTTAGCGGCGATTTTTTACCGCTTTTTCAGACATGACCAAAAAACTTGCCTGTTCAGTAAAAATGAGCAAGACGATTTGTGCTTGACTGTGTCAGAAGCAATGTTCGTTATGTTACGAGGTTAAAAAAGAAAGACCTCTATCTATAAATGATGTCATTTTTGTTTCCTCACTGCTGTGCCTCCAGCATATTCAGCAGTACAAGCATAAAGATATTGTTGTTTACCTATTTTTCACATGTAAATAAAGAAATTAAATAGCTAGAATGTGTGTGTGTGCTCTAGTCTCAGATGCCTTTTTTTTTATATATACCACATTGGACGGGCACAAATTTGAGCTCTGCAGGGACAGCATCTGCACCAATGTTGGCAACCAGCCCAGTATCTTTAGGCTTATGCAAATACAATGCATTTTACATGAACACACAGGTAATGAGACATTTGAAGGGACACTGGAGAGAAACACCAAAATACACTTGGAGAACTCCATTTTTGTTGATTTCGCTTTAATAAGTTGATTGTTAGAAGTGAAAATTAAGGTTAATGTTCCAGTTATTGAATTTCACACTGTTACCACAGGGCTTTTATGTCAGTGTGAAGACATGGATTTGAAACTATTACTTTGCATTTGGCCTGAATAAACTTGATAAGTTCAGTCTTTGCCTGCTTTAGAATATACGGTGTAGTTGCATCTTTGACAATGAAGAATTAACTAGGCCCAAGTAGACCCCATCAACGTCAATGGCATCGCGGCGAGCTGGTGTGGGAACTTCAAGGAAGCATCACCAGCAGTCTTTTATTCTTGTGTATTTTCTGGCTTACCAAGTGCTTGCTGAAGGTAAGAGTGGCTTTATTGGTATTGTATAAAAATAACTTCCTAACACAGCTCAAGTCATTTTTCTCTTTAGTGTCCCTTTAAAGGAGTACTGGTCGTGGCATTTCCAAACTGTCATTTTTAATATTTTAAATGAAGGTCCAAGCCTCTAATCCTTAGAAAAATGTGCTATCAAACACCTGAGTGGCCTAAATAATTTGCTGTAATACTCGTTTCAATGAACCAGTTTAAATGTGGGTACCCTGTAAGTAGTTGAGGGGTGATGCCTTGACACACTGGCTCACTTTGTTCCTGTGATCACTACTGCTGCCACGCATGAGTGCAGCCCAAAGGAACATGCACAGCACTGTTTATTTTTTCTATGCGCAACACAATCGTACCTTGCCTTATTGCTACACAATGTCAGAAAATTTAGCTCTGCGTCGCGACTGGCGCAATGTTAAATGCCAAAATAATTTGCATGCTTCGCTGCATTCATTCAGGCTCACAAATTGCAGTCGGGATCTCTGCCTTACCAACTGTTTTAGAAGCTGCCATAAAATGCAACAGTTTTCCTTCAAAGTACGTACAGTGAAAAGATGTGCAAGTACAAATCATTCTTCATACATGATGCCCTTTCAATCTCGTATAATATAAAGAGCCCACAAGCTTCATCCTGGAGCAGCAAATGGCATAAAATTTATTCTGGATGTTCTGTCTGCTTACACAAATACTTTTATTGAAGTGCATTTTATTCAGGCAAGTACTGTATTCCATGATTCTAATACACACTTTTTTAATAAAAGGTGCGTTCAATTTTGCAGGCGAGTTACAATCATAACTGATTCTACTCAAGATCAAAAAATAAAAATAAATAAAAGGCTAAAAAAAGAAGTTCAATGTAAGGTAGCTAGCGGCACGGCCATCGAATGAGACATCTGAAGACAGCGATGCTCGGAGACATTGTAAGGTGGCTCCATGATGCGTGGGAGGCCCTCCCGCTGACGATGGTTGCGGGAGCCTCCAGAAGTGTGGCATTTGTAATGCATTAAATAGAACTGAAGATGACTTTCTGTGGTCAGTACACAGCAAAAAGGTGGTGTCGTTGGACTCCAATAGCCGCTAGTCGCTAAGATTCAGCTGTGTGCGTGTTTGTGTGCCTTTGTATGCTCCATAATGTTTCAACATGGTATGCGTCGACTCAGGTTTTGTTACTTGATATGTGTGGTAGAATCAGCACCAAATTAATTTTTTTAATATTTGGCCGATAATGTAACTTCACATTACAATCAGTGGCGCAGTCTAATCATGCAAATACGGCAATTAGGCAATAAGTGGTTGAGGGTAATTGCCTGTGTTCACTGCATTGCAAATTAGGAACTATTATTTTTTATCCAGTGGAAAGAACAGCTGGCAATATTTTTTAATGCCGGAAGTATAATAGTTTAAATTCAAAACCAGACAATTCTGGACATGCTACTGTTGGAATCTTGTGGGTATACTCGTGAATGAATATATAGAAGACACAAGTCACTATTTTCTTGTTAGGTGCTCCCTGAAAATTTTATTTTTTCCAAGCTATTATTATTATCTTGTATTATTTCTCTGTGTTGTGGCTTTGGAATCGACTAGTTAATTTGTAAATCTACAAGGCAGCTATCCTGCACTGTAATATTTCACAGTATAGCAGTGCCGCCCGACCTCACTGCAAATGTGAATTGCAATGCTGCATCTCCTATAACGCATATTCAGCTACTGGAGTAGTTGAAGACACAGTAAAAGCAAAGTGTGTGTGTGTGTGTGTGTGTGTGTGTGTGTGTGTGTGTGTGTGTGTGTGTGTGTGTGTGTGTGTGTGTGTGTGTGTGTGTGTGTGTGTGTGTGTGTGCGCGCGCGCGCGCGCGTACGCGTGCGCAATGGTGGTGGGGCAATGCCGTTGGAGGTGTACATTCGGTTGTGCTTTCACTATATGCACTATAGGGTACAACGTATATACAGAAAGCAAATCAAAAGCAGCGCCGAGTCATCTCCCCTTCTGGATCCGGTGGTGCGAACAGTCCCATTAGCATACAACTTCAAAAAAGCAGCATTTGGCCACCAAAGCTCACGGACCGCGCACGGTTGTGTCCAGCCAAGGTGAACGTACGTGTCGTCGGCGCGCTCCGCAACCACCGAGACTACGCGACCTTCACCGACCGCCCTTGACCGCCCTTGCCCGGGCCGCTTTCACCGGGAGTCATATGGGAAGCGGCTTTCTCGCCGTTTCCCACCGACCGCCTTTCTTCCCGGGATTTTTTGCCGCTCCCCGCGCCTCTACAGCTCTGAAGCAGTTCCAACGCGGCTGCCCCTGCCGGGGCCATAGCTGCCTTGGCGTGTTTTCTGCACCATGAACCAAGAGCGCCAAGCGACCAGCTCTTCCGAGGCCCATGTTCTAAACGGGCGTGCAAAGGGCCTTCGGCCAATTCACCGCTCTGTTTCGATGGAGCATTTATCTACCGCAACGCCATTTTCCAACGAGCAGAAGACGCAATCGGTGACGGAGAACGCCACCGCGCGTTCCTCGACAACAACGAAGACGCCCGAGGTGGATACCGTGGGAGTGGCCGCCGATCCCATCGTCGCCAATTTTCCCTCCCAACAACGAAAGGTAGACACTCCGACCGGGGAAAGGATGGAGGAGGATGCTACCCCGAACATTTACGACGACAAAACTGACGACGACACAGGTGGCTGTTGGAAGACAGTCATACATAAGCGACGCATCCGTCAAACGCACGCTAAGACGCAACCCTCCGAGAACATCTTGCGCATTCCGGACGCCTCCCAGCCTACCGTACGCAAGCGCAGTCGGAATCAGAACCTGCCTCAACTTCCTTTGCACGACGAAAAGATAATTCTGCGGCCTCACGGAGGACTTTGCCTCGATAAGTGGACGCGCCCAGAACTCGCCAGTGCTCTATGGAGTGCAGCTGGCTTGACCACCGACGATCGTCAGGACATTCCGACTGCGACCTCAGCAGAACTTGGCAATCATCAGCACACACCCCAGTCACACGTATACGTAGCCGACGCATTGTACAAGGTGAGGGAGCTGAACCTTGGTCAGCGGGTCTATCCCATCGCAACATATTTTGCGGCCCCAGACAACTCATGCAAGGGAATTGTTCCTGGTCCTTTGCCCGTTACACCGTCTTCCAAGCTAGTGGTTGAGCTTTTAGCTCCTGGAACTCGAATACTTCAAGCACGAATGATGGGTCAAACCAACGTTGCGTTGGTAACATTTGAAGGACTTAAAGTGCCTCGCTACGTGCGTTTCTATGGTGCAGAACTCCGCTGCTACCCCCATCGACCCCGCCAACTGGTCTGCAAGATATATGTCACAAGCTCGGCCATTGGGCTGATTACTGTCCTACACCGCACGTGGTCATTTGCGCGACGTGCGGGACTGACAACCCCACCCCGTCACATCCGTGGCTGATCCGTCACATCCGTCACTGCAGATCCTGTGACGGGACCCACCCTACAGCGGATGCAAACTGCCCGCGGCGTGCTAGGCAGACACTGAACAAAGCTTGGGTGCGGAAAGCTCTCGAGAAAGAGCAGCGTGAACTCCAACCCTACAGCGACCCGACCACTACCACAGATACGGCGGAGACCCGAACGTCGCGCGCCCCAACGAAGGAGACCAGACAAGACCGGTCGGAGACCCGTTCGAGATCCCGTCGCAAGTTCCGGACCCGCTCCAAGTCTCGGTCCCGATCCCGCGAGGCATCGGTGCGCCTCCCAGAGAAGCGCCCTCCTTCCCCAACTTCCCAACAACCCTACAAGAATGCCCTGCAGACCAACGCCCCAGCCAAGGTGACCCTGGTCCCTTCAGGGGTGCAGCGGACCGCGGAGAAGAAAACATCAATGGAGGCGCCTCGGGAAGTAGGTCGGTCGGAGGGTCCCCCACAGCTCGCTCCGCCCCGTAAATCTCTCCCTTCCCCTGTTACCAATTCGTTATCAAATCCCGATCCTCTAATAGAAATAGCCCGCCGACGTCGTGACATGGAGGCGCGCTGTGAGCGCCTGCAAAAACAAATGGACGCGCTGGTGGCAGACATGAGCACTACTATGCAGGCGGCTCTGGACAGGATAGAACGCCAAATGGAGGCCCTTCAAATAGGGATTACGGAGCAAGTGAAATCATGTATAGAGTGCACTTTCGCACGCATGCAAGTTCCTGAGCTTAGCGGTAACAACGAAAGCGCGCTTTCCGACCAAGGCTCTCGGCCGCAACCTTCAAATGTGGGCACCCGGCGCCCGCAACCCTATGCACGACCGCCTGCTTCCTCTCGCGATGATGATGGCGCCGCGCAACGCGGCGCAACTAGTGGTGTGGCAGTGGAATTGTAGGGGATTCCGCCGAAAACGAGGTTCCCTACAGCAGTATATCGCCACATCCACGAACCCTCGATCCCGATGTCATCCTCTTACAGGGAGTCAATTGCACCCCTTCTTTATCCGGCTACAGCACGCTCTCGGGTGTCTCTCCTCTTGTGGGAGCCTTAGTTTCGAAACATGTTACATGTCGCATGCATACCACTAACATTGACATTCCTCACCAAATATTGCAAATAATTACGCAAGGTAAATGCAGCGAGAGTCTGTTTATACTCAATACATACAGTTCCCCCAGTTCGCGAACGCACTGTTTTCAGCACCTACTAACAGAATTTGGTAGGTTTGGACGGGTTTGTGTGGTGGCCGGCGACTTTAACGCTCCGCATACTGCATGGGGTTACGTTAAATCGCAGGCTAAAGGGATCCGCTTATGGAATGTCATCTGTAACATGAGATACACACTGCTTACTGACCCAGAGCACCCCACTCGGATAGGCCACAGCGTATCTCGTGACACCTGCCCTGACCTTACCTTCGTGCGCAATACTGGCCCAGTCCTTGCGCACGGGCCTTTAGAGGAGCACCTTGGTAGTGACCACTACATTGTGGCGACCACCTTGTCATTACGGGGTGCGCGCAGGCTCGAGCGAAATGTGCGTATAACGGAACGTCGCCAGGACCCACCTGAGCGCCAAGGGTACGAACGCTGGCTTGACTCTCTCGCACAAGATCTAGAGGCCACCACGAGCACACTGCGCACCGCAACCGAGACACCAGACATAGACCCGCATTTACTTCATCTTTGGAACGCCCGCAGAGGGTTAACTGACACGACGATGGAAACGAGAACGCCTCAACCGAAAACTTGGGAAACGTATAGATCAAATTACACGGGAATCTCGGGAGTATGCAGAGATCCTTACGAGGAATAACTGGCGAGGATTTTGCGATCGCCTCTCAGGCACATTGAGCACAGCAAAAACGTGGTCGATTCTTCGCTCACTCACAGATCCCACCACAACAATGGGAAAAAACATTTCAACAGCTGCACATATCCTAATGCACGAGTACAGGGACGATGTCTCGACACTCCTCAGAGAGCTAGAGAAGCATTTCATACCCACAGGCCCGCTGCCTCAATACCCTGACTATCCTTATGTAGGCGAGGCGAACGAATTGCTCGATGCAGACATCACATCTGACGAGGTGCGGGCAGTCCTACAAGAGCTACGCCGCAACACGGCACCGGGAGCCGACCACATCCGATTCGCCACCCTTCGTAACCTCCGTGATGCGGATATTAACCACCTCACCCATATCTTCAATGATTGCTGGCGCAAGGGCATGCTTCCCCAAGCATGGCGACATGCCGACATCACACTGATCCCCAAACCGGGCAAGCCTGTTAAGGTTGAAAACTTACGACCCATCTCCCTAACATCCTGCATTGGTAAGCTCATGGAGCATGTACTCTTGCGGCGTCTGCAGCCCTTCCTCGAAGAAAAATCATTCTTTTCTAACTCTCAATTCGGATATCGGGCTCAGCTGTCTGCCAAAGATGTGCTTTTGCAATTGCGGGAGGAAGTCATGACCTCCGTCGTCCGCCCAAACGAGAGCACTCGTCGCCTTAGACCTAAAAGGGGCATTCGATAATGTTGAACATGACCTCATCCTTCGCAATGTTGCACATTCACACTGTGGAATTCGTATGTACAACTATATCCGCGCATTTCTTCGAGATCGCACAGCCACCGTAGGAATGGGACCGCATCGATCCGGTACGATTCGCCTTGTAGGACGTGGGACACCCCAGGGCTCAGTTCTTTCCCCTACTCTATTCAATATTGCGCTCGCAGGGCTCCCCCGGCTACTCGACCAGATCCCTGATGTCGCCCACGCTATTTATGTGGACGACATTACTGTCTGGTCGACACGGGGTTCCGACGGAGCCATCCAGGACCGACTGCAGCAAGCAGTCGATACAGTTTCCGAGTACGCGAGAAAATGCAGCTTAAAATGTGCTCCGGAAAAGTCGGAGCTCATAATCATTCGCCCCCGGAGCCGTTCCTATACTCCCCCTATCACTGTGCACGTGGATGGCACACCGATACCACAGGTTAATCGTGCTCGTATCCTCGGCCTACACGTCCAAGCGGATGGCAGGTCAAACTACACTGTTTCCCTTCTATCCAGACAGATTGAGCAAATTCTGGCCATGATCCGGAGGGTCTCCAACAGGCGCTCGGGCCTTAGAGAAGAGGACCTGCTGCGCTTGGTGGAGGCATGCGTGATCAGCCGCCTTACATACCATCTCCCATTTCTGCGGTTGGCCCAAGCGCAACAACTTCGCAGAGACGCAATGATTCGCAAAGCGACGAAGCTGGCCCATGGCCTCCCGAATTATACTTCCACACGCCGTCTCCTTAACTTAGGGACACAACACACTAGGCGAGCTGCTAGAGGCACATTGGGTCAGCCATCGCCAGCACCTCCTACTCCCCAATGGGCATTGAAACTCCCTCGGACGTCCGGATAAGATCGCGACGTCCAAGTCCTAGAGTCCTGGGGACATCCAGTGGATATCATTATCGGACTAATTTTAACATCCACTTCTTATCCTCCTGCGGACATCCTTAGGTCATTCGTGCTGGACATTTCGCCAATGTCCTGAGCAGGACTTTGTTCGGATTCGAGTGACGAACTGCTCCCTTGCTGAGCATTTCTGCTCTTGCAAATACCAACGTAGAACCGACCTCGAGTTCATTCAAGCTATAGCCACAGCTAACTTTGTTCAATAGAGGCATCAACGTTTGTCGGCGAAATATCAACGAGTCTTCAAACATGCAGCATAATATAAACCTAATTCGATCTAATTCTACCCGCCCATGGGATTTTCTTCTTCTGGTGGCGAGCATGCAGGTACCCACGGAGGCAGGTTAGTGGACTGGTTCTAATTATAAAGCACCGCGTGATCGTAAAAGGTACGTGCATGCACATGTGACCGCCTCATTATTATTACTTGCAGAGCCACAGAAAGATTTCTGTGCTTACAGTGCTCGCGCGTTATCAAGCATATCCTTTTCGAGCCATCACGCTCGCCAGGCATCGATGTGACCAGAGATCAACTGCGCCACTGTATAGTTGACGTCCATTCACGACGCTTTTCAAATAACAGCAGCCACACATTTCGAAACTTCATAAATATTTCGATCCTCTCTAAATATGCAGAAAACGCGCCGCAAGCATACCCATTATGCTACCAGCGCAATCTTTTCTGAAGCTTAGCATACCCTGATTTTTTTTTTTTTTTTTTTGCTGGAGATTATTTCTTTTTATCGTGCGGGTTCTTTCCGGCAATATTTTTGGAAGTGTGCATCGGCAGAATTTCACTGGTGGCATTAACCCTTTCGTGTTTACATTGATGTTGTGACAGTTAACAACACAATAATTTCCAGTCATCCGAAGAGGCGCCGTCGGAAACAAGAGACGTTTCGCGCGCAGCGCGAGCTAAGCGCGGGCGCGACCTTGAAGGGAAGCGGCGAAAACGTACACCCGTGGGAGATGAAATCGTTCCGCCAGGAGAAAAGCGAGCACCATGCGAGCACTGGAGTCTAGGATGAAACTTGGCCTGCGAAAAAGGCGCGAAGGCGAGCGTTTCGCGCGTTTATTGTGAGTGCAGAGGCGCCATTTTCAGTTGTCACTACGGCTGCTCAAGGTGGTCAAGGCTGTTGTTTCTTTCTCCTGGGCTCCTGGCCGGGTTGGCCCCGCAGTGAAGGTAAGCTGAAGCGTACCTGGACTTATATACTATACCATGTGTTGTCGGTATGGTCTACAGGCCACATATGCGCAGTAGTTCGCGTGAGCGCCTTTCTTTTAGTCGCATATATGCAAGGAGGTGCTGCTGTACGTGATTGCTTGCGGTCGCATATGTCGCTGGGAACTGCTACTCAGTGCGCGTAAAGTATGCAGAAAGCTCGCAAGAGATTTGCTGAAGAGAAAGCGGCACGGGAGACGAAAAAATCCCTTCAACTTCTCCATTCTGCGTGCACCGGGCAGGAGTGATCTCCGACCAGTCCATCTGTTGTTTCGCAGTCCTTGTGCAAACGGTTGGAATCCGTACCTTGTGTTAACGTGAACGAAATTGTTCAGGAACCCGAGTCGTCAGAATATGACACACTTTCAGAAGACGCCACGTTCTGTGACCGCGATTACTCCGGGCGATTGAGATTTGGTGCGGATGGCTTTCCACTTCGTGAGTCCAGTCCTATAGCTTCATAGGGTTCTGATGTGGGAACTCCGCAAATACGTTTTCGAGATTCCCTGCATCTATGGGCAATTGAAAACAACATTAAAAGCAAGGCCATTACTGACCTACTGAAGCTTCTGAAGTCCCAAGAAGACCTTTCTAAATTGGACCTTCCTGGTGACGCGCGTACCCTCTTGAGAACACCGTGCACGCAAGGTAAGATACCCGGTAACTGCTCTGAAGCCAGGGGAATATTGTCATTATGGTCTTGCTGAAGATCTATCTTCTTTTCGATGCTCTCGTTAACAGATTTCAACTCATCTGCTTGTTCAAGGATAAGGTCGAGGTGTTCCTCAAGCTCACCGACTTGGATGGTCGGCGATTGCAGTAGGTCGCTGGCCGCTGCGATGTTTTTCTCAATTGCTTGTCGCAGGGCGGCCTGCTTCTTCTGTAGTCGTTCCACGGCGCTTTCGATGTCAGCAGGCGAAGTACTCCCGGGTTTAGGCACCAAAAATGTAAATGAATGCTCGCGCCGCTGGGCTGACTCTAATTGCTGTCGCTCTTGGACGACTCCGCTAACTTTTGCTGCGCGTTAACTAAGGTGGACGGCGTCGGCCGTGCACGCCGGCCGTGCATCTCTCTATGCCTTCATTCTGGAAGCTAAGAAAGCGTTAGAAACGTTTCAGAAGTGCTTAGTCCCCCTTCAAACTACTCATGAGATGCCGATAGATAGGTCTCTTCGTTTCCTTGATCTTCGCCTGAGCTTTCAGGGCAGCCACACGTGTTGGTCGTATGAGCCGCGAGCCAATAAGCCACTTCTGCCGTATACGTCCGCACAATTTCTAAGCTTGTTAAGCGGGCCATTATCAGTTTGTGCTTCAAGAATGCCCTTAGCAAGTTTTGCTGTCATGTAGTGGACGTAAGCTTTGAAAGGCAAACCCTACGTTTGTCCTTGGCTGGATATCCTAGGGTGGTGCTAGTGTCTGTCGCGGAACGCATTTTAAGAGAAGCGCGATCCAGCGCGCAGAAGTCAGTTGCCGATGCCCCTCCCGGCATACGCCCTACAGTCAGTGTCATACCATACATGCACGGGATATCCCATAACTTGAAAAAGATGGCCCAAAGGGCGAATGTAAGAGTTGTTTTTTCTGCTCCCAACAAGCTCAGCAGGCTTTGCAGGCTGACGGATCCAAATGCCGTCCCTTCCGATAAGTGCAGAAAGCATCACCGCAAAAAGTTTGTCGAGTGTGTCCACCGGGTGGTGTACAACCTCCCGCTTTCATGTGGGAAGGCGTTGCCTCAATGATCGGCTCCGCGAACATAGCGACAATGTAAAAAACGGCTCTGGTGGTTTCTTGGCGATCCACTGTCGCGATCATGGATGCCAACCTCTTGAGGATCAATGCACGATTGTTTCTTGTGGCAGCACGCAGAGCGCAGATGATCGCGAAATTGGGTGATAAGTGTGTTAGCTTCCCGTCTCTGGCTCTCACAGAAAAAGAATTCAGTTTCTTGGACGCGGCATCACATGACTCCTAACTATGTTACATGAATTCGCACTTCATTTTCTTGTAAGCGCATGCGCGGTCTACACTGCCTCCAATGTATATAATCGACGCAGTGGCACAATATATAAACTTAGTTGAAAGTTTGCGCTTGGTGTGTCGTCTTCTCTCACGTCCGTGTCGTTTTTTGTCGCGCAATATCATTTAAGTTATGCTATGACATATATATAGCTACTCACGCTCTGCGTAAGTCAGCTGGCGCAAGGTCACTGGGAGGTGCAGTGGACATGCGTGAATAAATATGTGCTGATGATGAAATTAAGGTGTCAGAAACCAGAAAAAAAAAAGAAAACATGAGCCCATTCCACTTAGTAAAGATGGTAGACCAGCGAAGCTGTTTAGTACACGAGGTGATGCATACCTTTGAACAAAAGTACGAACTCGCTTATTGTCTTGATGGGTGATCATCGTAACGAAAGGTACGCATACTCATTTATTGTCTTGATCGGTGGTCATTATTTCACTCCGAACTGCAATCGCATTCTTTGATAATGTCAAATCGATGCACGTAGGCCGCTGGGTGGTCGTTTTATGAGCCATATTTTTCGCTTGCTGACTAGACCACGACCGACCACCATAATAAGGGTATACAGTAGGTCGTGGACTAGACCATAGACTAGACTCTGAATGCTCAAGGGGGTACGAGCCATTGATGATGATAGTTTTTTGTTCATGAAGAACAAAAATGTACGGAACCCTAGCCATGTACAACTTCGCTGTAAAAAAAAAAAAAAAAAGGCTTTGCAGGCCTGTGATTTCGACAAAACCATTTCGGCGGTCTAGCTCTTCATCGGGATACAAAGCATATGCCAAGGAGAGGAGGAAGATTCTTAAGCGATGGTTCTGAGTGTGAAACTTCGAATTGTGTTTGATCCCATGTAGTCAGCGTCTTTTTATCCCTCAATTTGAGCTGGGTATTAGGTTTAAACCACTTCTGGGACAAATATGAAAAAGCGCTGGGTCTATATTTTGCAGCGCGAGTGAACGGATGAGAAAGTGTGCAGGTAAACAAACATGTAGACCGACCGTACTAGTCCGGCATTTAGCGCTGAAAAATATGACACCATAACAATTCTCCCATCAGTGTAATGTCCTTGTTACTCTTACATCAGTGCTGCTTAGAGCGCCACAGTAATGCAGCGCCATTGTGCGCAGCTAACTTGTAGTGTATTCTCTCCGTCTCTCCGCACGTCAACTCGCATAGTGGCGTATGAGATCCGCAAGACGTTTTACTTTGCCACCAGTTCTTGCGTTCTTGCGCCTGCCACGTTTAGCTGGACTTGTTAAGTAACCAGAACTTCATCCTCACACATCAAGTGCCACGCAAAATGAAGCTGCTAATTTCCGGATTGCTGCTGTGCGGGCTATGGGCTGTCGCACATTGCCAGAACGACGTTGCCAGTAAGTAATACGTCATAGGTCGCATCTGAACGTTATCTCTTTCTCTTCAGCCTTGCTTCTTTTTGAGCAACGCTCATGTATCAAACAGTGGCATTTTCTAATGTGGCCAAGAAACTCTCGTGACAGGCGAAATATTTCCTACCGGCGTCAGGTAATGACCGCCCGATAGCCAGGGATTACGTTGTATGACTGCAGCGTAAACGCCTTTCAGCTGGTGGAGCGATAGTCGCCGGTTTCGCGAGGCGAGACGCCCCCGCTCATGCGATCAGGTGTTGCTGCCGCCGATGAAAGCACTAGTTTTGCATGTCGTATTTAATGCGCCATCTGCCATTGATAGGAGGATCACATTGCATGTGCTAAAAGCGCAGTTTAAATTTATAGTGATCGAAACCGACAGCCTCTCGTGAACCTTTCGACAAAAAGCTTGCGATTTAGGTGATGTGGCCAGATTTTCCTTTAGGTGCTTACTGAATCAGCGCGCAGTGTCTCATTATTTTAAGCTTTAGTCACTGGCATAAAGCGCTGTATTTAGCACTCGCATCTGAGAGAACCACGCCTGTGTAAGGCTTTTCGCCGAAAGGGCAAAATTTTAGTTGAGCATTAACAGTTGAGCATTCATTATTAAATGCAAACTATTTGGAAGGCACCAAAAATTAAATCGAACCACGTGCGGATTTATTCCAAAATGTTCGCGGTTAAAAAGTGAAATGGTAAAAAACATTGTTAGCTGCCCATGTAGTGTGCTTTGCTGACAATCCATACTTATGGCCTGAGTACTGTTCAAGTTGCAGATATTTTATGAGCAGCATATTATTTAAACCCTTCTGTGACATGCCGTTACCTCGAATTCTCACTCAAAACAGCCAAGTTATTTTTATCAGCACCAGTTGCCAACATGCTTTACTGCCTCAAAAAGAATAAATTCGCTTCCGCTTGCACTACTCCATGGGTCCATCTAACAAAAGCACGACAGAGCTCTGAGATGAAACTAGCCTTGTCCATAGCATTGCTACAAAATTAAAAGTACTGTCAATGAGCAGAACTCGTCCTAGGCCATTTTTACCAGAAACACGTGGTTGAACCCAGCTTGTCCAAGGCACAGAGTCGTATAATATAGTAGCATTTCTCGACATACCTATATTCTTCCCGTTGCTGTTCTAGGCTGCTTTAAAAGTGAGCTGTTTATTCTTTTCCACGTTCAGCTTTACCAGCAACAACGACAATGTCAAATGAGACAACTGCTTCGGCACCAACACCTGCACCAGTGCCACCACAGCCATCATCAACACCAGCTAGTGTGACAACTGCTTTACCCACTACAACGGCACCAACAACTCGCAATACCACGACCACAACACCATTGCCTACTACAGTGCCAGTCACAAACGGCACTACAGTGCAACCTACAACAACCATGTCACCGACTGCCATGCCTCCTCCTGAGAGGCACTTTGACACGTTGAGCTTCCTGGGTGGTATCATTCTCACCTTGGGATGTCTCGCCATCTGCTATGTGGGATTCAAGTTTTACAAAGCACGTACTGAGCGCAACTATCACACGCTTTAGAACAGCATTTATTCAATGCCTCATGGATCTACAATACAATCTAGTGCGTCAGTAATGAAAAATTATTTAGCTGCACCTTTCATCAAGTGCAATGTTGGTGGCTGTTAATCAGCATGCCATCCTAATACATCATATCTGTTAGGTCATAAAGCTGGTGCCTACTTTAATAGTGCAGACATGGGATGGTTCTTGTTTTACTGTAATGAAAGCATGGTACTGTTGTAGCCCTGGTATTGCTGTAGCCAGGTCAGCAGTATCAAATCAGCAAATAGCATTCGGTTCACTGCACCATTAAGGCATGGCTTTGGTTTCCGCACTAGATTGAATTTTAGACTGATGTATAAAGGGTGGATTCTGTGATGTGTTGTAGACATGGATTGGCCAATGTCAGCATCTGGTGACCAACTTCCTGCCACCTGTGTTTCGTTTCCTACACACAAGAGTGCACATGAAATGTGTAAGCCAGGTTCAAGCTGTAGTCTAGGCAGCTTCAAATAGTGCATCAGAGTGATCAGATAATACAATCCAGATGCATATGCTGGCTGCCCCTGCTTCTACCTTACTACATGTGCAATAATTTCCTATAGGGTAAGCTCTAAGCTAAGCTTTTCGGGCTTCATATTAGAAAGAGCAGCTGCTAGCAAGCACAATTCTTTTTCTAGTACTGCTGACCATGCTGTTATCTGCATGTTTAATCACAAAAATAGCTTTAATTTTATTCAAATTTCACCTGCACAGGCGACACTGGCAACTAAAACATGCGCCCTTGTTTTTCAGTGTCTTGTCTTTGCTTGTAGTCTGTGACCTACATGTCCGTGACCTTTGGCCAACAAAGTTTCCATTTGGTAGGTAACTTAATGTAATTCATTTGACATAAACCACTCTGTGACCTGGTGGTTTTAAAGGGGCCCTGAACCACTTCTTATCGAAGTGGAGAAAGGCATTTGAAGTGAAAATGGGCTATTTCAGAAATACTTTGCCGCAAAAAGTACTTCAATGTGTTCAGCAGAGGCGGAGTTATTGGCACTCAAATGTGGCCTCTGCTGTGCTTCCGTTCCATCAATTCCTTGAACTGTGAAGGCTGCGGCGACAACGCTCCGCCTTCAAAATGTCACCGTGGCATGCAGTTCAAATTACATTTTGGATGTTAACATAGGCGCACACGACTTCCGATTTTGGTGCCTATGACGTGTTGCATGTAAGCCAAATGCGGTTGTCATCAGCGAGCTGAAGTGCACTTAGCCAGTGGACTTGTGACGGTGCCCCACGGCGGCCGCGGTATCTTCACTGCATAGCCGACCGCAGCTACCACTGGCAGCCGCACATGGGAATCCACTTTATTACGAAATAAAGCATCCAGAAGAGAGTGAGGAGCAGCCTTCTGTTTGACAAGAGAGTGTTTGAGAGAAAGGTGACTTTGCACTCTGCTTGTGAGCTCTACGCACCGTGTACAACAGCAAAACATCGCTGAGATTATCACAGCAGCGTATTCTACCTGTGGACTATGTTATTTCAATAAGCCCGAGGGGCGGTTCAGGGCCCCCTTTAAACTTTATAACATGTCTCTTAGCATGGAATAGCATCCTAAGAAAACTTTGGTACTAGTTGCGTATCGAATTAAAAGGTTAGCAATACAGTTTGAGCAAAGGGCCCTGTTGTTTCTATGTATGCAGATAACCTTTTATGATGAAGTGGTAATTGTGGTCATGGTAGAGCCTACATGCTGAAGCCAGTGGCCTGCTGTAGATTGTCTCTGCCTTGAGAAAACGCTGCTCCATACAGGAGTCAAATGCCGAAGGGGCAGAACATGCTTGACCTGTACTTGGGTGAGTTGTGCTAGCATTCATGCTGGTCTGCCCCAGCTCGATGCTGCAGAGCTGTGCCACCACCTTTGCGAGTTTATTATTACTAGACCCTGTTTGGAAATTACTGCCTAAGTTTTGTCTTAAGCTGAGCATGTAATGTTCCATTTTGTGGAGTAGTGCTTGCCAACTTGGCGATGTTGTATAGAGGTATGGTGTCCCCTTCTTTAACAAACTTCACTTCCAAAACTCTTTAGCTTGCGAGCCGGGTATGCTTGATGGCTCTAACAGGCATAAAAAACAAGCGCTTTGTAGCGGCTGTCCTCAGGTCACAAAGTTAGACGTTAGGATCAAAATGCTTTTATGTCAGGTTTCGTAACCAGAGTGTAGTGTCATTGCATTTTTTCTTTAGCAGTCTACAGTGTGCTGCTGCACTTATCTATGATGTTATGTTTCTTTAACACTCGACACCCCTGCAATCCTGAGCAATGTAGTAGGCTTTGAGCTGCTATGAGAAGCCAAGCTTTGTGAGTGTGAATGGGCTGCCTTGCCCAGCATGTTAATGCCGTCCACTTGGCACAGTGTGGGACAGAGTGCATTGTGACATGATGCACTTAGAGGCAAGGACATTCACCTGCCAAAGGTTACCTGTATGTGCACCAAAACTCAAGCCCGTGCCTCATTTGTGTGAATTATTTTGAATGGAGATAAACATCGACATACTCTTATGATGGCAAAAAGTACTTTTAAGTAATATTTTTTTTTTGTCGCTCTACTTATGACGAGTGCATAGCAATGTGTGCAGCTTAGTTTTTGTCAAGTCAGTTTTCACGCATTTGATTGCGTGGTCTGTATTGTCTTGTGACTGTACCCAGCTTAGGCAAATGTAGTGTTTCTTCAGTACTTAAGACACCCTGTGCTTCACTAGAAAATGTTCACTTTTAGGCGAGATAAGTTTTTGAGAGTGAAGCATAACATTGTATTGCTCGTCATGCTTTTGTGATGAAGCTTCAAGTGATAGCACGTGTTATTTTCCCGACTTAAACCCGCTATTGTAAATAGGTGTACAGATAAGCCAACAGCGTGCAGTTCACAGAACTGTACATTATCAGTGCGTCATAAGTAGCAGAAGTATCACTGAAACCGCCCTACTTCAGATTGTGTGGCCACTTATTTAAAAAGCTTCCTGTGTGGCACTAAACTATTTTCTTTACTTGAATCTTTGATGTGCTGTTGGTGCACTTCTTTTCCCTGTGGTGCTTAGCACTCTGCTTTTGCTTCCTTCACTGCTAGGTTCAAGCCTTTCTTTGTTGTATGAACGGTGTTTTTAATTTTGAAGGTGCAAAAAGGATGTCATGAAGTTGCTTAGCACTATGTGAGTTACTTTTAATCTGATGAAGTCTGAGTGACTGTCTTCTCTTATGTGCTTATGTGACTGCTGTAGTTCAGTGTTTCAATACCAGTTGATTAAATACTTGTCAAATGTGTTCATTTGATGAAGGTCTGTATTTAGTACTCTTTTGTTCCTTTTGGTGTGGTGATTACATACACTTTAAAGAATAGGGTTGTTTTCTTCTACCCATTTTGATGTAAATAAACATGCTATAAGTGCAGTTTATTTTGAAAGTGATAATAAAAGTCACTCCTTTCTTACTTTGCCTTGTTTTGCAGTTCTCTTGGTGTACTGTATGATCTTTCATGCGGTGGGAAGCAGGCTTGTTGAAAGACTTGACTTGTGCTTTGTAAATATTGATTTCCAAAGCCATAAAAAAATTGCTCACTGTGGCAGCTCAGTGGCAACGACGTTGCACTGCTGAGCCTGAGGTTGCATGTTTGATCCTGGCCGCATCGACAGCATTTCGATGGGGGCAGAATGCAAAAATGCTCATGTACCGTGCAATAGGTGCACATTAAAAACGCCAGGTGGTGAAAATTAATCTATAGTCTCCCACTACGGTATACCTTATAATCATATTGTGGTATAAAGGTTATAAACAGGGACAAGGTGCCTCGGAAAGGCTGACCAATGTTTTGATAGGAGATCTATCTCGGGTTCTTTGTAAGACGAGGGGACAAGAGTGGGAGAGTTTACAGCCAGCCGCCACCGACTGCATGTGACGTCACTCGGCTAACCTGTTAAAACTAACCTGTTGAGGATGACAAGGCCACCTTTGACAAAGATAGGTCCTCCTATCAAAACATTCACCAGCCTTTCTGAGGCACCTTATCCCTGTTTGTAACCTTTATACCACAGTGTGCCGAGGAGGGAAGATAACCGATGGTCATTAAGGGTTACGGACTGGATTCCGAGGGAAGGGAAGCGTAGCAGGGGGCGACAGAAAGTTAGGTGGGCAGATGAGATTAGGAAGTTTGGAGGGTCAACATGGCCACAATTAGTACATGACCGGGGCAGTTGGAGAAGTATGGGAGAGGCCTTTGCCCTGCAGTGGGCGTAACCAGGCTGATGATGATGATGTGCTGCTCCATCTGTCAGCCCCCTTCTTGATTTTGTATAAAAATACACCCGGAGCCCTCCACTATAGCGTCTCTCACAATTCCTTTTGCCTCGGGATGTTAAATTACATTGATCAATCAAATGAACATAATGGTGAAAACAGCCACGGCCTTGCTTGTGGGACTCAATCGCTCTGCCATGACTCTGCAAACACCATTTTGGCCATTGTTCACAAGTCACTTGAACTCTAAGCAGAACCTCCTAGAATAGGAACTGTCCAAGATATGCTTTGCATTATATGGTGGTCGGCATGGTGTCGAATGTGTTATGCATGGTAATGATTTGTGAGGGGGTTATGCTGATGTAGTATGCATTATTTATTTGTATATGCATGAGGAATACGAGTAGAAACATGAGCACATTTACATTGCTGAACATATACATTCCACATCACACTAACCGCCATAGGCATCCTACGCATATATATCTTTGAGAGCGGATGGCTGCACGTGTATGTGTATATATATTGTCACGGGTATAAAACTATTTACAAGATGTATTTACAAGGCATATATAAACAGCAGCCGAGAATCTCGAGAGGTTGTTGCCACTTTGTCATCTTTACCATCGACAACTTTGTCCTCTTTTCCACCATAACACGACCCCCGGCAGAAAAAGCACCATCCCAGTGCTTCAGACGGGGCCGTCGGTAAGGGCATAGTACAGCTTAAGCCTAGAGACATATACGACGTCAGGTGATGTGGAACCGGGTGGCATGACGGAGGTCTCGAGGATTATCTCGTAAGTGATATTGGTCACTTGATGTAGAACACGGTAAGGGCCTTTGTAGCATGGAAGAAGTTTCTCAGAGAGCCCCACTCGGCAGCAAGGGGACCAAAGTAGCACTAGAGAGCCTGGTAAAAAATATGTGTCATGATGGCGGCGATTCTAAGCATGTCGTTGAGATTCCTGCGATGCCAACAGATGAGTACGGGCAAGCTGGCGCGTATGGTCAGTGTGGGCGATGGCGTCGCTGGCATACTCGGTCCTCGAATCATGTATCAAAGGGAGGGACGCGTCCAATGGTAATACTGGGTCACGACTGAAGAGTAAGTAAAAGGGGAAATACCCAGCATTATCGTGGCGTGATGAATTATAGGCGAATGTGACGTAGGGCAGCACCACATCCTAATCCTTGTGGTCGGGTGAAACATATTTTGATAGCATGTCAGTAATAGTCCTATTAAGTAGCTCAGTAAGGCCATTGGTCTGGGGATGTCCAAGCCTTCGTCGTGTCTCGAATAACTTACGCTATTCCATACGCACTACTCAACGAGACGGAACTGAAGAAAATCAACACAATGATCAGAAAGGCATATAAGCAGGCGATGGGCCTGCCAATCAGTACGTCCACAGAACGCCTACTACGACTAGGTGTGCACAACACGGCCGAGGAGCTGATCGAGGCACATTTATCCAGTCAGCGAACAAGGCTGGCGGTTACGGAAGTAAGGAGGTCCATTCTCTTACGCCTGGGGCACTCTGCCCCTCTGAGCCATCTGCCGCCTCAGACTGTGAGCTTACCCCATGCCATCCAGAGAAACATCACTGTACGTCCTCTACCTCGCAATATGCACCCAGTGCACCACGCAGAGCGAAGGGAGGCCCGCGCCCTGGCCATACACAAGCGATACGGGACTTTACCCTCTACAGCCTACACGGACGCGGCTTCTTACTCCAGACGCGCAGCCACAACAGCCACCGTAGTCAACACAGAACATCGGAGCAGCATTTCGCTCACACGGAACAATCCCCTCCAAGCCGAGGAAGCGGCTATAGCCCTCGCGCTCTCCCAAACAGAGGTTGAAGTCATAGTGACCGACTCCCAACAGGCGTGCCGCAACTTTGCTAGCGGCAGAATTCATACCACTACACTCTGGATCATCAGTCAAAAGCCGCCAACGAGATCAGTCATGATCATCTGGGCGCCAGCTCATCAAGGCATTCCTGGCAACGAGGTCGCCAACCACGTGGCTCGAGATCTGACCCACCGAGCCGGCGCCGAGGAATCTGAACCCGAGCGCATGCACCCTCTAGTCTCTTACCAAGACATCACACAACACTACAAGCTAACCCGCAGAACATATGCACCACCACACAAATCCCTACCTAGAGAGCAGGAGCGATTCCTCCGAGCTCTACAGGTTAATACATTCCCCCACCCAACCAGAAATCACCTCATAGACCCTACACAATTCTCTCCGCAATGCCACTTCTGCGCAGAGCCCGGGTCCCTCAGGCACATAGTAGGGGGTTGCAGAGCGGCACCATTAAATCCTCCGAACCCTTACCCCACTAACGAGCTTTGGGAGAGAGCCTTGGCCAGCTCCGACCTCGAGGATCAGCAACGGCTGATTGCGAGGGCCCAGGTCGCGGCCCGAGCTCAAGGCATTCTGGTATGAGGACGCCTCTCCAAAGCTTCATTCACCGAATAAAAATGTTTATTCTCTCTCTCTCTCTCTGGGGATGATAGGAGGTGGCCAGTTTGTGCTTGGTAGAACATGAGCGTAGGATATCGGCGATGACTTGGGAGAGGAAAGTGCGGCCGCAGTCAGTAAGGAGCTGTTGCAGGGCGCCATGTACTAAAATGATATCCCGGAGTAGGAAATCTGCAACGTCGGTTGTGCAGCTTGTGGGAAGTGCCCGAGTGATGGCATAGCGCGTCGCGTAATCAGTAGCGACAGCGATCCACCTGTTGCCGGAGCTAGACTCAGGGGAAAGGGCCAAGGAGATCCAAACCCAAGCGAAAGAACGGCTCAGGTGGAATGTCAATCGGCTTTAAGTACCCAGCAGGAAGCGTTGCTGACTTTTTGCGATGTTGACAGGGCTTGCAAGCAGCTACATAGCACCGTACGGCACGTGCAAGGCCAGTAGAAGTGGCAGTGCATATGGTCGTAAGTGCGACCAAAGCCAAGGTGTCAGGCAGTTGGGGTGTCATGAAGCTCCTGAAGCACGGTTGAGCGGAGGTGTCAGGATGAAGCGGAGGACCGTCAGGACGAAAACTGCGTCGGTACAATATCCCATCATTGAGAACGAACCACCGTAACGATGGATCAGTAGGAGCGAATTCCATTCGGTCAATGAGGGTCCTCAAAGTAGTGTTATAGCGTTGCTCGTTGGCCATGTCCAAAAGCTGGGAAATGGAAAGAACACTTACAGAAGCGTACTTGTCGGCATTGGCGGGCATGTGTACAGGGTAACGGGACAAACAGTCTGCGTCCTTGTGTAGGCGACCAGACCTATACACCACCGAATAGGAATACTCTTGTAGCCACAAAGCCCATCGTCCAAGCCTCCCTGTGAGATATTTTAAGGATGAAAGCCAACAGAGGGCATGATGTTCCGTTACAATAGAAAAGGGCCTGCTGTATAAATACGGACGAAATTTCGCCACTGTCCTCATAACAACAGCCAAACATTCGCGCTCGGTAATAGAGTAGTTCTGCTCCGCAGGTGACAAAAGACAGCTAGCGTACACGATGACACGTTCATGGCTGTGTTGAACTTGTGCCAAGACGGCACCGATTCCGTGGTCACTGGCATCGGTGTGCACCTCTGCAGAGGCTGAATTAGCGAAGTGTCCTAGAATTGGTGGTGTGGTGAGCATGGTGGTAAGGCAAGAAAAGGCAGTGGCCTGAGAGGATCCCCATGAGAACTGCACACTTTTCTTCAGGAGATCTGTGAGAGGGTTTGCTATGGTGGCAAAATTTTTAACAAAGCGGCGGAAGTAAGAGCAAAGGCCCATGAAACTTCGGACATCTGTTGCGGACCATGGAACAGGGAACTCTTTCATGGCGCTAATTTTCTCTGGGTCAGGTCGGATGCCAGTTACATTGACGACATGTCCAAGAACAGTAATCTCACGATGGCCGAAGTTACATTTCTTGGAGTTGAGCTGTAGACCAGCCTTGCGAAAAACGGCAAGTACAGCTGAAAGACGCTCAATGTGTGTGCTGAATGAGGGTGAGAACACAATAACATCATCTAGCTAGCAGAGACAAGTCGACCGCTTGAATCCTTGGAGTAATGAGTCCATCATACGCTCAATGGTAGCCAGAGCGTTGCATAGCCCAAAAGGCATAACTTTGAAGTGGTAAAGACCATCAGGCGTTATAAAGGCGGCCTTTTCACGATCTAGATCATCGACAGCGATTTGCCAATATCCGGACCGTAGGTCGATGGACGAAAAATACTGCGCACCATATAGGCAATCGAGGGCATCATCGATACGAGGTAGTGGGTAGACGTCCTTCTTCGTGATGCGGTTGAGGTGGCGATAGTTGACGCAAAATCTCCATGAGCCGTCCTTCTTTTTGACCAGCACGACAGGGGACGCCCAGGGACTTGAAGATGACTCTATGATATCTTTCGCTAGCATCTTGTCTACTTTTGTTTTGATGACGTGACGCTCTGAAGCTGAAACTCGGTAGGGTATCCGATGGATGGGTGGATTATTGCCTGTATGTATACGATGTCTGACAAGTGACGTCTGGCCTAGGGGACAGTTGTTCAGGTCGAATATATCCTTGTAGGAAAGTAATAGGCTGCACAGCTGTTTAGTCTCCGCAGGAGTGAGATTCGGGGCAATCATTTTCCTAATGTCGTCAGTACATTTGGCAGACCGGAAAGGCTCACAGGAAATGTCGACAGCAAAAGTCTCAATGCAACTAACTTCTAAAGCAGTAATTGTAGCTAGGGTGGTATCTTTAGGCAGAATTCGCTTAGCGAGCCCGAAATTCACGACAGGGAGGTACATGCGATTGTCCGTGACCCTCAGTATTGTATGCGGGACAGTAACGCTGTGGGTGAGAACGATGGCATTTGTGGGAGCGGAGATGTAATCACCATCGGGAACTGGCGCAGAAGGCGACATTTCGACGTCTGTCAAGATCTGTGGTGGAGCGTGAACAAAATCAGTCAATCTTAGGCTAATTTCGTGTGGTGTTGGAGGAACATTCAGTAGAGGCAGGTCAAGATGCACAGTACTTGAGGAACAATCGATGAGCGCTGAATGGGCGGAGAGGAAGTCTAGGCCTAGGATGAGGTCATGGGGGCATTGGTCAAGCACAGTGAAAAGGACGACATTATGGCGGCCGGAAATGCTCACATGTGCAGTACACATTCTAAACACGGTCACCGTGCTACCGTCGGCGACTCGTACGAACCGAGTAATGGCAGGCATAACAATTTTCTCTAAATGGCGGCGTAGGCGGCTGTTCATAATCAATATGTGTGCTCCGGTATCTATGAGGGCTGTGATGGAGGTGCCATCAACTTGGACATCAATTAAGGAGGTTATTTCTCGTAAAGAGCCTCAAAGGAGGATTTTGCGGTGAATCCGACATTGCAGCACCACCTTGAGGTGCCACATTGCCTAGCTCTCCTGCTGGGACAGTCCTGGGTAGGTCGGCGACGGCGAGCGGTAAAGCTGAGCGGATATGGCTGGCGACAATAAGGCGAGGGCGAGCGAGCATAGCGGCGAGTCGAGGTAGTGGCGTCGGAAGTGTTGTAGAAGCGACGGGGTAAGGAACTTCGGGGCGAACTTGAATTCCGGAAGGAGTTTCGAGGAGGGGACAGCCAGCGGCTCCAGCAGTGATGGAAAACGTGAACGATTTGGCCACAGCAGAAACAGATCTTGTCGTCAGGTGTACGCCAATCCGATGGATTCCTGGTAGTGTAGGAATAACTGACACCGTGAGGTGGACTGCGATAGGACCAAGGCATAGGAGCAGGGCGGGTGTCAGGGCAACTCAAGGAGCAGGTGCTGGGAAGACCCATATTAGCTATTTCCTGGCGAACCACGGACTGGATGAGCGAAATTGTCTCAGCGGTGTTGTTCCACGACGTCTGTTGAGGTGAGGCAGGAAATGCCGCTTCGAGTTCGTGGAGTACAATTCGGGTCACATTTTCGCTTGGTGGTGGAGATCTAGATTGGTCGGTGGGGTCGGTTCAGGAAGAGGTCGCTGCAGTATTTGGAAGCCATGTAAACTGATTGTATATACGGTGACTCTTTGCCTGCTCGAAGCGGCAGCATTCCTTCATGATGGCATCGACAGTCGACAAGTTTCTAAAGACCAGAAGGTTGAATACGTTGTCCGCGATGCCTTTGATAATGTGCCCAACCTTGTCCCCTTCTAGCATGGACGTGTCGATTTTATGATGGTGGGCTAGGAAATTCTGAATGTAGGAGACATACGTCTCGGTAGCAGTTTGAGCACGCGTGGCGAGTTGTTGCTTGGCAGCTAGTTGTCGACTGGTTGGATTGCCAAAAACGTTGGACAGCTTTTCTTTGAACAAGTCCCAGCTGGTTAGCTCTTCCTCGTGTGTGTAAAACCACATTCGCAGTGTTCCGTCGAGGTAGAGCACGACATTGGCCAGCATTATGGTCGGATCCCACCTGCTCACCTTGCTGATGCGCTCATACATCTTCAACCATTCTTCAACGTCAACACCATCGAGGCCAGTGAACTTGCCAAGGTCTTGTGGCTGAGGTAGAGCAACGTACTAGGTATGTGTAGTCGGCATTGCAGCTGCAGATGCGGTGCCTTCCACTGGAAGCTTGGTGCCAGGCTGGGTGAGACGTCCGCTGCGGAGCTCCGTGGCGAGTATGAGTGAATATGACTCACTCATACTGCTTGCTATCCCCATTTTAGTATAGTAAACCGTGAATTCTTGCCCTGTATTGGGAAATGGATTTTCTGGGTTCACATGGAATTTTCGACCGGCTCGCCATGTATTTGCTATGCTTAAACGCACGCCGGCCAGCTGTGTAAGGCCGTAAATGGTCAATACCGGACACTCGTGGTCCTCAACCCCTCCCCCTTTTAGCTTTCACTCACTCTCTCTCTAGAAAAAGAAAAGAATAAAGGGGGAGGGGTGTGATTGGTGCGGGCGCTGCGTCTTACGTCAATTATAGTGAGAAAGAAAGAGCTTGCATAGAGGAAAGTGGCGCTATTTCGGCCAGTTACGATGAGAAGCAAAGCGAAGTTTTTAGCAGAACATATATGGAGATTTGTGATTGGTGGGGGCGCTGCAGCTAACGTCAGTCATAGAGAAAGGCGTCAGTTTAGAGTTATTGTATATATATGCTACCAAAGGTACATGCTGTTACTGTATATGCTACCTTTGGTAGCATATACAGTAACTCTACGTCAATTTAGGGTGCCTCGATGTCCCCTTCCCCACCGCGGAGCACATATCGAGGCGAGAAAGAAATGTCTTGCATAGAGGAAGGATGCGCTATTTTGGCCAGTTATAAAGACGGCTTATGATTACTAGCTTTGCGTTCTTCTCTCCGCCATCCCTTGGTGGGTATGTAGCCTATGTAGCGCCAGCACATTCATTTTCACCTGCACTGAGCTTATAAATTTTCTCTATTTCAGGCGAATTGCCTGGGACAAACGTTGCCTGGGACCTGATGCTTGGACGCTGGACATATGCTGGACATGTCTGGACCTGCATGAAAGAATGCATCGCATATGAACGTCACAAATATCTGTTTTGCAGACCGATGCTGAATCACCTTAATCTCAGCCCTTCATTTGATGCGTCAAACGTATAAAGAAGTTCACTTTGGTGTGGTGCAATTGAGTTTGGGTTTTGTTTTTCATAAAGCTATCATCATCATTTGTTGAGGCAACAATTGCGTGTTCGCAAGCGGCGGCAAGTCGCACAAGCGACGTTTCAGCGATGTCTCTCTTTAGGAAACCTAACAGAAAATTTCGGCAGAGACTGCATCACAGTGACACCGAAGACGAAGCAGAGGTGACAAATGTTGAGGAGGAAAAGTCGCCGCCTCGAGTGGAGACGCCAGCGGCGGCGGTAGAGGCAGAGGAATCGAAGGCGCCGGCGTCGCTACTTAGTTTCGGTGATGACGACGAAGAGGGTAAGTAAGATATTCACAAAGGGCAAAGAAACAAATATTTGGAGCCGCAAGAAACGAAAATATTGAGCTATCTTCACCTGATCACATCCAGCTTTTAAGACAAAAATTTCGTTTAGACTACCGAAAGGAATAGCGAAGGCAATGACAGTTTACGTACGCAGAAACGACTCCTTTTCCTCTCTATTTGTCATTGTTATCTCTGCAACTTAACCGTCTTTAGGCCAACCGTATTTAATGATACGTGCTGTAGGCTGCCAGGATGACATCGCTGACAACGAATATTTCGGCAGCATATTGCTTTCGATGTTTGCGCCATTTGTGCGACGTTTCGTTTGACGCACTTCTTAAATGACTACAATGCATTGCTGAATTACATGCATATCAATTAGGCCTGTGCGAATGTGCGAAACTTTCGAATAACGCATCGAATAGTGTCCTATTCGATTCGGTGTTCGAATTGAATATATACTATCCATAAATGCGAATATTTATCTAATACTTTTCGCATGTATCTAGACGTCGTCTGCGTCCAAATAAGCATAAAATTGAAGCAAAAGCTTAATCAATTTTAACCCTCGTAGACGTAAAACATCAGAGCTTTTGTAGGGAACAGGGTACATCACTTACGTAGCCATACTTTACAGTCAGACTGGGATACATAGCACAACAAAATATGACACAGGGACAAGCAGAACACAGGACGAGCGCTAACGAGTGTCACAGAACGAGTGTCATATTTTGTTGCGCTATGTATCCCAGTCTGAATGTATCCCACCAACACGCCCAAATTTCTTCTCTGCTAAAATACTTCACAGGCTGTACAGCAATCATTCGCACTCTCTGAAGAACCCGATTCATGCGAAGAAACTACTTGTTTGCTCCTAATGCTCCATTTGTGATTTTAATAAACAACGCTTCATAATGTACTATGTAGGAAAAGAAACTTGCTGAAACCACAGCTCGACTTCAGTTTCACAATTTTTGAAGATGTATCCTAAAGTGAACAATTAAAATTAGTGAATCTTTTTAATTACTCACCTGAACATTTCAATTTTTCATGCAAGTAATGTCAGCTTTTTAAAGTTTCCACCTAAACAGGCTGAATCCGTTATATGTTGGTATGTTTATTTTTTAAAATCTGTTATAAGAAAAGACGTTATAAATGTATTCTTTTCAGGTGTAATTAAAGGTGTGTAAATATTCAAAACTTTCGAATAACGAATCAAGTAGTGTCCTATTCGATTTGGTCTTCGAATCAAATAGACACTATACACAATACGTAAATGCGAATATTTTACGAATACTTTTTGCATATTTCTAGATGTCATCTGCACCCAAATAAACATAAAATTGAAGCAAAAACGTAGTCAATTTTCACCCCCATGGGCATAGAGTTTTTCACTATAGCACCTAGAGGAAACTCTGGCGCCACCGTCTATGGGAGTTTCCTAAGGGACGCTGTGCCGTCGTGAGAATGACGGTATATGTGTCTGCGAGGCTTGTGTTGGCTGGTGTTGTAAGGGGCTTCGTGTAAAACGTGGATATGGCTACACAAATAACGCATTTCTAAAGTAACATTTTCATAACATGTTTCCATTCACGCATATTACATCTGCCAGTGAAGTTTACTATTCTACAATGCATAACGAAGCGAAGAAAAGCAAGAACAGACGACAAACATTTCCAGAGCGAGCACGAATCTTGTCGTCTATCCTCCTACTTTAGCGGCCCGCTGATACTTTTTACATTTCATATAATTGTACATGCAACAACAAAATCTCATAGTTGAACAAAACATATTTTTGTGTAACAATAAAGCTAAACAGCTTTTTACATGCTGTTTTAGTAGTAAATTAATCATTGTGACAGACGGAACGGTGCTTGCCTGGCTCTCCGAGAACGATGCCAATCCGAAGTCACAATATACCGGCATTCCCACGCATACCACAGCACAGCAGCGCCAGATTTCGCTCAAGGTAATATAGTGAGAAACTCCATGCTCATGGGCATATATAGTATAGACATAAAACATGGGAGCTTGTGTAGTGGAGCAGGCTACATCACTTAGGTAGCCATATTTTACAGGCTGTGCAGCAATCATTCACACTCTCCGAAGAGCCCTATGCATGCGAATAAACTACTTGTATGCTCCTAATTCTCAATTTGTGCTTTTTAATAAACACCACTTCATAACGTACTATGTAATGAAAGAAACTTGCTAACTTTAAGAATATTGGGATGTGCACATCATATTATATCAGTTGTGATAAAGGCTATTCATTATTCAAAAAAACGATTCGAAAATTATTCGATTTGCTTCTGGCACTATTCAATTCGTATTTGATTCAGTCTCAAGAATCACTATTTGCACACCCCTACTACCAATGCATGCCACTTCTGTGTACACATAATTCATATTACCGTGACGCTAACTTGATCGTTATTTTGAACTTTCCTGTCATGCTGAAACGGAAGACAGAGGAGGAAAGAGGAGGAGAAGATAGCACAGCATTGCTTAGTCCTGGTAGAAGATATGATTTCTGTTAAGACTTTACACTGCCTTCATTTAGCGCTTGATTGTGAAAAATTGTGAATTTACGGACACAACCTCAAGGAGGCAGCAAGGCATTGTCCTTTGTCTTTGACCATGTTTTTCCATGCTTGCGGCATCAAATGCTGAATCCCCACAGTATGTAAAGCATAGGTCGGCGCACTCACTCATGAGTGCACTCACTCACACTCACTTGCACTCATTTCAAAGGTGTGAGTGCGAGTGTGAGTGAGTGCCAATGAGCGTGAGTGGAGATGAGTTCGAGTGAGTGCCAGTACGTGTGAGTGGAGGTGAGCGCCAGTGAATGAATGAACGTGAGTGTGAGTGGAGGTGAGTGCAAGCGCCAGTGGGCGCTTGTGAGTGTGAGTGGAGGTGAGCATGAACGTGAGTGAGTGCGGGGCCTGGAAAAATAAAGGTGAGTGAGTGTGAGTGAGTATTCTTCCACACTGCTGACCTATGGCTGGCATACTCTACGGTGCTCTGTTGCTTGATGTTTGCTCACCTGTAGCGATGTACTAAACCAGTTTGTTTTACGTTGTCTCATCTACGTGCCGTTCCCTCCTCGATGATCAACGAGGGGCAAGCTTCGAGCAAACGCTGTTGAAGTTGGCAGCCGCTCGAAGTCATGAAGTTATTTAAATATAAAGTGTTAGCACTGGAACAACCAAGTTCATTCCATTCCCTGATTGTTTTAAGGAAATATGAATATTTAAAGGAATTTGAGTTAAAGGTGTATTCATTAGGTGTTCTAGAGCGCTTGTGACCTGTTGACCTAGAACGATTCAAAGAATTTCGTACGGATGTGTCAATTGTTTTGTCACCATGAATAAATTGAAACAAAAACTTTAGTTGTGCTAGCTTTGCCCTATTTGGCAGCGTTAATAAACCAGCTCTTTTTATTAATTCAGTCGATGAATCCGTTACCTTGTATTTATTATAAATGAACCTTATTGCCTTCCTCTGCATCCCCTCTTATGAATTCTTTTGTGTACGTAAATCAAACATTACATGCGTACTCCTACACTTATCGAACAAGCATTTTGTAGGCCAGCAGACTTGTATCTGCTCACTCAAAACGAAGGTGTTTTCTCAGAAAGATGAGTCGCTTTGGTGCTCAGCATATACATTGATTTCCACTTGAGGTTATGTTGTCAACATGGGTTTCCCATTGGAGAGCGCGTGTTAAAGTGACACCTAAATATTTACTCTGAAATACACAAGTGAGAGGTGTGTCATTAATAATGTAGGTAAAATCAGATATCTGTTTCTTTCTACTTACTGTTAGCATTACTTGTCTTTGGGAATTTAGTGTCATCTGCCACTCCTGACACCAAGAAAAGGTAAAATTTTGTTTATGGTGATCATCATTAGAATTAATTTCGCGGTACAAAAAACAGTCGTCAGCAAATAGACGGCTGTTACCATGAAATCGTGACGACAAATCGTTTATTTATATTAAAAATAAAACTTGGTCCAAAACGCTGCCTTCTCGCACTCCAGATGTAATAGGTGCTAAACTGGAAGCTTCGGTCTGAATATACACGTATTGTGATTGGCAAAGGGTAGCACACTAACTCAAGAGTGCACTCACATTCGCTCGCACTCATTTAAAAGGCGTGAGTGCCAGTGAGTGTGAGTTTGAGGTGCGTGCCAGTGAGTGTGAGTGGAGGTGAGCGTGAACGTGAGTGAGTGCGGGGCCTGGAAAAACTATGGAGAGTGAGTGTGAGTGACTATTCTCCTACACTGCTGACCTATGATGTAAAGTGATAGAAATGAGGTAAAACCTGAAACTTCTAATAACAATAAAGTGTGCAGTTGAAAAAAATTTTTATCCCTTCTATGGGGATGCTGCTAGAGAACACTGTTGGAACATTCTATACACAGTGTGCTAATTAGTCATCAAGTGAAATCTACATGGAATTGATGAAATAAGTGGAGAATAGTATAATGCCTCTTCCAGGTAAGTGATGCAGGCTGGTATTTGTCCCAACCAAGTCACCTTATGAGATGTGCTAACATTGCATGGATTCAAATTTTGATATTCATGCTGCCTTTGTTCGTAATAGCAGTTGTTGTAACTGGGACTGTTTACAAGTAGGCTTGACTTCGTTCACTTTAGAGGGCAGATGTATTAGGTTTTTGCTATTATTCAGCATAAGTTTAGAAGATAGTATTATTTGTTGTTGCAGAGACGGAGGTGTTCAAAGTGCGGAAGTCGACATACAGCCGACGTCTGGCCAAACAGCTGGAACGTGACCGCAAGAAGAAGCTTCGCGAGGCAACGAAGGTGGAAGTCAAGCCAGAGCCTGAGCCACTACCTTCTGCGCTTCCTGAAAAGCCCTCTGCGCGGCCTTTTAGTGATGAGCTTGAAATTAAGATTAAGGTAAGCTTGTCAGAAATTATGACCATAGCTCGGACCACCAATCCGAAGGGTTTAATTTGTCTTATAAAACTGTTCTTGTTTTGTGGCTTCATAATGTAAACTGTTTGCCGAGAGCAGCTGTGGTAGCCCACAACTTCAACTTTAATTATTTAAAGTAATGTTAAAGAACAACGCTAAATAAGATTACACTGGTAAAGCATTCTTTGAAACGAAACATCAGAACAAGAATGTCGGTGTGATGTCAAGCATTTCAAGGTGTTTTCTCATATTTGGTTGGTTATTGTTTAAGAAAAATGCTCCAAGTCGCAGTGCACATGTGGTCGTCACGGCCTTGTGTCTGATTCAAAGCTTCCATTCATGTCCATTTTTTACTTGAAAGTATTCTAGAAGTTTCGGACACACATTTGCTTATACTTATTTATGTCTGTCTGTCAATCCTGACAAATGTAAGTTGCTGTTGCATAACTTTAACATTTGTCAAGAATAGTGTCTGACTTAACTGCTTCTGTGATGTAAATGATTTACTGCTACCCACTACCAACATGTATACCCTGAACAGGTGCATAAGACATGTCACTAAATAAGCAGGTACTGTAGCAACTGAATCTCATTCTCCCCCCAAAATTTTGTGTCTCATGGACAGTACATGTACAGTTGAGAAGAATCATGCATTCTTTACAAACACTTATTATAATTATGTAATTCACTGCACTTTTCAATATTCTTTGCTTGCTGTGATTTAGAACACATTCAAGATCCTCAACTCTGAAGAAATCAAGGGATCTGAGAGTGAGGAAGAGGAGGAAGGAGAGGGACCTCAGTATCGGCGTCTCAGAAATGTGATCCAAAGTAGGGCTTCCTTCTGTATCATACTTTCCTTGATACCTTCGTCCTCTTTCACTTATGGTGTATGTAATGCGTGTGCTACCGATGAAAAGGTGCTCTGAAAAAAATCATTGTGTTAAAAATTGTCTACTGCCTGTACATTTTGCATTTGTGTGGGATAGTTGTATATGTAGATTAACTTGCATGGTTTGTGGTGTATCACACTTTACTAAAGTGTTGTCTAAAGCCCCTGTTACTGAACATGTCTAATGAAATTGATCCGAGCCACCATTACTCAAAGCTGAGATTGATAAGTTGGTGTTCAACTTTCATGGTATTGGTGATTATTGGAACACCATGAGGCAACTTTTACTATTTATCTAATTGTCTTAAATGTGTCCATGTTGTTCTCTCATAATTGTTGCCTAACGCCGCTGTCCATTAGGAATAAACCAGTTGCCATAGAACTGCAGCATTAAATTAGCTGTTTTTCATAAGAAATGGTATGACCACAGTGTTCGTGGAAGATGAAGATACATGAAAATGAGTTTGCCAGGAACTTACGTGGCATGCTAAATGCAAGCAAAATGGCTTAGTTGACTTTAGCAAACTAGTTGCAATAGTCAATTCTGCTAAGTTATACTAAATAGCTTGACGAGGCATTTGTCAAGTCTGTGATGGAAAGTGCATTAGTCATTCTTCACTGACGCCTGATCGTGCATTGTGTTGATCATGCTTGCAGATTGTGGATAAAAGTATGTTGTTGCTATTCTTGATGGCAGGTGGTGTGATTCCCGATGCGGCTACTATCTATGCTTTGAAAAAGCGAAGACAAATGGCGCGCGAGATGGGTGACTTTATTCCCCTGGAGCAGGAGGACCAAAAAGGACGGTGAGCTAACGCCATGCCATAATTTAAAGAAGCCTCGTGTGGATTATCAGAGCTCACATTGCTAGTGTCACATTTGCATTTCAATCATGCTAATTCCACGAAATAGAGAAAATAGCTAAGTTATAAAGGGGTACTGATGCTTATTTTTGAAGCTTTAGAAACTCTAGGATATACTTCTTGAGCATAAAAGGATGACTCTTAATGAGTGTGAAGACTTTCAAGATACTAATCTAATACTTAAGTTGATCTCAAAATGCCACATCTGGCGTCATCAACAATATTGGGTGTCATGACACAAAGCAAAATATGCTATCATTGTGGAGCAATAAGGCTAGGCATGATGAAATTCTTATAAAAGATATATAAACATGAGTGCTGTGGACATTTCTTGTGGCTGTGCCTGTGTGTGGCATCTGTAGCGATCGCAGAAATGAAGCAAGCCAATGTGTCACGACGTCGTGAAGTATCCACTTACAGGGTGCCAAAACTGAAACTACTAATTCATAGAAACAAATATTACAGTAAATTGTTTAGTGTCCCCTGATATTTGCAAGTATTCTTTTCTAGCTTTTAGAGGGCTTGCAACTTCATTTAGGACAGAAAAAATAAAAGACCGGTCGAAAATGTTGTGTCACAATTTCTTGATTAGGATCGCCAATGCTGACACGTTACGAGTTCTATTACATAGTGCCCACACAATGAGCATGCATTTTGTAATGATTCTCAGTCGATAAACCTTTGTAAACCGAGTCTGTTGACAGCCACAGTTCTCGTTTGCACCTGCACAGCTTGTTCTGCTCAGTCACAAAGCAGCACTGTATGTTGCTGAGGTGTGGCAATATCCTATGAACTGCAGTGCTGGTGAGGAGGAAGACCAGAGTGAAGACGAGGAGGGTCGCATCAACTTTACAGTGAACACAGCCGCCATAGAGAAGCAGCGTGCCAGGGAGGCGCTTATTCAAGCGCAGGAAGGTCAGTATGTGTGCATCTTCGTTACTGTTAGCTTTTGAGGTCAGTTTTGTCTTCAGTGGATCACACTATGTATCTGCATAAATGTGTGTACGCATGTGCAGTGCATATATGCATTGCACAATGTATCTGCATAGATGTGTGCATGCATGTGCAATGCATATATGCATTGCAGCATGACAATTGTGAACGTGTGGGCTTGTTCATTTAGGAGCAGAATAAATGACTTGTGCGTCATCATTTTTACAGCTTGTCCTTGTGCTTCAGCACTGAATTTTCCGCTAGTGGCTGACTTCAGTGGAGCAGTTGCGAATGTATGACTGATTGATTGATCGGTTGATTGATTGCTTGCTCAATTTATTTATTAATTTTAATGGTCAAAGGAAAGACTGAGGTTATGAGAGATGCTGTAGTGGAGGTCTCTAAGTTAACTTTCACAACATAGCGTTCCTTAATGTAAACCTAAACCTGTACACTCAAGCGTTTTGTTTTTTGAATTTTGCTTTCGTCAATATGTGACGGCTACAGCTTGGAATTGAACCTGCGACCTTGGACTTAGCAGCAAAATGCTATAGTCACTGGGCAGCTGCAATGAGGAGTAGTCAATGTATGTACCACGAATGGTTTACGCATTGTATTATTTCCAGTATTCAGATTCTGCAAAGCAAACTAAAGGTGATTGTTAACGGATATAATTGTGCAAAAAAATGTGGGGGGAGGGAGGGGGACAATATTACTTGAATTAAAGCTTTGATTTAGCCGAGTTAGTTCCCAGCTATTCAAAAGGTGCAGCACCACTGAGACAGACACAAAGAAACACAAAACTACATCACAAGTGCTGTGATGTGGCCTTGTGTTTCCTTGTGTCTGTCTCAGTTGCGCTGCGCCTTTTGAATTTAATGCTTTCGCATTTAGTGGATCAAACTGCAACTGAACCGAAAAGGAAAGAAACATTATTTTTGCATGTTGGAACTAAAACCGAATGTTACAATTTCTTTCTATTTCATCCTGGAACAAAACTGAAAAGAAGAAGAAAAGAAAATTAACCGATGATTAAAATACTCCCTAATATGAAATTTGAGTGCAGCACTATACGTATTTTAATTTCACATGTCAATATTTTGTATTATGATTATATTAGTACATAGTTTATATTAGGAAAGGAACATTGTGAGTAGCGCACTTTGTTTCCGTACAGACGATACATGCTACTCTGGTGCCATATTGTAGCCATTGTCTTGTGTGGCTCTACACTTTTCTTCTCACGCTTTGGTTCCACCAACGACAAGAGCGACCCTTCGTCGCAGGGAAATCGTGCCACCAGTGCCAGCGGCGACAACACCCAAGGGAGCGTCACATTGAGCCTTACTCGTAGCTGCTCGCCATCGCCGCTTGCAGGAGCAGTGATACAGGTCACACACGCTGGTACCGTGGACTGACCTCGGCAGCTTATGCCGCAGACAAGCATAGCTCTGCCTGCCCCCCCCATTGGAAGTGCAGATGAGATTTCCCACACGGCGGTGGATGCCGTGGTCGCCGGCAATTCAGCATATGCACAGGCCATTTTCCCTCCGCTTCTCGTGCACTCTTCTTTCATCTACCACTGCGCTTCACGTTTGCTTTTATCTTTTGCCTGTGCTCGTTCACTCGGTTACGAGGTATAATGCTTTGAGGCACGCTGACGCTTAACGCGAGAACGGGCAGCTTAAGAGCTGTGCTCTAAAATGGTTTTTGGCTCACATTGGCCGCCTAATCTGAAACTTTTCATCCATGCATTTCTGGACTTTTCGCTCAACCATGCTACCTCATTTGTAAATGCACTCAAACTTGCTGTCATTTTATATGAAGCAGTGCCACAGTGCGGTTCTCAACTTGTCGTATTGAGAGGCAGGCATCTTAGTAATTGGTGAATGTCAAACACTGCTCTGGTGATGGGAAACCTATATATAATCCTTGATAAGAATAGTTCTTAGCTGGGTGTCAGCTAAAGTAATTACTATAGAAATGACATATTGTTTGTCACATATCGCTTTCTAGCTGAGCCTACACAACGTGATATTAAAAAGATACTTCTGCCCTGAAGAACAGCATGAATGTCTTTTTAAAAGCGAAGCTTTTCTTTGCGAACCTTGCCAGGTTTCGTGACCATGGCTGTGGCCTCGCTGTTCTCTTGCCGAATAGGCCAACCAATCACAGCAGGGTATGCGCCCAGTGTGCGCCGCTGGGTTCCTTGTGCTACCACCGGATGGCACTTGCCTCCATGGCAGCGGCGGTGCTGGCTGTGCAAGGAATAGAAAAAAAAAAAAAAAAAACAGAAAGCTCACCTTTGCGCATCCGTGGCTGCACAGTAATGAGGAAGTAAACGCTTCTTGCAGATAGAATGTATTTTAATTGCGCTTCATATGTATGCGCGTACTGACGTTCGAGGTGTCCATCATGTTTGCAAGTAGTCAGCGACTCCGTTTCACACAAGGCTTGGTATAATTTCTGTTTGGCCATGCTTGTGTGTGTGTGTGTGTGTGTGTGTGTGTGTGTGTGTGTGTGTGTGTGTGTGTGTGCGTGTGCGTGCGTGCCTGCGTGCATGTATTCATATTTAAACTCATTATAATACACTCACATAAAGCTTCGCTGTATATAGATTTTAACTCGTTGAATCAGCTGCATTTTCTTTTAGTATTAAAGCACTGTTGAGTTTTTGAACAAAATACATTAAAGCTGTTTCCCTTTAATTATCCTTAGGTTATGTAAAGAACATAAACTGGTTCTAACCGGTTTGAACTGTTATTTGCTTGCTGTGGAGTTGAACTGGAACTGAATCTTTATGCTGAACTGGAACAGAAAAACTTTCCGGTTCAATATTCTGGCCAGATCAATTGGCTTTCCTTTGCTGCAGTAGTGCTTTTGTAAGGATGGTAAAACTGTGGTAACGACTGCTACCTTTGCAGAGCAAAGTGGTGACGAAGTGGCTCGCGAGGATGTTGCAGAGTTGGAGCGCTGGGAGCAGGAGCAGATGAAGAAGGGCGTCAGCACTGCACCAGTAAGTGCAGATCCTCATTAGTTATGTTATATTGGCTCAAATTCATTAATGTTCTGCGACACAGGGCAGTGTTTGAACCACTAGCACTTCTGCAGGTCTTATCTGCAAGGAAAAAGACGTGTGGCAAATGTTCTTATCACATTTTGAGTTGTCTTAGGCGAGACTAACATTTTAAATGCCAAGTTTTAAAACTCTTTAATGATGTTTGAATTAAAATGACTCAAAATTTATAATTTAGAAGTGTCTATTGTGAAGAAATACCATAAATAAGGCTGCTTAGGTCTCTGTTTTCATCCTACTGAGCATCTAGCTGCTGGCCCAACATAGTATTTACATTTAGAATAAATTAGCCTGTACGGAGCTAGAACCCCCAATCATTGCTTTCATTTAATGAGAACTAGAACCTGCGGAGATATTCTTGTTCCAAAGCTGAACAACAAAGTAGTTGCTTGTTCCTTTGCTCCTGGAACTGCAGGTGCCACTAAGTGTTGTACCTAATTCACTTTTCAAGATACCTGTCCTGGTGGCTTAGCTTCTTTGGTGTTGTGCTGCTAACCATAAGGCCGCGGGATCAAATTCCGGCTGTAACGGCCGATATTTGTAGGGGGCAATATGCAAGAAGGCCCATGTCTCGTGCATTGGGGGCACGTCAAAGATGACCTGGTGGTCAAAATTAATCCGGAGTTCCCACACTATGGTTTGCCTCATGATCAAATTATGGTTTTGGAACTTAATACCCCAGAATGTAATTGCCACCTTGGTTCTAATCTTCCTGTTTCATGCTGTAATGGAATACAAGTTGATCTCCTTCAATTTATATCTAGGTAAGCCCGAACTTTTTACTTTACAGAAGCAAATGATTAACTTTGTATGTGTGCATGTTTTTCAGTCTGATAACCACTTATCTGAATAATTGCTATCTGTTTCAGTAGCACTTTAATGCAGTTCTTATCAAGATGGCAGAGGCAGGTTCCATAAAAAAGTTAAATAAAGAAAGACACCTTGCATCAATTTTCTCAGCTGTCCCGTAACCACCACAATGACATAATTCCTAACTTCTGGTAGTTGCCTAGATGCTGCTCGGTTGATATCAATAGAACCGTTATGAGAGCTTGAGCAAGGAGAAAGTGTGACGAGAGAAAATTTCTTTACTACTGTAAGACTTGCAATGCCTTCTCATTACCATTTATGCCTTGGGCAATGAACTTTCACTTGGTGGTCACTTACTTAGGGGTCAAGTGTACTGTTGAATAAGATGGCAACGATAGGAGGGCAGAAAATAAACTACCTCTTGCATTTCTTCAGTATAAGATGCCCATGCGCACATAAAAAACAACGCAAGAACAGAAAGCTTCATCCATTCATCATGCATGTAAATATGAATAAAGCAGCACGAAGAAAGACAGATGCAACATGTTTCATTTGGGATGAACACACTCTCAATTAGCTCGATGCCATGCCGCATTGTCTTTGGTGTGTCCAACAGTGTGTTAAGGTGCTGGCGTAAATGTATGCAGGTTGCAGCAGTCCCGACACCAGAGGAACCCTGTATTGTGCCAGCATACTTCACAGAGCAGCCGGTCCCTGTGTTAATCCAGGACCGGCAGAACCTCAGCTCGCAGGCTGTCCTTGAGCGGATCACAGATCGGTGAGGGGCCCTGTCAGAAATTTTGTTTCTTGTGGCCACATTTGAACGTACAAGAAAATCAAATAGAACAAACCAGGCAAGGAGCATGAACTCTGTTGTCCACTTATTGCACATATATCCTGCACATCTGTCTAGTCATTTAGAGCACTTCATATTCTTCACCTGGTTCTGCATTCCATACAGTACGTAGGAGTAATTCTGCTAGTATTCTCATAGAGTTTCATACTGTACTTGCAGTTCAGATGTTATGAGAAAGCTTCGCCTTCTTTGTTAATGTAGTACAGGCAGCGATAGCTGTTATGGACTGTCACTGTTAAAGGCAATATTAGTGTAATCGAAATCAGCCACCCAGGCATGCACGCGTTAATCACATGCCTGTCATGAGGTTATCACAAGCTTATTGCAAAATGCATAATGTTGATAAGGGGTTGCAGCTATCGCTGCTGCTATGCTTAGCATTTGGAGTGGATTGTGGGCTTTTTAGTGATTCATTTGCACAAGAACTTGTATAAAATCAACCACAGTATTTCGGAGGAGAGATTGGCAACAATTCTGTTTCTTGTGCCAAGGTTTGAAAATGTGTGGTTGCACTTCCAGGCTCAATACAGTCCGTGAAATGCTGGCTCTGCATCGGCGGCAGAAAACGCAGGCGCTGACTGACCTGGAGGTGTCAGCAGAAGCCTCTGCACAGCTTCGTGAGGAGCAGCCACAGTTGGAAACAAACTTCCGCTTCTTCCAGGAGATGCGGTCATATGCTGCTGATCTTATTGAATGCCTTGATGCCAAGGTGGGTAGGCACCTATAGCGATCTTATTCATTCGTACTGTGAGACCCAGTGACATAGACAGCGCGGATAGGTAATGTTACGTGATTACTAGGCTGTACAACTCGCCAGTTACTGTAATGTTCCAAATAGTTAAACCTCGATATACTGAGCTTAAATATAACGAAATTCTTGATATAATGAAGTATTTAGCTTTTCATAGCCTCTTGTCCATAGAACACCATGTATTCAAAACCTCAGTATAACGAAGTGCATTTGCATGTGATTTCAATATAACTAAATTTCACTGCTGCAGCAGAGCAATGCTGGGACAATAAATACAAACTTCCGCAGACGCAGGTCATTAAATTATTGAATTACAAGCGGCTGTTTGCAAATGCACCTTTGAAATCGCAAGCTGCGCACAATGCAACAAGAGCAACCACCAAAATGGAGCCGCTTCATGTTCGGCATAAAGTTCAAGTGCGATAACATCCTATTGTGCCCCGCACACTGTGTGCTTTTAGGTGCGAGTGAAAGTGTGCGAAGGTGAGACAAGAAAGATGGCGGCTTCGCGAGTGCCGCCTGCCCGCGCTAGCAAAGGCAAAGAAAGGGAGGGGAGTCAGCTTACGATTATGTTATCAAGTGCATGCGAGGGGGCGGGTGGGGGCGTAGTGGAGGTTAAGTTGGCGTACAGCTCGATTTCTGGCACGTGTCTTAGCCGTGGCTGTGCACGGCTGTAAGCGTGGCTGAGCGTATACACAGCCGCACACCCTGCTTTAGAGGTAATCTGCCACGTGTGCGAAGAGTGGGCATGCCAAGACGGCATGGCACCATATAAACTCTCTTACCGCGCTTTTAGTATCAGAGGCTGCGTGATCATGAGTTTCAGTGACCTGTTGGAGCAAGAGGCAGACGAAACATTCACTTCCCTCTGCCGGCGCTTTTCCTGATAGTGTCGTCCCAGTGCGGACAACGTCATCATCCATGGGGTGAAGTGCAGGCGAAAGCAGGGCTGTCTTGGCTTAGTTCGTACCACCGAGAAGATATTGATGCATGTGGCATGAAACCGCATCATTCGTCGCGGACTCATAAATTTATCAAAATGAATTATTTTTCCATTCAAATTTGCTTTTTTTGATTGCCTGATAATTCGGAAAATTCTGCGACCCATTTCCGTAGAAAAATCGATCGGCGACTGTATACATTTGCATAAGAGGATGAATTTCAATAGAAAGAAATTTCACATAACGAAGCGAACTGCCGATTTTACCGACTTTCTTATATTGAGTTTTAACAGTATAACGAAGATTGTAAAATCGGCAATTTGCTTCTTTGATATGGTGATATCTGCTTGAAATCGCAACATCTCTCAGCAGTAGTTGCGAAAGTACAAGGTTATATTTCATGGGATTGTGTAAAAAATGCTTAAAGTGTAATAATTTTTTTTCTAATGCTCCAGTAATTGTACATGCTGTTTGGATAAATATTGGCAGTCTGCGGTCTACAGCAAACTAAATAAGCTACATCACGATGCTGTTTGTCAAAATTTTATACACAAGAAAGTGCCTGCAAAATTCACTATATTTTGCCGTTGTTTAGGACATAGTACCTAAAAAATATAACAGCTACACGAAAACTAATGACATATTTAAAATCTATATAATATACTCTATGAATGGCAATATTTTCAGATATCCAGCAAGAATAATCAAACCCGCCGTGGTTGCTCAGTGGCTATGGTGTTAGGCTGCTGAGCACGAGGTCGCGGGATCGAATCCCGGCCACGGCGGCTGCATTTCGATGGGGGCGAAATGCAAAAACACCCGTGTGCTTAGATTTAGGTGCATGTTAAAGAACCCCAGGTGGTCCAAATTTCCAGAGTCCTCCACTACGGCGTGCGTCATTATCAGAAAGTGGTTTTGGCACGTAAAACCCGATAAAAAAAAATAATAATCAAAGAGAAGTTGTTTTGAAGAGCATCTCCTCTTAAACAATACTTTACTAGCATAATTCGCATTAATGTTGGTCTATAGGGCCCTTTTATGTCAGTTACGTCTGGTATGTGGCTCTGGTCATTCATTGCGATAAAACTGAGCTGAAGTGTTTGGCTGGTGATGCACACAGAAAAGAGTTTCTTAAACAATACTTTACTAGCATAATTTGAATGTTGGTCTATAGGGCCCTTTTATGTCAGTCACGTCTGGTATTTATTGCAGTAAAACTGAGGTGAAGCGTTTGGCTGGCGATGCACACAGAAAAGAGTTCGGTGCGTTGGCTGATTGTGACCCTTAATTACTTGTTGCAGACACCCGTGATCTTGGCCCTGGAGGGACGCATGATGTCGCTGTTTTGTCAGCGCAGTGAGAAGCTTGTACAGCGTCGGCACCAGGACATAAAAGACCAGGCTGAAGAATGCAACCTTGCAGGTGGTGTCAGTTGTCCCACTCTCTTTCTTCAGGGAATGCATATGTGTATGATAGATGAGGCAAAAGCTTTGCGGACCATGGGAGCTGAATAAAGCTTAATACCCCTACAGCCTAGGCATGCATCCTGGGATTGAGAGACACAGTTTGCATTGGTATGTGCAGCCATAGCCTACTGCATTTTTTCTGTCACTGCTGTTGATGGAGGATGAACTACTTTTGCCAGGTGCTGCTGTTGCTTCATGCTCACTCCTTTGTTTCTGCATGATGTACCTGAAAAGAAACTTGACATGACAATAATTGAACCTCTTAAACTATGACAAAGTGTTTGGAAAGTGACTCCCCCAAGTGACCTAAGGTTTGGCTGTCACTTCGCCATCACATGACATTACAAAAACACAAAAGCCTATGGCGCAGCTGCTGTAATGCACTTTCTTTCTGTGCTGGGCAAATTGGTGTGGTAACATTTGTGGTTGGTAATACGATTGTATTTGGCCCTGTTTCATTGTGTTATTCCAGTGCTTACTCCCGTAGTTATGCAATTGACATTTATTAATTCAACCCTGATGAAACTGGTTAAATTTATCGAATTATTTGGCGGGCCGAATTAAACAAGATGCCAAAAAGCACACCGCTGATTCATGTTGCAGTATTTTCCTGATTCTAACATGTCCTGAATTAAACGTATGCACACTTTCTATGTGTCCAAAATAGAAAAGTAACATAAAAAATGATATCAAATCTCCTAAACAAAGCAGAAATCTAATGCGCCTCAGATTTATAGGTAGAAAAATGCGCAAGTGTCTAACGTGTTGCACAGTGGAGGTCAGTTTTCTAAAGTCAGCTTCGCTGCATAGCGGTAAAGTCAACATCGCTGTAATACATTCGTGTTATGAGGTAAAGCATACGAATGCCCCAAAGGCAGTTTTGACATTATGTTCAATTGTACTGCGCAGGCAATTTTCGGTTACAATTTCTTGAAAAAGAAATGAGCATTTTTGTAACTGGGTAAATACCGTAATCAGACATTGTGAACTGCAGTTGCTTGAAAATCTTCCAAGGGCAGGCTGAAAATTGGCTTTTTTTGATGGGAGATGTGTGTTCAATGCATGCACTTCCCCCTAAGCTCTGCTGAAGCAGACACTGCTGCTAAAGGGGTCACTATTGGGGTCACCATAGGGCTCAGGCATGTGCCTACTGAATGGTCAAATTTTAATTATTCGGTGAAGGCCAATTTTAGGATCAAAATAAAGAAAGTTTGGGCCTATAGATATGCATGGGTACAGCTGGGACCTTCAGCCGAGATTGAATTAACTGGAGTCGAGTGAATGGAAGTCTACTGTAGTTGCTATGTTAACGTGCTGCTGCGTTAGTGCACCAGGTGTTGCATGAGGGAAGAGGACATCGCCACAATGACATGTCACCCTCGCTCTCACTCTTGGAAGCTGGCGTGCAGTCCGTATCTCGGATCTCTCTCTTCCCCCCCCCCCCCCCCCCCCCGCCCCACTGGCCTTAGCTGCTGTGCGTGCCTGCCAGCCTTGGTGGCTACTGCTGCTTCCTCAGTCTTTCATTGTGCAGGACGTCGGTGGAGTGCGAAGTTGGCACCGCAGGCTGCTACTGCTCGCTGGCTCCAGCAGCATGTATCGCTATGGTACATTACTCGCAGTGCAAAACTTGAAGGACTGCTCAGTGGCGTTCAATTGGACATTAATGCCTTTGCATTCACAGCTCATAATAAGTGCTTAGGTATCCTCCAATTTTGGGGGGGGGGAAGCTAACCTCATTTCCACTCGCCAGTGGGCAGCAGCAAGGCATACCCGCTACAATTCAAGCATGAAAAATTGTTTCTCCTTGTACTTCTTTCTGCTATGTGCATTTAGAGCATCAGAACAAATGATGGCCTAAATCAAACATGTGCTCCAAGCAGATCAAGCGTGCCCTTGTGCACTCTTTATCGCGTTACCACGAGCTCGCTCTTCTCCTCCCCGTCCCACTTTTTCCTGGCTTGTGTGGGAAGATGGCGCTCATCAAGCCGCCATTCTTCTCGGCTCACCCTTGCATGTTTTCACTCCTACCTAAAGCATACAACACGCGGACTGCGATAGGATCTTATTATACTTGGACTTTATACGGAACATCATGCTGCTCTGCTTTGTCAGTCGCTCTTGGTCTCGCGGCGTGCGTTTTGAGAAGTGCGTTTGCAAGCAGCCATATGTAATTAAACCATTTGACCATCTGCATCTGCGGATGTTTCCATTTGTTGACTTGATATTCTTTTGCGACGGCAGTGAATTTAATTATATTCAGACCATTTATCACTTCTTTATGTTGAGGTTCAATATCCATGGTGTTTTATGGACAAGAAGTTATAAAAACCTAAATACTTTGTTATATCAAGAATTTTGTTATATCAAGGCTTCACTGTATCTGATAGAGCTCAATATAGTTGAACCAGCATATTACAAATTTTGGATACATGTTCACTGTATGCAAGATATTAATGTATACAGGATAGAAGATGGCACTCAGTGCGTGAAAAAAAATCAATTAATCTCAAGAAATTCAGCTACTTTCCGCAAAGAACAGTAATTTTTGCTGGCACTTCTGACTTTGCTGCTCCAACTTTGCCTGCATTGACGGACGGCCAGAACAAGCAGATGCAGCTTTACTGCATGTTGAACTCCTCGGCGAGCCAACTGACAATCACTGCTGAATTGTAAGCAAGCTTTATCAGTGACCTTTTGTCAATTCCACCATCCTTCCTGGGAAAACTGGCTTTTTTCAATTTTGTGTTGGCTTGTGTACCGGCATGCGCCTTTGCTGCTCTACTAATATGCATTGCGGGGAGCCAGCCACAGGCACATTCTGGTGGCAACCATAGGTGCAAGTAGTTCAATGTATGAGATGTGCAGTTTATTATATGGAATAAATTTGGATGTATTTTTATAGCTGATTTCCTTTTGTTCGGTGCATAGTAAAATTTGTTCTATCCATGTTCACTACAACTGGGTTTGACTAGGCACTTGCTTGATGTAGATAGTGTGTGTATGGGATACAGTGAACAATGTTACTCAGCCATAGCAAAGAATTGAGTTGGATACAACATAAGCTTGAAAGATTACTTGGCAAATCAGGAAAAAGTGTGCAGAAGGATTGTCAGAGACAGTTTTGCATACAATTGCTGTCTGCAGTGATAGAGTGATGGGAATAAATGAGTCATTGTAACTTGTGTTATTTATTTATTTTTTTTCCTGTTTTTAGTGAAGGGTTTGCGGGGACTGCCCGTGGAGCCTAACAATCGAGGCAGCCAACAGCGCAGTTGGCGGGCTGCTGAGCGAGAGGGCCGCAGGTGGGCTTTTTTTTCTTTGGATCACATTTCACAAGGGTGTGATGTGCTGTTATTGCCAGTCATTTACAAGGACAACTTGGTGGGCTAGTTAGTGTACTTCTGTTAACCAGATCAACTGCATAAAAACACACACCATGCAAGAAAGATGTAAGTGAAAGTGAACGTTTATTTCTTTTCAATGAAATGAGGGCGCCAAGACAAAAGGCAAAAGTCTGACAAGGTCCTGGTCACCCATAGAACAGCTGGCATTGTGCAGGAGCACTTCACCACAAATTCACAATAAATTTCTCAAGCTGTGTAAAAAGCATGACGCATTAAGTTAACATGCATGAAATTTGTACTAGAAAAGAATAAATTGCAACACAACTTATCGTATAAGCGGTATAAAGATACATCATTTTTTTACAAACATAAGAATGTCAGTCGAAAAACACAGTAACAATATTACAAAGCTTGCAACATGTGCGTTAAAGAAAAAACATCTCAGAGGTAGTACAATAAATACAAATAAATACAAAGTCTGTTGACTAAATAAATATCTCATTCCATTTGTTCCAATAGGTATTTTTTAATTGTAGATTTAAAACATTCTTGTAAAAGGTAATATTCAGTTTCAAAAGGAAATTGATTTATTACCGTGGGAATTTGGTAGCTGAGTGTTTGCTTGCCGTAATTGGTGTGTGTGATTGGAACAAGCTTATGTTTCGTCCGGAAAGCATATCGGCTTCTGGAATTATCTGGACAAGAAAAGAACAATTTATGACGATGGATGTACTTAAGTAGACAGAAATCATGTACTTCCTTTACTTTAAGGATGCCACATTTCTGAAGTACAGTAAAACCCCGTTAATTCAGATTTCAAGGGACCGGAGAAAATGTCCGACTTAATTGAATGTCGAATTTTATTTATTTATTTATTTATATATGAGGTTTAATTAGTGAATTAATGAGATTTAATGAATTTGTGAATTCATGAGGTTTCGACAATAATAACTCAAAAAATGCCTAAAACATCAGCATACCTTTACTTCATGAAATAACTGGTTATTGTTGCTTGTTGCACGCGAAAAATTTGCGCGGAAAGCACAATTTTTCGGAGTTCTTGTAGGCGGTACAGTCCGCGCACACTGTCGGGAGAATTGACACAGATGTCCTCCAAAACATTAAGGGCATCATCGGCCTCTTCAGCAGTGCAGCACGGCACTTCACACGCATCCATGACAGGCGCATTTTCGCTCTCAGAGTCGGGCTCTTCGTCGCCTAGTACATCCAGTATTTCGTCGTCATTGAGGCGACCGGCAAAGGCAACGTCACTATCATTGTGGATGTATATTCGTCCAGCGGGACGTCCGGAGGCAGAAGTCTGTCGAAGTGACTGTCATCTTCCTCGGCGTTTTGGTATCCACATCCGCATCCTCGGCTTCCAAAGAATCACCATCACGGACAAAGCCGCTGTGTCAGGAAGCAGTTCGCAATTACTGCGGGAGCCGAGTTGCTCCACACATGCCCCACCATGTGCACTGCACTGAGCAGACTTACATCATATTTTTTTCTTTGCCTCCATACAGAGCAACATGCACTCAAGCACTTGTCTTCTGTATGCCATTGTGTTAGGCGGCAAAAAAAGCAGCAGCATGTTAGTCAGCCCCGACGCGATTCGAGCGATAGTCTATGGGAAGTTTCTTTATGCTTTTGAAGCATCTCGGCTTTTCTGTTTTGCCGATTATCAATGGCGGTAGCCGCTCCGTGCCAGTCATGTTGGCAGCCAGCAAAACTGTTATTCTGTCCTTGCTTCGTTTACCGCCAACGCAAGGGTCCCCTCCCCCTTAAATGTGATGGTTTTATCCGGCAGGGCTTTGTCGAAGAGGGCCGCCTCATCTGATCTGCGTAAAAAATGTCGTATCATAATCGGCTAGGCGTGCGGGTAATCCGGCCCTCCAATCTTTGACAACGCCTTCATTCACAGCCCCTTTCTCGCCGCACACGCTTCGGAAGACCAGGCCGTGTCTTTTCTTGAATCGGTCAATCCAGCCTTCCGAAGCCTTGAAGTCTTCGAGGCTGAGCTTCAGCGCTTACTTTTCGGCCTGCGCACAGATAAGGGGGCCACTCAGTCAGCTGTGCATAGCGCGAATCGGCAATCCATCTTAAAGGGACACTAAAGCGAAACAATAAATCAGTTTAGGCTAATAAAGCTTTGTTTGAGAACCCTGCAGGCAGTCATTTCAAGATAATAGTTTGATCATGAGATAAGAATATGAAGGTCGAAGTATCAGTATTTGAATTTCGCGCCGAAACCCCGATACCGGTACATCAGTCTGACGTCAGGGATTTGGGCCGCGTTGGCTGAGTAAAGGTTCACGAAACTTGCCATGTTTAATATTCGGTTCCAATAGAACACCATGTAGCCAGTCTGTAATGCTATATAATTAAATAGGCCCTAGAAGGTGCCATCAAAATCCATGACGTCACAGCAAGCAGGTGCGGGAACTTCAAGGAGACGTCGCCACCCGTCTTTCGTTTTTGCGCTTTTTCTGGCTTGGCAAGCATCTTATCATATTAAGAGTGGTGTTTTTGGTGTCGTAGAAAGGTACTTTACTGATGTAGAAGAAATCATTTTTCTCTTTAGTGTCCCTTTAACAGTGCTTCTTCAAGTTTCAGTTGCGCTGCCGTTCACAGTCTCTTCCTGTTGTCAGCGAACTTGTCGCTGTCGTACGCCTGAAGAATCTCCGCTTCATTTTTCACATATGTGCTGAACGTACTTCTCTTCACGTTGAATTTATTCATTATGACCTGCCTTCACTGCTTTCAATATTTATGCTTTCACTCCAAATCCTTCACCCTTCACCTCATACTTCGCCCGCTTCGGTGGGGCACGAGAGAACGTGGTGGCGCGGCTTGCGCGGCGCAGCTAGGCGTGGCAACGAAGTGACTGGTACACACACGATGTCAAGAAAAAACAAAGTATAATCGGAAAAAAAGAAAAGCGCAAACAAAATTTAACACACACACATAAAAAAAAGTTCTGCCATCCTCGCACACGCACCTGACGCAAACCGATAAACACTATAAAAACGACAACGAAAAAAAACTGCACAACTCCATAACCACACAACTGCACAAGCAAAAGACAAAGTCGGAAATGGCAGACAGCAATACGTGTGTACAAAGAAAAAAACATGTATGTATAGATTAGGGCTGCTAGCATAGACCAATAACTACCATGCCGATAACCATAGCGATGCAGAGGTAGTGCCAAGCGCCAAAAGCGACTGCAAAGCCAGAAGTACGTCATTGTCACCATGTTTTTTTATATGTAGGTTTGTCTATTATGTAGCAATAAAATAAACATGGCAGCCTTGACCTATTTCCGGCCTTTCGGCACTTCCAGAACATGCAAGCATGGCCGTTGAGATCGGCGCACGTAAATCAGAGATGCCATCGCTGGCGGTGCGATTTGAACACCGCCAAGTGCCACCCGATCCTATATGCCTCGTGTGCCTCTGAGCTCCACGAACTGCCCGAATTAACCGAAGTATGACCAAATATGTCCGAATTAATAGGAGTTTCGTGCCCTAGGGTTATGTACATGTTTGACGGGACCAGACGGCGCGTCCGAATTAAACGAATTTCCGAATTAACGGGGGCTGAATAACGAGGTTTTACTGTAGCTGTGATGTAGGTAAATCTGAATGTCTGCCATGAAACCCCTCAATAGCACGCAAAGTGCGTTTCTGAATTGAAATTAGTTTAAGGTTGGACGTTGTAGTTCCCCAACCAAGAATACAGTATGATAACCTTGAGTACAGGAGTGCGTAATGCATGGATATCTTTAACCAGGGGGGCAACAAATGAGATATCCTATACAAACAACCGACTGTTTTACTTGGATCAGACATTAATGTGTTGGCGTGAATATTGCAAGTAAGATTCTCATTGAACCAAACACCAAGAAATTTCTGGTTTGAAACACGCTTTAATTCAGTATGCTCGTAGACAACCTTTCAGAGTGATACTTTCTACTGTATTAATTGGATGAAAAATAATGTAGTTTGTCTTTGATAAATTAAGGCTTAGCCTATTGGTCAATAACCAGTTATGTAGCTTTCTTAAATATGCATTTGCTGTAGCCTCCATTTGGGACAAGGAGGGGAATGAAAAAAATATATTCGTATCGTCAGCGTACATGACCAGATTAGGCAATTCGGATATGTTAGCGTAGACGGGACAAGTGCAATCTACCACCCGAGTTTAATAACTACTTCACAGCATATTAGATATGCAGTGGACTTTCATTAATTCGACTCCAGTAATTTGATTTTTCAGTTAATTCGTTCCCGGCCGAAGTTCCCGACCGGTGCCCATGCATTTCGATGGGCCCAAACTTCCAACCTTAAAGATGGCTTTTGCCAGATAATTTGAACTTGACCAGACAGCTTGCACATGCCTGACCCCTGTGGTGACCCCAGTAGTGAACTCTTTACTAGCAGTGTCGGTCCTGGCGGAGCTTAGTGGACAATGAATGCATTAAACACACATCATCTCCCATAGAAAAAGCCTACTTTCTACCTGCTCCAGGAACATTTTCAATGTGTAATGGTGTCTCACAATGTCCGATTACGGTATTAACCCAGTTCTAACTTGCGCCTTTTTAATTTTTTTTTATTCCAGGCAAATTGAACCAAGAAACCGCATTTGTATGCTTTGCCGCATCACACGGCTATACTGTGGCAACGTTGACTTTTCAAAGCCATTCGGTGATACTTACATTAGAATACCGGCTACCACTGTGCAACGCTGCCCATTTTGCTTGCTAAAAAATAAACTGTGTGTTACACTTCTACTTTGTTTAGGAGCTTTAATGTTAGCTCTATGTTAGTTTTATACTTCGAACACATAGAAAGCAGGTGCGAATTTGATTTGAGGGTGTGTTAGAATCGAACAAATACTCACATATGAATCAGTGATGTTGCTTGACAGTTCTTTCTTTTGTTGTTCAATTCGACCCGCTGGATAATTTGATCAGTTTAGTCGGTACCATCAGGTTGAATTAACGGAGGTGAACTGTACCAATGCAGTATCCTGGCACAGACAGGCAATAGAAAATACTGCCACATAAGCACATGTAAAAGTCCTACCGAATGATCCCAGGAAGGATCAGCAGTATAGCGATATTGAAGAGTTGCTTGCACAGACAGTTCCTCTGTTCCCAATGTGAGGCTGGCAAATTAGCCACTTCTTTGTTCTTGCTCATCAGCCGATGATCCCATGCACATTCATTCACACAGCACCCAGTTTGCCCGATGTAAACCTTCCCTTATGTTAATGAGGTTTCATTGCACTCGTCTTGTCTGTGTCTTCATTTGTCGCAATGCCTGAGCAACGTGGTCTGCACTTTGCAGAGTGCGCAGACGCAAAGCCCGTGAGGCTCAGCAGCAAGGCTTGGCACAGCAGCGGAATTTGGCGCATCATGATGGCATGTCCACGGATGATGAGCAGCCTGATGCCGACAGGCTGGCCTTTGACAAGGAGCGAGGTGAGTGCTGGTTTGTGCTCTGATCACTGCAAAACTTTTTTTTTTTTTTTTAACAAGTGTAACGTGGGCTAGTTGGTCAACATTCATCTTTGTTTTGCAATGTACAAAAAAAAAAAAAATAGCGAACGACCAATACCACTTGGGACACACACAGGTGTGTCATTTTTATCCTATCTTGGAAGAAACTGACATCTTCAAGCAAAAGCATTAGCTTGAATAAAGGGAGGATGTGTGCAAGAGTCGAGCATTGGTCACATTGCATGACTGAGAGCTCACATTTTTAATATTTATTTAGAAAGGAGTGGGTAGGTTACGCTAAACAACAACAACAAAAATATTTTGATGGGCCAATTATGAACTTCTTTTCAAAGCAAGTTTTCTCCTCTGAGTTTGAAACTTATGTCACAGAGCTCATTTTTGCTGTCATGCATACTCAGGAGTTGTTTATTTTGTCATACCAATGAACAAATTTGTCTTGAGTGAAGAGCTTGTACTGTGTGGTGTTTGTCTATTTTGTGTTTTTTTCTCTCACCAGAAATTTACTGCATTACCCCTTCCCCTGGAGGGGGTCAAAGAGCCTTCCTTTCATGAGTGAACTATTTAACTACAGAACATTTACATGGACCCTTTGTGTGTTTGTAAATTATGATCAATTTCTTATAAGCTTCAGTTGAGCTACTTGGCGAAGTATGCAATGAGTGGAATGCCAAGTTGTAGAATGAACAGAGGACAGTGGGATGATATAAACGTGGCCACCATGCACTGTCATTTTGTGTATAAATTTTTTGCATATGTTCACTTATTTAGCTGCATAATTGCAGTGTGTTATGTTCGCTGTGCACTCCCTGCACCAGTGCGAAGGTGGAGTTGTATTATGTTGCTCAGCCATAGTCCTTCTGCGGGATCAGAGTTATCTATCACAGCACTTCTGGAACCGAGGTCAGCTTCACTATATTGCCAGTGGGAGGTGTTCAAGAACATTGTGCCTTTGTCTATTGTTGGCATGAACTCAGTTAGCTCAGGCCAGCACAGTCGCCATACTGGCATAGTTATTAAATATCAGTTCTGTTCACCAACTTGACAAAATGCTGTCTCAGAAACCAACTGCAGCATAGTATGGCACAATGCTAGCCTTATCAGTCTTCTTGAAGCAGCTGATTAGTGTGCATGGGATTTCAGAGCTTATCCTGGATGATGCGCGGCACGTCTTTGAAGATGTGACGGAGCACTTCAGCAACGTGGCTTCCCTGAAGCAGAAGTTTGAACGCTGGAAGCAGGACTTTGGTGAATCTTACGAGCAGGCCTACATTCCCTTGTGCTTGGTCAAGCTGCTGGTGCCCTTTGTGCGACTGCAGATGGTTGCTTGGAATCCCATTGAGGTAGGACAGTGTGTATTTCCAGGCAGGCTGTGATGTTGTTGACGGGGATGAACAAAGGGGGTAGGAACTTAATGAAGACTTGCCACAGTGGCTCTGTAGCTATGCCATTCTGCTGTTGAGCACATGGTTGTGGTTCTGATTTCTTGCCACTGAGACCTTAATTTGAAGGAGGTGAAATGCAGAACCATTGTGTGCTTTAATTGACGTTCACTTGGTTAAGATCACAGTGAAAGGATAGACAGGTGTTTCAACGGCGCTGTCTGTCTGCAGAGCGAACTGATGACAACTATGTTAACACTTCCTTCTTTCACCGGCAGGAGTGCTGCAGTATTGGGGTCATCATATTCTGCTGTCTACTAGTGGCGTGAGGTCCTGCACTTGCGTATTTCACTGAAAAAGGGGCTTATAATGTGCAGTGTTACTTTTTCTGTGGCTCTGCTAGCTCTTGCCAATTCTGTGTTACTGTTTCCCGCGTCATTTGCGAATAAAAATTGAATATGCAACTAGAAACTATCTACCGAGCTCGCTCTTGGATCTTGATTTACATTGTGCTCATTCATCATTGGGACACTGTCCTTGTTGGTGTTTTTCAGCAAGTTTTCTGCCTGTGCTTGTTGAGATGTGCTTGTGTCATGTCTCGGGTGAAAATTGCTGCACGGTAGTCTCGATTGTGCATTAACGTGCTGGTAGTAATAGAGATGTACTGAGAAGTTGGTGCCGTGAGCACATTTTTGTTTGTACAAGGGATGTTCCAAAAGTAAGTTTCAAACTTTTTTTTTAAAGAGGAGGTGGTACACCAGGTGAAATAAACAATCACCATAAGAATCCATGCCCATTGCTGGTTCAACAACGGAAGGAGCATTGCCGAAGGAGGAATGGCACACGTGCAGAGCGCCAAGGAAGAAAGAGTAGCTGCAGACCAGCGTGCCTGAGGTTATTCGAGTACAAATCACAATGGCACACAGATGTGTGCTAACAATGTGGTTACCAATGGAAGTTGGTGCTGTTATCTGGCATGAATGGGCACCTGCTCCTTGCATTGAGAGCCGCACTCGCTGGACGTCACTCCCAAAACAATGCTGAAGTGGATCAGGCTGTGGGACAATTCCTTACATCGCAGGGCACCGAGTTTTACCACAGTTGTTTCTTCAATCTGATTGCAAGCTACGAGACAAATGTCTCAATGTTGGTGGCGACTATGCGGAAGAATAGTGCAAGGCATATCGTTTATAATGCCACGGTGTTTTTTTTTTTTTTCTGCAATAATGTTTTCGTGTGAAAATAAATGACAAAACTTGCTTTCGGAACCTCCTATCGTATGTACGGGAACCTTCAATTTTTCTGATTTGGGAGTGCAGCTCCTTTTTACGCATTATTTTGGTCATGAACAATCGTTCTAGCGTTATTCTTGCTATCGTGTGCATCATGCAGACATTTATTTCCAATTAGGAAATGTCTGTACAGTCATGTACTTGCATTTTCTTCATTTTTGCCCCAGCTATCCCAATGCCCCAATGTTAACATTCAATAGACTAGGTGGGCACTACTTTGCGTAAATAACAAATTAGAATAGGGTAACCTTAAGATACTTTAGATTAGAACAACCAATAATAAAAGTAATTTATGCGGTTAGCAGCAGTGTGCGGTTAGCATGCGTGCTAATAACTGCGAATATTGCTACACTCGGCAAGCCGTGGTTCCTCGCTTTGTGTGCTTAACTTGTTCTTTTATTCCTCTAGTGCATGAATTTTGAACAATCCGTGCAATTTATTAATTCAAGCATATACCATGGTGGTTGATCTGTATGTTCTCTGTTACTCTTCAGCTTTGCAAGAAGTTTATCAGTAAAAAAAAAGCGTAAGTTCTATGTCAATAAGAATAAGAAATGAAATTCAAAGAGCTAATTTTCGAGCATGACCATGAATTGCTCGGAAGCTGCCTTTCTGTGCTTCATCCCGCATGCGACCGTGAAGCAATCCGTATAGCAAAAGTTTCAAACCGTGGCCTAGTACCCCTTGAAGTTATTTATTTGGGGCTCTCCAGTAATCACCTAAAGGGCCCCTCACCAGGTCTGGCCATTTTGAGCTGACAAGTGCAGAGCATACATTGTGTGATAATGATTGTGTCTGCAAAGTATTACATCGCTATGCGCCGCGGAAAGATCTAAAATTTCAAACCGAATGCCGTTTCTCCTTCTCGTGGCCGCCGCTCTCCAAGCCAGAGGATAACATAATCGCGTCCCTGCGCCTAGGTAATCGAGTCTGCAGTGTGACGTCGCTTATGGTGACACGTGACTTCGAGAATTATTCAAGACACCATCTCTTATTTGTGTGATCTGTTACTTGAATTGACGAATTGAAGTTTAGAGAAATAATAAAACACACAAATGGAATGTCTGCGTGTTTTTTGCTTTGCACTGAAGCAAGAGAGATGTACTTCCGCTTCGTCTGCTTGTTCCCACGGTCGTGCGGTCACATGCATACGTGCCGAAACTATGCCATTTTCTACCGTGCTCCAGCGCCTGATCATGCTCTGCGACCCTCTTGTTATGCCTCAGTATTCGTGTAGCACTGAATTAGACCACTAGTCATGTTTCCTTGTGTGTACAGCACGCAAAATCGTGCGCTGCGCAAACGAGACAACAGCTCGCACGCGATGCCGTCAGCAGAAATGCGTAGTGCTGAAAAAAAAAAGAAAGAAAGAAAGCGAGGAAAAAAATAAAGTGAAGACGCGGCCTGTGACTTATGTGTCATGCACTCCTCGAGGTCCGGCATGGTAGAAGGCAGGGAAAAGAATTTCGCTTGCGAAGGCTAGACAGGGCGAGTGGAGAGGGAGTCTTGCTATGCAGTGGAGCCTGCCTGCTGAAATCATGGGTTCGCGGCACTGAAATATTTTTGTCTTGGCTATTAATGAGCCAACCTGAAAAATTTTTGTGGCAGAATGCTCTCTAGAGGACACGTAACAACTTCCAGCGTATAACCAAAATTTGCTCGGGGGCCTGGTGAGGGGCCCTTTAAGCAGAGAAATTGAACAAATTTGCATTCAACCTGAACAGTGCTTATTACTATGATTGTGGTTGTTTAAATTCAATGTTTTCGTTCTGTTGAAATTTTTCCTCGTTTTTATACGCACTGGCAGCAATTGCGCCATACAGTTCCACACTTCCATTCTGAAAAATTGTGCCCCCTATTCTGTAGCACCCTTAGTGGGAGAGGCAGAAACTACGAACATAAAAAGAACTGGTTTTTGGGTGTCATTGAGGCACCTGTCTATTCTTCCACCATGATCATGACTAACCCAGAGCCATTCACTATGGTGTCCCTCATAACCAACTCTCCAACTTCTCAATGTAAAACTACATCACTCACGATTTAATGATAGTCAAAGTTTTCCTCTAAGTTGCCCTAAAATGTTGTTTTGAGACACGCTGGGCTGAATAGTAAACTACCGAAAGTTCCCGAAACATTTTTGTAGCCAAAATACTTTGCGGAAACACCTGTTACAATAACGAGAGCAAGGGGATGTTTGTAAAGAGATTGTAAAGAATGTAAAGAGATTGGGGATGTTTGAACTCAGTGCCTGGTGTGTGGCAAGGAATGGCCCCAATAAATAAAGTATAAAGAAAGCAATATCTGGGTTTAAGAATGGACAAGGTGCCGCTTGCCAAATTTTCTGGCTGCCAGCTTGTTATAACACTGTGGCATTTCCATTTGATTCAGTGTGAGCCAGTTCGGTGAGTGTGCTACCTTACTACTTCACTACCTTAAAATTACTGAAAAGCATTTAGAGTTTACTAACATTATGATATTATGATGCTAGAGAAAACTGTTCATTTATTCAGTGCAGAAGGGAAGAATATTTTGGTAGAGCGAGGTTTCTACCCTGCTGAATAGACATTATGCTTAAATTTAGAGAGGGAGCACGTGTGCTGAAAACATTGTGAGATGGGAGATGTGTTATCATCTTGGTTTTGCTCATATAAAAGGTAGAGGTCGTGTGGTGTATATTGCGAAAGGGAGTGGTTAGCCAGAGCTTTATGTGAGAAGGGAACCTGCACATTGCTGGTTGTACGCTTGTCCACAATTTTTTTTTTCTGGCTTGTCAATGGTCTGTTGTACTTCATTGTGTCATCGAGTGAATTACATGTTACTAAAACAACCTCATACTGCCACATGCATTTTGTGTTTCTTACTTTTGACTCTGCCGTGAGTGTTACCACGCCTGCTTTGTGTCTGCTCTCAAGATTTTAAGCTTCAGATTTTGCCTGAGACGCGCTCATGGTATTGGATTGATATTGTATTGCGAGCGCTATAGGTCCCAGCATGATGAGCCAGCTTTATCAGGTGAACAAATGGCAGCTGATTGATCCAGAAGCTGATGATGCCCTATGAATGTAGTTACCCGCCGTGGTTGCTCAGTGGCTATAGTGTTAGGCTGCTGAGCACGAGGTCGCGGGATCGAATCCCAGCCACGGCGGCCGCGTTTCGATGGGGGCGAAATGCGAAAACACCCGTGTACTTCAATTTAGGTGCACGTTAAAGAACCCCAGGTGGTCGAAATTTCCGGAGTCCCCCACTACGGCGTGCCTCATAATCAGAAAGTGGTTTTGGCACGTAAAACCCCATAATTAATTATGAATGAAGGGCTGACTGCCAGCAGTACCATTTGATTGAATAATTACCGTCCATGCTTTCTGTGTTGCAATGGCTACTACCAAGTTGTGCTTTTCTTTGCAGTTTCCAAGATTGCCTAGCAAAAATTTGGTCTTTGAAGTAGTGATTCCTGTCTTCCTACATACATCAATTCTTATGGCAATGTCACGTGCAGAAGCCTGAGAGCCCAGAAGGCTGTGGATGGTACGAAGCACTCCTGTTCTACGGCGAGGACACTCCAGATGACCCTGACCTGTGCCTGCTGCCTCGCGTTGTGGAGCGTGTTCTTCTGCCAAAAATGGCAGGTCTGTCAGTTCTCTCCTTGTGAAGCAACTATTTTTACGATAGCAATCATATGGACACTCCAAATGCATTGCGGCTGTCGACATCGCCGTCACTGTGACGTTCTGTATAAAGTCCAAAGGCAGTAACACCATCACCACTTGCCCCACGCTGTATGTGCGAGCGAAAGCTTGCGAAGGGAGACGATGATCGCGGCTCAATTTCACCTGTGCGAAACAAACAGAAGCGGGGAGGAAGTGCGCCATCTTCTGTGGCGCGCGAGGCACCCAACATTGCGAGGCACCTGGGGAGGGAGGGGGGCGGCATTGTACTCCGGCTGCAACTGCGCATGTGGCATTGTGCACAGTCGCACGGCCGTGTCTTGAGAGCAATCTGAAATTGGGCAGAGTCTAGTTGCGTCGGCGGCTAGTAGCTTTGTGTGTGTTGTGTGTTCTCGGCGCTCACTTTGTGATGAAGTAATAGACAGCATGAAGATCACTTCGCTCGCTGCTGCTGCCGCGTTTCCTCATGCCAGCATTTTGACAGCGAGTGTCTGCAGTTCATTGAATGTGATGCTCATGTTTGCTCATGAATGTGATGCCATTGAATGGTCATGTTTGCTGTGCACGCTGACACCATGCTTTTAATTTAGTTGGCAAGCGAATGTTTGCAAGTTAATGCGGCCGATAAACATACTATCCTTACTTCTTATGGCTGTCTCCTAATTTGCTATCACAATCGATGCTTCACCTTTCAGGTGAAACTGTGACTTTTTTAGTGACAAGTGAGCATATCTGTGGAAAGGCAACCAATCTGATGGAAAGACAACCTGTCTGATTGGCTCTTGTTTAGTTGCTGTACATGTGACATAAGACTGTATACAATCGAGAGACAAGAAACAAACAGCAAGTGAGAAAATTTATAACAGCTACGTTTCCATTCTACGTAATGCTTGTGCTGAGCTTGTTCCATACTTAGGCTCCTACAGTCTTTTTGACTAATCTCAGATCATTGCTGATCACGGATTGTGTGTTCTTTTGGAATGTCTCTCAAGTTAGTCTCATTCACCTTTACAGAGCTCTTAAACTTTTGGGAGCTGTCACTTTCTGGGAAGCTGACTTTTCAGGCAAATATCTGTAAAAAAAAAAATTATCATACAGTCTAGCTCGTTACAACAGACCCACATACCACAGACTTTTGGATATAATGGACCATATTTCAGCCTCAGTTTCTTCTACCTGTTTTATTAATGCAATGAAGTTCGCTTTTAACGGACCACGCTACAACGGACTATCGGCTACAGCGGACGAAATTAGCGGCAATTTTTTTTCAAAATCGGGTGTATAAAACGTACTTTTGCCATGTTTACACTGGCTGACAACTGACTTGTGATGGTCAGCCGATGATCGCGGCTCAGCATCGCATGCACGAGGCAAGAGAGAGAGGGCTGGTTCTACTCTGGCGGCTGCTATACTTATGGCATGGCCGCCATATCTTGAAAGTGATCTGCGATGTGGACAAAGTGCGCACCCGTGCTGACACCATATCTTGAAAGCAATCTGCGATGTGAACAAAGTTTGCACGGTCATGCGGTCACGTGTGTAGGTACCGAAATTATGCCATCTTGCCACGTGATCATGCTCTGCGATCCGTATGTTTTGCCTCAGTATTCGTGTAGCACTGAATTATACCACTAGTCATGGTTCCTTGTGCACGCCGCGCAAAATCGTGCACTGTGCAAACGAGACAACAGCTCGCGCGCGATGCCGTCAGCGGAAATGCATAGTGCCAGGGGAAAGAAAATACGAGAAGAAGAAAAAGGTGAAGGCGGCGCCCATGACATAGGTTTCGCACAATCCTCGAGGTCCAGCATGGGAGAACGCAGGGAAAAGAATTTCGCTTGCGAAGGCTAGACGGGGCGAGCGGAGAGGGAGTCTCGCTATGCAGTGGAGCCTGCCTGCTGAAATCATGGGTTCGCAGCACTGAAATATTTCTATCTCGGCTATTAATGAGACACCTTGAAAAATTTTTGCTGCAGAATGCTCCCTAGAGGACACGTAACAACTTCCAGCGTATAACCCAAATTTGCTTGGGGGCCTGGTGAGGGGCCCTTTAAGCAGAGAAAGTAACAAAGTGTGCGCCCACGTGGCCCTCATCTTCAATGCCTGTGATGTGGACAAAGTGCGCCCAGTGCCGGTAGCTTCGTATGTGCTATGTTTTCGACGTTTAGTTCACGTTGAAGCGAGAGACAGCATGAAGGTCAATTCGCTCGCTGCTGTTGCTGTGCTTATGTTGCTTAATTTGCTATCGCAAGCAATGCTTCACCTTTTGGGCGAAACTGCACCTTCTTTTTTTTTTTTACTTTGGAAGTGAGGCGTTTCGCATATTACGGACTTCGGATACAACAGATGTTTTTTGTTGGATTATCAGGGTCCGTTGCAATGAGAGTCGATTGTAATGACAAGAAATGACAGCTGCTGCAAGATGGGAAGATGTATATTTGTAAGTGCTACAAGAGGCAAGACGAGTATAGACATGGGAAAAGAGTGATAGCATGGTGACAACACAGTGTGTGTCCTGTGGCTGTCACTTTGTTGTCTCATGTTGCACTTTAATACATACAGAACTGTTCTCATCTTTCATCCTAAGGCATGTTTCGTGCTTGAAAGAACAAGTAGGATTACTTGATTTGTTTTGTAATGTTGGTCACAGTATAATGGAGGCATGTGTGCAGTTTTTACTGCAGATTGCATGTCACTGCTGTCTTTTCTAAAGTGGTGAAGCATGAAAGTCATGAATATATGTTGTATACAGCACTGGCAGAGAAGGTCTGGGACCCCATGTCCAGCACCCAGACACTGAACCTGGTGCGGACAGCCAAGAAGCTGGTTGAGGATTACCCAACGGTCAACGCCCAAAGTCGGCACCTACAGGTTTGCCTTACCTTCTGTTGCAGTTTCTGTGTGCATGCAAGCGTGTACTCATTTCTCACTGTGTTTGCCACCTTTGTGCAGATGTATGGGCTACCCTCATGACATTTGTGAACTTAAAAGCAGTGGTGTTCAATATTAAAGTTTCCGAATTTGAATTTTAATACTAATAGAAAGAATACTTACAAATATTAAATTGAATACCAAATATTTTATCATTTCCAAACAAAAAGAAATATGAAGCTTGTGTAGTGGTTTACATTTGGCTAAAGAAAAGAAAGAAAGAGAGTTCGTGTAATGCCGTTCACAAATGGACGTTCGTTCAAATGAGAAGCTTGTGACAAACAATTGCTTTTAGTTATTTGGAACACCATCACATAACAGTAATGGAAGAAAGGTATGGCACCTCAAAAGATGCACCTGTGTTGCATTTGTTGGAGATTAGTTCAACACAACAGTCCTGCACATTGATCTGAAGGGATGCAAATATAGTGAGACTGGAAAATAATTTGCTTTGCCTTATGGGGATCGAGGTGCCTTCCTGCGCCTCATCCCTCAGCTCGTGCTTACCTTTATCTACGGGTACTGCTGCTTCAGTGGCAACATGGTGGACATGGCTAGTGCACCAGAGCTGATTTCCTGCCCAAACTGCGATTTTCCTTCCTGGCGTCAAGTCACTAGGCAAGCACATGTCACCGGGATGTGCCCTTATTGGCCTCCCAAGAGGCAGCCTCCTTTTCGACCCTGAGTTGCAATGCAGGGACAATACAGCCCTAGCACAGCGGGTGCATGTAGTTGATCAGTTTTGTGGTGAACCTTTGCCTGTAAATGCCTTGACTGTCACACTGTGTTGTACCTTGGGTTAATAAACCCGGTTTGCTGGCATTCTGTTTCCTGTGCCTTCTCTGTGCCGTGTCAGAGAGTCGACAAACCCTACTGTAGCGCCTTTGTGCATTGCGGAGTGGAGGACCACTGCTTGTAGGAGGAGCCTCTTGCAAACTAATTTCCACAGTCTAAATCGAGACAGTGAATTCTTACACTGCCTTAAAAGCCAGGCATTTTTATTGAATGACTAGAGGTTCTTCAATATAAGTTATCTGCCTCATGCGCTTACTCAGAAACTGGTGCCTCTGTGCAGCAACTGAGGCTCTTCTGGAGCAGAGTCATTTGTAAAAGGGCCTGCTTGCATCCACCTTTCTCTTCTGAGGCTTATCTCTTTTATTTCTGAACAGAAGCGAATATTTGACACTTCTGAATAACGAATTCTCATGTCAAATATGAATTGAATATTCTGAACTATTTGATTTGTCTTTAAAATTTCAAATAGTCTCACACCATTAGTAAAACACATTTTTACAGCTATAATGCAATGGAACACTTTGCACCACCAATGACAGCCAAGGGCTCGAAGAAGTGCTAATGAAAGACGTAATTGTGAAAGGAGTGCTTATAGATGTTACTTTTGTGTTTTGCCCCTGCTTATTTCTGCATCGCTCCATGAGACGGCACAAACTATATGACGGCACAAACTAAAAGGCTTGCCCCTCACCAGTCTCATTTGGCTGCCACTGCTGCAGTTTGTTGTTCCTTTTAGCATTTGAGATGTATGAGTAAGTCAGTTTGAGCGGTTCCCACATGGTTGGATCAAATTGCCATTCACTCCACTGACCAGATATCAGACATAACAGCTACAAGTCAAACTGCAAGCTGCCAGTCAGTAGCACCCTTACGTCTAAAGTGACGTGTCTTGTTGTGTGGTTGTTTATTTGCTTAATTTAGAAAATATGACCAACTCTATTGTAAGATATAGAGATAAGCAAAGGTACATAATTTCATTTGTTTGTCACGACTCTTAAAAAGCAAACTGCAATGAAATTTTGGGCTACATAAAAAGCCTAGACTCAAAAATTAGATACAGAACAACCACCATGCAATTCTTATTTTTTTAAAATGAGTGGATGCATTGAAAAATGCTCGTAAAGTAGGCACTTTTAATACCGAAAATGAAAAATACCACGATTATTGCTTGTTGAAAGTGACGGATGACATAGACCTCATGGCTCATCAGCATGGCATCTGAGGTTAGGCAGTGCTTGCAGCTTCCCAAAGCACGCTGAAATATCTCGGAGGCAATGGTGCTGGGACTTGTGTCGTAGCCGCTAAGCACCAGTCACATGCGTTGTCTGCTCAGGCACTATTCAAGTGCTGCTGTTAAGAAAATTTAACACTTGCCAGCCCTGCAGCTTTGCCAAAATTGCTTCTGTAGTATATACTACTCATTTATTACCAATTTAGCCAAAGTGAAATTTAGTTGTAGTTGACCTTCAAGAACATGTATTACCTTATTGAACTTGCAGAACTTCTTGGCCAAGGTGGCAGCACGTATTAGTCGAGCTTTGGATGAAGATGTCTACATTCCCCTCTATCCCAAAGAGTGAGTGACCCTGCAAGTCTTGTTTTCATTGTGACCACACACGCTCTGTCACCTTTGCAGGGTCCTAGAGAACAGGTCAGGAGCACCTGCGGCCTTCTTTCACCGGCAGTTTTGGTCCTGCCTTAAGGTGCGTATTGGCAGCAAAAAGCAAGCAAACAGGCAGGTTATTGCGAGTTTTGCAGCACTTGAAAACAGAGCATGTTTGCACGTACTCTGGTGCTTTTAAACTTTTAAAATACTTGTAGGGTGAAACGAGGACAAAGACCTGGACAGCTGTTTTTACAGTAGAGCTCCCGTACTGAGCTGCTGTGACACTCTTGGTTCCCCTACTACAGGGTAGCAAACCGGAGGCTTTAATTCTGGTTAACCTTCCTGTCTTTCTCTCCTTTACATCTCTCTCTCTCTCTCTCTCTTGGTTTATAACAAGTTCCTTTGATGTATGCTGTGGTTGTCATGGCACGAGAAGCTGTCAACAATATTGACGCCTACTCTGTTTTAGTTTTCATAGATACTACTACCTTGAAAATTATTGCATGACCGTACAGCCATTTCTTTTGTGGTTGCACACAATGCCACTCAAATACTATGTTCAATCGGTGACATACAAGAGAGCATGACTTCTGCATTTGACAGACGTGGCGTAACACTGTGAATTAGGAAACACAGTTTAAAGGTTGCTATGTTAAGAACTTGCTGTACTATTGACCAATTGTTGCAATCAAATACAGTGCAGTCCATTTGTAATGATACCTTTGATGATAACTGGTTAAAGCAATGAACTTTAGTGTACTACATAGATATATATATGATAGAGAAACACCCTATATACAATGTGTATAGTTAATAATAAAGGAAAAATGAGACATCTACCCAAACATAACTAGAAGGGAAACCAATTTTCCCTTTATTAATTACTTGTCTACACCTTGTGGGTTTCCGCAGAACTATTATGTCAAACTCTTTTTGCCTTTGCTTCTGAGTTGGTGATAAATACGACTTCACCTGCCATCTGCTAGCCGCGTGGTTAGCTCAGACGGTAGAGTGGCTGCACCGGAAAGGTGGTGGTCCGGTGTTCAAGTCCTGGACCAGGACGAATTTTTCTTCAACTGTGAAGCTTTTCTTTATTGAGGAACTCGTATGGGTTTCTTTTGTGGCACTTAGCTACATTTGGGTGGATGTCTCATTTTCCCTTTATTAATTACTTCTCTCCACCTTGCTAGTTTCCGCAGAACTATTACATCAAATGTGTATAGTTATAATTTGAATATCCTAGCACAAACAGAGTGCACTCTATACCGTAGACGGAAGCAAGGTGGTCTTAATTTAGTGTATGCTGCTGTGATTTGGTGGCTATGGTGTTCTGATACTGGTTCGTGAGATCATAGATTCGATTCCTTACCTTTGCAGCCAGATTGCAATTGGAGGTTGAATTAAGAAATACTTGTGTGCTCTGCATTGGGGGCACATGAAAGAACCCCCGGTTCTCAGAGTTAATCCTGAGCCTTCAGTTGCGACATCTTCCATAGCCTGAATGTTGCCTTGGGACGTTGAAAGTCAATCTTTCTCATATGTTTCAGCTTATGAAGAATGTCCTCAGCTGGCAAGGCCTGCTGGCTGAGGAGCCACTCAAAGAGCTGTCCTTGTGCAGCCTGCTGAACCGTTACCTGATTGTGGCCCTGCAGGCCGGCCTCTCTCAAAGGGACACAGTTGAAAAATGCACCCGCGTGAGTGCCCGGCCTGGTCCATCCTTAACCATTTGAAAGACAATTTTTTTTTTTCCTTTTTGACATGCATCCTCATGGGGTCGATTTCTCTTTTCTTTTTTTTTTTTTTTTTTTTTTTTTTGTAGACCAACATTTTGAGTGAAATCAAAGTGACAAAGAGATTGTGTGGTATATATTCTTCATTATATAAGGGTCCAATGGTTAAGTACATTTCCTTTTGTGTATACCAAAATTCATACAGCTTATTTTCATTTTTGAAGTAGCTTTGAAACAACCTGCACGTGCGGCCATAGTGAAAATGAGACATGCCAGGTTGGCACTCACAAGTAAAGTCAGTGTTTGTGTGCCCATCAGAAGAAACCCAGCAAGTGAGAAACTTTCAGTAATCGTTTTTTGGATTGCTAAATGGGATACAATCAGTTCTTGCTCCTCTTGCAAAAAGAGACTTGTGCAGCAGTATCTTTCCTTCGCGACAGCCTGTTTCTAGCAACAATCATAACCTATCATATCAATTTTTGCTACAACCATAACCTGAAATAGCATGTCCAAGGGTACCAAATCTAAAGTGTGTACGCACTGGCATGTGCATGCAGCAGTGAATAAGGTGGAACACACATAGCTCTAGGGCGCCACTGAGGATAGCTGCTATGGTGTGAAGGGAAAAATTGGTTCTGGAAGAAGCCATGAGGTGGCAGTACAGTAAAATTTTTTTTGGTAGCAGCACCTCGGGGATGTGTCGGGCGGCATTTCATTCCAAAAAGGTGCGTCTTGCTGCTGTACATGTACCTCTTTGGCCATTTCAGACTTGTTTCTGCTGCCATAAGTGTACGGTGGTGATACTCAGAGGGTTAAGCTTTGTACAGTGTCACAAGGGCGGGAATGCTTCCTCTGGCAGATATGGCAGAATGCTTCCTCAGGCAGCAGCAATCTATCACTCTGAACTGTTGTGTGCACCTTTGACAGCAGCTGACGTGCATTTTTCTTATCCCAATTTGCAGATACTGACACTTTCTCTGTTTAACTCTGTCTGTTGACAACTAATTCTAATTCTAATAAAGCATAGTTGTTACCCTAATCTTTAAAAAAGGCTGCTTGTGGTGCAAAGAGCAACAATTGGGTATTACTTGAGAATGAAGTATACCCTATAGTATATGCAATATCGCGTACTGGTGTATATAGTATACATATATATCTCTTGATGCATTCAAGCATATTGTTCATTCACATCTATGTTGGCCTGTTTGTCAGTTGTGCCATCACAAGTTCTCTTGTTTTGTTATCACAATTATGACTACCTTGCTTTGTAGCATTCCAATTATGGCCACAACTTTGCCATGTGAGTGCTTTGTTTCCAAGTTTGTTAAATAATGTGTTCAACAACATGTGTTCAATAGCACTTTCAATCAACTTTATTAAAATCGAAATAATTTGAAGTGCATTTTGTCCCAGCATGAGAGGCCATTAGACCAGGGCTTCTGCAGCCTTGGCTGCCGAGCTGAGCAGTGTGGCCTCCCATTGGGAGTGGGTGGAGGTGGGAATAAAGAGAAACATTTGTGAAGTTAAAACTTCAGCAAGTTTGGAAGCAAGTTGCTCATTTTGTGCAGAAGAAACACTTGGCAGTAAGTCAGTCTTTACTCTGTTGCTCTTAGACAGGTCATGACTAAGGTCATTTTACTTTCTTTCAAAACTGGTGGATATCATTATTTTTCATAAAGGCAGTGAGGATAAAGCTGCCTGATTTTGTGTGCATGTTTGATGCAGAAACGCTACACTGTGCATTTGTGCAGAATAGACACAATCATAAGGCAGGTTTAGACAGCCATTGTGTGTAATCTATACCAGTATGGAAAAGAGTGAGTTGTGCACATGGCGAGGGAGAAAAAAGAAAAGAAAGCTAGGAAGGAGCATTACATGATAAAAATGAAGTAAAAAGAAAGTCGGCCCAGCACATGATCATGTTGTGGTAAGTTAGTACTCCCACCGTCGCGCTCAGCGTGCACTCTTCTGACAAGACAGCAGGTGTGATAGCAGCATGTGGCTACAAAGATAAATGTATTGCATGGAACAACAGTAGTTGTGCAAGCATTTCGGTAGAAAATGTGCACAGTGCATTTGGCAGAGTACCTGAGGAAGTACGCTTCGTTTAAAATCTACTGGGAACAAAACATACTGTTAGAAGTTGAGCTCACCCATGACATAGCATTCACATGTTGGTTTGAATTTTGGGTGCATGGGAGAGAGAAAAGGCGAAGGGGATGACTTCACGGAGTGTTGGCTTGCTAACACTGGTTTCATGATGTTGTGCTCCCCCCTAGTTCCCTTCTTTCATCCATGGTTGAGCACGAAGGCCTTGGCAGCATTTGTAATGCATCCATTGGCTCTGACTTTTCTATGCAGCTGGTGTCAACGTTGCCAACAGCATGGCTGCGAGGGAGCCCACTTCCACAGCTGGAGTTGTTGACACGCTTTCTGCGACTCTACCGGCAGCACCTGGAGGGCCTCTGTGCTTCCTCTGCTTTGGGACCGGATATGCATGCCAGGTGATACATGCTCTTGAACTACGAAGTGTTTGGTGCAACTGTAAGGTGCCAATTTATGTGTGAGATTTTACAAACTACCATTTCTTGCATACCAGTATTTCTTGTTCAGTAGTGCACTGAAATAATTATTGTAATATAATAAATGATGATATTCACTTTCTCTCCTGTATCCCTGGTGAACGAAAATCTCATCAATGAACCAGCCAACCAGTAAATGGAGTGTCCTACACGACTGTTCGTGATATGCATAACAATTAACTAGTACCATGTGAACACAACCAAAGTATTTTGAAGGGCTGATAATCGCCTCCAAGAAAGGCACTATATGAAAGCAGCGAGGAAATGAAAAGTACAGGAAAGGAAGACTGGTGTTCTTGCTCATGAAATCTGCTTGCATGCAGCTTAACTGTTTAAGCTTTGTGGTAATGCCACTGTCGTATTCCCAATATGTTGTGACAATGGCAGAAGCAGCTATTTTCACTTTTTCCTTGGTTTTGAAAATTCCAGTTTATTGTAAGATCCTGCTTATAATCAAAACATAAATATTATACAGAATGAGTGCACAATTTCCCCTCCCCTTTCACTGCTAACAGAGACAGGTAAGTGGATCATTAGGGTTACAGAATGGGTGCCAAAAGAAGGGAAGCGCAGTCGAGGACGGCAGAAGACTAGGTGGGGTGATGAAATTAAGAAATCCGCAGGTGCTAGTTGGAATTGGTTGGTACTGGACAGGAGTTGGAGATTGCAGGGAGAGGCCATCTTCTTGCAGTAGACACAAAATAGGCTTCTGCTGCTGCTGATGATGAGGACTAAGAAAGTCTTTTGTTTGGCCATTGTAAGAAAAAAAGCTGTTAATCTTTAAAAGCTTTGGCACCTGAATAATGAGAGACGTGCAATATTTATCAGAAAATTTGCATGCCTACCCATTCAGCTTGCATGGCCATGGGAAGATGGAGGTGGCCAGGCTTTTGGTGCAAAGAAATTTACTCCTTTTCTTGAAGGGAAGGTTGTGCCAGTGACGTAGCTCCTTGCAAGATGGTGCCGCATGATTAATCCACAAATGTTTTTATTTCCTTTTCTCAGAGACGCGCTGGAAGAAGTTGGAAAGCTTCTGGCCTCACTGACAGACAAGGCCAAATCATAAGACATGTTGGAAATAAAAGAGGCACTTTTGCATTGCAACATTCTTGTGGCAGTGTAGGAGTGTCATACTTGTGTATCTTTGTCATCCTTTTTCCCTCGTCATAATTTTCTCAATTTTCATTTAGTAGACAATGGGCCTTTTCGATTTTCCACTTCTGGCTACCTGCGGGCTGCCAGAGCCAGCCAGAACGCCTTCGTCTTTCTCGGATTGCTCTGCCCACCGCACAATGCACTTCCGCCGCATGTTCGTTTTACTCGGGCTGGACGTTTCTGGCTACCTGCGGGCTGCCAGAAACAGCCAGGACGATTTAGGTCTGGCTGTTCTCTGGAAGTTCTCTGGCTAGCGGACAGCAAAAAGAGGCGACGAGCGCTCGCTGCCATCTTCATGGGGGCTTCACGGATTGCAACACGGGCACTTGAAGACTTTTACCTCGCTCAGTCAACTGGCGACGGTCACCTTTGGATTGCATTACTTCTAGTGTTATTTTTTAAGGTTCTGACGCACCGCTCCGCCTTGCGAGGTGGTGCGATACGTGTGGTGGTGAACCATTTAAAGTGTTCTTTTGTGTCTGTGTGTGTTTGTCCTGTGAAGGCTTGTTCCCAGTGCTGTGAACAGTGTGCCGCACTCATGTGTAAATGCTATCTGCATTGTGTTCCGCGCAAGTTGTAGATGCTCTGCCCTTTTGTTCTGCCCCACAAATTGCAGTGCCTTTTCAGTTCATCTTTCTCTGGTGGTATTCCTTTTCACATCTCTCGCGTATGTGCGGTGATATGTTGATTTTCTGGAGTTAGCAAAGGCGTCGCAGCTGGCCTGTGTTCGCTTCGTCTCTCCGTCATATCCTTGGGTGGCAGCTCGAAACCGATGTGTACTCATGATAGGCCGTTGATGTTAAAGGCATGCACTAGTTGTGTAATGGCCACATGTACATTAGTTTATTGCTCTCATGATCAACCAGTACTATTTTTGGTGTGAAACCTCTAGCTGGTCACGTGCGGTGTGCATTTTCATGCGCCTACTGCAGCCTCAGCTCCTTGAATGAGCATCTTTAATGCCTCTGTATGTATGTATAATCCCCATTTGTAACCTTATTATTATGCAAATAAAGAACTCTCAAACAACTTGGGTCGGTGTGTATGTGTTGCAAGGTACGGGTGGCTTTTCATAGTTACCATCATATAAGACTTATCACCAACGATTTCGCACTAACCATCAGATCAATTGCTAATAACATTAAGGTCGCCAATCATCTGTGAAGGGTGGGGTGAACCGCCTTTCTTTCTTTTTTTTTTTTTCATTAGGTGGCTGAAGAGCAGGCCTTCTTTTAGAGCGCAGCAGCGCTCGTTCCTGGGTTGAGCGTCAGCGTCCCTCGGCGTAACCGCGCAAATGCGCTCGTGCCACCGCTCACGCGCTCGTCGTCGTCTTCTACCACAGCTGGCTCAGCGCAACCACGCTTGTGCCACTTTTCGCGAGTTCGTCTTCCGTAACTGGCCTATGACTGGCCCCGTCGCCGCGCATCATGCCAGTGTTCCCATACTGCCTCGCGCTCGTGCCGCTGCCCTCCACTGCTCGCGCCTTCGTCGTCTTCTTCCACAGCTGGCTCCGATGGTGCTCATATCATGCCATCGTCACAGAGCAAACATAGAGAAAAGAGATTCCGGCGTTCCCATACTGCGCCTTCCTGTGCGAAGGCGCTGACGGCATTCGCCCACTGCCAATCGGTGCGATGATTTCGGTCACAAATTCTTTCCCTCAATATATCGCGAAATGAAAGCACGAATATATAACACGAATGAACGCGAATCTATAAAAAATGTGTGCGTACTTTTCGTCACGACGACCACCGATCAAGACAATAAATGTGTTTGTACCTTTGTTCAAAATTCTGTGTCACCTCTTTGTCGTGTTACACAGCTTCGCTGGTCATCCGGCCACCTTCACAGAGTGAAGTGGATCATGACTCTTTGTCATGTGTTAAGCTGCCAAACTAGCTGCGTAATTACCCAATGCATTATATTCGTGTTCAGAAGGTGAAGCAAATTACCGATTCAGTGCGTGGATCGAACATGACAAATCGGATTACCGAAGGTTGAGGATTTGGCTTAGCGGGGTCAATTGACTTTTTCATTGTTTTAATACTACAAAGTTCACCGCATAACTGTAATTTCATAATGCGTATTACGGCTTCGCTACATGACGACCAAAATGCCCGGTGTGTCTGAGGTGTTGCACACATTCGAACCTTGTGTTAGAATTTGCTGCCAAACAATTAGCGGCGAGACTGCACTGTGCATGTGTGTGCAAAGACGTGTTGCAGTATGGTCTTTATTCTATGGTATGGTTACATATAACTCGATTGAGCTGCATCTCGGCCGCGTACCACACAGTTCCTGCCTTTCTACCCTAACAGCGCTGTGCTAAGTTTTTAGACATTTTGGTCAAGTTTCGTAATGACCCCAGTGCAATTTCGTACAACTCAAACGTACAACTTGAGTTCCTGTGTCCGAAGGAGCGCAGCGCGCGTATCATTTGGCCTGTTCGAAACTCGAGACCACGGTGCTCGGCAACGCCCGCGGCAGTGGCTACAAGATTAAAAGAAAAAAGACCAAGGTTTTGCGATCAGCTACATTAACGCATTTTTTTTTCGTTTTCACATACAGGGTCCTGAATCTTTGGCTGCGCGTGTTGAAAGAAAAGATTGCGCTCACCGCTGCACTGTTCTTGCTCATATTTTGCAGAACGATCGCATTTCGGCGCTTATGGGTATGCAAGCATAAACTTCTGTCGGCACCTTTTGTCATGCGGAAAGCAACGTTTCAAGGAGGGCAGTCGCTTGTTCCAGAAGCAGGCCTGTGCCAGGGCCGGTTTTTCAAACGCCATTTTTCCCATAGATACAAACAGTGTCTAATTTTTTTTCTTAGAAACCAGGCTATTAACTGTGCCAAGTGTTATACTAAACGAAGTCGACGCCAAAATACGACCGTTCTGCAAAATTTTAGGCAGAACTAGTGCAGCGGTGAGCGCACAATCGCTTTTTTTAACAAGTCTCATATTTATACAAGTACTGTTCTCAGTCATGTTGTATGAAAGACAAGCGCCACTCGTCGTTCCCGTCGATAGCTCAGTTGGTAGAGCGGTGGACTGTAGAGGTTTCGACTATGGACATCCATAGGTCGCTGGTTCGAATCCGGCTCGACGGAGTTTTTTTTTTTTCTTTGCGTTATAATTTTTTAAGCGGTGGAAAATACGTTTTGTTCAGCATGTTAGGTTTACACAAGATACATTTATCTAATGACTGTTCAATTTCGGCTGCCAATATTTTAAAATAACCATAGCCAAAGCTGGGAAAACTCCATTACAAGAAAAAAAAAATGTTTACAACGCTGAAAAGGTAGAGGGGGGGGGGGGGGGCACATAACACCTTATTATAAACTGCATATAAATTGAGAAATTTAAGTGGACAAAACATTGCTCTGCACAACACGTGTTAACAAATCGTGCAATTTTAAATGCACTGCGAACTGATGCCCTTTCTGGTGCGGCATTACTTCGTCGTGCTTCAACTGCTTTTTTTTAGCCAACTTTCAGCAAACTTTGAAAAAAATGTGCAGGTCCAAATTTTCACACGCCCCTCGATCACAAGGCCAGATAGAAAAGGAGCCTGCGTCGCAGAAAATCCAGCGTCGGCGTCCCGCGTCGGCGCTGGACGTCGCTTCGCCAAAAAGAATTTCGAACCATTTCGAACCACCGCGCATACCCAACCACTTTTCTACCACCAAAGTTGTTCATACTTATACTTTGTCTTTCATTCTTTACAAAGTTATTACTCGGAATTTTGACAACGCCAGCCCACAAGCAAATGTAATGGGAAAAATTAAACACCGACAGCGCATGTCCAATTATGTTAGATCTTCTACACTGAAATATTAAGAGGAAGCTTTAGCTCGGGCCCAACTCCGACGTGGCATTTGAGAGAGAAAGTTAAATTCTAGTGACTAGTCTGTTGGAAGCAGAATTTCGATTTAGGGCTTGAATTTTGTTAAAAAGATTTTAAAATATTCGACCGTTCGAAAAAAAAAAAATAGAAGCACGAAGTTTACAAGGTAATAGCTCTGCATCAAGAACAGATATCGCGGTTCTGTACGGCATCCATTATATCATTCAAAGCATACAAATTCTATATGTCAATTTATATCTTACGTGAATTTGTTACGTTGGTTACAAAGTTTCTGCAAACGCTGTATTTCGATATTACTAAATTTTTTTTTATATTCACGTGTAACATATCAATCTTGTCCGCTTTAGATGTACTATTAGATGCAATCCACAGAATTGTATTATCATTTTTTGTTGCTGAGATACAGAGTTGTAAACTTGATAGTCTCGTTTTTTGAAAATTTTCGATATTTGCCAATTTTTATTAAAAAATTGACGACCTAACTCAAAAATTCGAAACCAACAGTCACTAGATTTTAAGCTTTTCTTTTAAGCGCAACAAACCTAGTCAGATTCGGTGCAGTGGTTGCCGATAAAAACGAATTCTCCTTTTACATGTATTTAGATAGGAGCACTCGAGCTAGCTTCCTCTTAAAAGTGTGAAACAACAGACGGTCGACCCACGCAAGAGGCCGCGTTTCAACCAGAAAGCTCGCCTTCGGGCATATATACATATATATCGTTCGCAGCCAGCGTTTCCCGGTAAACGTTACGGTTACATAAGCCAGCTGCAGTTGCATGAAAAGCAATCAGGGAATGCTATCGCGTTCCATCCTTAAATCGAAGCTTAAGCGTCCTCCAAAATTTTGGTTATACGTTGGAAGTTGTTATGTGCCCTCTAGGGAGCGTTCTAAAGCAAGAATTTTTCAAATTGGTTCATTATATTAGAGCCGAGATAGAAATATTTCAGTGTCGCGAACCCATGATCTCAGGAGGCGAGCGTCAGGATCGCGAGACGCAGACGTTACGAGCCCGCCTTCTTATTCTTCTCTCTCTCACTTATTATTATTATTATTATTTTTTGTCCACTTTCTTCTTGCGCGGCGCACTTCCGCTCACGGTCTCTCGATCGGGCTAGCTGTTTGTTTCGCGCAGCGCACGATTTTGCGCGCGGTGCACGAGAACACCTGACTAGCGATATAAGTCAGTGCTACACGAACACTGAGGCAGACGCAAGCGGATCACAGAGCATGATCGCGCGTTAGAACACGGTAGAAATGACGTATGGTTTCGCCGTTTCGCTTTCTGCGCGCGCGACTGCACGACATAGGAACAAGCAGACGAAATGGAAGTACATCTCTCTTGGTATGGTACGAAGTAAAACAAAGACACGCAGACATTCAGTTTGTATGTTTTATTATTCCTTTAAGCTTTAGCTTGTGCATTGAAGCAACATATCAAAGAAATAACTGCTGTTGGCTTGAATAAGTCTCAGTCACTTGCTATTATCAGTGACGTCACAGCACGGCGACCTACGTAGGCGCACTTGCGCTATTGACGTATCTTCGGCTGGGAGAGCGGAGACCGCGAGAAGGGCGCAGGGCATTTCGTTTGAAATTTCAGCTCTTTTCGCAGCGAGTAGGGGTGTAATACTTCGCAGGCACGATCGTTAGCGCGCAATGTACTAGCTGCGCTTGTCGGTTCCAAATGGCCAGACCTGGTGAGCGGCCCTTAAAACCACAGTTTCATACTAATGCTTAAAGCAGTCAGTAGAATTTAGCTTTTCATATTGTAACTACAAGAGCAAAATTAATTTGAAGAAACTCAGCCTGAGAAGTCAGCCTTATGGGAAATTTCTCAGGCCTACTACTTTGCTCAGGGGAAAGGGGAGAAAGAGAGGGGGATGAGGACAGGGAAGTAGATACGGATACAGAGCATTTGTGGCTAAAGGGTCCCTTCGCATCTGCAATTTTCTAGACTGAAGGTATATTAAATATCATTATATTAAACATTTCATTCAAATCGGTTTATCAATGGTCTGAGAGAGCATTTCTGCTTCTCACATACATCTGAATAAGAAAGTTGGAGTTGACCTTAAAGGGCCCCTGAAACGGTTCGGAAGGTTTTTTTAGATGCGTAGGGTACAGCTAAAGTTAATCATTTGCACCACAATTTGTGTGAAACGTCTCATATTAAGAGAGCTACGGACGATTACAAGTTACCCTCCTCCATAATCATGCATTTTCACCTCAACTCATTCGCCGTGTGATTGGGGCTAAGCTCTGCCTTCATTGGCTCTGCGTCATGATGGCACGTCGTGTCGTCAACTTCCGCTCTAGGAGCAAGCGCGCGAAGCCTCTCCAAACTCTCCGCCAGCTGCTTGGCAGTCGACTCCAAGCGAGAGCTATCGAAGCAGCGTGCGTTGCGAGCATTCTGTCGCAGCACCCAACGTGTCTGGTATTCCGATAACCACAGGCGATCTGGGAGTTTTGACGGAACAGTGGAGGCATAAACTCAAGCTGACGAAAGAACTTTAGCGTAAACGTACGTGAGCTGCCTGATCGGTCTCCACGGTCCAGCCACCTGTTGGCGCAGAGCTTAACCAGCCAAACAAAGAGCTAATATTGCTCTAACCAAGTGTAAAACATTTTAAACATTTACAAACACAATGTGTTAATGATTACACTCCTGCAAAAAATGTACACCAGCAGCAAAGAATACATTTCATTACTACTACTGTGTGTTAAACTGCTAGTGTGCGGTTGAACTCTGTACCACCAGGTGGCTGCATCGTGCAGACCATTAACATTTGCGCTTCTGCTTATACCGTGAAATGACAGGGCCAGGCACTGTCCCCTTGTGCTTGCGTTTACCCCAATCATGGACTCGTGAAATGCTATTGCGTTAGTAATCTTCCGGCATGAAGTGACGGCCACAAGTGCGCAAATCCTGGCGCCGATCGGATAGCGGCAGTGCGATGCGCTGCAGCCAGTCCCCTTGTCTGCCGCCTTGCAGAGGGACACAATGTCACAGCTTGACATATTGCCAGTTGCTACGTTTGCAGCCTACAACGCATCAAAGTCGAATCATGGTGCTTGTGAAAAAACTGAGACCCACTCCGACCGCGAAGCTCGCGTCATAATGGAGCACAAACCAAGCAGATGACGCTTGCTGTGTGTTGGAAGTGCTTAAGTGTAGTGAGAAATTGTTTTTGTGCATTCTCTTTCTGTTACTTTCTTTTTATAGAAACAAATTAACTAACATTCCATCTATTACAAACATTTGTTCACCATAAAGTTAGAAAAATTATTGATGACGTGCCATGGGCAGCCAATTGGATAGCTCGCCCTACTGACATCAATGGGTGATTTACGTCATATGGGTAGGGGCGGCTGAAAATTCCGCCAAGCAGTGTGCTGCGATTGGCAGCGATGTACATTTTTAAAACCTTATAATAAATTACACATTTTACGCGGAGCATATAGTTGTGTCAATTAATGATCAGAAGTACGTACTCTAACAACTCAGTACGTTTGTACAAAATCGTTTCAGGGTCCCTTAAAGCCAAAGCCTCCTGTTACATTTTTGGCTTTGTAATTTTCATTGTAGCATTGAAGCTTGCAGGCCACAAGTTTTCCATTTAGTAATGGTTAAATTGGGTGGAAGTGAGCAATGCACTACAGCATTGACTTTACCCTGTATGCACAAAAATTAAAGAAACTAAGATGCAGACACACATTTTAGACATACTGAACTTATAAATATTTATTGATATACACTGCTCCAACATATATATAACATATATATTAGGCATCTTAATTTATATATGTACAAAAATCGCATTGTCCAAAGGAATGATAGAAATTACTGCAGTCTAGTGATATTTGCTGGCAACAAATCTCTGGTATTTGACAAGCGAATGCTGGTTAGGCATCAGTGCCCCTGTTTTCCCTTTCTGAACATAGACTTGGTAGATGTCTCTTGATGACCGAGGAACCATGGGTGGGCTGACTTCATAGACTGAGTCAATGGTGAAAGCACTCTGCCTTATCCTATGGGGAGAAAATAAAAATAAATAAATAATACATATTGTCACCTCAGGTTTTATGTAATTGGTGCGGCAAGTTTTATACTTCTTTACTGTTTTACCACATATTTTGAAACATGCTATTTTCATTACATAAAAGGTTGATGAAAGAAAGGCCACTTACAATTTCTACGTACAGTACACCACTAAAAAAGGAATGCTAAGCTTCCATAAACGGTTCGTAAACTTATCCAGGGGCCTCATGGTTGTGTAGCAACAATCAACAACAGTAAGTTTGTGCAAAAACAAATTTAACAAAAATTAAAAGAAAGCCAACGTACAACTGCAGACATCTCTTTGGTGTTGAAATGTTACTGGCATCATTCTTGCAGGTCATTCCTGACATTTTTCCCAGTGTTACAAACCTGGAACAAAGATATGACATTCAAAATCATGCTAGTACAAAGTTGAAGATCCTAGTTATGGTTCTAAAATTAGAAAGCACCAGGGCAAAACTGTTTATTCAGATTTCTTGTTAACCTTGAAGTTCACGACACCACGTGGAATCGTGAAAGTCGGAAAAGAAAACTTTGGCCTTCATTTTTCCCACCACAACCTTCTTTTTAGCAAATATATAAATGAAAGCAGAGTGTTGAAAGAATGAGTTCACTAATCTAACCTCGGTTAATGTTGCACTATAGTGTTGCACTTAAGTGTCAGTTCTTCATTTTCAAAGAAGTTTGATATGATTCTCTTGAAGCCCTGGCCATAATTGCCTGATTAGGCAAACACATTCATTAATGAATAGTTAGGTTTTGTCACAGGACAAAGAGAGGACTACAGGTGGCATGAAGGTGTACATGCCAACTCTGTACTTTACACTCGTTACTCAAATTCACGCTCACATATACAGGATGCATGTTTCTGCCACCCTGCCTTCCTTTCTGTTGATAGCGCACATGGGGCTGATAAGCGAGCTTTTAACACACTCTTCTACAGCATCCTCCAACAGCAACTGGCAACAGCTTATTCAGCTTTACAAAGCACGGAAAAAGAATGCAAAGAAGAAAGAGATAAAGGAATTATCATTGCCTACCTTTTGTATATGGTGAGGTCTTTGGGAGAAGGCTCATGTATTTCCCTGCCATAAGTCTGCAGCATTGTCTGAAAGACAGACTGTGAGAGATAATGGGAAAGTTATGTCAAGGGTAATACAATGACGGACTGCAATTTCAGTCCTGCAAGAACTGCTTGTCCTTAGCCATTACATATTGGAATTTGACAACAGCCTTGCTAGACGTGCTAGACACAAAATGTTCCAACAACGTTTTGTGTGGTTCTCACACACTGGTATGTGCAAACATCAGTGGGATTGCTAAGGCTCTGCAGTGCTTAGAATAAGTGACACTTAGAAATTTATATAAATCTACTCAACACTGCACAATAAAAGATAGCTAATCTGAATTTGACAGAGGTGAAAAAAAAAGAAAAGTTAAAGCAAAAATGAATAGTAATGTAAGGCAGAAGAAAACTGCATCTGATAAGGGAATGACAGGGAGCACATGAAAAAGCTGTCCTTCATTTGAATATGAAATCCGCTAATCAGTACCTGCACTCTATCTCTCAAAAAGCAATTGTCATTGGTATGCTCTTGGGAGACTACTGCAGTGGATGGAATAATATTTGCACTCTCCAAAAGTCAGGAGACCTGTGAGAGCTATTTCCACAATGTATAAAAACAATAGCACTGATTCTTGCTCCGTGGATGCGATTGTGGTCATATGTCTTCCTTCTTTTCTTTGCTCAGAAGATGCAGCATTCTGGTTTGACACCATGGCCTTCCCTGCGGAAATTCCAAATACTGATAGACCGCGTAATGCACAGATCCTAATTCCCTACTATTGGGCTAGGCCAGAAAAGTAGCTGCCATTGGGCACCTGGCGGTGTTTAGTTCAAATCACCAGAGGTAGAACAATTTTATGCACCTTTCTGGAACCACGGCGATTGGGGCACAATTTATAAAGAAAAAAAAATCAAATGAACAAGGTGTGATTGCATCTCCCTGTACTACTTTAAACCCCATTGCTGGGACTGGCATATTATTATTTATTGAAATAAACCAGTGTTTCGCATCACAGATGCAAGCATAAAATTGCTGAAAGGTGACCACAGATTCTGTAAAGCGTATTTAAACACAGTCGAGAGATTTTTCACCATCTTTGTTCACCCCATACTAAGATCTTACTGTAACCAACCTCGAATGTGACAGGCTTTTGTGACAGATCATTTGACGATGACTCATCACTTTCCACCATAAACTCGGGATCTGCCTCGCTTGAAACAGAGCTGTCTGAGTCACTGGCACCACTGGAAGTGGACATGGTAGAAGAGATGCCAGTCACTGATGGGTTGGGCGGTTTGTTGCCACCAGCACTTTCTCGGTGCTTTCCAGGTCTAATCCGCACTGAAAATGGGCTGTAGTCCGTTGCAGAATTCGGCATGATGTCCCTATATAAAGTAGAGTCATGCAACATTAGATGAGCAACACAAATACATCAAACAACTGAAAAAAAATAGGAGAGTTACAACTAGTATATGTGTTGTTGACATGCAGAAAGCAACACAAAGCCACCCTTTTATTTGCACCTGTCAATTAGATTAATAACAAATGCCACTTGAAGCATTGTCAACATTTTCATTTCTCCTCACAGACGAGAAAGACAGGTGTGATGAACTTGTAGATTTAAAAGTATGTTTAACTGCAGACTGAGACAAAAAATGTTAACAAATCCATATTATGATCCTTGTTCGCTGGTGTTTTCATGACCATATTAAGTAGGGGTGTGCGAATAGTGATTTTTGAAATCGAATTGAATAGAATATCGAATAGTTGTTCAATCGTTTTTGAATAATGAACAACTATTATCACAATTATCCTACAATGATTCATATCCTAGTATTCTTAAAGTTAGCAAGTTTCTGTCATTACATACAGTCGAACCTACTTATAACAATATTCAAGTGCCACGAAAATTCCATTGTTATAACCGATAATTGTTATAACCAGGTTGCATGAAAAAAACAAATAGGATGATGGCAGAGCTGATGTGAGAAAACTATAATGGTGGGGAGGCCAGTGCCCCTCCCCACCACCTTCCTCCATCTGGCTGCTGATTGTGTTCACTCGTTTAACTGCTTCCTGGGTTCTACAATCACATGTAACAAGCCGCGGCTGTCGGCGTTAAACAATGGCACTACTATGACAACTGCAAAAAGGGGTCACGGGTGGCAAGCGATATGTGAGCACTGCCGAGGCATCGCTTTGGTGGCCCCAAAAGGGGCCTTTTAAAAGATGCAAAACGGTTGCTGCAGCAGCCTGTCAGCTTGAGAAATCCATAAGAAATGCTGAGGCAAGATCGCCACAAGTATCTCGCTATGTACTTTTCACTGGCTTGCATGAGAAAACCCTAGGTCTGTCAGCCTTGTGTGCTTTACACAAAGCTTGCCGACATCCTTCTCCAAGGCATCCACTTCACATAGTGCAGCGGAAGGTTCCTCGTGAAAACGAAGCCCCACACGGACTGAATCATCTGCTGAGCCTCCTGTGAGGACAACGTTGAGGCATCCTGCCCTACCGCATCATTGCTGCCATCATCGCAGTTGCTATCCGATGCAAGCATGTTTGCGACGATCGCCTCATCGGTTAGAAGCACTTAGTTTCCAAATCTATAGCCGTGCGCTTTCTTTTCACCGGCAACGTCATGCATTGCTGATGATCAGCGGGCGGATCAACCATCTTCCATCTTAGCGGTGATCCAAACGAGGCTGAGAAACCATGTGGCCAGGAATGATTTCGAGGCAACCAACAAAGATGAACGTGAGCGATTAAGCTGTTTACAAAACTGCGCTGAACAAGGAGCCAGCAAGCAACATGTGAGCAGCGCAGTTGGCGCAGTCCATCCGTGTTTCGGAGGGTGGTGCGGTGGAGAGCTATGGGCGCAGCCCATTCATGTTCAGTGTGATGGAAGGGCGACAGGAGAGAGGTGCATGGAGAAGGCTGAAAAATGAGCGCACAGTGGCAGCGGGCCATTGGAGCAGCGGGCCATTGTGCAGCGGCTCGAATCTCTCGTTTTCTTTTTTGCTTTTCAAGGACTTCGCATTTCACTACCTTTAGGTTCGGACACCCAGCAGCCAGACTTCATCGTTATAACCGATAATGCGGCATCGGGGCATTGTAGTAAGCGGGTTACTTCACAATGAAAAACGTACAAAAGTTGACGCTGCAGCAGCTTCTCATTGTTATAACCAGGTTCGACTGTAGTATGTTATGAAGCATTGTTTATTAAAAGCACAAATGGAGCACTAGGAGCAAACAAGTAGTTCCTTCATGTGCACAGGACTCTTCAGAGAGTGAATGATTGCTGTATGTATAGCCTGTAACGTATGACTACCTAAACAACGTAGCCTGTTACATTACACAAGTTCTCATGTTCTTTGCCTATATGCCATGCCTGCGGAGGTGAAAATTTACTGTACGTTTACTCCAATATTATGTTCAATGGGGCACAGTTGATGTTTTGAAATCTTCAAAAAGTATTAGAAAAATGTTCACATTTATGAACAGTGACGATTTGATTCGAAGACCGAATCAAACAGCACACTATTTGGTTTGTCATTCAAAAGTTTTGAATTATCGCACACCTTTAAGTAAAGGCAATAACTGGGGAGATGATTCATAGCCAAAGAAAAACAACGAACTGTGGGGCAATAAATAAGGTCTATGTGGCTTGAAATTAAAGACACTTTTATTAAGCAACTGCTTGCCTACGTAAGGGTGCTCAGAAAGGATGCACTACCTGACAGAATGGCTCAGGTTGATCATGAACAAGTCATTGAGGCTTGACATCTCATATGGCCGGTACAGCTCCACAAAGCCATCCACTTTCTCATTGGTGACCTCCAGCTTCATCACTTCCAAAAGGGATTTTCCATAGTACTTTAGCACTGTTTGAGAAGAAATAAATGCAAAATGGCACCTGAAAATTTGTCACCCAACATTCTTATGAGCGGTCAGAAGAAGAGAACTTGAAAACAGCCAAAATTGCTCAATGTCAAACTGCGGCTAGGCTATACTTTATCACCAATGCAGCTTGGTGGCATTTAATGCTCCACTACTATCATTAGGTTGCTATAATTAAGTCTGATATACGTAACAATGGGAATATACATCTGTTGATTTCTTCACAGACGGAAGACTGGAAGATTTCAGGAGTAAAGCATAACAAACTTCGACACTTCTTATGAGGTCATGATACAAAATGGCAGACTGAAGGTCTAATAACTAACCTTCTTCAACAGCAAAAGGCAGAGACATGGGAACTTCTTCGTCAAACCAGCAAGTGTAACTGAAAATGTAGAAAAATTTGCATTATGTGTACATGAGCAAATATCTTGAACGCAGTAGTGTAAGTGCATTAGGCAACATTTTCTATCATGTATGAAAGAAACATTTGGTAGGCTTGTTCAGGCAAGTATGGATAAAAAAATTTTTAGTGCTACAATTAATATCATACTATATCAGTTGAAGGAGACCTAAACCTCCTTTGCAATACCACCATGAAATAATAATGAAGAGTGCTGATCTTCTTTTCTAACTTAAAGTTAGACATAAAGTTGCACATAAAGTGCAAGACATAAAGTTGCACATAAAGTGCAAGAATTTATGTGGTTTCTCATGTTACATTGAATAAGATGTATGCTGAAGCATTGCACCCCTTGGCTAAGTGCACAATGCACTCCCACAACATGTGAATTCTCAGATACAGTTGAACACATTTATGATATAGTGATTGGGGTCTCTGAAATCATTTGTTATACAGGTAACTTTGTTGTAAAGATTGTGCCCTGAACCGCTCACATTAGAACCAGAGCACAATTATCACTTTGTTATACAAGTTATTTCGTTGTAGAGGCATTCATAGAGGTGCTCAACTGTACTAAGATGGTTATTATACAGTGATGTTCGGAAGTGTATATATTGTGGTCTCCGTCTATAGCGGTGCTCCGCCGGGAGTCCCGGTCACCCCTTTGGTTGGCCGATCTTGCCAAAGGTCCTCGACCCGAGGCGGTTGCGTACCTATTCGTTGCTCCTGTTCTGAAGGCTACGCCAAAGAGGCGCGGCTCACGTGACGTGCGCGGTCGTACTGCGCCGAGTCGCCCTCGGAGGCTACTCCGAGCTGAAGGAACGTTGCCCTGGTAGCACGGTCGTTGGGAGCCATCCTTCCGTATAGCGGCGTGTTACCGCGTTTTTGAGATACTGAGTGTCACCCTTGACTTGCGGGAGCTTCGGCTCACGGGCCCCGCGCTGATACGGGTGTACCAGATATCCTGAACGCCAAGGTGGTAATATAATAAAACGCCTCCCTTGTACTCTGGGCCTTCTCCTTGCGGTGCTCTGTTTCACTCCCAGAGGAGACCGAACGAGCGTCCGCTCCGGGCACACGCTACACACGTGGCTTAACTGATCCCCCCCCCCCCCCCCCCCCCTACGGGGCTTAGATCCTCGGACCCGCGCGGTGATCTAGGTGACTCCTGGCGGAGCACCTCTATAGACGGAGACCACAATATATATGTTTGATTACGTAACAAATGCATTGCCCACAGCTCGAGAATCTCGGGCACATGATAAGGCCTCGCCACAGAGCAGTGTTGGTTGACGACATCAGCTTCAGTCAGAATTTTCTTAGGACAAGCTGTTCAGGCTATTACGTAGTGTCCCTTCCAACGCTGCTCCACTGTCTGCCTCGAACTGAACGTTTTTAGCGAGCAACACAGTATACCAAGGAGCGCTAAGCCATCATTCCACATAGCGTCTGTGTGGTGTTTGAACCAGTCAGCACTGCTCCAATGCCCTGTTCGTCCTCCTCATTCCTCCTCTTTCAATAATCTAGTGGCACTCCAAAACCCTCTCCACTCTTTCTCACACAGTGCCTGCACCCTCCCCTCCACAATACCAAGGTGGGGAAAGGTATTTAACAGGCCCCAATCATGAAGTACTGTCCCTCCTGTAAAACGCTTTCGCATAAAAAGTGATAAAAAAGGGGGGGGGGATAACGTTAACAGCTCATGCTTAGAAGTACTACGTACAATCGTAAAACAAAGCACACTGGTTCACATATGAAATTACTATTTCTACATTCATTTCTGCATTTCAATTAAAATAGATAATTCACCCTATGCTTTCCTTAGTGTCATTGCCTGTTGGCTTCATATTCTGACTTATGTGATTGTGACTTACGAAAATAGGGCCTCTCTGTTTCCCTTCTTGTTTATAAACAAGCGTGAACAAAAATAGTTAAGTTATTCACAGACTCACGGATTGCGGTGACAAAGCAACTTCCCAGCAGGGATAGAATTATGCAAGTAGTAGTCAGTCGTGAGATCCCAAAGTGCAAAGTTGTGCTCGTAGGGCCGGTAGACTCCAAGGAAAAGGTTTATGGCATTCTGCTTGTCAGCATCTGCACATAAATGGTGGAATACAAATCTACAAATGAAATTAAGGGAAATAAAATACAAAAGATGGTTCTGAGGAAGTTTAACTAAAGTAACCAGTGGCATGCCTTGAGCATTAATAGTGTATAAGTCTAGGCAAATAGTCAAACAAGATTATCTGAGAAAGTCCATCAACGGATGACTACACAGGGAGCATGACAGCAGGGCACACAAGTAGTAACAAGGAGACAGGAAGCTATTGCTGGAGAGAGCCGATCAAAATTAATTTGAGTCTGAGTAAAGAAGCAGCTGACAAGTAAATTCAGTGAATAACCATGCTGTCAATACAAATGTCTGTCACATTTTAAGAAAAAGCACTATTACATACAAGAGCTTTTAAACCATGGGAGGAGCAAAAATAATTTTTAAATATACTTATACTTATGGCGTACAACTTGCAACTGGTACATTACGTATTCGCACAGTACGCACTCCAGTACAATTGGTATAAGCACAGATGTCTACATTTCTAAGCTACTATCTTTGTTAAAACTTAAGAAATGGTAAAGTTGAATTGGCTGCATTTCCAGTTAGAAAAGGCCGTAATGTACAGTGCAGTCCACTGTTGAAAGGAATACATGAGTGCAGATCACATGCAAATGATCTCCTCTAGCAAGTGGGAATTGCCTGACTTTGCTGCAGATGAACTGCGGTTAGGGCACTGTCACCTTTCTACAAACACCTGCGCTGTGCGATGACATAGCTTCAGTTGGTATTTGTAGCTGGATCACCAACAAACAGAAAGCTGCAAATTAGTGTGTTCCTTTTAACAGTGAACTGCACTGTGCATTATTGTGTACACAATGAGGTGTTCTAACCTGAGAATGTATTACTGAGGTAACGGGAGAGGGTCTGCATTATGTCCCTCGAGTGTGAAGATAGGGGTGAAATCTTTCGATAGGTCTTGACTCGGTGGACCAGCTGAGAACCACCATACTGCAAAGCCAGGGTGTCACCATGGTCCTCATAGAGAACTTCCAACATGCTGCAAAACAGAGATAATTAAATTAAATTCAATTTAATAGATAATTAAATATCAATGCTTGTATTCTGACAGTTCATTGCTGATGAAACCTGCTTTACAGCCGTTATCTGGTGGGACTCAGAATTTATGCTGAAGTCATATCAGTTCAGCTCAAATAGTTCAGTTCAAACTCAACATGAAATTTATGCCGTACCGAACACTGTCGGTGTCGAAGAACAGGTCAGGCTTTGGCAGGACACCAAGAGCATTCAGCTGCACAAAAAATAATGGATCATTACGCAAGGAAACATGCATGCTTTGTAACATAGATGGTAACATATATGGTACCATACATTCAAACTATGCACTGTATACTTGCTCATCAGAAAATATCAGTTTCAAAATGTGCCAATTATAGTGATATGCATAAGTTCATGCACAAGACACACAATCTGTGGGTATTTTAATAGCATCTGTTGTGGACAAACATTGAGTACTTCAATAGTTGATGTAAAGTAGTTTATCTGTGCACTGCTCGGAAACAAACAAACAAAATCTTCAAAAGAAAATGCAGCAAACAATACTCATTTGTCTTTAATGAACACCTCTTCAGCAAATAAATTTCTGATACTAATATGCAATATCAAGTCCTTAACATTAAAACAAAGTCATTACATTGCTGATAAACAAAATATTCACTAACAGGCACAATTTAGTGCTATAATGTGGCTTATGTCAAACCATGACAAAGAAATGCCTGCAATTTCAAATGGCTGTAGGAGAGAGCAATTCACTACTTCCGCAGAATGCTGTATGTGGTGCCGTGTGTGAAGGCACATTATGGGCCTAGGCAATCTTGCTGTTGAGAAGGTATGATGGTTAATATGGTGACCGAGTGTAAAGTAGCACCATAATAGACAAAAGATGACAGAAAGAGCTTACACAAGCTTACTCTCAACTTGTCGAAAAACAACTTGCCGCTGAGCCAAAACCACATGCTCCGATTCAGCTCCCACTGGTGGCAAGTCGTTCTTTCATCCACTTTTATTTCCCTCTACTTTATAATTTTTACACTTCAATTAAAAACAACAAATAACTTCTCCCTATGCTTTCCTTGGCTTATATGGTTGTGGCTAACGAGAATTGGGCCCATTGGTTCTCCTTGTTGTTTATATTAGTTCATAAAAAAAATTGAATGTTATGTTGAGATCATGCACTTATGTTATCTCTTCTCTTTGTCACCCTGGTTTCTGCCATGAGAGGGCTTATTTATTTACCCTGTTCAATAAGTTCTGCAAGGCCCTCTTACGAGAGTGTGCCATTTGCAGCAGTGCTCCATTGTCGCACATACGGTATCTACCTGAAAAGCCAAAGCACACTTCCCGAGGGCAAACTGGGCTGTGTTGGTGCGATCCAAGCAGTCAACACAGTTGACACGGGCAACGCCCGTCTGCAGCCGTGCTCCATAGGTGGTCATGGCACCTCCCAGCATGTACGGCGTAGGCAGTGGACCAACCTGGCTGCCATGGGTGTGGAATATGCCCGTCTTGCGCAGGATGTGGTGCGCGATGTCAGACAGGCGACCCATCACATTTGCTGCTTTTCTGCATTGGTGAATGCCATGTAAGGTCCAGTAGTTAAGCGAAACTCTTATGTAACCAGCCTCCTACTGGCACTGATTAAATTCAGAAATGGTATACCCCAAATTCTTAGCTTGTGTAAAAGGTTTCAAGCTCTGTGCAGGTTAATCTGTACTGTCTGTGAACCTTTAACGCGCTAGCGTGAAGGGTCCCATGTCACAGAAAATTCGGCATCGGCGTCCTGCGTAAAGTGTCGGACATGGCTTTAGTGTCAGACGTTGCTTTGGCAAATATTAAAGTTTTTCCAATCCAAATTGCTTTGGCATAAAGAATTTCAAAACCAAATTCTAAACCAAGCATACCCAACCACTTCTCTACCACCAAACTTGCTCATACCCAGCCTTTTATTTTTTTACAAAGTTATTCCTCGGAATTTTGAGGATGGCAGCCCACAAACAAATGTAATAGAAAAAAACACCAACAGTGCACATCTTTTATGTTAGCTCTTCTCAGACAGAAATATTAAAAGTGCGAAACTATAACAGGAGATCGACCCAGGCAAGAGGCCGCGTTTCTACCAGAAAGCTTGCCTTTGTGCATAACGTTCACCGCCAGCGTGTCCCGGTAAACGTGAGGGTTACATAAGCTGCAGTTGCCAGGAAGCACGAAAAGCAATCAAGGGTCTTTGAATGCTATCGCGTTCCACTCTTAAAGGCGAAGCTTAAGCGTCCTCCAAATTTTTACCGTATCATACCATCAGGCCTTTTGAACATAAGTACATGCAACTAAAGCTAGTAGGCAATAGTTGCCTCGTATGAATCAGCATCACTGTTTCTTTGATCTCTATTGCATTAAATCCGCTGAGGTTGTGGCTAGTTCATTGTTACTGTTGACTGATACATGCTACTGGAACAACAAAGACACAGAGAATTGCACTTTGTTCCTGTGTTTTCCATGTTTTATTCTGTGTCTTTAACATTCCAGTAGTGCATTTTGACCAACATCAAGACCAGTCATTGTGCCTTCAAGGCCTTTGCAATTATACTTATAATGCCTAAGACTGATTAGTAGTGTTGTATACATAATACAACTATATTTGTATATCCAATAAGTACATACTGAAGAAATATGGTAAGGCCTACCAAACTTTTTTTTTTTTTCAATGCCTCAAAATGTTAAGCTGTGTTTGACTCAATAATGGACCCCAAATACCTTAGAATTTTATGGAACTTAGCAGGTAGAATTCTGCAACTAGGTTTAGTAAAGAAACGAGACTAGAAAGTGCAGCAGGAACACTAACGATTTGTTGTTTCTAGCCATGTCAAAGGCCAGGTAGGCAATGTGGTGTGAACGAGGGAGAAACTGGTTAAGGTAGTCAATGCTGTCCAAAAAGGGGTCACTGAGGAGGCTCTCGTGGCGGCGTTTCTCACGCTTCTTCACCAGGTTCAGCACGACGACAGGCGCACCATACTGCCGCAGCAGCAGGTTGAAGTGCCGACCCGCTGCAAAGCAGTATGGGTCCACCAAGTCCACTGCACATGAAGTTGCACCAAGCACACACATCAGTTAAAGGCCAACTTCACGCAAAACCTAGTTTGAAATACAAGTGGATGTGTCACTAAAAGTTAGCGAAAACATACATTTTTGATTCCGCTTGCTGGAAGTAATGCAGAACCCACAACGTTGAAATCATGCATGGTTCCTCGGCATAATGTCTGAGATTAGGTGGCACTTTCTGTGCACCGAAAATCTCAGATGCCATGGTCTGGGGTTTGTGCCGTATCAGCTTAACACCGTTTGCCTATTTCTGGTGCATGTCTCGTCTGCTTAGGTGCTATGTAAAGGCTGTTAATATGAAAATTAGACAATTAACAGCCTTGCCACGGTCTGTTCAATAGTAATACTCGTAACGAATTTAGCTAAGGTGAAATTTCACTGCAGTTGTGCTTTAATAATGCAGTACTGTGCGAGTAAGTTTTATTTCTGCTTGTTAAAGTACCTGCTGCCAATACAGCATCAAACAGCATTGTTGCTTCCTTTTGTTTCATAACATATTTTCCACTCCATCCACACTCTTACCATATTATGAGTGAACACTGTGACGTACCATTAATGGCTGGCTTAGGCACCATCTTGGAGATGTCCTGTGACCAGCTGAAAGGAATTGAACCCCGAACTTGCACGAATGAGGTGAAATTGCCACTTGTGAAGGAGGAAACCGAGGAGTCATGGACAATTTGCTCTGTTTCCACTTCATTTGCCACGTCACCCTGTGGGATGAAAAAACAAAGTAATCATGTTTATTTACATATTATGCAGACATTAATTAAGAAAGTTGTGACCTAGTGCTGTGCATAGTGTTTGTTTTATTAAATAATAAATTAGCATAATCTTTCGGTCTGAAGTTCATGCTTTAGCAGTGCAAGATGCTCAGAATTATTTAGAGGTATCATAGAGAGAATTGATGGGGCACTACTTAATTCATATGTAGTATTTACAACTGGGTTAGTTGATGATATGTCATAGCTGCAGTACACTAAAGGACATTGAATGGCACACAGGCAAAAATTGAGGAGACAGTTCACACTGAATGGCGTGAGCAAGAGTATGCCATCTGCCATTCAGTTCTGCTGTTCATCAAAGGGTTGTAGTATTCGATATTTCCAGCCACCACTATTTCAATGAATGGTGCCATCACTGCACAGTGACTGCATTCAAATGTACTTCTTGTAAGGTCCTATCAAGCATGTTTAAGTTCACGCAATAAAACCGAACAGCTTCAAAAATGATTCGACACACTAACTTGCCCCGCTTTGCATTTTACTGGTACATCATAAAATCTTTAGTTGCAAGTCAACACTCTCTCCTTTTTTGGCCACGACTTTGTAAGCTGCTCCATTAACATGGAACTAGTTAAAGTACACCTAAATTTCAGTGAATGAATGTTTCTGCATTTCAACCCAGTTAGTATGCAGCCTCTGCAGATAGGAATCAAACCTGCGGCCTTGTGCTCTGTAGCAGAATGCCCTAGCCACTGCAATAAATTATGTTTGTTTTCTTGTTTCCATCGTTACGTTGTGCAATGAAATGTGTCCTAGTGCACACGATCATGTATGCATTGACAGCTGATCTGCAGGCATTGAAAAAAAAAAAAAACAAGAACAGGTACATAAGCTTACCAACCTCACAGTTGGCACCTCTCTTCAGAAACCTTGTACCTGAAAACTTCTGGGAACGGCGGGCAATGAGCGTGAGATATACGGGACGGCCGTACACGCTAATATCTGGGACACAATGTTTAAGGCAAAAACAAGAGGATTAGAACTAGAAGTCTAAGCTACTTTATGAAGTGCACAATTATATGTGCCTGCAATGCAAAACCAATAGAAAACAAGAACTTTCATTTTTTGCCTGCCTGGGCACTATGCTGAGGATAAGACGTGTACTTAATAGGTCACGCAGAGTTACATACAGAGGAAAGAACTCTACTATTCTGTGGCAACCACGTTACAAAAAACTTTCAATTGCAAGTGTTCTTTCTGTCCAGCCTCTGCAGACAAAAGGATACTTGTTTGACCAACAAAACCATGTGTAACATAAAGAAGCCAGTCTGTGTGGAGTTCCACTGGTTCCAGGAGGTAAGAGTTCCACACATACCTCCAGTTAGGTTTTGTACGTCCAGCAAAACATGTGCCTAAAAGAGAGGAATCTAGTCACAAACTGCAAAAGTTCATAAATGCTATACAAGTGTGAGCTCACTCAACAAGTTCATGTGCATAACGAGTAATGATGTGTTTCATGACACTGGCCCCTATTGCCCATTATGTTTGTAATACAAAAGATGTTTTTTTTTTCACACGTATTTCTTGCCCTACAAATTAAATTAGTCTAAGCACAGACTACATCTGCATATCTGCAAAATTTGCTTTGTGTTGCAGTCTCATGGCTATGAGAACTGCACTGCTCTGAATCTGCCCCACTGTTCAGCAGACAAGAGTGGTTAGAGTATTGATGATTGCAATTGGGTGTATAACACAACATATGAAAGTATGTTTACACATATACGTTGGCAAGCATATTGTTGCAGTGAGAGAAGATTTTATAAGCAACATATGCAACACATTTCACTGCTATTACTGAGATCGAATACGTGCCAGGTGCGCAAGCTATTTGACCACATCACTCCAAATCGCCACAGACATAAGATCTTCAGTCTATCTGTACAGGGTCCTGAACATTTGGCTGCGCGTGTTAAAAAAAAAAAAAGATTTTGCATTCACCACTGCACTGTTCTTGCTCAAAATGTTCAGAACGATCGCATTTTGGTGTCAACTTCGTTTAGTATAACACTTGGCACAGTTAATTGTTTGGTTTCTAAGAAAAAGGTAGAAATTTGGTGGCACTTATGGGGATGCGAGCTACTGCTGCGATGGCGCAAGCATAAACTTGTGTCGCCACCTGTCGTCACCTGCAGAAAGCAGCATTTCAGGGAGGGCAGTCACCTGTTCCAAGAGCGGGTTACATGTGGCAGCCCTCCCTGAAACGCTGCTTCCTGCAGATGATGGCAGGTGGCAACACAAGTCTGTGCCAGGGCCGGTTTTTCAGACGCCATTTTTCCCATAGACGAAAACAGTTTCTAATTTTTGTCTTAAAAAACAGGCGACTAATCGTGCCAAGTGTTATACTAAACGAAGTCAACACCAAAATGCGATCGTTCTGCAAAATTTGAGCAAGAAAAGTGCAGCAGTGACCGCAAAATCATTTTTTTTGAACACGCACAGCCAGATATTCAGGACCCTGTATAAGCGCTTCATCTTCAACAACCCCTGTGTCACCTACCTAGCAATTTTATCCTAAGGTAGCAACTTCCTGTATGACACAGGAGGTTAAGATACACGCTGTCTTAGCCACCTTGCAAGCCAACCACAGTGACGTGAAAACCATAATTTTCTTGAATGTTAAGAATGTTTTGTTTTCAAGCTTAAACAATAGTCAGTGGCTGATTGAAATCTGTGACAGAGAGAACTAAGCGCTGACAGCAATCAGCCATCATTCAGGTTGTCAAGTTTCTCCAGCAGGTAGAGGCCTTCATGAGTGAGAACCACAAAAAGCCAATGAAGGCCATTGTAGAGCGGCTTCAGGAGGCAGAATCAACAGTCAAGCTTTCTGTGCATGAGGTCATTAGGTGCCACTGCTAAACCGTGAATTTGCTCCATCCCATAGGGCCTGTGCAACCCAATAATGGCTGACCGTGAACTGTGGCCAGGTCACTGAGAGGGAGACTAACAGGCAGCCACACAATGCCAAAGACTTGCTAAAGGCTGCTATTGTGGAAGCAGTGTACAACATCAACATCTAATCCAAGATTACAGGCATTATTGTAGCTAAATTCAGTCAATAACTGAGGCTTTAGGATAGTTTTATTCAACAGCCTTAAAAAACAGAGGTAAAAGAAACAACGTAAAAAAATTTTGAACAAATGTACAGAATCTTGTCTGAAATATGAGTGCCATCCCTGAAATCATTACTATGTTCTCAAATGCCTTGTACACCCAGAATATATGCACCTGCCTCAGTTCATGGTAAAAGATGCACAGCTACACAACTGGTAGCAAAGTGATTTGAATGAATTTATAGACAGCAACCTTGGGTATATATGCAGAGGAGAGGATGTACGCTAAGCAGTAACAAAAATGAGCTAACACACACCTACATGTGGCAATGTACAAACAGTAAAAATGCGAAGCTTACTCACCATCAGACAAATTACTGAACACAATGTTTGATGGATTTTCTATGCTGGCCTCCTTGCCAACACTTCGAAAACGTCTGCCAGGAAGTTTGTACGCAGGCTTGTCAGCATTCTGCAATGACACCAGTTTTGCTGTATGCCTTTAAGGCACTCCAAAACCCAGGTAATATGTGCAGCTAATACAGAAGCTTTGAAATAGTAAAGTCACAAAAATGGCTGAGTTTCCGTGCAGGCTAAACAAGCAACCAGACTTAGCGTATGCACATTGCATTTATGTTGTGCATCTCTAAAAAAAAAGTAGCCATAAAATTTAGAAGGCAGTTTTCTTTATATAAAAGTAACACTAAGAGAAATATTAGATTAGGCTGTATAAGTAATTATTGCTTCTGCTATAGTGTAGGCCCACTTTTATCAAGACAAGAAACCGTACAAGCCGGAAAAAAAGCAAAAACAGAGGCGACCAGCAATAATGCCACCCTGAAGTTTTTGTGCCAGCCCATTGTTATAATGACAGGCCCTGCTGGGCTCTAGTTAACTGTTTAGCGGTAAATAAGGTCTATGTTGCATTCAAAAGAAGCCAATAACTCACCCTAGCAAGTTTTGAGAGTCTTTCATGTGCCAAAGCTACCCGAAGATAAGGGAATACTCGGGTACAGTCATATTTCGCCATAACAAAGTTCTGCCCAACATGAAAATATCTTCGTTACATCAGGTATTTGTTACAAGCATTATTCATTACACACTGATATTGGCGAGAAACATTCTGGATTTGCTTGGGTGTATCTAATACTTTGTTATATTTTTGTTCATTATATAAATTTGAATGAGAACACTCGTACATGCCAACATACTGCTGCAGAGCTTTTGGCAAGTAATTCAAGGAAGCCTGGACTTCATTTTTTCCTGTAATAATCAACCCCTTCTTACCAAATACATAAATACAGGGATTTAAATAACCACTTCACCAGTGCAAGATTAGTTAACGTTAGTCCTTTTAAGTAGGCATGCCATTTTACTACTACGAGTCTAAACCATAGCCTCACATCAATGGGGAGCAAGTCCCAGGTGTCAGCCACTTCCACTTCAGAAATCTTTGGCGAGGACAGAGAGTCTTCTGACTCGCTCTTGAACGTTGTTGGTTTATTTGGCACAGTGCAGGCAAGTGGAGTAAGGTTGTATTGCAGCGTGTGCGTCAGGTCGTAACTGTAGCTGCAAGAAGTAATGGAAGTTAATGGCATAACAGAGGTTCTGCTTCGGTGCCTCTATTGCACAGCCTGAATCAGTCATGTCATTAAAGCTCACATATGTACTGGAGGGAAAGCGGCACTTCAGATTAATGTGTTCATTATTAGTCATTAAAATGAATAACCATAACAGTGCAACATTATCTTTAATAAAAGAGGTGAAAAAGAAAATGGAGAGAAAGGTAGTGGTGTAATCAAAGGGTTAAGAAAACTTGACTAGTCAAGTACATTGCCTTTATTGTTTCTTTAATAGTATGGCAATGTGCCAACGTCTGTTGTGCTACACCTGTGCCAGCTGTCGCACTTTCGTTTGGATGGCACTCTGATGCTGAGAAAGAGTACAGTTTCATGCACCTCGCATATGGTTGATTGCGATACCTTCTTGTATACATATGTAGCTGCCTAATTCATAATATGTTGTGTGTGCTATCTGTGCAGACTATCTTTGTCACATGTAAACTGTTATAGACCAATGAAACACAAACAGGAAAGGACAAAGTAGAACCCCTTTTACCAGCAATAGCTAGAGAGCACGAATTCACACAGCTAAGTATCCATTTATGAACGACAGTGTAAACTCTGAACAAAAAACACAAGCTGAAATTATGCCAACATCATGAAAAATGGCAGAAGTGGGGAAAAAATGCATCAGCCATTTGTTTGATTTCATTATTGTACCCTCAGGACTGAAGCATTACAGAGGGGAGCAGAGTTAAAAAGAAAACTAAATATATAAATACATGAAATGATGACAAATGCAAATAACTAAAACCATAATATAACTTCACAAAATAATAGCACAGGTAAAAACAAATAAAAGATGGAATAACAGAGAACCAATATAGCAAAAATTGTTACTATTAGCTGCTGCTAGTTAAAGTGTTCTTTAAAAGTTGGTGGTATATTATACATGCAGTGAACACAGTAAGGTAGCTTTACTCCTCATAAGTCCTTAGAAAGAATGAGTTGTGGAAAGTGGAAGTACTGCAAAACTCCATTTCATTTGTCCATGATATTAAACAAGCATTTCTTGTCATCTCTGTGTCAGTAGGAGGACATGAAAAATGTATCTTGTCTGCCTACATCTTAAATATGGTGCAAGGGCCACGTGGGAGCAGTTGTATGGTTAACAAGAATGACAATATGAATTTATCACTTTCAGTCATTAAAAACCTTAACCCCGTATTCAGAAATGTATCTTAACTTGAAGCCCATGCTTGACTTGATATAAATGATGCCTCGCGTGAACGTGCCCAAGACGCTCATTGCATTTTCTTTGGGGTGTTTAGGACAGGCGTCAGTTAAATAAAGTCAAGCGTGGGCTTCAAGTTAAGATGCATTTCTGAATACAGGGGTAACTCTTTGCATAAAGCACAAGCTACAGCCAGCAAGTGATGCTGTAATTATTATAATAATAAAAAAAGCCTACTGAACTAATCTGAATGGTTAGAAAATGCTGAAAATAATATACGTATGACTAAACTTGCTCATCAAGCAAGGCATTTACCTGAAGTAGAAATTGCTGGACAAGTCGACATTCTGGAAAATCTTCACATATCTATAAAGCAAAGAGGTAACAAAAATATAGCCGAGACAGAGTCTAACAAAAATTGCATAGCATAAATTTAAAATGCCATTCCACCTGTTTTCATCTGGATGAACATTGTGGTCAGTGTTGTTTGGCAGGTAGACCATACGAGTGTCTTCCACTTTGTAAATTGTATGATGCCCCACAATGGCAATTCGTCTCCTCTTTGTGATCAGTATAATGTAATATCCTTCCAAGAACCTCACAAAACCTAGAAAAGATGTGGTTGTTTTGCAACCAGTGATTACATGAATGGAGCCAGAGCAAATCGATGCAGAACAAGCTCCTTACCCACTATGCCAAATGCAGACACTGTTCTATTCAGGCCAGAGCTACCTTTCTGTCCAGTTTTCGGTATCTTTTTTCCTTGACTAATCTCATTGAGAAATTCTCGTATTTCTCGATTGTTGTATTCAACCTAGAAGTATGTCGTGAACAGCGAGGAAAACAATAATTATTTGGTTGTGTTTTACGGCAAAAGCAGAATATTTTGTAAAGACCACAAACCTTGTCATCAAATACAAGCAGCTTATTAATTTCCGTCCGGTCAATCTCTAATACGCGAAACTTGGTCTGCGTGTTATTCGAGCCGACGAGGTAGTACTTCTGCAATGTAGTAGAAAACCCGAGAGTGCATGTCAGGGTAGTAAATGCTACGCACATCAGTGCACGACAGAAGGACGTACGAGAAGTCTGCACTTCACAACTTTGTGTGAGACTACACATTAGGAACTCCCATTGACAGATGCTTCACCGCAAACAGGCAGCTGCCATGTATGTAAGACGAGCTTTGAACAGCTGAACTAAAAGAACAAAGGGCTAAGGAAGACAGACAAGGTCGTTGCTGTACTAACGAATGATCAAAACTCGTCTACACTATGAAAAAGAAAATATTAAATTATGGGGTTGTACGTGCCAAAACCACAATCTGATTATGAGGCACGCCGTAGTGGGGGGCTGCAAATTAATTTTGTGACCACTTGGGGTTCTTTAACATGCACCTAAATCTAAGTACACGGTTTTTTTTTTTTTTTCATTTCGCCCCCATCGAAATGCGGCCGCCGTGGCCGGCATTTGATCCCGCGTCCTCGTGCTTAGCAGCGCAACACCAAAGCCACTAAGCAGCCACGGCGGGTTTAGCTATAAGCCAACTAGCTCTGATAATTACTATTATGTCATGTAGGGCTTGTCACACAATGCACAACAGTGTGTTATACTGCTGGAAGGTTTACAATGAGAGAATAATTACGAAGCATGATTCGCAATTTATACGGATGTCACACGGTTCACTTTCAATCGCGATCGGATCCCGAGAGAAAGCGCACCGTGTGGCACTGTTCATACTACGACTGGGCAAAAGTAACGACGCAACGGTCGAAAACAATGCATTTAGGCAGGCGGTAATAGTTTACAAGCTCTGATTTGGAATAACACAATTACTTTGCGCTTGATATGCGTAGAAACCCCTTGGAAGAAATGCGGTAATATCCAATCTACATATGCATGAAGGGAATGCAAAATATGATGAGTCGCACCAGTTTCGTCTCGTAAAGGGCCATTCGTTGCACCGAGCTAATGACCGGTTGCAAGACCATCGTAGTTGCAGTGGGCATCTTGTACATCTGCGAGGATGTCATCGTCCACAATTGAAACGGTGACAGCCAAATGTTTCACAAGGATATGGCAGCGTCAAAAGATGTATTTTAGAGAACGAAAGCTGACCGCGTGCACACGTGTACGCAACGAAAACTTCCGGTTCTCTTCGGCGCGTGTAGATGTTACGGCTAGTTACGACCTCACACCAGTGACATCATCTCAAATCATCAAATGGCTCGGTGAAGTGCACATGCCTCATAGCCTACAATACGCCTCCAAATGATTCATGCTCTCTTTCAAGCTGTGTTCTCGTTGCAGCAGTAAACGAGGAGGAAAAAAGACCACGTGATGTAAACAAACCTTCCTCCGTGCCTTCCCCTATCAATGACTAGAAAATTAACAATCGCCAAATAACGGCCTTGTGTAAAAAATATATTTATGTTTATTGAATAGTATACGCTAGTTACCTTCTAAAAAATGATTTACCCAAACATTTTACAGACACTAAAAAAAATTTGTTCGTTTAGCTAAATGTAATTGCCATCAACAACCTTATATCACGTGGCTAAGTTGTGACCAATGGCAGATCGATGTTTTCCAGGTGCGGTTTTAAAACGCATGTTAAAACGGCAGCACAGTGACGGCACTGGTGAAGGCTAGTGGCAGTTTTGTGGCTCGTGCAAGCGTTCGGTAGCGGCATTGCGCGTGCTGCATGGAAACCTGAATCGGCAATTGTTTATGCTTGCAGCTTCACCTTCTTACTTGTATCCCAGCGCCATGTCTTCAAGGAAGCTGGGTAACCAGCACATTCAAGTTTTTGTACGGTGCCGGTAAGCATATGACTGTCTGTTTTGTCCGTGGTGCGTCATGTTCCGTTGCTGTTCCAACGAAGCCTAAAACAGATAGCCTGAGTAGTGCTTTCAGTGTCAGCAGCGACCCATGTGCCATTATTGAAGTGCGTTGCGAAAATTTGAACGAGTGTTACGCATTTTCCATGTGGCTTCGTGCATTATTAACGCATAGCCCTCACCTATGTCTAGGCCTCCGAACTCGCTGGAGAAACGGAGTGGCTTCATCAAAGCTGTTGAAGTCGTACCGGAAAGGAAGGAGGTACTTGTAAATGACAGAGTCGTTCCCGAGCGCAGCCTTCGCAAATCGTTCACGTTTGACAAAGTATTCGGACCTGATGCAAAGCAGGTAAGCATGTTCCCCTTTCTAGTCCGTTACTGCTGTCACTGACTTGTTTTTCTTCTTTTTCTGTCGTGCAGATCGATGTGTACCGGGCAGTCATGGAGCCTACCATAGCCGAGGTCATGATGGGCTACAACTGCACCGTATTTGCGTGAGTGTTCTTGCTGTAGTTCTTTCCCACGTCCAGGGATGAAATGGCTGCGCCAACATGCGCCAAAACACTAATTTCGAATGATGTTGCCAAATTTAGCAGGATGTGTTTGTTCAGTGGTAACTACACAGCCCATAGACATACGTTGGCTAGCGCTTAGCCCTGCAATACGTTTCAGCGTCAGCGTCTGGACCGCTTTGTGCTACACAGTACATTCCGAATGTTTTATAAGTGTTACGCTTTTGCGCATGTGCGGACGTGGTAAACATTTGGACTGGTGCTCATTTCATGGGGCGGTCGGGAAGGAAAGCCGCGCTGAATGAATAAGGTCGTACAGTCTGCTCAGTGCTCATCAGGGGCCGTAATCTGAAACGATCCTCTTCGGCGATCGTATTGCCGAAGTGGATAGTTTCGGAATACGGCCCCAGTTTCTCTACACATTTTGGCACTCGATATTGCGCCTTATTGGTGCGTCTGCGTCGATTAATGGGCGAACGCCGTGCGTGTGACATTCTTAATCTTATTTCGCGCCTGCACCAGGTCCGCTTACTGGCGTGATTGTGCAGCACCTCGACAATTGATCTGTTTGCTTTTACGGAACTTCTTGGTCACTCCAGACATTCCCTATTAAATCCACCCTTGCATACATCCTCTCGCTTAAGCCACGGTCGTCCCATAGCAAACATTAACACCCGATCATCTGCCATGAACACTTCATTCTTCCCCGGCACAATGACACATTGGAACCACCTCCCAGAACATATCGTGTCATGCACTGACCGTAAAACGTGCCGCAATATGTTAAATAACCACATTGCTTAATTACCGATACCATCTACCCTTACTCTAACACGATGTTCCCCTTTTTTTGCAATTGTTCCTAACATTGTTTTTGTTTATTGTTCTGTACATTTGTTCTAACATTGTCATCTACAATTACCCCTGACCTGCGCTAACAGATTCCAACTAGATTTCCAACGGTTTGGGTCTCTGACCCAAACCGCGGTTTGGGTCAGAGAGCAAACGTTGGGCTACGTATGTCCACGAACTGTCCTTCACTTAAAATGGTCAGTGTAACACTAAGCGCAATATAACCGTGAAGGTCCTTAACGTGTTTTCGAGCTTCTTTGTCAGTCTCAGTCTATGCCCTATATGTCGGCACCAATAACGGCATTTAAAACAACCTAGGATTCATGAAGGCTTTTTTTTAACGAGAAAGAAAGCCGTGAAATGAACAAATAAGATCGAATAAAGAAATGCTGCGACTGTGACACTTGCACAAGGATTGTGTCAATTTTTATGCAAACCTCGTCGCACAGTGACACTGGGAATGAGCGGCCTTGATTTCTTTTTTATCGCAGTGTCCAGAGTTTTGGTGTGTGCATCTTTGGTCTCTATCACGTGCGAAGTTGCGTGATCTTGTAACTGTTTGTATGTCCGTAATATACGCAATGGACTGATGATGTTCACGTCTAAGACCACTTATATGTCGTGGATAAAAAAAAATATTGCTGGCTTTGTCTTGTTTTTATTTTTTGTCAGAAAGAAAGGACCACACAAGACCTAGGTTGCTATATACATTGTTATTTATCATTTCTTGATGTATTCTACAACCTTTGCTTTGGCACCTTATTGAATAAATAAGGTAATAAATGTCAGTTCATTGAAATTAAAACTTGAGCTTTATTTTGAAGAAGCAACTAAGTTTTAATTAAGTTTTAAACATAAGCCTATGAACAGAAAGCCCTCGGTTATTTTTTTTCTTGGCCACATTTAGTTGGCACATCCAGCATGTAATTTTATGGTGCTTTCCGAGAAACCTATATGGGTTTCCTTGTAGCTTCATGCCACAGTGATGTGCATGTCGACAATTTTTGCCAGTCGGCAACTTTGCTCACCTTGCAGGCTTTCGCAGAACTGATGTGCCGTAACCTATAGTGTTCTGCAAAGTCAAATAAGGAACGCCCTTACTTCGTCTGCCTGTATTTCATTTGTATTGCCCTTTACCAAGCTGCTCTAAAATGCATCTTTACTGTTCCAAAATGAACTATTCATGCTCCAAACCTGTTCCGAAGTGCAAAATTTGCTGCTCCAAAGCTTCTTTGGCCACTTCCATCCCGGCACATGGCAATTTGATCAACTTCGCTGGCAGGTCTTATGTATAGAATTTTCTATTGCTACATAAATCCCACCTCCATTTGCTTGCGACTATAATTTCTGCTCAGCCAGTCAAAATTTCATGAGACCCTCGACTTTTGAAATACAAGGCCTCTCTGAAAACTCTTGCCTTATTTATTTTAAAGGAAATTTCAGGGTGCAGGTTGACCACATTGTGCAAAGTTGGAGGAGCTTGTGGTTTGCTCTGTCGGACCTGGCTGCAGCAGACTGAATGCTTGCAGTGCTGAAGACGTTGTATGTAGGCTCCCAGGCTGTTATCTAGTGAGGAAGAGACATCAGACTGAGGTTGAGAAACCTGAGACATGGATGTCCTGTGTCGCCTTTGCTCTTCATGCTCGTATCGAGCATGGAGCGGCATCTGGCAGGAAGCGGGCAGAGCTTCCACCTACGCTATAAGTAGGAAGTCATTGCCAACACGGGGTGGATACCAGCACTATTCTACGCTGATCATGTCATCATGCCAAACAGCAGAGCTGCAAGGAAGGCGCAAAGCCTAGGCTCTGCTTAATGTTAAGAAATCTGGGGCAATTACCTTTGCTTATGTGGCTCTCCACGAGATCTTGGAGCTCTCCATACAAGGCAACTCCATGGCTTGGGCCAATGAGTACAGGTACGTAAAGGTGATTATCACGGCAGCCCCAAAATTCATGCAGAGCTATGAGAAGCAACGAACAAAGCGGAAGACCAGTCACTCCTGTCTTGGCTCCAAGGCCCTATGGTCCTTCATTTGTTTCGAGGCCTGCAGGGGTTTGTTGAAAAGTGGCTGCACCTGGCCTCGCTTTCGGGAATGTTGCACTATGCCCATCAACCCGCGCAATACAGGCCCTACAAGCCCGACCAACGGAAGCTCGCTGCACTGCTGTGAGCACACACAAGTGGCATACCTAATGAGGCAGTACAGGGAGATGTTGGTTGTCCCTCTGAAGTGTGCAAGGCCATGGCAAGTCTCAGAAACGGAGACTAAGCGTAATGTCTGACGACCGTTGTGCTTGATAGGTGTACAACTATGTTCATTCGCAGTCAATTAAAGCATCAGATTTTAAGCCTGTCAAGCTGCTCATCGCGTAATGCGTTGCGATGGAAAGGGCCAAACGAGTTTCTTGTGTCGCCATTCCTCTCTGCCGCGCTCCTGCAATGTATATACAAGCTCTGAATTCCATCTCGATGTGGCATGTAAGACAGCAGCAGCAGTGGAAAAGTCGAAGGAAGGGATGAATAAAGCTTTGCTTTAATCTCTTCCAACGGTACGGCTTCAGCAAGGTCCGTCTGACCCCACCTCCCCATAGCCGCATGTTTTTGCAAGCATAGCATAGTGGACGTGAGTACAACCTGCTATCACTGCAAAGTTGCTGAAGAGCATTGTCCTGGAGTGTACGAACCTTCAGCCCAAAGCTATGCTACAGGCAGACAAAAATTATGTGGTGGCACTAGTGTTAGGATTTTGCAAATGTGGCAAGCAGCCTGACTGGAAAGCAGTTGAGACTATGATATGCCAACTTGAACGCTGGTGGCGCACTCAAAAACCGCCTGAGTGGTCCAAGAATGTGCAAAAATGCCAATGGGAAGAACGTTTTCTACGAGTATTTTTGAGAATTTAAAGATCAGATCCAGGTTTCGTCCTCCTGTAGATTGCCTGATATAAAGGGAAACTCCACAGCTATTGCCATCAGGGTTCGTGCTGTGTTTAGCCTGCAAATGGTGCGATCTTCAGTTTCACCTGCTGTTGTGTAGAAGCAGCTGTTTTCTTGAATTCTCAAAGGATTGACCTCCTTACGATAGTTGTGGTGTTTACAGCTGCCCAAAATGCAAGAAAAATGACAATTTTCATATTGGTACTTTCAAGGGCACAAGAATGAAACTGATACCTGGTCGAACAGCCAAGCAATCGTATTTATGCAACGCCATGAACTGCACACCAGCAGGAAAGGCGCTCGAAGCATGCCGGTCCCGCCAGCGTGGAGAATGAAAGTGGTGAAGAGCAGATACTCGGCTGATCCATGACTGTGTTGGACCATTGGCACAATGTCTTTGAGCGACATGTCAGCAGCGTGAGCTCTTGATAGCTGTCAAAACAGTGATGGCTATGATACCGACAAATTCGATGGCCATGAATCGCTGTTTGCATTCGACCTGCCATCGCAAGAGGCAGCACTCACTGCAACACATAGCGCTGCGTTTGAAGGCCAAGGGTAGCTTTAACCACCGATTTCAGACATGCTGCTTGCAATTTTGTGTTGTCAAGCTCCGATTTCTTCACTTTTATGTCCATTTATAGAGTGCACAATGTCTTCAAAATGCCACCGAGTGTCCAAAGCACTGACCGGTACATTTGTTTACGTTGGCATGGTACAGCGGCCTAGCATCGGCGATGTCAAATAATGTGGAAACAAAGCAAAACACGTGGATTGCACGCTTGTAAGCACTGTCGCATCAATCTGACTCGCTGTTCTGAGTGACCGAACACCTATCGAAAACAGCGAGTAGGAGACTCAAATATGCGTTATGCTGCCTACTTATCATTCTTCATAATTCTTTTTCATGCACGGTGTTCCATAACGCAGACTTAGATTAAGACTTTGGGCATATTATCGTTCATTTAGAGAACACATATTTTTCTAGCGCTGTTGGCAGTCAAATGAGGTGTTGACTGCTGTATTGAAGGGACCTCCACTTGTTGGCAATTTGGGATAAGAGGCAAAATGAGGAGCCGGCATAACAATACATGCTCATACATCCATGAGCGTAGTCACATTTGATTTGGGGAAGTGCCAGCAGCCTTCGAGAACAGCAGTTTACCTATGTTGATAGTGTGCCATGTCGGCGCTTGTCGCTTTTGTGTGTGCACTGTGCAAAATGAAAAGTTGATTTAAAATTCATATGGTCAATACAGAATTTCAACAGCACTTACCTTCATCCTTAATGGCTTAATTAGCTTCGGGTCAGTCGCGCAAGTCTGCCGGAAGTGCAGACACGCGAACTCTGCAACTGTTATAGGCCTAACCTCGGCTGAATGTGATCGATACTGGCTTAAACTGTGCGCAGCTGAGGAGAGCTTAAGCTCATGCAGCCAATGACTTAACACCACTTGCCAACCATCACTCGCTTGTCCACACAGAACGTAACTTCTCACACCACACAAACTCGTGATTGCCGGCTTCTCAACATTTAGTCTGCCATTAATTCCCTACAGAGTCTGTGTATGCTGCCTTTTACGGTCTAACACTATGTGGCCAGTAGCTGAGTGACGGTAACTCTCAAACCTGCTTTTTTGACATGACTGAAAGTTGCAGAGGAACTTGCCCACCGAATTTCATTGACAACCATTGACATCGAGAAATTTGACTCGAGAGGCAACTCGGGTGATTCTTTTTAAATCTGAACTGCACATACTGCCCATTGTAACCTAAGTGTTGCTTTAATTTCTCTGTGCAAATTCACCCATAAGAGTCTTTTCTACCTATTTTTTTTTTACCTATTTTTTTCATCTATTTTTAAAAATTTACCTTTTCTACCATTGTTTCTGCCTCTGTACTGTCAATACTCTGTACAGGCACAGTAATCGGCATTTGACTCTTTGCTTTTATGATTTCAGATATGGTCAAACCGGTACTGGCAAGACATTCACTATGGAAGGTGAAAGATCAAATGTGAACCTGGGTTGGGCTGATGACCCCTTGGCTGGTATCATCCCACGTACGCTGCAGCAGCTGTTTGAAGAGCTTCAGTCCCAGGACCTTGAATTTACGATCAAGGTGTCCTTTCTTGAGTTGTACAATGAAGAACTCTTTGACCTGCTCAGTGCACATGAGGACACGTCAAGGCTGAAAATCTTCGAGGACTCCACTAGAAAGGTGCATGTGGCTTCTTGATTAGTTTCCAATATTGGTACGTGTAAATATGAAAGCTGGCATGAAGTGCACATTGTCCTGAAATTTGGTCCCATGCCGGGGCCTTTGAGGTATTAATAATAAATAAACAAATAAATAGCTGCATTCATTGCCTAGTTCAAGCACTCCATGAAGTTTATGCAGAAACATGCACTGCTGTGCCTAAAAATTCAGGAGTTCTTTTGGTGTAATGCCTTGTGTTACTCCCTTCACTGCTTTAGCTGATGCAAAATGTAGATTGACTGATGAGTTGGACAGCTGAGCACTTGCAATTTCAGGGGATGTCCTAGGTTGTTGGGTGTATATTCTTCTCCTAGTCCCACATATTTTTTTAGTTAATTGCGAGTACACTTAAGTGGTTTCATGTATCCGTTTATAACTCTAGGCAGTTTGTCATGTTCAGCAATTTTTGGGTGCAATACGGAAATACTATACTTGGTAAACCAGTTTTGCAATTCTAAGCTACAAATTTAAATGCTTGGTAAGTACAATGTGTACTGAATAATGGTCTCTTGGGTATTCCCCACATAGCGAACAAGCTCTTTTTAAAGTACACGGCCAGTTGTGGATCGTTTTCCGTAACATGTTGTTTACTACCATTGATTGTACTCGATTTTAACTGATCCTGTGTTAGAAAATAGTGGAAACTACATCATTTTCGTAATTCTGTAGCTCGATGGAGCTGCAGTCTGTGGCAGCCTAGTATTGTGCCACCTCAGTTATTTCGAAGTTGCCTAGCTTTCCTGCACTACAGCTAGAATTCTCATCTTGTCAAAGGACTACACACAAAAGCTTAGAATTAATGCCCATGTACCTTCACTGTTTCTTTTATTCAACGAACATCAGTAAACTTCTATAGCTTCTGTACTTTTGTTAGTTGTCTTTTAAACATTGTTTTTAAGCTGAACTACCACTGTACCTTGTGTCTGGTGCCTTCATCTTATAGAAACTAAATGGTAAAGTCATTTCCTTTGCATTTCTAGTCCAAGTTATTGTTAGCTGAAGCTTAAGCACTTTTGCGCTCCTTTCAGCTTTTGTATTACATATGCATTGAGCAAGTTGCCTTGCTTTTGTTTATGTAGAGCTGATTACCTGCAACCACTGCTATTCACATCTAAATCACTTTCTAAATGTTCACTTCCAACATGCATGGGGCAGCAAAACGCAAACTTTTTACTTGATTCCCAGTGCAGGAAAAATCTTGATCTTGCAGCTCTTTCTGTGCATTTTCAGGGTTCTGTCATAATCCAGGGCCTAGAGGAGATCACTGTGCACAATCGTGAAGAAGTGTTCTTCATACTCCAGAAGGGGGCTGCAAAACGTCAAACTGCAGCTACACTTCTGAATGCGACATCTTCACGTAGCCACACAGTCTTCTCGGTTACCGTTCACATCCGCGAGACAACAGATGATGGCGAGGAGCTGGTAAAAACCGGCAAGCTCAACCTCGTGAGTAACAGTGACCCATTTTAGAAGCATCACACTTCATGCTGTTCAGTTTCAGTTTATTATTCGTTCATAACAATTTGTTACAAAAAATGGTATAGAGATAAGGGACTGTTCCAAAGTTTAAGCGTGCAAAACAGGGAAGCCATCTTTCCGTAATTAGTATGACATAAAGGCAACAAGAAATTTCCTTGTGCTGTAAACCTTGTGTTATTGGGATTAAAAAGGAGATCGGAACTAACGGAAGTTGTAGGAAACTTGTTGAGTCAGTAATTTGAAAAATAATATCGCTAAATGATAGTTAAACAAATCAGTAACTTGAAGAATGTGGTTTTTACGTAGTTGTGAAGAGGCGTTAGAGAAAAAAATGGGTTCACGTTATAATGCGGATAGCCTGATTTTGAATGTGCTGAATAGAGGAAAGATGACAGTATTACCCCAAGAAGCGATACCATAAATGATACGACTATGAATGAAAGTGAAGTATAACGATAATGCTTCTTTGGAAAAAAAGCTGCACGGGATTTGAGTAGTCCTCTAATGCCAAATGCTGTTTTTTGTTTGATGTGTGCAATGTGGTTAGTAAACTTAAGGTGGGGATCTAATTTGATGCCGAGGAAAGAAACACAAGTGGAGGCAGGAATGTCATGCCCATTCAGAGTTATGGTCGGAGAGCAAGGTAAATGTCTCTGTGATGACTTAAATAACATGAATTGCATTTTCGTAGGGTTTATAATTAGAAAATTGGAAACAGGAATTGGAAACAGGAAACAAAAACAAAGATTTATCACATCGGCTCGTATGATAAACAGAAGGAACATGGGTAGTATTATAAATTTCATAAAAGTGATTACTGAACGCATGAGCAATGCTAGGCGGGTCAGTGATAGTCGAATTATTGTAATTACTTTTTCAATGGAACTGCCAGAACGTGGTACATTCAAAAACTCGTTGATAAGTTGCCATTGTTTTTTTGGATGAAACTTATTTTTCATGAATTTTATTTTGCTTGCTTCATTTGTCATTAACAAGGCATTATTGTCGCTAGCAATTTCTGCTTGTGCCCAAAAACTGTGTTTAATCATTTGTATACCATGATGAGTTGGTTCATGTCATCTGTGTAGCTATTGCCTTTTCCTTGTCTGTTTGACCATCTGATCATAAGTGTCGCATAATATGCGCTAAACATGTGCCAGTTTCTTTTTTCATCTCGCTTGTCACTTGCTGTTTGCTCTTGTGTCTGTGCACTGCATTGAATCTTTGTGATTCTATTATGCACCAAGGTCGACCTTGCGGGGAGTGAGAACATTGGCCGCTCTGGTGCGATTGACAGGAGGGCACGTGAAGCAGGTAAGTTCTTGTTTATGCGAACACCTAGGGAGAGTTCAGCTCTGATCAGCATGATTCAGTATGTGTTGTATTCACCTGAATATTCAATTTTACTAAAGTTTATAGAATAACATTCGCATCTCATTTTTATAAGCAACGGAAGCTTGATCTTTATGTGCACCTATATTTACAGTGCCATGACTGTCATTTTATTAAATTCTATCTCTAATTTCATCTTGCAACATATTTTCTATTTCTTCGCCACTGCTCTACGTTGTGGCAGTTATTTAAGCCTTAAACATTTATGTGCATTACTAGAAAAGCAAGTGGATAATTTCGTTCTACAGCTTGTGTTAATCATTGTTTGCATAATTTTCGCAGGCAATATCAACCAATCTCTCCTTACATTGGGTCGTGTTATAACTGCCTTGGTGGACAAGGGACCACATGTTCCGTACAGGTGAGTCTGGCCACGTTTCTTAACATCGCATTTTTATCTACGCTGGTTGTGTTGGTGCAGGACAGACCATCTCGTGGAACATTTTCATCTAGACCTGTCTTGTACAAATGCGACAAGAAGGTGCAATGATTCTTTAATCAAATTTTGTCCTCCCTGTTCGTGTTCAAAATGCAAGAAAGCCTTGTCAATATGTACCTGCTTAATAAGATATTCTGGCTTATAGTTGCAATGAATTTCCCACACTGGGCGGGGGGGGGGGGGGGGGGGTCGTCATTGGATTTAATGTATTGGCTGACCACCCGTAGTTGCTTAATGCATGCTAAACTGTTGTGTGCGCGGACCATAGATAGCGAAACTGCAGCAGACATTTCCTGGTCTACTGCCGCGAGAGAGTGCCGTCAAAACATCGTATCCATGACATGTTTCCAGCTCCCGTAACTTCTAGCGCTTCTACATCATGGATGACGCAGTAGTGATCATTGCTAGCGTAAATGGAGGTTCCAGAAGTGCTTGATCCTGCTAAGCAAGGAGCTGAAAATGCATCGAGGTTGATGAGACACTTCCATATGCAAACTTCTCATTGCAGTCAGTTTTCTCAGTGCCTCTACATGATGGAAGTCTCTGACAAGCAACCATGGCAGGTTCTAGTGCAGTGTGCCACAAGCATGATCCAGGTTTTGTGTACTATAGAATTTACATATTCTACAGTCTCTGTTTGCAAAAATTCTTTTGGTTCTTTATTTTCAAGATGTGCATGCTATTCCCACTTTTGCATCCCTCGCATACTTGTCGAATTGCCAGATTGTGTGCATCCTACGCTCTGTCAGTGCACTATCACAATTTTGTTTTGCACTGCATAAAGCACAAACACACACGGCAAGATATATGTAGCTGTTGTGTCTGATAGGCCTGAAGGAAGACGTGGTATGTTGCCTGTAGTCGCTGAACAAGACAGCGGAAGAGCATTCTTTTGCTTGTATGCATGCAGCCCCTGTAGCTGCAAATGGTTAACTAACCCATCTTATGTCGGGTTATGTAATAAATGCTAAATGTTAGGTACTGGTTGTTTCAGAAACCTGTTCAGTCTTAAGTGTGAAGTCTTGGCTTGGTGCCATCTATAAGTGCTGTGTGCAAAATCTCACGGTGGCCACTTGCTTGTGATTAGGATGTTGTGCAAGACTTTCGTTGTAGCTCATTCACTTCAAGCAATGTAAACACAGCTGGCTGTTATTTGAACATTCAGGAGAGTTGGGAGGTATGGGATTCCCCATGAACTTTATCAATTTGGGGTTGATTTACTAATGTTGTGTCGAGTTTTTCTGGTAAATTCTGCCCGTGAAAGTTTCACTCATTGGTCTCTGAACTTCCTGTTCGAGGTCTTCCGATGGTGCAAGAGGAATACTTCTTTCAAGCAATTTGACAGAAAAGTTCCTGAAACGGGTGAAATCGGGAACATCGCACTAGCTGATCAGTCGCAGCGATGTCGTGTGCCAAGTCAAGCTAATGATAATCGCACTTTCCATCTGTCGAATGCTGGCATATGCTACGCGAATGACTCTTGAAGCCATACCAAGTGGTCTGCACGCACCAAACATTCTTAAGTAGATGCCTCATTTCATTACTTTCATCACTTTCCGTACTTCCACGAGAAAAAAAAAAAAGCTACAATGATACTTGCCTTGGCTTTATTACTTGTAGGCTTCATAATGGTTTTGGCCAAAAGAAAAAAAAAAGGCGCCTTTCAATTTTTCTCGTCTGCACTCGTGGGCACACAACAAATCACGAGCGGCAATGATAGTGGCCATGTTTACACTGATACGTTAGAAGTGTACCCTATTCATATGCCGATGCTTGTATCAGTGCCAGGATATTCGCCCACCCTTAGCGGAAACGTGCAGTCTTAGGATAGTATTGAAGACAAGTGCTGCAGTTTCCGCAGCATGCCCGCCATGTGTTTCTATGTCACTGGTAGCTACGTGCGTCCATCTGTTTCCGGTCCCCTCAAAGTGGACATGGCTACGTTATTGTCACAAACTTGCTGATATTAACGATATCGTTCATTACTGATACGGAAGACTGTTTCAATGTGCATCATGTACTTGCGAGAACAAAAATCACATTCTACGCGTTCGGCTTGCTCCACCGGCCGCCATTTTTGTTTTGGTGTCCCGCACTGTTACAGCGGCAGCCGCCTGTTTGTTCACCTGTTTTCATCCCGCAGCAAACGCAGCATGAAAAATTTTTTTCGCGCGAAATTTAATCCACGTAATGATCGCACCCCTGAATTTGCGTGAATTATTTTACTGAAAAGTGCAATCATTATGCGAGTAAATACGGTACGTCTGTTGCTGCGTTTCTTCTCAATCTTGCTCTTCCAAATTTGCTGCTGCTACTTGTGTGCTGCAATGTCCATGATCGTTAAAGTACGTATGTATCCCAGAAATGGCGTGCACTTGAGGCATGTACTATAAGAATACTATACACGCATTTTCTCCCTCCTCCTAATATCATGTCTGCGAGGTCTCTATGAATTCTAACCCTTTTTATATCACGCATGTATTAGCGCAGACTTGATCAAATGAAAACGCACCACACTATCTGGTTCACTTTATTTTCACTAATTCTTGCTACATGTTTGTGTACATCAAGAACATCAAGTTAATTCAAAGGGACATATTTGAAGTAATTCAAGCCCGCCCTCCTCATACAGAGATAGAGGCTTACTAATGAAATCTGGAGCGTAAACAAGCACTGTTTGATTGCATGGATGTTGGTGACGTACAGCTGGGCCACTGTTCTGGAGCAGCTTGACAGGCTTATGATCTATGCCACTGTAGTCGAAAGAATGAGGTACATCTGATGCTTTATTTGATACCACATTACTGGACACTCCACGCTGTCTTCCAATTGCATTTCGATCACCTGTTCTGCTTGTAACGGATAAACTTTAATGGCAATTTATGTTAATTATATACTTAACGATGCTGACTGTGCACTTGGATACCTGGGCTGCAATTTTGCTGAGGCACAAGCCCACTTAAGATTACTCCATATTTACTTGCATAATGCTTAGAGTTCATTAGAATTCATTAAAATTAGAATTCATTTTTTTCTCGAATTATGATTGCACCCTTCAAAATTGCTGTAAAGATAAGTCTGCTTGTTCAGAAGTCCATGTTGACACCTACTGTGAATATGTCGGGCTTTAGTTACTTTTTTGCTTAGTGACTCTTCGTTCAGCCAGCATTCAAATAATGAGCTTTTGCAATTCCTGCTTGTCGAGAGCCTCTGCTTTTATTACAAATGTAAGTGCTGTTTGAGTTGACAGTGCCTGGCGTAAAAACTGATTTAGAACTATACATGTCAACTTTTGTATTTAGCATCTTGAATGCTCTACCAGACAAATTTTTCTGCATATTTATTGCCCTCCTCTACTTTGCATTAATGTTGCTTGAAAAAAGAAAGTTGCAAGCATTGTGAGCAAATTTTCCATGCAGTAAATGTTTGATTAGTTCGAATCTTTTATAATTCGAATTAACCAAGTCAAAGCGAAAGAATCGCTCGGTTAACGCGCATATATACTGTGATGTAGCGTGAGCACGGGCACATGCTACGTCAAGTTTGTGAGAACAGCTATTACAGCTTGATGCGTTGACGCAGCCAATGTAACCGGACATGCCGGCCAACGCGGTCCCACATGCCTGATGTCGAGATGGCCTTGCTCCATCTGTGTGTTTGTTGCGCCGACTGCACCGACCCAGAATGCATGGCGCAGAGATAAAAGGTGCCCAGGCTTCTTTGCCGACGGTTGCACACAGCCGTTCTGCACATGCTCCGAAGAGAGTAGCCAAAGCAGCCGCTTCAAAGTATACAGTATAGAGGGGACGGCATTTCGGCCGTCGAGACTTCCGTCCGTTCGTATCCAGACTTCCGGCCCCCTCTCTTGCCTTTAGCACTTGCTTGATAGCATTATCAAAAGCTAGCTCCCCTTCCCTCTTTCTCTTTGCTTGGGAAGGCAGTGCTCGCAAAGCCACCATCTTGTCTCGCCCTCACACACTTTCTTTCCCTCCCAAAATACCAAGTGCACAGGGCGCGATAGGATCTTATCGCACTTGGACTTCATACTGAACATGATGCAGCTCCAATTTGGCAATCGCTCTTGTCGTGCCGTGTGCGATTAGAAAGGTGCGTTTGCGAGCAACCGCTTGTAATTCAATCATTTGACGATCTGCATCCGCGGAAGTTTCAATTTATTTGTCTCACCATTCCTTTGCAGTGGAAGCAGAATTAGGTTATATTGAAATTTAATACTAACGCACTTCATTATATTGAGGCTATAGATACATGGTGTTCTATGGGCGAGAGGTTATGAAAAGTTAAATACTTCCTTATACCAAGATTTTCGTTATATCAAGGTTTAACTGTACTAGCCTCTTTAAAGGGCAACTCCAGCAATTTATCTATGTCCACTGATCTTGATAAAATGTTGGATATACGTTCTCTTTCACACTCTGATTATCTGTGCCAAACAATATGGCTGCAAGTCATTTAGTTTTCCTGAAAATGAATTTTAAAGATTGGTTGTGTTGCCAACTCGTGGCTTTTTACTCGCCACCCCGTGTTTGTGACGTAGGAGACTACACCGCCACCGTCATTGAAATCGCCGCATCTAGTTTGGAAAAACTAGCTCCCTGTGTCGTCGGGAGACATCATCAGCTTCGCTTCTTTGGCGTTAGCACCACGTCTACTGCAAGTTTAGCGCGCATCCTGCGTGTTTACATTATGGTTGTGTAGTATCTGACGTCATCGACTGATCGTGACGTTGCACGAAGCAGCTACCCATTTAAGGTTTTGGTATCTCATTTATTGGTTATTTAAAATTATTGATGAATTTCTGAGCGAATTGAGTCGCCCTACCGGTGATGGGACTGTCAATGCCATTTGAAAATGGCAATATCCTAATATGGTTAAAAAAACGTTAGAGTTGACTCTTAATAATTCCTTTATTGCCTAAGACTATACCAGAATGGAGTCGCCTTTATAATGTAATCACCTCGATTGAACATTCAGTCACTCAAGGCCTCTGTTGTTGACCACCCACCAGAATAACCTGCTCTGTTCTTGCATACTGTGTTGTGATTTGTATGAACGCAAATGTATTCACCCCTTCTGTAATGCCCTGTGGGCCCCTGAGGGTACTACTATAAATAATAAATAAATATTCCCTCTGAGCTTGTATGAAATAGTTCACCAGGATAGAGCAGATGACCAGACTGGTTGCCAAGGGAAGGAAAATGCCTTCGAGGACAGCAGAGGCCAGTATCGTGCGAGGGAATGGAGTCTACAGACACAACATAGATGCAATCGTGATTGCTTGGAGATGCTTACGACCTGCAGTGGAAATTAGGCTGGTGACAGAAGACTGTCATTTTCTTTTGGGAAACTTAATGTATACAGAATGACCCTCTTCATCTACAAGCAGTCCCTGTAATAAGAACGGGTTAGCGTTGGTCAACTCGCCTCGCCAACACTAGATTTTGAAGCTGGGTTCTGAATCGCTTTTTTTAAAGCGAAAGCTTTACTACGCCAGCCAGCGAGCCATTTCGGATTGTTGTGCTGTAAGCAGGCGGCCATATGCGATATGCCGTGGCCGACGACCTTGAGCCGCCGTTGCCTAGCAACGCCGCAGCCGCGCTCCAACAGATGGCGCTGCTGTCGCTCCACCAGACGTGCTCCGCTGGGGTAGAGGGTCGGCTGCTCGCCGGTTGCTCTCAAAGTTCGTTCTCTTCTCTCTGCGTGCGTCTGTCTATAGCGGACGCATTTCGCGCCCCTATAACTACAAAACAACTATGTTGCATTTTGAGGTAAAAGTACAGTAGCAAAGGCATCCTTGGACTTTTATTTTTTTTAAATGTGGGCACGGTAAACTGAAACGTAGATTGCATTTATTTTTCTCGTTTCATCCCTGGTGTAGCAAGATGGTACTGTTAATACAAAAGAGCTCTAACCAGCATAAAGAGGTTGTGGTCGAGCACTTATGGAAACGTGTTGCTGCTGGGATACAAAGGGGTCAATGTTCAGATTGCTAGGTATGAAATCAAATTGTTGCCTTCTCATTGCAGGGAAAGCAAGCTGACTCGGCTCTTGCAGGACTCTCTGGGTGGCCGCACAAAGACTTCCATCATTGCGACCATCTCGCCTGACATGTCCAATCTGGAGGAGACATTGAGCACCTTGGACTACGCTCATCGTGCCAAGAACATCACCAACCGTCCAGAGGTCAATCAAAAGATGACAAAGCGGGCACTGATCAAGGCAAGACGGCCTTACTTTTCGTCCTCTATAATTTTTGCTTCCCGTTTCACCTGGCTGTAGCAAGCAGGTCTCTCTGCTTGCCCTTATGTGGCATTTGCATGTTTCTTTGACTTGTAGACATTCCTCACTACTGTCGCATATCTTTAGTCTAAATTGTTTGTTGCCTTCTTCCTTAACTAGTGCTTATTCCTTTTTGTTACATAGGTAAACTGTCTGTCTTTACATACACTTTTGCTGCTAAATTTGTGACCTTGACAATTCCTTCGCTGCAGTTTCGAACTCATTCCTCCGCCTGGTTTTAGTAATGGCTGTTCTATGCTGTTCCCGATTAGGTGCATGTCATGCTATGTCTGTTCAGGGCTGCATAGTGACACACATGCAAAGCATTGACAAATGACAACTGGTGTACTTGAATCATTGTGGCTCTTTATTGAAGTACTTCAAACCTGCAAAATTCAGTCTTTGGCCCTTTGGAATTCCATGCAGTCTATCTTTAGCGATAAAAAGGACCTCTACCGGGCCCGAGCAGACTAGTAATTCATACCATGTTGAGCTGGTGCAGAAGCTCAGGGCGGTGCCGCTGCTCTTTTTTTCGTTTTTGCATCTTTTCTCGATTACCGAGCCTCTTTTCATGCTAAGATTGGCTTTCTTTTAGCATTGTAGAAGGATAATGTAATAATACAGCTTAAGTTGTATTCCTCTTTAGTGTTCCTCTAAGGCTTGAAACAACTTCACTGTCGTAGTGATAGACCAGAACAGTCAAACCTGGTTATATCAAACTCTCAAAAAAAAGAAGCCTATCAGTCTGATATAGGGCATAATTCGATATCATCATCAGCCTGGTTACGCCCACTGCAGGGCAAAGGCCTCTCCCATACTTCTCCAACTACCCCGGTCATGTACTAATTGTGGCCATGTTGTCCCTGCGAACCTCTTAATCTCATTCACCCACCTAACTTTCTGCCGCCCTCTGCTACGCTTTCCTTCTCTTGGAATCCATTCCGTAACTCTTAATGACCGTCGGTTATCTTCCCTCCTCATTACGTGTCCTGCCCATTCCCATTTCTTTTTCTTGATTTCAACTAAGATATCATTAACTCACGTTTGTTCCCTCACCCAATCTGCCCTTTTCTTATCCCTTAAAGTTACACCTATCGTTCTTCTTTCCATAGCTTGTTGCGTCGTCCTCAATTTAAGTAGAACCCTTTTCGTAAGCCTCCAGGTTTCTGCCCTGTACGTGAGTACTGGTAAGACACAGCTGTTATAAACTTTTCTCTTGAGCGATAATGGCAATCTGCTGTTCATGATCTGAGAATGCCTGCCAAACGCACCCCAGCCCATTCTTATTCTTCTGATTATTTCAGTCTCATGATCCGGATCCGCAGTCACTACCTGTCCTAAGTAGACGTATTCCCTTACCACTTCCAGTGTTTCACTATCTATTGTAAACTGCTCTTCTCTTCCGAGACTGTTAAGCATTACTTTAGTTTTCTGCAGATTAATTTTTAGACCCACCCTTCGGCTTTGCCTCTCCAGGTCAGTGAGCATGCATTGGAGTTGGTCCCCTGAGTTACTAAGCAAGGCAATATCATCAGCGAATCGCAAGTTACTAATGTATTCTCCATTAACTCTTATCCCCAATTCTTCCCAATCCAGGTCTCTGAATACCTCCTGTAAACACGCTGTGAATAGCATTGGAGAGATAGTATCTCCCTGCCTGACGCCTTTCTTTATTGGGATTTTGTTGCTTTCTTTATGGAGGACTACGATGGCTGTGGAGCCGCTATAAGTAGCTTTCAGTATTTTTACATACGGCTCGTCTACACCCCGATTCCGCAATGCCTCCATGACTGCTGAGGTTTTGACTGAATCAAACGCTTTCTCGTAATCAATGAAAGCTATATATAAAGGTTGGTTATATTCCGCATATTTTTCTATCACCTGATTGATAGTGTGAATATGGTCTATTGTTGAGTAGCCTTTACGGAATCCTGCCTGGTCCTTCGGTTGACGAAAGTCTAAGGTGTTCCTGATTCTATTTGCAATTACCTTAGTAAATACTTTGTAGGCAACGGACAGTAAGCTGATCGGTCTATAATTTTTCAAATCTTTGGCTTCCCCTTTCTTATGGGTTAGGATTATGTACGCTCGAAGTCATGAGGCATTGCGTATACAGGGTGGCCAGTTTCTCTAGAACAATCTGGCCACCATCCTTCAACAAATCTGCTGTTACCTGATCCTCCCCAGCGGCCTTCCCCCTTTGCATAGCTCCCAAGGCTTTCTTTACTTCTTCCGGCGTTACCTGTGGGATTTCGAATTCCTCTAGACTATTCTCTCTTGCATTATTGTTGTGCGTGCCACTGATACTGTATAAATCTCTATAGAACTCCTCAGCCACTCTCCCAGTTTGCTTAAACAATTGGACATCATAAATGCGCATACCATTTATAAAAACACTTTATCGGTGAAACTAGCTTAGTTTCGCATGGAATAGTCCTGTATTTTATTCTGCTTCGGCACTTTCGCTGCATGCGATGCACACACTTCTCCACATTGTCTAAAGAGTTGGAGCAGCTGAGGCCACAACCTTCCGCATGCGTGCAGAAGTGCCGGACTAGTGTGAGAGCATCCTTAACCTGGGAGGATGTGGGCACAGGATTGTCATTGCTTTCCTCATTGTGCCCGCTTTCACTTGTGCTCGGTGTGATGTGGGCATTGTAGTCTTCGTTTTCAGGCTCTCCCATGGTTGCGACACTATCATCCGCACTCACACTCGTTGATCCGTCGATGGCTTCTGGAAATTCTGACGGCTCACTCTAAGCTTCAACACTGGCAACAGTTTCGTCGCACTCGTCACAGAGCATGCAGAAGCCAGCATGTGTGAAGCAATTTCAGATGCACCACTTGTACATGGCTGCCTCGACGTTTTGTACATGGCGATGCATACTCGTCGGGCACCAGGTCGCAAGCTTGTCTGCTTTAGCCTTAATCTCTCCCTTATGCTTCAAAATCGTGTGGAGTGCTCCTCGAAAACTTGCACGCTGCAACGACATCAGACTTTTCACCGCATTCGACTTCATTTATTATTTTGAGCTTCACGACGAAAGTCAAACTCTGCTGCTTCATCACAGCAACACTACAGACGAAGGCCCACAAGGTGCAAACACAATGGACCAGAAAAGCAGTGAGACAACTTGCACTCGTGCCATCTTGCACGACGAGGGCACAAGAGCCTGATTGGCTGCCTGAGCAAGCGCGTTGCAGCTCGGCTTCCTCCTTATAGAACTTGTCGAGGGATCAAATTCATGAATAACTGCATTGCCATTGCCGAAGATGCTGCAAACTATTTCTTGAATGCTATGCACTGTCAAGACAAGTAAAATGTGTATTTTTTCATGAAATAATACTCGTATGTCCCAAAAATTGTACCTGAAATAACCGATATCAATGCTTCAGTGTTTTTTGTCTATTTAATAAGTAAATAAATAATAAATAAGCAAAGCAGTGCATGCTGCTGATATAAACAATGTAAAGGCCATGAATTGAACAGGTTGAGAAAAAATAGTGAAACCTCGTTAAACCGTAGTTGGCTGGAGCTCGGGAAAAGTACCTACTAAACGGTCGTACTGTTTAACCGAATTGGCATGAGATCGCCCACTTACCTGTCGAAAACTGAACTCGGAGAGAGTGCAATGAAAGGGGAAAGAAACTTGCAGTATTTATTCACTTCGCACGACAAAAGTGTTATTTTCGTTTGATGCCGCAGTGCCTAGCACGACGACAGCGGCCTCAAACTTACTGAAGCTGCATGCCAGCTTTTCAGCCAGCCCCCTCTTCTCGGCAAACACTCGCATAGCAGGTTCCTCGTTGGCGTTACGTATTCTCCGTGCAAGCGCGCAGTTGTGCTGCAGTCTTGGGGCGCCTTTTTCATTGCCGGGTGCAGGAGTTCGGAATACTTTTCGTTTGGAATAGTTACGTTATTGCGCCCCTGTGCTCGTCGCAACGATTGCATTCATGATGCTGACGTAACTAGCTGCTTCAGCTACTGTCGGGCCTGAATCGCCCGTGCTGTCGCTTTCCGTGTCGTCCTCATCACTGTCGCTAGTCGACACTTCGGCAGCAACAGATAGATTGATAGATAAACTTTGTAAAAAAAAAAATAATCGGAAAAACCGCTAAAGGTCGGGGCCCTTAGTACAGGGCTCCGCTGGCTCTTGCCATCTTCTCGGCTCTCTTTATCAGCTTGAGCTGGTCGTCGAGGGCCGAGCTGGACAGCAGTGCCTCCCATTGCTCCCTCGTGGTCTTCGTGTCTGGGTGTTCTATGTTGTGTAGTGTGCACTCCCACGTAATGTGGTATAGGGTTGGTGTGGCCCCACACCATGGGCATTCGTCCCTGTAGGCTGTGGGGTGTATCCGATGTAATATGTGTAGGTTCGTGTGAGTGCCTGTGTGGAGCCTACACCAGGCAGCGGCATCTTCTGTCTTAAGATTTCAATGGGATGGTGGATATCGCAAGTGACGCCCTCTGTGGTAGTTCACGATAGCTGAATACTCGAGGTCGACAGGGTCCAGGTCTTCTGCAGCCGGCGTGATGAGTGCTCAGTTATGTACAAATCCTCGAGCTGCTCTGTCGGCCTGCAGGTTGCCCGTGATGCCAGTGTGGCCCGGTATCCTGATGATGGTTTGGGTGGTGAAGTTCTCAGGGTCCTCCTTGAGTATTTCGGCTAGGACTTGTGCAGCAGGTCTTCCAATTCTTCCCTGTAGGAAGTTGCGGCAGGCCTGCTGGGAATCCGTGAGGATCGTCAGTGGTTGCTTTGCGTGTAGGCCCTCGCGGATGGCTAACGCGATGGCCAGCTCTTCGGCTTCCGTAATCGTGCAGGGGCGGGTCGATGCAGTTGATCGTTGATCCGTCAATGGCTTCTGGAAATTCTGACGGCTCACTCTAAACTTCAACACTGGCAACAGTTTCGTCGCACTCGTCACAGAGCATGCAGAAGCCAGCATGTGTGAAGCAATTTCAGATGCACCACTTGTACATGGCTGCCTCGACGTTTTGTACATGGCCATGCATACTCGTCGGGCACCAGGTCGCAAGCTTGTCTGCTTTAGCCTTAATCTCTCCCTTATGCTTCAAAATCGTGCCGAGTGCTCCTCGAAAACTTGCACGCCGTTGGTGTGCAAGTTTACGTTGGCGTTGGCACAAAATCCAGTCCAAGCTCACAATGTTCTCGCTGAAATCTCTTTTCGAGCATGAAAAAGACATTCTAGACAAAATCCAGAAGGATTTCCAGCGACTCGTGTTTTGGTTGGCAGTGCATGACGGCAAAAAAAAATTTGAGGGGGCAGAAGCCCCATGCGCCTCGCCCCTGCTGCAGCACCAAACTGAATAGAAAACTAATTTCCTTCGACAGTTTTTCAGCTGGGCTCGTTCACTTGCCAGTTACGAGCTCGGTGTACACGCTAGGCCAATGCGGAACATAAACATCAGCTGTAGGCGAGTGCTGAATATCCATACTGCGGAGGTGGGACGCATGTTTCCATTTGGTTTGAGCACGACGAAGTACAGACACACACTAAGCGCGGGCGTTGCAGCAATCATGATTCGGTTGGATGCTTTAGCAGACTATCGCACTGAGACAGGCGGAACCCAGTGGGCAGGTTGGATTTGTAGGTATCATAAGTGTGTTCGGATCCACATTGTGCCACGGTCGTCGGTCGTTTCATTGTTGGCCTGCTATCGCAACATTCTTTCAGGAACACTATCGTGTGCGTCGTGCATCCAAAGAACTTGGACAATAGTTAGTGTCGGCGTCTTGACATCGGCAGCCATCGTAGGCATAGCAGCCGGAGGCCTCGCAGCCTCAGATTGGTTGACACCAGCAACACATTGCAGTCTCGGATTGGTGAACGCTGGCGAAGCGTTGCCATACGTCGGCGAACTTCTAGCATCGGCAGTCGACTAAATTGCTGCCCGTCGGCACGCTTCGCTTGTTCCCGATCGACACTTTTGGCGCATGCCGAAGCTTGCCGATGCGTGCCAGTGGTTGGGCCTTAAGGAGAGCGGGTGGATTGAGCTTCGCCACTGGGTTTCCCTGCAGCTGCAAGGGAAAGCAAACTTCTGGGGGCACTTTCGTCCCACTTGGCATTTGATATATTGGGAGTCACTGCTATTTTTGTTCGATGTAAGTGTCGTTTTTGCTATATATACACATTATAACTATATCTTGATCAGAAATATTTTGATATACTGGAAAATTTGATGTAAACGGGTTCGATAGTCGGGTTCGACTGTATACACTTTTTCACCTTCAGTGCCCGACTTGTGAAGCAAGTTACCTGCGAGGGATTGCACACATTTTTTTTTCTTTATTCGCACGAGTCTGCTTTTGTTGCAACGAGGCTCGAAATATTTATCACATTGTTAATTGCAGGAGTACACGGAGGAAATTGAGCGTCTTCGAAGGGACCTGGCTGCAACCAGAGATAAGAATGGTGTTTTTGTGGACCAGGAGAACTACAGGTACCTTTTACTAGTGGACGTGTGGCATTTTGTCTTCCTTGCCTACCTTGTCTGTAATGGTAGAAGGGTAAAGTGAGATTTCTCAATTAATTGGTTATTCTGTTTTGAATACGTTTTATACTAGCAACATTAATTTTCTGCTGAAGCACTGGTGGTGTACGTTATTGTGCAACAAACCTCTCATAAATATTGCCTGTGTTTAAGCTTTAATGAATTGTAATAAATTTTTGTGACCTTGTGTATGCCTCTTGCATGGTTAAGTAGCTTTAATTGCAAGGTTTAAGCTGTGCTTGCTTTACTATTCTTGGGGTGCAAGTTCAGATGTTCAGTGCTTTGCCTAGTCCTTGACCACTTATTTATTACTGTGTTTGATGCACTACTTTTTGTTAATGCTAAATTCTTACATTTGTGCTTTTTTACAAGGACGATGGAGCTGAGGCTCACCAGCCAGTCTCAAGACATCTTGGAAAAAGAAGCGCAAATAGAGTCCCTAAATGCAAAGCTTCTGACCGTAAGTTACATTGACGTAATAGTTCTGCGGAAACTCGCAAGGTGGAGGGAAGTAATTAAAGAGAAAATGAGACATCCACCCAATCGTAGCAATTGCTACAAAGGAAACCCATATGGGTTCCTCGAAAGAAAAGCCTCAAAGTTTAAGGAAAATTTGTCCTGGTCCGGGACTCGAACCCGGGACCACCGCCTTTCTGGGGCAGCCGCTCTACCATCCGAGTTAACCAGGCAGCTAGCAGATGGCAGGGCGAAGTCGAATTTATTGACAACTCTAAGCAAAGGCAAGGGTTTGACATAATAGTTCTGTGAAAACCTGCAAGGTCGAGGGAATGTATTAATAAAGTAACTAGTCAAATTAATAAGTTACATTCTCTTTATGCCTTTTTTTCTGCAGTGCCCCAATCAGTCTTCACTGGTTCTTAAAATCTCACAATATTGTGACATACTCGAATATTTCATATGGCTGATAAGATTTCACTTCGATATCTGGCCATAAAGTTGGTGGTTCTTGAATACTATGGATACTTGGATACTATGAATAACTGTCAATTTGTTCGTTTCATTTCAAGCTAGTAAACATGTTCCTTTGGTCTTTGAATACATTTTAGCATGTCTTGTAAAATAAATTTGGGGTTTATTAAGGAATTTAATGTAGTACCTTACCTTATGCTAGTAAACTTTGTTAAGGATGTTTAACTACCTCCTTCCAGTTACTAAACTTACAAGCTTGCTTCTGTATTCGAAATAAGTCAAACCTTGACAAAACAAATACGGATATACCAAATTATCGGATATAGTGAAGTGAATCTAAAATGTTTCCCACGAATACCAGCATGTAACAAATGTTAAAATAAATGAGATATAACTAACTTACTTTCTTGTCCGAGTTTCCGGCCTGAGATCTAAAACTTGAAGCGATCTCAAAACGGCCACTTCAGGCACACAGTGCCATCTCTTAGGAGGCCAGTGTAGGAGTTTCAACTCTGCACACGTGTTCATCAGTAGCATGCACTCGCCCGAGAAACACGAGGCCTGCTTAATCACTGCTCGATACTGAATTTTGAGCATTATCGCCACTCAAGTTCCTCGCCAAAGAAGGGGTTGGATGAGCTGACGCGCAAATGTGAGCGGTCTGCACGGTGGAGCCACCTGGTGGCCACGGAGCTCAACCAGACAAATGCAGCTGATCGCAGTAATCAAGTGTACTTTACTTGGCTGCTGGTGTGAATTTTCGGCAGTGGCGTAATTGTGTTGCTGCCGAAAATTTACACGAGCAGCAAAGCAATATACACTTCATTGCTGCAGTATTATCTGTATTTGTCTGCTTGAGTTATGCGCCACCAGGTGGCTGCACAGTACATACTGTTCACTTTTGCACATCCGCTCATCCGGTAAAATGCCTAGTCTGCTTGTGTTTACCTGGATACTGGACATCCTAAAAATCTCTACTGACTATGGGGTACGTGGTGGTGAAAAATCGAGTGTCCTTAAAATCTGTCATCGACCATCTGGCGAAAGCCAATCTTGAGGTAGAAATAACAAAAGTTTGGGCCCATAGAAATGTATAGGCCCCAGCCGGGACTTTGAGTTCATTTGAACCTGACTAGAGTTGAATTAGGTAGTAGCATGTATTTCTCAACATAGCCGTCGATGCACACTAGATTGTGACAACTTGAATTCCAGTGAATATGTGTATGCAAACTGTAGGAAGTTATTTTGAAGGCTAATTGCTACTTTGTGTTGCAGAGAGTCATTTTTTAAAGATGCTGTGTGCTGTGATTAGAGATTAGCATAAATGCATGTCCTAACAGGAAAAAAATTTTTCACATTGAGTATGCATACTCCTACATGAAATGCTTGTATTGTCCTCTAGGTTACGGAACTTTTTGAGAGAACTAAGCAAGAAGTTGCTGAAACTACTGAACGGCTTCAGGCAACAACTGCTGAGCTCCACAGCACTAAGAGAAGCTTGGTTGCAACAGAGCAGGTATGTAGCCAAGCATATTTGAAATAGAAATTGTACTAGTATGCCCTCGTTCCATATTCAGTATATGTGTAGAAGCTTACCGCAACATGTCTGTGTTGCAGTTGCAATTATAATGAACCAATATTGCAGGTGCTGTCCAAAACAAGTATTGAGAAAGAAGAGCAGGCTTACCTTGTGCAAGCCCACTGCAAGACAGAGGCTGCACTTACTGCGACTGCTCAGGAGGTAAAAAGATTAATTACATTATTAATAGCATTGAATAAAATGAAATGGATTCAACTATTGTTATTGCACTTGAGTTTCCATACCATACTATGGCAGTTTCATAAAGGATTGCAGTTCTCTATGCAAATTTGAACTCTCATGTACGTGCTTATTGGTTATCCGTGCATCTTCTCTGCATCTTCCAGCGAGTACAGTAAAACGGGATATAATGAAGCAGTAAATCTTCTTACAGCAGAGACAACGAACCAATTCTACTTGAGAATGATGATATACTGACCACTTCAACTCGAGTGCTCCTATCTGAATACATGTAAAAGGAGAATTCATTTTTCTCTGCAACCACTGCACCGAATCTGATGAGGTTTGTTGCACATAAAAGAAAAACTTAAAATCTAGTGACTGTTGGTTTAGAATTTTTGAGTTAGGTCGTCAATTTCTTATTCAAAATTGGCAAAAATATAAAGTTGTAAACTATCAAGTTTACAGCTCTAACTCAGCAACAAGAAATGATAATAAAATTGTTGGATTGCACCTAATAGTACATCTAAAGCGGACAAAATTGATATGTTACACGTGAATATAAAAAAAATTTTTGTAATATGGAAATACAGCTTTTACAACCCTTGTACACAATGTAAAAATTCACGTAAGATATAAAATGAAGTATCGAATTTGTCCGCTTTCAGCGATCTAATGGATGCTGTTTACAGAACCGCAATATCAATTCTTGATACAGCGCTATTAATTTGTAAACTTCGTGCTTTATTCTTCTCATTTTTGAATTTTTAAAATGTTAACAAAATTTAGGTTTTAAATCGAAATTTCACTTCCAACAGTTATTAGAATTTAACTTTGTCTCAAATGTAACCAATTTCATTAAAATTGGTCCAGGCATTATCCTGGAAAACGTTTTTGCATTTTACATGCATGTGAATAGGCCGCATCGGAGTTTGGCCCGAACTAAAGCTTCCTCTTAAGTCAATCACGCAATGTTGCACAGCATGGGATCGCTACGTGGTGGAAGACTGAGGCATTGTGTCGAGCGCATTAACAACTATTTTTAATAACAAGCACGCCGTCGCTGGTGTTGTTCCATGTGGAATAAAAGGCGGCAGAAAGAAACTGTGAGCATCCAAAAGCGTAGAAAAAGTTGTATCGAAGTGGTTTTTGGGACACAAGGGTTGTGAATATTCCCGTGAGCGGCACACATCTTACGAGGAAAGCCAGAGACTTTGCTTGCATTATGGGGCACGAATAATTTTTCAAGTGCTGGATGGTTGCAGTGTTTCAAGGAACACCATGACATAGTTGGCAGGATTGTCAGTGGTGAAGCTGAGTCTATTGGCTGAGAAGCTGCAGTAGCATGTATTCAAACTGCCATTGGACCGCTGCTAGAAAATTACAGCGTGGGGTACTTATTCAGCTTGGATGAGACAACTCTTTTATCAGATGCTGCTTCAGGAGACCCTCGCTACTAGAGATGAACAACATGTAATGTTGGCGAGCTCGGTAATGTCCTTGTGATTTCGCTGCTTTGTGCAAACGGGCTGGTCATAAGAGATGCTTGCTCTTGTGATCAGAGAAATAGCATTGCCCAGTTGCTTCAAGGGGAAATTGAAACTTGCAGTGCAGTATTTTTTGAACCATGAGGCCTGGATGACGCAAATTTTTGTGCAGTAGCTACGGGCATGAGACGAGGGACTGAGCAAGCAGGGCTGCAAAATATGCCTCATTCTGGGTATCTGTACGGCCCACCACATGTACTCTGATTTTCCACAACATTGCGCTGTGCTTCCTGCTGCTGAGGGGCGAAATGCAAAAACGCATGTCCTGTGCATTAGGGGCACGTTAAAGATCCCCTAGTGGTCAAAATTAATGCGGAGTCTTCTACTATGGCGTGCCTCATAATCAAATCGTGGTTTTGGAACGTAAAAGCCTAGAACTCGGCTCTTTCCTGCTGCACCAAGGAGTCGTGACATTTAAAGCAGACCACTGAAAGTGCCGTCAACTTGTACGCGAGATGTAGGTGCCAACTACTACTGGCACTCCTCATTTGGTGCCAGCTGTGGTGGTGACGAACTAGACTGCTTGGATGATGTTTTCGATGGGGATTCATTACCCAATAAAGCTGTAGTAGTGTCGTGGAACACTGTTCGTGACGCTGGTTTTGTGCTCGAGACCAAAACCTTCTGCGACTACTGGCTGTTGAAGCTATTGCAATGGAGCATGTAAATGAGGAATAAATTGTAGGCACTGTGACTGGACTTCACGAGAACATTAGTGATAAGGATGGACTGGGATTTACTGCTGCAGGTTAAAAAAAAAAAGCACTCGGTCACTTGATCAGTTGGTTATCAGCATTGGTTTGCTTGGTCAGTATGTCTTTCTGGCAGGCCATACTTGCACCTAGGCCAAAAAATTGTTACTCCAGAAGGACTTTTTACCAGTTCTGTGGAGGCAGGGTCTGTGTGCGAAGGTACGGCATGTCGAATGTAGTGGACAGATGCATATGCTGATTGGGAGTGCAATCTGTCTACCACCAGTGGGAGATAGTTAAACTTCGATATAACGAAATTCTCAATATAATGAAGTATTTCATTTCTTAACTTATTGTCCATAGAACACCCGTGTATTTAGAACTTCAATATAACGAAGTGTTTGTATGCTATTTCAATATAGCAAACTTTTACTGCTGCCGCAAACTAATACCGAGATGATAAACGGAAACGTCCGCGGACACGCAGGATTGAATTACAAGGAGCTCTTCACAAATGCACCTCTCAAATCGCACGCCGCGCGGCAGGAGCTGAAGGGCAGCTGCATCGTGTTCAGTATAAAGTCCAACTGCGATAAGATCCTATCGTGCACTGTGTGCTTTAGTTGCGAGTAAAAGTGAGAGTGAGACAAAGATGGTGGCTTCATGAGTGCCGCCTTCCCGTGTCAGCAAAGGGAAAGAGAAGAGGGAAGGGGAGCGATGTCCCTGTAACGCAACCAAGCGTGCACGAGTGGGGGACAAGTTGGCATGTGTGTGGTTTCTGGCACGTGTTTTGGTCGTGGCTGTGCATGGCTGTACGTGCGGCTGAGCGCATACACAGCCGCGCTATTTATATGTAAGCTATCTTCCCAGGCATTTAGTATTGAAGGTTGCGTAATCTCGAGTTTGAGTGACCTGTTGAAGCAAGAGGCAGATAAAGCATTCGATCTCTCCTGCCGGCACTTTTCATGATAGTGTCGCACGCACTGGGACGACACTAATGAGCTGCAAAGGTGGAGTGCATGTGCAAGTGTGACTGGCTGTGCTTCATTCGTACCGCCGAGAAGATATTGTCGACGTACATGGCATGAAACCGCAACATTAGTCGGCGACTCCCAAATTCATCAACTTCAACTGTTCTTTCATTCACATTTGCTTTTTTCAATTGCCCGATAATTCGCAAAATTCTACGGCTCCTTTCAGAGTATGAAAACTTGATCGGCGACTGTCCTTACTTGCATAATTTCAATACAACAAAATTTCGATATAATGAAGCAAATTGCAGATTTTACCAACTTTGTTTTATCGAGGTTTAACTGTATCACTTTGCTTACAGCAAGGCTACACAGCTTTGTTGCGCTTATATAGACTGCAGCGTGAAGGTAATGTTTTCGTTGTGAAGACAACTATACACTTTTTCTTTAACCCCCAGTTGGTTGGTGTGGCACAAACCACCACAACAGACATTGACCTGCTGCAACAAAAGCTTCAGCGGACATCTGCCATTGACCAGACAAACAAGGAGCGACAGTATGCCTTTGTGGCCAACTCAAGTGTGCTTTTTGATCAAATTGAATCCAGTTTCACCGCACAGCTTGCTTCTCAACAGGATACCCTCACTGGCATTGGAGGCTCATTCGGTAAGTGCCTTTCAGCGAAGTTTTCAATTACTTTTCTAGACATCACAAGATCTGTGAAGATTAGTGTGTAGTAGGTAGGGATTTCCAAATACTCATTCTTCAAATATTGCATTGATTAACGATATGCAGATGCCTTTATTAACAAACTTTGTTGCTTCAATATGTTGGCACAGCACAATTGCATACCTGTCAGTACTCCCAAATTTTTCCGTGCAGTTTACAAAACATTTCTACAATAGAACGAGGCCTAATTCTTAGTGTTACAAAAAATAAATTGCGAGAAAGTCCCACTTGTCAATCTCTGTACATATTATGAACCTGCTGCAAGCAAGTTTCTTAAGCAAGCAAGATTTGCAACAACAATGTCACTGAGAAAGCCACTGTAACCTAAAAGATCATGTTGCTTGTTAGTTTACACTGTTGTTTGTATGCTGCATCTAAAGGTAAATCATTGCTAATCAAGTGCATACGAATCCAAAAACGTCTGTGTATGCCATTTCACCCTTTTGGTGCTGTGTTTGCAAGATTTTTCAATCCACAGGTTAGCACATATGCAATTATGTTACGAACAGTAAAAATTAGGCTAGTAAGCAGTTTCAGTAAAAGCTTGTTCATTTGACCCTTTTTAGTTCCGAACACTATTTAACATTGGCAAGTCATGGGCCAAGTGTGCATAATTATACAGCATCAAATGCCCATCAAAGGCCCCACAGCAATTGTGATCAGAAATGCACTCGTGACGAGATATGCTTAGCATGGATAGTGTCACAAACATTGACAGATGAATGAAGCAAAAGCTGCGTTAGCACTCAAAGTGAAGTTCTGGTGTACAGTTTGTCATAACCATTGCTTAGAAAATAACCATTCTTCATATTGCTATGCCAGCGTTGTTGTAATACTCAAGAGGAGCACGATGGGCTGCGTTCAACTGCCAGATGAGCGTGCGGCTGGCACGTTTGCACAGCGAGGCCATTGCCGTAATGGATCGGCCCATTGGACCTACCCTTTCTAGAAAATCGTTGATTTTGCAGTTTGGCTCATTTGTTCAATACCCACGCATTTGATTTCGTTCAGCCAGATTTTGCCATCCAGATTGTGCCAACCAGATTGTGTTCAGAAACCCGTGCCCCTTGCCACTGAGAGGCTGGCTTTACCACGAAGCTTAGTTCAGTGGCAGAGCCCTGCTGAGTATGTACTACAAATTTAGGTGCGCATTTGCGGATTAGATAAAAACAAAAGCAAATGATCATGTCTGCTTTCACACGATCAGCAAATTATGATCCAATTACTAATATTTTTACGTATTGAATATTAACAATATTTCAAATAGTTTTCGGGTCGCATGCAAATATTGAAACAATGATATTCGACTTGCGTTGGAAGTTTTTGAAAATTCTTGGACCCCTGGTTCTACCGTAAAAACCTGCGTATAATACGAACCCGCATATAGTATGAGGTGAAGTTTTTGGGACGCGAAATGGAAAAAGCTTTATGCGCATATAATACGAGTTAGGAAAACTCGAGGAAAACATTTATTTAAATTGCACTCTGCTCTATAATCGCTGTCTTCCTCAGCTGCGCTCCCTTCGGATAGTTCCTTGTCGGACATATCTTCCCAGAGGTACTCGTCCTCTGTGCCATCAAGCTCGGAGGATTAGTGCTGAGGATGAGAGGATTCACTTCGTGAATGCGCGACGCACAAGGTCCTCTGGTATGCTGGCCCATGCATCCACAATCCACTTGCATGGCGTGGCTGGCGAAGCCCGCTTCAGCTGCCCGGTCGGCGTCATTGCAGGTTCACCTAAGCGCATCTAATCTGCGTTACACCACTTCACCGCGTCCTTTAACGGCTTGGTCACACAAACATCTAAAGGCTCGACTGAGACGTCATACCACCCGGAATAACGAGTTCACTGCCAGATTCGCGTAACAGCCTCTTCACTGAGTCGGCCAAATGGCAACAAATGCGTCCAGCACGAGGATGGATGATAACAACAGTAAGCCGGGCTGCCTACACCAGACGGACTTTATCCAGTTGAGCACAAGACTCTCGTTCATTCAGCCTTTCTCATGGCATCTCACGACCACATTTTTTGGCAGCTCCTCTCCTTTAGGCACTGTCTTGCGCTTGAAGACAACATAGGGCAGAAGCTTGCATCCATCTGCCATGCACAACATGACGGTAACTTGCATTTTCTCATTGCCAGTGGACTGGGCAAAAACTTGTTTAGAGCCCTTTTCGTGGACGGTTAGGGGCGATGGCATGTACAGATAAACCGGCCTTTTGGTCAGCATTGCCGCTTTGCCCTAGCTGGAAGTTCTTGGACTTGCGCAGTAAAATGTGGCGCTGGACAGCCACAAGCAGCTCTTCGAACGATTTGGTCAGCTTTTGTGAAATCGAAGTTCGGTGGCATAAGGAAAATCCAGCACAGCACATGTAGCGATAAATCCAGTGCTTGCTCGCTTTGAAAGTGGAGCTCGGTAGCCCTTTTTCTTTTTCAAGCTCCTTTTGCCTGCATAAGCTCCATGCTCGCAGCTAGATATGCGGCTCACTCTTGGCGTGCGAACTCCATCGGGGCGAGTTTGATTTCCGGGAATGTCCCACTCTTCGGGCCGCGAAAACTTCTTTGCGTTCCGCTGCACTTGAAAAGGGCTCTCTTCTGTCGACGCCGCTCTCGAATGCTTCCCTCGTTGACGCCAAACTGCCTCCCGGCTGCACTGCTGCAGAATGTCCTGTGCGGCTAAAATAACCTTTCTCGAAGCAGTCGAGTACTGTTTTCGTAGTCCGGACATCTTGGTCCTTCAATGCGGTGTAAAAAAGATGCACTTGGCGAAGTGTGGTTTGCACGCGTGCTGCCAAGGTGTGCACTGAACAATAAACGATGCCGTATAAACGATGCCGTAACGAAGTCAAGCCGTAGCCACGCAGCAATAGCGAAGTCAAGCCGTAGCCACGCAGCAATAGCGAAGTCAAGCCGTAGCCACGCAGCAATAGCGAAGTCAAGCCGTAGCCACGCAGCAATAGCGAAGTCAAGCCGTAGCCACGCAGGAATAGCGAAGTCAAGCCGTAGCCACCCAGGAATAGAGAAGTCAAGCCGTAGCCACCCAGGAATAGAGAAGTCAAGCCGTAGCCACCCAGGAATAGTGAAACCAAAACTTCTAGCTTAAATTTCTTACTGAAATTTTGTCCAGATTTGCACATAGCACGAGGCGAAAATTTGGGACGCTAATAATAGGAAAAAAAAACCTTGTATTATAAGCGGGTTTTTACGGTACTACCTCTTCCTTTGTGGCTTAGTTTACACACAATATTCAATTAAGAACGAAAATTCTATAATAGTACACACAACCTTTTTAAAGGGACACTAAAGGCAAATTATAGATTAGTGCTTGAGAACGTCTGAGGTGTCAATACAGTCAACGACCGATTTTTCGGACCCTCTAGGGAACGTAAAAATGTCAAAAAATTCAGGCAGTCCGAAAAAAATGAATGCATGCAAGAAACCTCCTTTTTTTTTTCTTTTTTTTATCGGATCTAGAGGTAAAGGGCGAAGTACCAGGCTTCCGAAACCCTGCCAAAGCATCAGAGAAGTGGCTATAAAAAGAAGCGGTCAAGAACTCTGTATGCAGCCGGCTGCTGGTTTATTATGTACACGTGCATCATCAGGCAGCCGGTGTTATTGCTGCAGTGGCTTGAACTTGTGGATTGTTGTTTGGACGGCGTTCCGGTTGTATGGGATCATATTCACCTCGATCTGAGCAAGGGTCATGTCAGCACTGTACACCGATGAAAGAGCCAACAGTGCTCGCGTCAACTCTGTGCTTGTAGGCGGCGCAGGCATTGGCTCCTCATTTTCAACATCGGAGTCTTCTGAATCCCCCACTACCTGACAGACTATTTCCTTGTCAGTCAGTTCTGCGCCGGTACTAACCGAGGGTACTCCTTTCCGCGCTTCGATGCCATCGGCGAGGATGACAAGACGGAGTGGGGGCCATCGAAGGCAAGCGAAATCCTCAAGTTGCGAACATTGGAGAGTTCGCTGACGAGCGTCGAAGCACCTAGCGTCGCAGAGCACACTTGACACAACAGCACAACCACACACCACGCTAGCCAAAACGTGGCCTGCGTAAACAAACGAGATGGCGCCACTCCGGAAACTCCGCCTGAGGCGGAATCGCAGCGATGAACATAGCCAGCGTGGCCAGACCAAATCGGTGTGTGACGGCTAGATTCGGCTAGTTGTGGTTTAAAGCGGTGATATGCTTCGGCTGCAAGTCGATTTCCTTCGCAAGGGCACTGTGCGAGGAGCCAAAGGACCTTCTGTCGCGTCAAAAAAGTGCGGAAAATTGGACGGTGGGGGTTCGAGCATCAGAAACTTCAGATGTCCTTATACATTGATTCTATGGGGATGGTGGCAGTGCCGCAAAGACATCCAAAATATCAGGCATGTCCGAAAATTTGGGCGTCCGAAAATTCAGTCGTTGACTGTATTATGAAGAATAGAGCTTCGGTAATCTAGTAATTTGGGTAAATGCAGGACACAATTAGGCTCCCCTGGAACATTCAAGTACTAGCCAGATGACAAAGGCACTCCATATTATAATTCTGTTACTAGTACTCAACCACTCGTAATAAAAATCATTGCATTATAACGGGACAGAAAATGCTACTTGTCCAGTTCTACTTGACTTTTTTTTACGAAGAACTCTTAACAGGGGCAGTTGCCACTGCACTGTGTGCACTTTCACATTTCAGTAGTTTCATTATTGGGTAGTGCTGTACTGGTTTTGTTGGCTTGTGAAACTCTCACAACCTCCAAAGGATTCCACGTCCACGTGATGTCGCAGCATTCCCGAATGGTCCATGCCACTTGTCCAACAGCAGCTGCAGCATTTCATCCAATGCTCTTGGTTTCTCTATGGCCGCGGGTTTGCATTTTGCGCTAAAAACCATAGCTCTGTCTGTCGGCCGATGTTTTACTTGCTGACGGCAGTAAAGGATGATGATGGTGTATGTAATGTCACCACTCCCTGCTGGGTGGCTGGTGATTTGAATTGTGCTAAAGGTATACGGTCCCTTCAGACTTTATTTTCTCGTAAACTAATTATTTTCTTGGCATGAAACAAGTAATGTGAAGTTTTTGCAATGGTATTTTAACTGTTTGGACCAGTTTAGTACTTGCCTTTATAACGTCCCTTTGAAGCACTGTCAGAGAAGCGTTTTTTTGATAAGAATAAACAAAAAAAATCTTGGAGAGTTGGAGCAGATTCATAATTTACAGCACGAAAGGACTGAAACAAGCAAGAAGGGATGACATGAGCTTTGTTGTCCCTTCTAGCTTGTCTCCATCCTTTTGTGCTCCAAGTGCGATAGAAAAGAAAATGAGCTTTTCTTTATCTGATGGTGGTACATGTTACCTGTCAAAAGTACCTATGAACACCATTTTCAAGATGTGGCTGTAGAGGGGGAGGGGACCTAATGTGGAGCCAATTCACTCGTTAAGAAGCTTGTTTTTCAGGCGTTCTAGTGATGGGACCTTCTGTTCAGAGTACTGAACAATGTGGAAAAAAACACAAATAGGCATTGGCCATGACAAGTACAGGTTGCCTGCGAAACCAAAACTAAAGCTTCGATTGGTGAAAATGCAACTCTAGCATTCCATTTTCCACGCTTCGGCTCATTTATGCACTGTCCAGTTATTGCTACCATCGGTGCTGGTTATCTCTATTGTTCCGCATTTTTCACTACTTCACTGATTGGCAGGAGGTCGGTGCTGTGGTGGACTGTGCCTGACACAAACTGCAAAATGGGACACTGAGCAGTGTCCATTTGAAGGAGATGGCTTAACCTAAGCAGAAGGGGCATTCAATTGAGCCTTTGCCGGAGAATAAAATTGCATGTTTTGATGTTTTTGAATAGATTTTTCTTATTTTATCCTCTTCGGCTAATTTTCACTTCAGGGAAAACTACCTGTTTTGAAGCTCAATGTCGGAAACTGTTGGCGTGATGGTTTTTAGGCTGCAAATGTGTGAGAAACAAGAGTGTTGATGTCTTGAATTTTGAAATTGTTTCTTTAAGAAATAAGGTACAATTGATTTCTCGATCACAGTAAAAAAAAAAATTTAGTTTTCAAATTAATGCAGCTTCTGCAGAAAGAAAGCATAAAATTGCAAGTGGTTGCCACTATCCTGTATTTTTGGCTCTCAAGAAGATGTTTATTCAGAAATCTTCATTTTTACAATTTTTAATATGATTGTTTTCCTAAGGTGGGACTCATTTGCTCAACGGAGCATGCATAACTTTTCATTTGTGCTAGTGTAAATAAATTTATTTGTATTAATGATAGGACAAAGCTTAAAATTGGCATGTCTGTTCGAAAGTTGACCTTTCAGCCCTGCATCCCCCCCTTAAATAGGAAAAGATGAGGTGTTTCAGTGATTCCCTCTAGTTTGCTTCTGCTGCTGAGGCATACACTGGAAAACAACTCCTTGTAGTAATTTGACAAGTAATTATGCAAATTAGACCTTTTTTAACCAAAAGATCGATGTGACTTTGTCCCAGCGGAAAACATAAAGTGCGTCATCAGAGGCGCTCAGAGTGTAATAAATCCCGGCCGATTTCGCACAGAAAAAGACAAACTAAAGTCGAAGAGCACAACTCTCACACCCTTAGCAGATGCCCATGAGGGCGTCTGCCAAACAGGAAAACCGGGAATTCTCGAGGATATTGAGTAGTCTGGAAGAACTCGGGGAATAGATGCCTCTATCAGGGAAAATTAGCTGTAATTTTATTGAAAGGATCAAAAGTTTCAGTAATGCTGGCTCGAGTAAGACGGGAATCGTAATGAATTGTCTTTGACGCCCTTTCGTCGGCTGGAGGAGTTGCCAGTGTACGGTGAACGACTGACTTTCCAGATGCCCGATAATTTGGACGGCTTCGCAGCACCACCACATACCTCATTGAGTCGATGTATCGGAACGTCTGAAATTTCAAACGCAATAACTCTTCGCCGTCCAATATTCCAGACTTTTTGCCGTTGCCGCAGGTCCGAAACGACAATCAAAGCCACCACCACTGCCATTTTGATTACCTGGCCGCCTTGAATCGGCGCTCTCGCACACAGATCTGCTGGCAGCCGTATCCACGACTGCGGCAACACTAGACCTAGCTGCTTAGACGTTCGTTATTAAGCTTCTTGCCATTGGGTGCCGTGTTTTTCATTCGGAGAATTCGCTGCTGTCATCAATGGCACGGACTCCGCCTTTGTGGTCCTTGCGATTGGCTTAGAAGCTTCAAAAGTGCGGTGCGTTGCATAATGCCGGTTTCTGAAAGTCTGTTTTGCCTCTGTACATATATGTTACTTGGTGAAGCATACGTTAAAGCATTGCAGTGAAGCATATGCGTGTGAAGGGGCTATTGCCACAGGACCAGTACGTGTGTATTCCTTAAACACGCGTGCACCTGGTATCTCCTGTCACAGTACAAGCACCGATATGCCCAATACTAATAGACCTTCAGAGCATTTTCGAATGTGCCTGTGGTGGTTTGAGCCCATAAGAGCAGTAATTTACATGCATTTATTTTTTCGAACTCAGGGGCAATTGGAACTCGGGGAATTTGGAAATGTCAGCTTAGTAGACACCCTGATGAGTGACTTCAGTGCGCAAGCTGTGCCTTCATGGCCATATTAATTTGTCCATGAGTACAGCTGCAATATTTCAAGATACCTTGTTGTTTTAAGTGCCAGATTTTAATGGAGATTCTGCGTTTTCTGTAGGAGTGGGCACGAGCTTTATTTTATGCATGCTTTCTGTTAAGCACCTCAATTAAATCTGGCGAAGACAATTCCCACAAAGTGGTACATTCTACGAGTTGTTCGTTTCTTCTTTTTTCAGCTGGAAGTCTGTTTTGCATGCTTTTTGATGTCTATGCTGCTGGCACAACTCTTAAGTGTTTAATTAGGAGTGACCAGCATTTACATGTTTCAGAATAAAGGGAGTTTGTTTGATTACTTCTGCTTGTTCTTTCGACAGCCTCTCTTAACAGCCTCGTTCAGCAACACCAAGCTGCTGTTGCTGCATACACATTGGAAGCTAGGAAGTTTGCTGATGAGAGTGCGGCAGCCAACGCCTCCATCCTCTCATCACTGCTGTCCACGATGCAAGCTTCCCAGGAACAGCAGGTGGCTCAGATGGCGGCCGACTTGGTAAACAGCATAGTTTTACTGTACAATGGCTAGTTGGGAGGATCAGTGTCTTGTTTTTGAAAGCATTGTACTAATGCTGGTTTCCTTATTATAAGAGCACAAATTTGGTTTTGCTGGCTTGCTCCCAGACCAGCATTCTGCACTCCCACATTTGCATTCTTCATCAATAACTTAACACAGCAAGTCGTCGATGTGCAGCACAGTTCTAGCCGAGCAACATGGCTGTGCGAAGCTGTTGTTCAGCTGCTATGTGCATGCTTGTAAGTTCGATTTCAGGTCACTGCACTGGAATGCAAGAATGCTTGTATACTGAGCAGAATGTTCAGGAACAACTTCACAGGGTTGAATGATTAATTCAGAGGCATCCATTGTGCTAACCTCTTGCAGGCCCCATTTTTTAAAAGCAGTTGATTAATCGATTGCAGCTCCATGTTGACTCTGCAACACCAGTAGTTCTTGCTGACATTGTGCTTGCATGTGAGCCTGCTAAAGGCTTTTTCTTTTTTTTTCTCTCCAGGCCAACAACCAAGCAAGGCTGCAAAAGCTGTGCCAGTCTCTTGTTCTGGAGCGCATGCAAGCAGCACAAATAAAGCTGCAAGAACTGGAAAAGCACCAGTCGGCCCTAGGGGAGCAGGTTGCTTTGGTGGTGAGCAGTTCTTGCATTTTGATTCATCATTTTCTCTTTAGCATGCTGCTGTATTTTCTCTGAAAGAACACTAAAAAGATGCAGCTGCACAAGGTGCTGGTTTGCTTGAAGTAAATTTCGATGTTTTCTTCTAAGCCTCACTTCTTGCTTCTGCTTTTTTAGGGTGCTGTGAAACTTCCTTCAAATGTTCTTCAAAGCGAAAAAAAAAGGAACACCCTTTCTCAGTTGGCTATGTTGAGCTTTACCAAGCTGCTCCAAGGCACATATTCTGCTCCAAAACAGACCATCCCTGTTCCGGAGTAGCAAATTTGCTACTCCCAGAGCTACTCCAAAAACATGCTTGGCTGCTTCCACCCCTGTTCTGTAGGCTACTGTGAAATCTGCATATACAGTTGAACTCCAGAAGAGCGAAATCAGCAAGGAAAGCAAAAAATGCTTTTGTGACAATTCCATTTATGCAAAATGACACAGCACAGATAGGGAGTGCATTGCAAAATAAAACTTTACGCTTAAAATTTTGTTAACCTACTTCGAGACACCTTGTTCAACGCTATAGAACCGCATTGCCAACAGCAGTGTGCCCCATGCATCGGTCAACAATGGTAGAACTACAATGGAGTGGTATTCTTGGTTGACTGCTTTGTGAGATAGGAACACTGCTGCTTCGGTGGCAGCCTTAGGTGGCAGAGGTAATTAGCACCATCCATCAAGCTGGCAAGAAAGCAACTACACTCGCTGTATTCGCTTCCACTGTTCGTGCATCGTGCTTTGGTCGAAGAATACTTCAAGAACGAGTTTGAATTATCGAGATTCAACTGTAGTATTCTGCAAATTTTAAAAAAATATTTTCCTGCCACAGAATTGCCCATTATATATTTGAGTTTGCATTACATACAGAAATTTGCTGTACATTCTTTCACTCTTGCAATGCAACGGAGGCTGAATGCAGAGTGCATGAAGGAACCCCAGATGGTCAGAATTAATCTGGGATCCTCCACTACTGTCTCTCATAGCCCACCTTTGCTTTGAGAACTTAAACTGGATTTCTCTATTTTTCTCGAGTATCTCTTGTGCGCTACAAAACAACCTGCATACATCAGATGCAGTTAAAGTGTACCCACTGTGAGCCTCCTGAGACCTATGTCAGTGTTTGTGTTGAAAAACAAGGGGTTTATAAATGAGTTGAAGGATGTCTACTCAATCCACCATGCAGTTTAGCCTAACTATTGAAACCTGTGAAGTGCTTAAAATGTGAAAGGCTAAATTTTGATGCATAACAGCCCTTCATAAAAAGCCTAATTTGGAAAACAAGCCGCCTTAAATGTGTCGTTCGTAAACTGTTAAACCTTGCAAGCACCAACCTGAGCCTCCTGGGCATACATATTGTCTTGCAGTGTCGCCTTGTCTCCGACGAGGTCACCGCACACCATGATCAGCAGGTGCGCCTTGTAACATCTATTGTCGAGGAAAATGACAAGTTGAATTGGCAGTTGATCGCCAATAATGAAGAGATCCAGAGACTTTCAGCTGCAATGGAGACGAAAAACGCTGAAGCTGAGAAGGTCAGTACATGTACTACCTCCTTCTGTAATGCTTTCTTTATTTTCCCCATTTGTTCTTCACATTCATTTTGCATTTCAACTTGCTGCAGAAATTATTCCTGTCTTCTGTTATGTATGATTGCAAGTCTTTTTGCAGTGCTAAGCTCTTATTCAAGCAAGTAGACTGCAACCTTGTTGACATGCTTCCAACGACGAAAAATATATGTCAATTGTATATTGTCAATTTGTGATTGTAGTGCTCTGTCGATCATAGTTCTCTGATGTGTCATTGCAGTAACGCCGCATTAATGAGATGCTCTAAGAGACACTAAGAGCTAAGAGACACTCTTTCCACTTGTCCCGTCTAGCCTACGCAAGTGAAGTTCCTTCCCTGCCTTTTCCCATACCAGAGCTAGAGGATCATGTGATGTGTACGTCACAGGCCCCGCCTTAATTTTTCCCCTTTGCATTTTTGCTGCGCTGCACACTTCCGTCGACAGGGTTGCACGTTAGCTGTTGCGTTTGTCTTCTTTTGTGCAGTGCAAGATTTTGCGCGTTGTGCACGAGCGCACCTGACTAGCGGTATAGGTTAGTGCTACACGAATGCTTGGGCAGACACAAGCAGATCACAGAATTATCACACGCTGGAACATGGTAGAAAATGAGTTTCGTTGTCTGCGTGCATGTCAGCACGACGGGGGAACAAGCAGACGAAATAGTACATTTCTCTTGCTTTGGTACGAAGTAGAACAAAAACACTCAGACATTATGTTTCTGTCTTATTACCGTATTTACCCGAATGTAACGCGACCCCAATTGTAACGCGAGGGTTGACATTGCGAGGGCGAAACCGGGAAACAAAAAGAACACGATTGTAACGCTAGGGTCGACTTTGCGAACGCGCAAGATCAAAGACGCAAAAACGCGAATTTAACACAAGGAACCCAAACTATAGTACACGAATGTAACGCGGGAAACAAACTACTATAGGAAAAGTCTAGAGCAACTTTTTTGAAGTACCTGCAAACTATGCCTAACCTTCATCCTCTCCTCTGATGTCGCTGTCGTTATCACAGCTGGACTCCTCTTTGCGACTAGTTGTTTCCCACAACAGATCGTCCTCACTTCCGTCTAGGGCATTTGAAATAGAACCTGCGCGGTGGACTGTTTCATGAGGCAGCCCATACCAAGCAGCTGAAAACCACTGGGCAACAGTAGATGCACTCGGGCATTTCAGTCTCCCTGCAGGTGTTGAGGTAGATCCACATTCAATCCTGTCCCAATACAGCTGCCGCAAGCGATCCTTGAACGGCTTGTTCAAGCAAACATCCAAGGGCTGAAGAATGGACGTCATTCCACCCGGTATAACAACCAAATGCATTTGGTCACGCTGCAGCTTTTCTTTCACGCCGGGTGCAAGGTGACCTCGAAAAGAATCCAGCACCAATATTGATTCTGGATGCAGCAATGCACCTGGCCTTCGGTCCCAAACGCTGGAAATCCAATCTATGACGAGTCCAGAGTCCATCCAGTCTTTTTCGTGGCAGCGTACGACAACATTGTTCGGAAATTTTCCTTTCGAGATAGTCTTCCGGTGAAAAATTATGAAGGGAGGGAGCTTGTGACCATCAGCCAAACATGCGAGCATAACTGTTATCCGATTCTTTTCGTTTCCAGTGCTTCTAATCCGAACTTCGTGTTCACCAGACTTGTGCACTGTCCTAACCATTGGCATATCAAGGTACACGGGGGTTTGGTCCGCATTCCCGATGTGTCCAAGTGGCATGTTCGTAAAGCGGCGGAGATCAATGACATACTGCTGAAATGAGAGAAGTTTCGACTCGAAATCCTCGGGGAGTTTCTGACAAATCGAGGTAGTGCGTCGAAGGGAAAGACTGGCCCTTTGCAGGAACTTCTGTATCCAGCTGCATGATGCCTTGAATTGGTTTGGCGCCAAACCCGCATCTCGCGCAAGTTCACGTGCTTTGCACTGAAGCATTTCAATGCTCACACCAAGAAGCCGGGAGCTTTGTTCACCAACAAAGTCCGCAAGACGACGCTCGAAATCCGGGAAGCGGCCTTTCTTGGGCCCACGGACACCTTTTCTTTGACTGTTGCAATTGAACAACTCCTGGCGATGCTTCCTCCATCCCCTTATCGTCGATTCGTTGATGTCCAGGCTTCTTGCGGCCGCTGAGTTACCGACTTTTTCGGCGAGTAGAATAGCGTTGCGCTTGAAGCCAGCGGTATACTGAGCGGGAGAGCACGCCATTTTGGATGTAGGCACATTAAGCAGGCAGGAACACACCGTGTCGAAGCACAGACCATGCGGCTATGCACTGCCTGAGGTCCCTGAGGAGTCCGTGGTGTAGGTCACGTGGTACTATCGTGGAAACAAGTGCCCAGGACGCGCCGCCAGTGGCCCAAACTGATCGCTACGTCACTAGAATAAAAAAAGGCGCATCCATTTCGCGCGCCAAGGGGTGCTCGTCGTAGAATCACTCACGAGCACGTTTGGTCCTTCCAAGATGACTCGTTGATGGCGCGCTCTCGTTGGTGTCGTCTGCTCTGCCTTTTTCGTGTTTGCACCGCATTCGCGACTCACCCTGGCCGTGGTTCGCATATTGGTTGACCGCTGAATTTGGAGCGCGCGACTTTGAAGGACTAGGTCAATTGACACGCCTGTAAATGCGGCACATTAAGCGAGCTTAATAATGAGTGTTTGGTGCCTTTCTTAGCATTTTTATACCTAGTATTCGAATGTAATGCGGGGGGTGACTTTTCACTTCTGTTTATGGTAAAAAAACTCGCGTTGCATTCGGGTAAATACGGTATTTTTTTTAATTTCATCTATTGAAGCAACAGATCACACAAATAACAGATGTTGCCTTGAATAATGCCTGTACCACACGGGCACCCACGATCTCGTTTAGGAGAAGGGAGCGGAAGATTTTCTAAGGGAGTTCGACCTCAAAGAAGTGGTCGTGTCACACAGCCAATAACGAGTTCTTAAAAATAGCCGCCAGAAACGCATCCAGCGGTGTTTGGTTTTTGTACAAAAACAAGAATGTAACTTGTAATTATGTTCTTACTTATTATAATTAACACTCCTCCCATAAGAATTCAATATATTTGATGCGAAAGACACCCACCTCACTAAGAATCAAAGTGCGCTCGCTAAACACAACGGTGCTGACAGCCACGCTAGCCACCCTGTGCTTGTGTTTTCCTTTGTGGTGTGGTCATATGGTTTGGCTATGCCACCATCGTGTGGACAGTAGGCTCTGCATTCTGCTGCAAACTATACTAAAACGCAACATCTTGTGCATAGTGACCTCGTGGGCTTTCCTTTCATCTACTGTGCCGGTGTAATTCAGGGGTGACCACACACTGACCATTGCACGACTAGCGCGACAAAGGCTGTTTACATGAACCCAATGTGAACGAGTCGAGTCGAGAATCAAGCTGACCGAGCTCGACGTGACTGCGTTTACATGACGGTGTCTACCAACCGGGAAAACCAGGAATTATCGGGGATTTTAAATAGTCTAGAAATACTCGGAAGCACAAAAATTCCCCAAGTCGCCCTAATAGTGGCTCGAGTAAAAGAGACTAACCGTAGCGAATTGTCTTTGGCGCCGTGTCCTCATCTGGAGGAGTTGCCAGTGTACAGTCGACCAATTTTCCCGACTCCCAATTTGTGGGACATGCCCGATAATGCGGACGGCATCACTGTAACACCATGTATCCCATATTCACTGTGTAAAGGTCTTAAATTTCGGACGCAAAAAGCCTTCGTCGTCCGATTTCCGGACTTTTTGCCATGACCGCAAGTCTGAACAGGCATTAATCGAAGCCATTAGCACCGCTATTTTGATTATCGCACCGCCTCGAGCTGGCGCTCTCGCACGCAGGTCCGCTGGCAGCCGTAGCCACACCGCAGCAACGCTAGGCCTAGCTGCTTAGACGTTCTCTACAAAGCTTCTTGCTGTTCGGTGCCGTGTTTTTCATTGAAACAATTCGCCGCTGTTAACAATGCCGATGACTCCACCTTTGTAATCCTCGCCAAAAAGGCTTTGGAGCGCGGAAAGCATGACACGTTGCATAATGCCGGTTTCTGAAAGTCAGCTTCGCCCCAATACAGCAGTGTTACGCGGTGGAGCATACCAAACGTTCGAAGGGGCAATTGTCACTTGACATGGTATGTTTCCTTTATACATGCGTGCTCCCGCCGTTTCCTATCGCAGTACAAGCACCGATACGCCTAATTACTGTAGTTTGTAAATACATGTGAATAAATCTTCTCGAACTTCCCACTCATGTGTTCGCTAAGTGCACATGCACCACTGCAGGTAAGTCCTCCATTCAGTTAGCTTCCCTTAATCCGAACTCCTTTTAATTCACACAAATTTTCGGTCACCTTCGAGTTCAAATTATCGATATTTGACTGTACAACTATGTCAAGGCAATTCACAACGCCTTCAGAACTAAATGGCAAAGCGGACTGTTTTCCAAATAAATGCATAACTGCAGAGCGAACCATGCAGACCATTCTTTGTCAGTGCATCAGTGCTCTGTGACTGCAGCAGAGCGCACACTACAGTACACACCTGTTACATCAAATTCTAAAGGACTATGAAAATCTGTTCACGTTAAAGTGATGTCGGCAAAAGCTGACACCAACTCAAATGTCTCTGCCCTGGCATTCAAAATATATGCGTCCTTGCTATCGCCAGACTGCAGCACATCAAGAATGTCCTTGCTTATTGATTTATTTCCAGATACTGCAAAATTTTGTCACCAGCTTTTCTACAATATTTGATTGTGAAAAGGATATATGCAGAAATGAGTACATAAAACATGTGCACACTATGACCAGTGCTTATTCTTGGCATGCACAAAGCTGCGAGCAATGTTAAAGCACTGTGCGGGCTTGGGGCAGGCAAGCACGCTTTGACATGATCCCGGGCCAGGCTCGTGCCCAACTGCTTCGGGTCAGGCTTGGGCTTCAGTTGATCCTGTAACAGGCCCAGTTATATATGCAATTTCGCTAAGATGTGGACTATGGGAAACCAAGCAATGATGTGTGCTGACACGCGATTCCTCATCACTGAAAATTCGACTGAACTGTTGAGACGAACCAGGTTGTATTTTCCGGTCTTGTAAAAATGCCAAATCTGTTGTCTTGTGCTACAGCTGTGCATTTATTGAAGCATCACTCCGCTTGGAAAATTGTGTGTGGCTTGCCTAAAGCTGCATATTGCACATCCATAGTGTTTGGACACATCAGGAATTTAGTTCAGTAGTTCTTTTGTAGTTTTTCACTTGGCATTGCTTTGGTCTTTAAGAACCCTGGAAGCACTTGCTTAGCACATGGTCACCTTACACGATATATTTGTAATTTTACACTGCCTTTCATTTTCTTTCCTTTACCCCATCTTTCAGAATATGGCTGCTTTCAGGCAACAGTTTGAGAACTTCTCGCAGTTCTTCTTTTCCTCACAAGCTATGAACAATGACACCATTGCCAAGGTATTTCTTTTTCTGTGTAATCTGTAATATACCTACATTTAACCTGCTATGTACAGTTAACCTTCGGTATAATGAACTTCAAGAAGTATTTAACTTTTCATCACCTCTTTGTCTCTAGAGCACCATGTATTTAGGACCTCAATATAGCAAAATGTGTTCTGCCGCAAAGGAATACAGAGACAATAAATGGAAACTTCCACGGAAGTGGATGGTTAAGTGATATAATTGCAAGTGGCTCTTTCCGAATACACCTCTCAAATTGTGTCCTGTGCGACAAGAGTGCCAAAGTGGAGCAGCGCCATGTTCCATTTAAAGAACAAGTGCGATATGATCCTGTCTCGCCCCATGCAATGCGTGCTTTAGGTGAGAGTGAAAGCGTGCGAGGGCAATACAAGAAACATGGTGGCTTCACGAGTGCCACCTTCCCATGCGAGCAAAAGGAGGGGGGGGGAGGGGTGTGACCTCGCGGTAACTCAATCAAATGCGCGTGACCGGACGCGAAGGTAGGGGGAAGAGGGGGTAAGTTGGCGCATATGTTTCCTGGTGCAGCCGTGCTTGCGCATAGCTATAAGTGCAGCTAATCTGCCGCATGTGGAAAGAGTGGGCATGCAGAGACGGCGTGGCATCGTGTAAGCTGTCTTCCAGTGCATCCGAAATGTAGCATTTATATCTACTCAGGTCTTCTCTGCTGCCAGCACATTTTGCTTAAGTGCAGCACAATAGTGACACCAGTTGCTCTGTGCCATTACGCTGATGTCTGGCCGTAATCGAATGCCAAAAAAAAAAATGAACATTCCTGCACACCCACAATTCATGCCTAGGCTAAGAGCATGCAGTCAAAATGGCGTCCTTTCACCTGTGTGGTGGTTGCCTGGCCAGTGGATTGTGATGGCAGCAATGATGTCTTTTTGCGGAGGTGCTAACGGAGTGACATTTTTCCATTTTAATGGCTCCCATGAAAATCCTCGAATCTATGCTGATCCTGGAGTTTCATCATTCCATCTTTAAAAACTGCAGGCTGAGATTCTAATAAATATGGTATTTGAGCATTTTGTCAATGTTGTTGTTTGCAGATTAATGGACTCTCTGCTAAGGTTTCAGAAGCAGGCACGGTGCAGACATCGGTCATTAAGAGGCAAGTACTACGAAAGTTCCCGTTTTGGCATTTTTCCAATGGATTCCTTCATAGCATTGGTGTTGTTTCACTGGTATGTGTGTGTGTATATGTGTACAAATACATATACAAAGTTCATATTCCACTGCTGTACACAGCAATTTCTTGCAGCTTCACAAAAGCAAGGCAATTTTTAGGTGTCCTCATTAACACAGCCTCAAGCAGCTTTAGTCTCCATAAAGTTTGTATTTGACGAAGGTCTGCTGAGAAATTACCTATGGAATCTGCACTGATTGCTAACCAACACTGAGGAGTGACTAGTAGTGACTGCATTTGCTGTTATTTGCAGCATTGGTAGCAGCAGCTTGCAGAGACTACATTGAGACTGACACATTGCATGTGCAACATGTTTTGTAGTCAGCAGGACATACCTAGAGCACAGCTCATGACGCCACATGTAGTGACCAGTTGCCTGCAACAGGCTTAGAATGGAGGTCGCGTCTATGATTAGGGTTTGTAGCTATTAGAGGTTGCACATTCGTTCAATGAGTGAGCTGTGAATTCACTTGCCCTTATTTTCAGCAATGCTGAATCGCTCGCCAAGTCCTCGGGGGGCCTTGTTTCCACCGTGGCTGCTCTGCACCAGGACGGCGCCAAGGCAGCGAGCGATTGCTTGGCTAGAGTAAGTAAACCAGTAACATTCATGTGTAGTTGGTTACAGATTAAAAATTCAGTGGCCAATGCATCTCAAAGGCGATCACTTCATGTATGCCAACCAATAGTCTTTAATTTGTCAGTTAGTAGTGTGCATATGTACTGTCTTCCCTTGTCGCTGCATGGACCTCTTGCTCTTTTTCGTTTACAGGTGCATCTTTTAAAGCAATAGAATTCTGTCTAAACAGCATGCCATGCAAAGCACATACTCATGCAATAGAACATCGGCTAAGAGGAAGCTTTAGCTCGGGCCCAACTCCGACGCGGCCTATTCAAATACATGTTAAACACAAAAATGTTTCTCCGAGATAACCCCTGGGTTGATCTTAATGAAATTTGCTGCATTTGAGAAAGTTAAATTCTAGTGATTGTAGGAAGTGCTACGTCAATTTAGGGCCTGAATTTTGTTTAAAATATTTTTTAAAATTCGAAAGTTCGAAAAAAAAAATAGAAGCGTGAAGTTTACAAATTCATAGCTCTGCATCAAGAACGAATATTGCGGTTCTGTAAACAGCATCCAATAGATCCCTGAAAGCGGACAAATTCGATACATCATTTTATATATTATGAGAGTTTGTTGCGTTGTTTACAAGGGTTTTGCAGAAGCTGTATTTCCATATTACTAAATTTTTGAGATTCATGTGTAACATTTCAATTTTGTCCGCTTTAGACGTACTATTCGATGCAATTCACAGAATTGATATCATTTTCCATTGCTGAATTAGAGTTGTAAACTTGATAGTTTTGTATATGAAAATTTTGGATTTTTTCCAAATTTTAATAATATACTTCTGACCTAAATCACAAATTTGAAACCAACAGTCACTAGATTTTAAGTTTTTCTTTTAAATGCAACAAATTTTTTCAAATTCGGTGCAGTACTTGCAGAGAAAAACTAATTCTCCTTTTACATGTATTTAGATAGGAGCACCCGAACCAGCTTTCTCTTTTAAGTGCAGTGCAAGTATCCAGAAATATCGTCGATTCCTGTAAATTCAATCTCTCTTAATTCAAATTTTCCTTGGATTCAGTTGCACTGAATAGTCCTGGGTTAATCTGCAGCAACTGCAAATGACAAGCCAAGATTGTGCCTTGATGCAGATTGTGATCCCATGTGTCTAGTGTTGGCAGTTGCTCAATCAAGTTTCTGAGGTGTGGTACAGAGTTCTGACAGTGAGTGCTCGTAGTCAAAGCGAGATCTGTTGATGTTTGCCTGAGCGATGTTCGACACTGATAAATCTATGAACGTTCCTTCATATAGATCTTTTAAAATTATTTTTAATTTGCGGGTGCCATCTGGTGACGACTGCTGGCACTAAGCAAAGTCAGCGTGCTCTGCCATGCCTCCAAGATTTATGATAGCAAATCAAACACTCTCGAATTGGATGCCATGAGCCACACTGGTGGATTACCCTTGGCATGATCTGCACCGCCTCGCTGGCACTCCTAACGGGGTTATTGCCGGACCTTCTTGCGATTTCTTTATCAATTATTTCTGACTATATAATATCTATCAAGAATATCCTCGGAATTTGGGAGATTATTTTTACTGCTGACTTTAAATTGCAAATTTCGTTAATTTGACGTTTAAAGTTTTTCGTTGCTAGTATGCCTTCGTTTCATCGAGGTTTGACTGTGTGTATGTGTGTGTGTGTGTGAGAGAGAGATCACTGCCATAAACCTGTCCTGCAAGCCCAGTTTCAAAGTATTTCAGCACTTGCAAAGGGCTACTATCTATCTAATAGAATACAACCATTGAATACACTGCCTTTGAGTGCTGAAGAAGTGCTGCCATTGATGTACTAAAACATGAGTGCACTAAATCTGGCTTTTGAGCACTGACAACATTGTGCAGCCATCTATGTAGTACAAGGAAAGTTCCTTCGTTGAATTTATTTTGAAAACAGGAACATTGCCAATGTTTAGCAGTATCATACTGACAAGTTAGGCTTATCGAAAATGCTTATTGGGTTAGAGAGCCAGTTTGCTACAAGATTGAGATTACCATAACACAAAGTCCCTGTACTCAATTTTGGTGTGTTATGGAACCCCCATTCATGAAAGGGCCCCTCACCAGGCCACATAGCATATTTTGGTTATATGCTGGAAGTTGTTACATGCCCTCTAGGAAGTGTTCTACCGCAGTACTTCTTCAAATTGGTTCCTTAATAGCCAAAATAGAAATATTTCAGTGCCGCGAACTCATGGTTTCATGAGGCAGGCATCACCGCCAACATAACTCTACACTTGCCCAGTCTAGCCTCCGCAAGCGAAATTCCTTCCCTGCGTTCTCCCATACCGAAGCTCGAGGATCGCGGAAGGAATACGTTGCAGGCCGTGCCTTTTTCATCTCTCCCTCGCGTTTTTGCCGAGTTGCGCCCCTATGGTGACAATCCCGCACGCGAGCTGTTGCGGTTGTCTCGTTTTGTGCTGGGGGCAATTTTGTGCGCTCGGCACGAGAGCACCTGTTTAGTGGTATAAGTAGGTCCTACAAGAGGATAAAGGTGCATGAACGCGACGCTGGAACCCGGTACAGAATTAGTTTAGTTCTCTGCGTGCGCCATTGCACGATGTAGGAACAAGCAGACGAAATGGAAGTACATTTCTCTTCCTGTGATGCGAAGCAAAAAAAACAAACATTCATACATTTGGTTTGTGTATTTTATTATTTCTTTAAACTTTAATTCCTCTCTTGAAGCAACAGATTACACAAGTAACAGATGTTGCCTTGAATAATTCTTAGTGTCACAGGTTATTATGAGCAACGTCACAACATGTACATGTATGTAGGCGCACTTGCTGATGTACGTCGTCACCCCCCCCTCCCCCCCCTGTCCCTTGTCTTCGAGTGCGGCATCTGCGAGAAGGGAAAACGGCATTCAGTTTGAAATTTCAGCTTTCTGTGGCGCGTAGCGATGTAATTATTAGCAGACACGAACGTGAGCATGCATTGTATGCACTGCGCAAAACGGCTCAACATGGCCAGACCTGGTGAGAGGCCCTTTAAGAGTAAAGGTCCCATCATTGAAAGTAGGTTTAAAGCCGAGATCTAGCTTTCAGGAGCAAGTCTGTTTGTAGCTACTCTTAATGTCAGTTTGGCTCATTGCGAACCGGCAATAATTTGTAACTGCATTGTTGCCCTCCTTGCATGTGGCAGCTGGTGCACTCTACATTGTACCATCCTGTTAAAACGTTATGTGCCCATTTTATGCAGGCGGCAAAGGCCTCCGGCAGCCTTTCCAACATCCATAAGATTGTGGAAAAGAGCATCTCTGATGAGGTGGCTTCGACATCTGCAGTGAGTTCTTTATAATTTTTTAATATAATTTTTATTTATGATTTATACATTTTATAAAATTATAATATAATTTTTAATGAATAATGAACAATTTTTTTTATTTTTATTCAAGTGGGGAGTGTGGCCCAGGCTTTGTATACCTTCTTTAAATCCTTGAACACCCTTAAATTTGGAAAAAGATTCAAGGGCCCTTGAACCTCCTTGCAAATTCATGTGCTCCTTGAAAACTGGGTATATTGGAGGCGTCCTTTGAGCATTCAAAGTAACAGACTTTGCACAGGGGCTTGCACAGGGGCAGACACTGTCTATAGGCAAACAATCCTAGATATGTTTTTTGTTGAGATTGTTGCTAAACAATTGCAATATGCAGTGTCCACAGCCACCAACGGCAGGCTTGTTTAAATCGCTGTTGCCATTGTGGAGCTAGTCAAAGCCAGATCAAGTGACCAAACCATACCACCATTTTGCTGTTTTTGTGGTTAGTTCATGCCGCAGCTCTCACGGCCCCATTTTCAAGCCCTAGGCATGCCTTGTGGCAAGTAAGCTACAGCCCTTTTGGTTTTAACGTGACGAGTTACGTTGGCTGAAATCGGGCACTACAGTTGTAGACTGATTTTCCGGACTCAAAAAATTCGGACATGCTCGATTGTTCAGTCTGCTTCGCGGCTCCCCATAGACCATAATGTATAACAACTGCTGAAAGTTCGGACACCTTGCAACCTCTTGTCTGAAAAATTAGACAACTCGATCGAGAGTACCATGCACCGACTCTGGCCGGTGCATGGTTCGACTTGCTGAACGCCATTTTTGTTTTGAACGGAGCCTCCTTGCTGCCCCACAAAGTGGCACTACTGCAAATCCCCCCTCATTATCATCGTTTCTGCCTGGTTCGATAGAGTGGCTCTATAGCAGTTCCAGTTTCAGCTTAGTAAGCCATGTCAAGACAATCCAGCCGCCGATTTGTTTCTTCGCGCACAACGCTGCGAATAGGCCACGTTTTTCGTTTATGTGACTGGTGTCGGCATGGTGGTGTTTGCTTTGTGTGCTCTGTCGAGGTTGCGGTGATCCAACGCGGCATACGGAAACATTGCGTCAAGTGTCTAATGGCGCCAACAGTGCCCGCACAGACTGTGCTGGGAAATGCTGGCAAGCGGGTGCCGGGAGGCCTAGGATTTGTCGCCTTCTGATGTGCTCCCTACTGACGTGGAAAATGTTCTGCTGAGACCTGCGCAGTGGTTGCATTGCGATTCTGGACACCGTCTCATTTGACAGTTTCATAAGTGCTGACACTGCTGTACTGACATGCGCAGAACTACGGTTTCTGCTGCATCGCCAGACGATGACTCCGAGTTGGAAGATGACGAACCATGTGCTACGCTGCCGTCGCATGCAAAGCGTGTACAAGCAGTGACTGTGCTTTCAGCCACCTATAGTGACCGTACGACCCTCTCAGAGATTCAGGCTTATCTGATGGCGCGTAAACGGAACAGCGTGCAACGGCGCATTCACAATTTCTTCAAGCCTACTGCCGAGACAGAATAAGTGCGTGGAAATAAAGTATTTCATTTTTTTTTCCGTTAATCTGCTTTTTCGGACACCTGTTTATTGGGACATTTCCGCAGTCCCCGTGAGGTCCGAATAAACGGTCGGCGACTGTTGACCATTGTGCCAGAAGGTGGTTGAAGTCATTACAAAAGGAAAGTCAACTTCAAAAAGCAACCTGAAGATCTTGAAGCCTGTGTCCAACTCTGCAAACCAGCTGCAAGAAATTGCACATAACCAGGAGATTGCACTATTTTTCAGTGTATGTGTACAAATAAGGTTTGTTCCCCCCCCCCCCCCTTGAATTTTGGCCTTCGGCATTCTTGAAATGATTGAATTGTGCAGTGAAATCTCGTTAAACCGTAGTTGGCCGGAGCTCGGAATAAGTACGTGCTAAACGGTAGCACTGTTTAACCGAAATAGCACGAGATCGACCACTTACCTGTCAAAAACGGAACTCGGAGAGGGTGCGATGAAAGGGAAAAAACGGGCAGTATTTATTCACTTCGCGCAACAAAAGTCTGTTATTTTCGTTTGATGCCGCAGCGGCCTAGCAGCTTTTCAGCCAGCCCCCTCTTCTCGGCAAACACTCGCATGGCAAATTCCTCGTTGGCATTACGTATTCTCCGCGCACGTGCACGATAGCGCTGCAGAACTCGCGGGGCGCCTTTTAGATTGCGGGGTGCTGTTCTCGTCGCGACGATTGCATTCATGAGGCTGACGTGACTCGCAGCTTCTGCCACTGTCGGTCCTGAATTGCCCGTGCTGTCGCTTTCCGTGTTGTCCTCATCACTGTTGCTAGCCGACACAAGTAAATATGGCATTTGCCCCAGTTCCTGGCCCTATGTTGCAATGAATGCATTTTTTAATTCGCATAAAGGCAGATGTGCACCCAGTAAGCCCATGTAAATAACATTGCCCTAGAAATGGGTCACTTTCATACTGTGCATTTCACATCCAACAGTTAAGCCTGGTGCTCTGGTGTCGTTTGGCTGGTGTAGCAGCATGCCCCTTTCTCACTTTCTTTCCTTTCTTATTCCATCTAGTGCTCAATGGACCTCACTTTTTACAGCCTTGCACAGTGTGTGCTCATGCGTGCATGTGCTACCACCACTGCAGGCAGGTTTTCATAATGCAATTGACCTTCAGCTTTGCATTCGATGCTGCTGTTCTGCACTTGTGTTTTTATGGACTAGTCTCATTAAAGGTGATGGCAACAACTTTTTCCACTCTTGACGAATTCGCGCTTTGCACTGTAATTACTGGATCAAGTGATCCGTTCATGGTCCTTTAATGTACTGAACTGCATGCGGACATCCTATTATTAATTTCCTCGTTTCTCTCCTCTTCCTTCCTCTAAGTGTGTGAAAGATGATCCACTTATTCCAGAGTATCCAGTAGCGGTATGTTTCCAACAGTCCTGTTCCATGCTTCTTTTGTTTCAGATTCTAGCTGAGCAGAAAAGAGTTGCTGATGATAGAATGGCAGCCTGCAATAGGGGCATATCAGAAACCGTTGCTGCTGGAACTGACGCTGCACAAGGCCAAGCTGACAGAGCCAAGGCCTTGACTGGAGACTTGGAGGCCACAGAGTCGCACAGCTGCGGCCAGCTTTTGTCCATGTGCCAGCGTGGCACTGTGCAAACTGCACAAGCACAGGACATTTCTGAAGCTCTTCGTGCAGGCATTGCGAACAACATGGCAAAATGCTCCTCGGTGGTCTCTGACTTCTTCCGGAATGACCTGCAGGAGTATGTCCCCACTGGTAAGAGGGTGTTCCTTTAACATGCATTGTGTACTTTTCTTAACCCTTTCAGGGTCAATGACGTGCCTAAATATACGGCGCCGCAAACAACTTCAAATATGGCCGATGCCGTATATTTATGGCGCCGTCTGTACGCTAAAAAAGCCCGCCAATTTCCTAACTTTTCTATCATGTGCTGCCACTATGTGGGAATACAGGGAATTTTTTTCTTCGCCCGTATCCCTCTCTTGGTTTTCGTTGCATGGTTTGTTTTAGAACTAGTTTGCTCCCGCGCGTCTATATAGTACCAATCACGCATTGGCGCGCGCGCAGACGGTGGTTCGTGTTTTGTTCCGCGGGAGGTATCAGCTCCTTGCGCTTGCAAAACTGATGGCTATCTCGTTACTAATCGCTCAAAGGGCGACCGCTCGTTTAGTGCTCACAGGGGTGCGCACAGGAAGGATGCCGCTGTGCATGCATTTCTGTTGCTTTTTCTTTTTTTTTTGACACTCACAAAAACTAATTGCCTCTAGTTGGCAATGAGATGAAGATTAGCGGAAGTTTGTCGCACATGCTTTTTTTACAGGCACACAACCACACAGTTTTCCTGAGTGCACGCACCTACCCAGTTTGATTACGGTATGGATGTACATATTAGTGTAAGAGCAGGAACATTGGAGTCTTCCAAATTATTCTCGTCTGCGCATTTTCAAGGCCTTGAACTATGTGTATAAAAATGCATCAAATTTTTAATTCTTATAAGTTCATTTCCTTTTTTGTTGTTATTCATGAATGAAGAGTACATATATACCAATGCAAAATATATTTTTTTCTCACTTTATGGTCGCCCTAGAAACATTGCGGTAAATTTTTTTAGAAATAAGTCCCTAAGAATTGAAATCTGCAATAAAAAAAATCGACCCTCAAAGGATGAAAGAATGCATAGGCTTCAGTCAGTTGGTGGTGGTACATTTCATTGTTTTTTGGCTCCAAGTAGGAGATGAGGACATGCCAGAAAGAGATGAGCTCGTCTGTTCTATTCCACCTCTGTCCTGTATTCTCGAAAAAGGCAGTGGCAATTTTTTATACTGTCCAACGTATCCGAAATTGATCACGGAAATCTGGGGCCATTTCATCACATCAAATCATTGCTGTTAGTCCCATTCTACTTGTGGCTTACCTTTTTTGTGGACAAATAGACTTTTGATGCGCAAAAGAAAACTTTTTGTTGTTCATTTACAGGTAGTGAACATTTTAAAAAATCACTGTTTATCAAGGAAACTTGTACTGTGATTTTTAAGAGAAATAAAGAAACATGCACTGTAATCTCCTAGTAAGAGCATTTCACATCGCCCAATTTATTTATCCCTGAAAATTAACTGCTAAGCAAATACTATTTCCGTATAATAAATACAATGAATAACCAAAGTCTTTCGCTCTCTGCAAGCTCCACATCTGTTCAGAAATTGAGGAAATACAGAGACGCTGTCATTATACAAACGCTGAACACATTTGAATCCAATTTGCTGCATTGAAGAGTGCTAAATTCTATTGACTGTGGGAAGCAGTTTTAATTTATGGCCAGGGATTTCAACCATTAGTTGTCGAAAGTTGCAAGCTTTCTGCCTGAATTCTTTCGTAATTTCTATTTTTAGAGCACGGCTGTGCAGATGGGAAATGATGCAGTAGACTTCAGTTCTTTTGACTCCAGTTACATTTTTCGATTAATTCAATCCCAACTGGTGCCCATGCATTTCTAGGGGCCGAAACTTTCATTCTCTATCCTAAAATTGGCCTTTGCTGTACAACTTCAACTTGACCTGTCAGCTTGCGCACACATGAGCATGCGCCCCTTTTTGGCCCTTGTGGCGATCCCCCGGGCGCTGCCATGTGATGTGTCCATAGCTTGCCTCAACTGCCCCCATTGTCTCAATGTTTACAATTGGTGTGTATGACGTTGGTGCGGCTTAGCAAGCCTCTGTTTCAGGAGGTATCGGAGACAATCACTTGCTGGACGACATGAAGCTTTGGCCACAACTGCACAGAACATGCTAGAGCGCTTTGGGAGCCGATTAAGCTATGTTCAGATGGCGCGAGCAGTGCTTGTTCTGAAAGTGGGGCTAAATATGTATTGCAAGCTATCCAAACGTTCCGCTCCTGAATTGAATCGGAATTAGTGTTTTGCTCAGTAAATTTCCTCAGTGCAGTCACCACCTGATTATTTTCTGCCCGATCACTTGCGGGTGTGCTCAGTTCTGATAGATTTGTTCTTGCTGAGCGCAAGGCTTGACATGTGGCTATTTTGTATGTTGTAATGCCTTGTAGCAAAAGATGTATTATTGCTTGTAACTCGCTTACTCTTCTGGATTGCTACAAACCATTCAGCTTTGACCATATGTGCACTACCAGTGTAGTCCCTCATTTGTAGTGCATATATGGTGCACATTTATTCAAGTGTGTACGCATTCACTTATTGACACGTTGGCGATTGAGTTAGCATAGCTCCGTGCCAGTTGGGGGAGAGGTATGTAGATACTGTACGTGAAACTATGACAGAAGCGCTGCTCCCTTTGTTGTTTAATGAGCGGTATTCACTCTTGCCGACATTCCAGGGCTGAAGCACTTTCTTTGAAGGTTAGTGGAACAGCGCTGGTGGATGAGCAAATTTCTGTATCGTCAAGGAAAGTGCCAGTAACACGTACGAACAGTTGCAGCAGTGGTCTGCGAACTTGGCCACACATTCATTCCATTCCTTAATATGCCAGTCACTATTCTTGCACTCAGCTACTGCACACGTCTTCAATCCAGCATGATTGGACCACAGTGCGTTAGTGAAAACTCAGTTGCATTTCTGAAAGCTGATCAAAACCATTACTGCTTCCAACTTGCTTCTGTGCGTATTTGTGCGCTGACACTGACGCGTTTACAGTGTTTACATGATTGTGACACGCGCCTTCCAACCCCCCCCCCCCCCCCTTTTTTTTTTTCCATGAAAATTTGGTCTGAAATTGCCAACGTGGTGCAATTGAACATGAAACCATAACTTCCTTCATAACGGTTGTATGCTTTACCGCATAACCCGGTTGTATTGCGGCGGAGCTGACTTCAAAAGACGGTGTTGTGAAGCTCGCTTTAACATCAGACCGCCATTGTGCAACAATTTTTCTAGCCAACATATCGGGTGCGCATTAGATTTCTACTTCATTTAGGAGCTGTGATGTCATTCTGACATTAGTTTTATGCTTCGGACACCTGGAAGACGGACCTACGTTTGCTGAATTCTAACACTCCACCAAGTCAAATACTGCCGAAATGAATCTGCAGTATGTTCTGGTATTTTTTTCTGCATCTTTTTTAATTCAACCTGCCGGATAATTCGATCAATTTTGGCGGTCTATATTCGACTCTATTGCAATCTTGTGGAATGTTATACACTCTAGTTGTCTACTTCAGACTATATAAGTTTACAGCCTTGGTGAAATTATCACAATGTTTATAGTACAAGCTTTGCAAATGTTCCTGGATTATTTGCATAATTTATGGCAGTTAATGAAAGATCATTTTGTTCAATTTCCATGTTCCAGTACAAGCAATTGACATTATGATGATCTATTTTTTTATTGCGGAGTTATAATTCAGAAAAAATTCATGGCTCAGATAATCAACTGCCTAGATGGTGCATGGAAAAAAAAGGGTAAAAAATCAATCAAATTTGTTGCATCAGTTCCCCAGGCACTAAACAAATAGCTTCTTTGTTCCAGCACATAATTAGGTGGGAGCTCTCGATATAAAGCTTCCATTTACTTGGTACTTCACTAGACATCGAGCCCGAGTGCTACCTTACCAACGAATGTGTTGTACGCTTTGCTATAGTATGCAAACTTTCTCTTTGTCTGCCAGGCTGCACTCCTCAGAGACGGGAATACCAGTACCCGGTAGAGTTGGCACAGACGTCGCCTCATGAGCGGATCCTGAGCAGGCTCAGGACGGCCACCGATTTCAGCGCTGCAACTCGCCTAGCGCTGCCCACATCTGATGAGGTAATTGCATTAGTGTATGTGTACAGTAGCCATGACATTGGTCATCGTATGCTACTTTGCATGATCGAGTCTGTTTTGGTAGTTGTAACTGTAATCCCTTAAAGTCAAATATCATGCCTGCTGAACTTTTGTCCACTGCAGGGTGTGTGGATGTCATCTGTTCTTGCATGTGCAATTGTCAAAGGTATGATTACAATACCTCTTTATTTACAGAATGACCTGACTGCACCACTGTCCAAACCTCAATCATCCTCAGCATCATCTTCGACGGAGTCACTGGCATCTAATCCAGCGGTAAGCTTTTTCAAATTAATAGTACCCTTGCCTTTAAAATATACTTGCTACTGTGCAAGTAAATGAGTCATTGAAACAAACGTACCGTATTTACTCGCATAATGATCGCACCCCAAACTTGCCGCAGCGATATCTCGTGTGCCAAGTCTAGCTAATAATAATTGCGCTATCTGTCGAATGCTACGCGAACAACTCTTCAAGACAAACCAAGTGGTCTGCACGCACCAACAACTCTCAAGCAGATGCCCCATTTCATTACTTTCATCACTTTCCGCACTTCCGTGACAAAAAAAAAAAAAAAGCTACAACCAAATTCGGCTTTATTATGTGTAGGCTTTATAATGGCTGTGGTCAACAACAAAAAAGGCGCCTTTCGATTCTTCTCGTCGGCACTCGTGGGCACGCAACAAATCGCGGCCGGCAACAATAGCAGCCACGTTTACACTGATACGTTAGAAGTCTACCCTATTCATACGCTGGCGCTTGTAACACGGCTAAGATATTCGCCCACCCTTAGCGGAAACCTGCTGTATTAGGATAGTAGCGAACACAAATGCCGCAGTTTCTGCAGCATGCCCGCCATGTGTTCTTATGTCACTGGCAGCTAAGCGCGCCCATCTGTTTCTGTCCCCTCAAAGTGGACATGGCAATGTTATTGCCGCAAACTTTATTCTTTTTCTTTATTCTTTATTCAGACATATCCCCGCTTAGCCCGAAAGCGTTACAGCAGGGGGGTTACAACCATGAAAAGAATACATCTTGATTCTCACTGCACACCTGTTCACATGACAGTAGATTCCACTGAGCGATAGCTTTTACAAAAAAAGAATTGGCACACAGGCCCGTCCTAGCCCGGTATTCTCTAATTTTGCACTGATGATCAGTGCGTGCCGATATATAGTTTGGTGGTTTTATGTACATTTCCCTATCAATTCCAGTTTTGTTGTGATAGATTTTATACAGAAGCTTTAGCCGCAGCTTCTTTCGGCGAGACGACGGGGATTCCCAGTTGAGCTGTTTTCATTGCTGTGCAACTGTACTTCCTCCCGTACCTACCCGAGACGAACCTGGCTGCTCTGTTTTGTATTTTTTCTAGTTTATTTATAAGACATATCTGTGACGGGTCCCAAAGGGTACACGCAGATTCCAAAATAGGTTGTATACAAGTTAGGTACGCCGTGCTTCTAAGGTTAGAATTTGCGCACTTTAAATTTCTTTGAATGTAATTCAAAGCAACTGCCGCTTTGCCAACTACATAATCCACGTGTGCCCGCCAAGAGCAGTCGCCCGACAGACAGCATCACTCCCAAATATTTAGTCTTGGATTTATTACTTAATATATTATTCATTAGACTGTAGCTGGCATCGATTACTTTTTTTCTTCTTAGTAAACCGCACATGGACGCACTTTCCGGTATTCAAATTCATTTTCCACTTTGAGCACCATTCGCAAATACGATCTAGGTCGGCCTGCAGTTTGAGAACATCATGTTCATTATCGATTTTTCTATGCACAATACAGTCATCCGCGAAGAGCCGCATGTTAGAGTCAATACCTAAGTTAATGTTATTAATATATATATAAGAAAAAGAAGAGGCCCCAGAACAGATCCTTGCGGGACGCCTGATGTGACCTCAAGATAATCTGAATTAGTACCATTTAGGACCACACGTTGACGGCGACTTGACAAATAGTTCCTTATCCTTCTAAAAACACTAGAATCTATAATTAACATACGAAGTTTATGAAGTAGTAAAGAATATCAAACAGTATCAAATGCTTTGCGGAAGTCCACAAATATGCAGCCTATTTGTCCACCCAAATCAACTACAGACGCTAGGTCATCATAAAATTCAATCAGTTGTGTCGCACATGAAAACCCCTTGCGAAATCCGTGTTGTCTGTTTGTAAGCAATGTGTTGTCTGTTAGATGTTTCATGATAGCCTTATATATTATGTGTTCCATGATCTTGCACGAAATCGAAGTAAGTGAGATAGGTCTATAATTAGTAACTTCTTTTTTAGAGCCCGCTTTGTGAATAGGGACTACATTTGCAATTTTCCAGTCATGTGGCATCAGACCAGTAGTTAATGACTTGTGAAATATTAAATAAAGGTAAAGCGAGATGGCGTGAGAACACTGTTTTAAAATTCTCGGAGAGATACCGTCAGGACCGATAGCCTTACTTTCATCAAGGTTTTTTAGCAGAGATTCAATGCCGATAACGCTGAGTTCGATTGGTTTCATACGAGGAACGTTGCTATTGGATGATATTGGGCTGCATGCAGATTGAGAAAAAACTTGCTGATATAAACGATATTATTCATTACTGATATGGAGGAAACTGTTTCAATGCATGTAATGTACTTGTGAGAAGAATAAAAATCGCGTTCGGCGCGTTCGGCTTGCTCCGCCGGCCGCCATCTTTGTTTTGGTGTCCCGCACTACATACAGGGGCAGCCGCCTATTTGTTGACCTGTTGTCATCCCGCAGCAAATGCGAGATGGAAACAAATTTTTTTTTTTGCGGGAAATTTAACCCGCGTAATGTTCGCACCCCTGAATTTGCGTCAATTTTTTTTTACAAAAAGTGCGATCGTTATGCAAGTAAATACGGTATTACTGTCACACCCATTTTAAAAAAATTCAATAGTTCTGCGAAAAGTGTTCTTTATGTCAATACAGTCAAATCTCGATAATACAAACTAGAAGGGGCCTGAAAATTTTTTAAATTAAAAGAAGTTTGAAATGAAAGGACTTGTTTTTGAAGTATTCGTCCTGCATAGCACGATGCACGAACAGTGCTAGTTCGGAAATATCCCGGCGCGCAAGCACACAGTGAGCTCACTCTCAGATAACGGCAGAAAACAAAACTTCAAGGAGTGGCAGGCAGAGGCAGGCGTGTGGCAGAGGCAGGCGTGTGGCAGAGGCAGGCGTGTGCAGAGGCAGAGGCAGGCATGTGCGGAGACTGTCAAAGATGAGGGAGTTGAGAGGGAAGGCAAGGGGAGCATAGTTGTGAGGAAGCGGATTTGCTTTCCTGCCAGCTTGCTGGATGGTGCTAATTATCTCTGCCACCTACTGCCATCGAAGCAGTGGAGTTGCCGAGCAGGACTTGGCCTTCGCTACTGCGTCCCTCTATCTGCTCGCATGTTTTTTTCTTCGTCCGCTGACAGATCGGCGGTGTGTTTACCTGCTTTGTCCTACGTTCTTAACGCGAGTAATGTCGTACCAAGATGATAAAGTAGTTGCCACTGGTCATGATCGTGCTGGTGTGCTCCCTTCTGTTGTGGTGTCACTGTGTTCAAAAGACAAGGAGAATGAGGTACTGGGTGCCGCCTTCGCGTCCTTGTATCCAGGGCCTGTCTTGTCGTACAGAATTGGATATGGCTTACTGTCTCCAACAACCTTTCCAGCGGGACGTCACGGTTTAGATGAGTCATTGTAAAAAAAAAAAAAAATACAGCGAGTAAGAGCTGACGCGAGCAGATGACAGTTCGAAACAAGTGGTCCGGCTGAAACAGGCGCGAGTACAGATAGAGCGGTCGGGCGGGTCCGCATGATACCAGTTTCTCATGCATATGCCACTGTAGGAGCAACTCTTATTGGTCTCCTCCACTTGCAGCTCGCTTGCCGGAGCAGCGAGCCACTAAGTTTTGGGGCCAGCAAGGATCTTGTATGCGTTGCATAATTCACTGCAATTCACTGCAGTAGAGTTGTGTTATGTGGTGATGCATATACAGGCACTGAAATTCAGAGTTGAAATCAAAATCTCAAGGGCCCACTGTGTGAGAACATTGTATGTGTCCCTTAACTATAGACCCACGCAGGTGTTATATCTGGTCTAAGTGTGAGCGCTGATACACCTAATAACTCTACTTGCAGTCATTCAGAGATACTTCTGAAGTTGCATTGGCAATTTGCTGCCTTCCACATGGTTACATTTTCCTAGCTGTTGTTTATTTCCTTTTTTTTTTTGTAGTCTCTTCAAACAAGGTTCTACTGTATAAAGTTTCTGATTCACTGTCTATCCGATATCCTTGTTCAGCAACCTCATTGTTAATGAAAAGATAAGGTCGGTGCTCCTACTTTATTTCCTTATTTATTCTCTTTCAGAGAAAGTTTTAGCTTGGGGGCTTATATCTAAATACATCAGAAAAGAGAAATAATTTTTCTCGGCAACCACTGCACCAAGTTTGATGAGGTTTGTTGCATGTGCAAACCTCAAACCTCCATCATGCAATAATGCAACAAACTTAGAAAAAGTTATCTATTGACTGTTGCTAGTGAATTTTTGATTTAGGTTGTCAATTTTTTAATAGAAATCATTGAAAATATTTTCAAAAAATCAGACTATCAATTATACAACTCTGTAACTCGGCAATAAGAAACGATATTGCGATTCCATAAATTGTATCTGATAGTACATATAAAACAGACAAAACTGATGTACAGTGTAGCCCACTTATAACGAACCCACTAACAGTGAAATAGCAGTTATAATTAAGTGATCTTGATTTCCTGTTCTAATTTTCGCATTTTCGAGGTCTTGGTACAGTTTTAATAAAGTAAATAAACGCAACTCAGCGGATATAGCGTGCAGTAACTGCTCTCACGGCGCTCTTGCCCTTTCGACGGTAACAGCTTGGCCTGCCCTGTGCTTCCTGCAACGCCACGTTTTGACACTGTCGAGTCCATGAGACCCGAAACGTCCATAGTTAAATGAAAGGTGCTCTCTCTGAAAGTGAAATGCGTGCTCTCTGAAAGTGAAATGCGCCATTTCTGATGAAATTCACCAGAAAAGCAAGACTGACATTGCGCGGTCGACTTTGGCAACAATCATAAAAGAACTCAAGCAACATTGATGCTGTTTTGGACGACATTGGCATCGGTGAACGGAAGGGGATGTGCGCTTCCACTTACAGCGATGTAGAAGAAGGGCTCTGCAAATGGTTTGTAGATGCTCGTGCAAAGAGCGTCCCACTCAGTGGGCCAGTCCTGCTAGCAAAGGCTGAAGTTTGGGGCTTGTTTTTGGCCATGACAACTTTAATCCAGGCAATGGATGGTTGCAGCGTTTTAGAGAATTGGCACGGCATCTTGTACAAAAGCATTGTCGGTGAAGCTGCGTCTGTTGATGAAGACATTCTCCAACGTTAGCTGGAGAAGCACAGCGACCGCATACTTGATACATACACCGACAGGGACATGCATAAAGCTGCTGAAAAGGGGCGATTTCTTCAGTTACTGCCAGCAAAAACGCTCGTGGCAAAGATGGATAAATGCGTAGGAGGAAAAACGGCAAGAATCACATCATCGTGTTGGTGTGTGCGAATGTGAATGGCCCAGACAAGTTGCCCCTATTGGTCATCGGCAAGGCTAAGAAACAGCGGGGCTTCACCAAGACATGGATAACAGGAGACATCTTCTCGAAGTGGCTCAGTGACTTTGACAAGGTGAGCGCGAAGAAGTGCAAACAGGGCTTCTACCAAACAGGAAAACCAGGAATTCTCAGATTTTAAATACTCTGGAAATACTCGGGGAAAATTAGCTGTAATGTTATTCAAAGGGAACTCAAGTCGCGCTAATGCTGGCTCGAGTAACAGAGAGCAATCGTAACAAATCTACTTTGACGCTGTGTCGTCGGCTGTAGGAGTTGCCAGTGTACAGTCAACAACTGACTTTCCGGACACCCGATGATTTAGACAGCTTCGCGGCGCCATCGCGTACCCCATAGTCAATGTATAAGAACGTCTGAAATTTCGGACGAGAGACCCTTGCGTCGTCGAACTTTCCCATCCTTTCGCAGCGATCGCAGGTCCAAAATAGCATTAATAAAAGCCACTACAGCCACCATTTTGATTGTTTCGACGCCTCAAACCGGCGATCGCACGCAGATCTGCTGGGAACCATAGCCACCACCAATGCTAGGCCTAGCTGTTTCGATGTTCACTATTAAGCTTCTTGCCGTTTGGTGTTGCGTTTTTTATTGAAAGAATTTGCCGCTGTCAGCAATGGCATCGACTTTGCCTATGTGGTCCTCACGATTAGCTTCGAAGTGAAGAAAGCACGGCGCGTTGCATAATACCGGCTCCCAAAAGCTAGCATCGCCTTAGTACGGTAATGTTACGCGGTGTAGCATGTGTAAAAGTATTGCTGTGAAACATAACAAACATGTGAAGGGGCAATTGTCACGGGACACCGTCTGTGTTCCTTATACAGGTGTGCACCCGCCATCTCCTGTACCAGTGCGAGCTGATATGCCTAAGATGTGTACTGGCAGGCATACAGAGTGTTTTCGGATGTGCCTGTGGCGATTTGAGCCCTTTAAGGTCGTAAAAGACATGCATTCATTTTTTTCGAACTGCCAGATTTTTCTGACGTTTTTGCGGCCCCTAAGGAGTCCATCCAAAGAATCGGACATTGTCTATACAACTGACCAAGAGGATGCTTCAAATGGTCCACAAGGTGAACGCGCGGCGGAAGGACGAGAACAAAAATGACCTACACTTTGAGGAATGAACTGGAAAGAAAGTGTGCCGCCGCTTTTTTGAAGGAGCTTGAGCTAAAGAGTGTGTGTGTCGCCTGACACCGAGATGCAGATGCCCCTCATCCAAAGCAAAATAAACTCTTTAAAGTGCTCAGTGAGACGCAACACTAAGACGTCGTACTCAAGCTGAGAGTATGTCAGGACAGTTGAGGTTGACTCACTTGTGACAAAGTTCGGGCCTCATACCAATGAGCTTGCTATCAGTTGATAGAAATGGCTCATATTTGAAAATATTAACTTCTGTATGCATCTCCTTTTTATTTGTATTTGAGAACGTTCGACTCGATTCGCAATAGGTTTTACTATTTTCTTTTTCGTAGGTATTTTATTTGCTGTGCATTTCACTAACCTCTCCATTCTGTTTCCTTTTTGATTAAAATAAGCACTACTCCTTACTATAAAAACTGGGTTAAGACTTTTTTTATATTTTCTACCATGCTTACTAGAGTGACAGCATCGGGCGACATGGTGTCTGCTTGTCTTGACATATAACAGTTTGTGCAACTTGGGGTCTTTTGTAAAGCCACTGAAGGAGAACCTGGAAAACTCTGGGAAATTGGAAATGTCAGCTTGGTAGGCACCCTGGCAAAGTGCTGCTGTTGCTTGATAATGTAGTGCACACCATGTCGACACACATCTAAGCACTGTTGAGGTCCTTTTCTTGCCTCCCAACACAACCACCAAACTACAGCCGATGGGCGAGGGAGTGATCGCCAACTTCAGTCCACTATCTGAAGCCGTGTCGTCGAGCATCTGCTTGTCTACAGTCGAACAGCTAACAACTCTGACTTGAAGGTGCTGCTGGTGAAGGCGACATTTTTTGCAAGCAAAGCCTGCAGGGGTGTGAAGTTGCAGACCATACTTCACTGCTTCCAGAAAGGTTTCTTGTGGGGCAGAAGCGCTGCCATAGACTAAACAGTAGCTGTTGACATCGGTGCTACAGCAGTGATGAGCTTGGGGCAGCTTTGGGAGTCTGTGGGCAATGCAAACCTTGTACCACGCAGCTTGGATTATATGGACTTTATACTAGCGGATGAAGACTTAGTCGCAATTGAGGAACTGACCACTGACGAACTCGCCACAAGTGTTTCTGAAAAGGAAACTATCTCTGATAAAAGTGCCTCAGACCTTGGAGGTGACGACAATTGTGCACCTCGGCCAGTGACCTCTGGAGAAGCTGTTGCAACTGTCGACATGTTACGTATTTACCCGAGTTCCGAACAGGGCATTGGCGCTCAGTTAAAGTGTTGAGGCCGTTCTGAAACGCATGCTCGCGAAACGCATGCAGGGGACCCCTTGAACACTTTATTCAGAGGGTGTAAATATAATTTTCTACTTGGTCTGCTTAATGCTTGAATTTTTTTATAGTTCAGAGATGGTGAAAATGTGGTTATAGCGAAGTAATTTGATTCCCGCTGACTTCATTATAACTGGGCTACACTGTAGTATACATGGCTCTCAAATAGACCACTAATATGCGAGTAGGAAGGACTCCAGCAAAACCCTTGTAAACAATGTCACAAACTCACATAAGATATAGATTGATATATCAAATTTGTCCACTTTAGGTGCTCTAAAAGATGCAATTTACAGAACTGTGTGCTTCCATTTTTCTTGTTCAGATGTGTAGCTCTGCACCAAGAACAGATATAGAAGTTTATGAACTTACTAATTTTTGAAAATTAGTCTTAAATTGTAGTGACTGTTCAATATGGAATTTACATTCAACTTTCTCAAATGCAACAAATTTTATTAAAGTCAGCCCAGTGGTTATCTTGGAAGAAAGTTTCTGCATTTTACATGTATATGAGTGGCGCACTGGAGCCAGGCCCGAGCTAAAGTTTCCTGTTACGGTTATTTGTGCAGGGAGAATACAATGTTATTTTCTTACTTGCGGCATTTTCTCTCGTTTCATTGATTTTGCAGCTGGACAACAAAGAAAACGTCGCCCGGGCTGCCAAGTCACGAAAACTGCCCAGAATTACTTCTAAAAAGCAACTGACGCAGCGAAATGCTTAGCACATTTTAACTACGTGAACCATGCGTTTTGGTTTTTCCTTTTTTTTTTAATGAGAACTCGTAATACGGACTTTTATGCTTTTATTCATTGACGACTGCACACCAAGGTAAACTTAATAAAACCAAGAGTTTGCTTAGCATCGGTGCCTCTGCAACAACGCAGGTCTTCTGCAGCAGTCATTCAAAACAATCTCTGCTTGTGTCTGGCTTTTCTCCATGTAGACTCCAATCAACGCCACCATTTCTTGCACTCTGAAAAAAAAGAAGTGACAACTTCGAACAGTAAATTTACAAATTAGATACGAATCGAACAGCAGATTATTCGATTCCTATTCGAAATTTTGAATATTTACACATTTAGATGCTACCCATTGTTTGATGTCAGTTTTCAAGCTTAGAATGTTTTTGTGTGGCACTTAAGATTAAGATGTGCACACTTTTTGGAAATTCACGTCACATGAGTAAGCAGAAGCAGCAAGTCCAACTTAAAGTGAACATTACAACTGATGTATGTATGTATGTCCGAATGGCTTTGTTCATAAATATGCTTGTAAGTTTTGCTGATGCACCGCTGTACAGGTGGATGCTTCTGTGCATTCAGTCATGCAGTTTCCATTCATTGTGTAGTCTCATCTTTATATATAGTACAGTTTTCAATCGTGACTTCCTGTTGATGTGCTTTTAATAAACTTCAGCTGTAATCTGTATCTGTTGCATTTTTTAGTAGAAGCATCTCGGCATAAGCCTAGCCAGAGGCTTAGCAGCCTGATTGGCTTAGTTCAAAGTAAGCAGACACTAAAACAGTAGACGAGTGCAAATGCTCGCTTACGAGATCTGTTCCCCGTTAATCCTTTTTAATGTGAGAAGTTGATCGGGAACTGGAAATGAGACCACAAGCAGCGACTTTTGCAGTCTTCTTTCTTCGGCCACTTGTATGGATCTCAATTTCGCAGTAATTTTATATTACTGATGACTGGTATTGCTGAGCAGCGGTCGTATAGGGGACATTGCAAACAGTTTATTGTTGTCGGTGCAGTACTTATGGGGGTTGTTAGCAAATTTTGTCTCCTCTTGCTAGCGTAGTTACGGTTGCTTAGTTATAGGAACGATGAGCATTAAACGAGTGAACACAATCAGCAGCTGAATGGAGGATGGTGGTGAGGGGCACTGGCCTCCCCGCTGTTATAGTTTTCTCACATCACCTCTGCCATCCCCTTATTTTGACGTTTTCATGCTACCCGGTTATAGCAATGAAATTTTCGTGGCACTTGGAATATTGTGATGTGGGTTCGACTGTACATAAATGGCTTAAATGTTGGAAGACCACCTTCAAAGCCTTCAAATAGATCCAGTGATTTCCACAGATGCTTCCGTAAGTGAATACTGGCGTGGGCATTTTTTCACCATCATTAAACAGATCTTTTTCTCTTCAACTGTCCGACTTCGCACTAATATTCCAGGCAGATTTATTAGTGATAATCCTGGTGCTACGAAAACTTCCCCATGTCTATTTATTAAGCTGTTATTATGACCGACTCCCTGTCAATTTGTTCTGTTAGGCCACACCGTGCAGGCGAGAGCGAGCGTGTCGCCTACCCAATTGATTTGTCCCCGCCCTTTCCACCGATAGTCATGAGGAAGGCAAGGCCCACCTATGGTCGCCCTCCCTCCCCCTCTTGCCCCCTCCAGAGTCCACCCGTGGGCTTGCAGCAACAAGAATGTATATAATGCCATATTTAATTTTACAAGCAAAACAAGGAGACTGCTATGCTAACCTTTTCAATGCCTTTTTCCCTCTCATCATAAATCATTAACAATATTAAGCGTCTCTTTTTGTGTGATATCCTAAATCACCTGGGACCAACCAACAAGGAGCTAGGAGGCTGTGGTCATACCCATTCTGCAATCGTGTTTTCCTATTTGTGGCTCCAATGATTCAGCTAAGGGTTCTGTGGTATTAGACATTTTAGTATCTAGTAATTGTTACTTTTTATGACTGTTTATGCTTGATCCCAGGCAGTTGTCCGAAAGCTCCCCCAACGAAGGCTTTTCCCCTTGGACAACCTCGCTGGGTCGCGGTATTCTCGGGCAATCTCTTTCAGATGTATACATTCACTTTCGCAAAATTTTGCACGACAGAAGCTGGATCACGCTAGGCCAGGGCTGCCTTGGCATTGTGCCAAGAGAAAAAATGTCGCTCATAGGCAATGATGTGTCCGGTGCTAGTCATGTCAAGTCTCGTGGAAGTAAAAACAGGGTGGAATGTGTCTGAAAGCTATTTCCCAAAAATATGGCCCCAGGGAGGTAGTTCACGAGTCAAAAAGACAAGCTCTCCAAGTGGGAAAATTTCTGTCCTTGAAGTATTCTTTACAAGTCCTAAATTTCTATTATCTGTTGGAATATTCCAATATCTGCTCAATAAATTCCCCATAAAGGGGATGCACCCTACATTTACTGGATAACAACAATTGACAAATATTAATGTTTGCAGGTTCGCTTTATGTCTTGTTTAATCAGCACATTCAAGTTTTTTGTAAGGTGCCGGTAAGATTATAAATGTTTTTGTTGATATTCTGATATCATTTAAATGATACATAAAACAAAAATTCAGTATCAACAGCATTTGTGTCCCTATTAAAGTGTGTCACAAAAGTGTATGGAGTGTCATGTGCTTTCCCTGTGGCTTTGTGCATTCTTTGCACTTACTTAGCCCACATGTCTGTCTAAGCCTCCATATCTGCTGGAGAAACAGAAATGCCTTGTCAGAGCTATGAAAGTTATACCAGAATGAAAGGAAGTCCTTGTCAAGGACAGTCATCCCAGAGTGCACTCTGCGCAAATTGTTCACATTTTACAAAGTATTTGAAGTTGATGCAATGCAGGTAAGTATGTTCATCTTTCTAGTCATTCCTTTGCACTGTGAGTAGCTCTATAGCTTAAAGCTTCTTTCTTCTTTCTTTGGTTATGAAGATTCATGTGTACTGCACAGTCATGGAGCCCAAAATAGCTGAGGTCATGATGGGATACAACTGCACAGTAGTTGCACGAGCATGCTTTCTGTGGCTATAGATACTGTCTTCCACGGCTCTAGCAAGGGGCTTTGATCCACCATATTATCAAGTCTAGTGCATTGTCTTTTATTTCGATGTGGGTCCCGCCCTCCTTTACTTATTTCTGACATCAATATTTGCTGGACTACAGACTTTTTTAGGCATTCAACTTTTAGTTGGTTTACTTTTGCATGCCTTCACACTGTTGAGCACCATAGTTCTTTAGTAAGAACACGATTGATTTATTGGAGTGCTTAATTAAAAAATACTTTTCTTTGTCACTTCTTGCCTTGTCGCAGCTGCCGGCTTCTGTTCTGCACAGTGTAATTTCTGGAAAAAATGTCGGGCATAAATTTAGATTACGCTTCTTACAGTCACTAGAATTTAATTTTCTCGCTCAAATGCAACACATTTTATTCAAATCAGTCCATTTGTTGTCCCATAAAAGCATTTCTACATTTCTAAATAAATGGCATCGGAGTTTGCCTCAAGCAAACATTTCTGTTTGTTCATGGTCAGTTGTGCATAATAAATCTAACATGCCATTTTCCTATTTGCAATATATATTCCCTTTCATTCTCATTTTGCAGCTTGACAACAAAGAAAATGTCACCCAGACTGCCAAGCTAAGAAATCAGCCAAGAGATGCATCCAAAAAGAAATTGACACAGCAAAATGCCTAGCACGTATTTTAAACTACGATTATATGAGATCTTTTATGCTTTTATTCATTGACAATTGCACATCAAACTAAAAGCTATGTAGACTTAATGTAGACTCCAACAAGTGTTGCTATTATCCCTTACATTTGAAAAAAGAACAGACAATATTCGAGACCATTGAATAATGAATTCTCAAATTGAATACGTTGAATCACTTTGCATCCTTCCTTCTGTTTATTCCCACTGTTTGCACCATCTGTTCACATGTTGTTATGGTTCACTCTGTACGGCGATGAATGGAATGGGTGCCAAGCACCAGAGACCTCAATGTGCCTAATCATCATGCTCGTCAACATGAAAAGACTTGTCTGTTGGGTGTCTACGACAGGATTATGCATGAGTGCAAATCCTACTCTCCTTTGTCCTATGTTCATCCCCTGTATGCCAGGGAGTGGTTTTTCTCTGTATTCCTCTGTCTGGCTTGCCAAGGAGTGGTTTTTCTCCGAATTCCTCTGTGTGGTTTGTATCGCTTACCTTTTCTTGATGTTACGGTGCAATGTGAAGGGACAGGACTTCATTTCGATGTGTTCTGAAAACCTACGCACACGAGATGCTATTTGAACTTCAAGTCAAATCGTCTTGCTTGCCACAAATGTCCCATCCTCGCATCACTTATACAGTGTTCGCAACAAACCTGCAGCTCTCCTAAAGACTTAGAAAAAGATTTGGAAACCATTCATCTTTAACTTTCACATAACAACTATCCTGCTTCAGTGCAGCGTCACCTATCCTGCCCGCCTGCCTAGTGCTTCCTCTGCCACATTTGTAGCTCGTAAACATACCATATTCTCCCTATACTAGCGAGGCCTTAGCCTGCATACTTCGTTCTTTTGATGAGCGCATTGCACATGTGCCAGTGAAAGAACTTAGACGTGCTTGTATATGTCAAAGACAAGCTTCCCAAAGAAAAGTACCCAGGTGTTGTGATAATATTCCTTGTTCAGACTGCAGTCACATCTACATTGGCAAGACGGGTAATTTTCAAAGGCACATCAAGGAACACTGTTATGGTGTTGTAACACAAAAAAGTTTCTTCTAACACTCTTGCTGAGCATTCCGTTTTAAGAGAACACAATGTTGACTGAGGTAGGGCGGATGTGCTAGCCACTAAAAGTAATCTAACCTTGTGGCTGCATCTCAAGTCATTACTAATCCAGACCACTGATACCATGCTGAATCTCAATTACGGCAGCCTTCCTTCCATTTTTATCCGCTGTTGATGTGTTTTAAATAAATAAACTTGCACTTTTGTCTGGATCTGTTGCATAGTTAAGTAGAAGCACCTTGGCATGAGCCCAGCCAAGGGCTATTTCCTAATGTGCTTAGCTGCCTGGGTGGGTATGGCTGAAATTGAGTCGCTACTAAAGAAAAATCGAGAAATGCTAATGCTCAATACAAGGTCTGTACTCTGTTAAATGTGGGAATGCAAGGAGTCAAAGGTAGACTTTTTATCCTGGCAAAATAGCTACTTTAAATTGTATTTTCGATGGTACGGTTTCTGTGTTTATGTTGGTAAACTATTAGGGACTTGTTTCAATATTCAAACTGTTTTGGAAGTGCATTGGATTATATCTGGCAGTTAAACCTCAATATAACGAACTTCAATGTATAGAAGGGTTTGAGTGCGAGCTAGTTGGTACGGGTCATTTATTTTAAATAGCGCCAAAAAAAACACACAGACAAGAAAGAGCACAGGACCAGCGCTGACTGCCAACAGCATTTTCATTGCAGCCTGCACAAATATACATATACTACTCGCAACAGGCTGAAACTCGTGCGCAACAGGAGTTGATTGACAATTACTTGCCTCCCCTTTCTTCCTTTCTCTCTTTCAGCCCGTTGCGAATAGTATATATTTGTGTGGGCTTCGATAAAAATGTTGGCAGTCAGCACTTGTCCTGTGCTCTTCCTTGTCCGTGTGTTTTTTGGTGCTGTTTAAAGTGAATAAACTTCAATATAACAAAATTATGGATATAACTTATGGATATAACTTCCTTGTCCATAGAGCACCATATAATTAGAACCTCAACATAAAGAAGTGTGTTTATACACGATTTCACAACGCACAATACACAAGGAATACTGAGACAATACAAATGGAAACTTGCATGGACACAGATGGCCAAATGATTGAATTACAAGCGGCTGCTTGTGAACGCACCTCTCATATTGCATTCTGCGCTGCCAAAGTGGAGCAGCATCAAGTTCCACATAAAGTCCAAGTGCAATAAGATCGTATCATCCTCCCTGCGCTCTATGTTTTAGGTGCAAGTAATAGCTAGTGTCCGAGGGTGAGCTGAGAAGGATGGCTTGATGATCGCCGCCTCTATTTCCAGCATGCGGCGAGGCCGAAACAGTTGAGCATTTCCTTTGTTTCTGCCCCCGCTTTCTCCAAAGAGAGGTATAATTCCCTCCACTTATCATTTAGATGGCTGGGACTCTCTGCGGTCTCGGTATCGTAACTGCTGTTCCCCAGCCAGTACCACAGCTTCGCCTTCAGGCACCTCCTTACATTCCTGGTTTAGATTTAGGTGCACGTTAAAGAACCCCAGGTGGTCCAAATTTTCAGAATCCTTCACTACGACATGCCTCATGATCAGATTGTGGTTTTGGCATGTAAGACCCCATAATTTAATTACATTTTTTACATTCCTGGAGAACATAGGGCTGTTGTGTAACATGTAAATGTGTCACCTGGCTACCGCTGACAGCCAAGGGCTCTATGACTGCCTCGACCTTCTCTCCTTTCTTCTCTATGACCCCTTCGCCAAGGCAATAAGCCGTGCTTCCTAAATGGTTGCAGAAAATAGCGCCTCTTTCTCTTCACCATCACTCCTTTCTCTTCCCCTGCTAGCAAGGGGAAAGGGGGAGTGGAGCTCGCTCGCGGTAACGCGATCAAGCGCGCGCGCGAGGGGAGGAGGGTGGGTGTGGGGGTGCAGTTGGCGTCTAGTTTTCTGCGCGGCCTTGGCTGCGTATGGCTGTTGGCCGCTGGTGGTGTTGAAGGGAGGGGGGGGGGGAAGCGGAAGCATGACTGGCTTCGCAATTGTACCGCCGATGTGAAGATATCACCGACACGGGATGAAAACCATATCTTTCGTCGCCACCTCTCAAATTGTACAAAATATTTTTTTCTAATTCAAATTGCTTTTTCTTGATTGCCCGATAATGCGGAAAATTTCCCAGCTCTTTCCGTGTAAGAAAAATCCAACGGCGAATGTACTTATCTGCATAGAGGTCAAATTTCAACATAACATTTCGTTATAGGGAAGCGAACTGCCGATTTTACCGACTTCGTTATATCGAAGTTTAATCGTATTTGATTTGAAGTACGTTTCTGATGGCTTTAGACTACGGTTAAACTTACGAAAAGAGAAACACGTTGCTCATTGGTTGTGTTAATTAAAATTTCATTGCTCTTTAAGTAAATGTCTATTGGAAAAAAACTAGATTTCGTGGAAATCATTTCTTTTTTAAATCAAGACTAATCACTGCAGCTGTGGCAACTGCGTTGATGAACAGGACTTCGTGCATACAGAACGAACACCCATCCATTATACGAATCTCCAAAAGTGCCGACTTCTTTTTGTTTGTAAACTTCCAGCTGAGAATCGCAGTCCCATTTCCTCATTCCGGACAACGGGAAGCTTGGAGTTCCATTTGGGGGATACCTCTGTGATCAATAGCATGATCGCAATACGAGAAATGTGGGCGTTTGGATATGATGGTCAGTGCAGTGGCCTCCGTTATCCTTCCTCCGTTGCTTCGCAGGCGCCGGCCGGAGACGTGTGAGCGTCTGGCAACTCGAAGGCTCGTAGGGCACGCGAAGCTTGTGTTGCCGGTGCATCGCGCACGTGGGTGGTTGGTAAATTTTGTCGCCTCTTACCGGAGTAGTTTCGGTTGCGTATAGTTAGCAGAAAGATGAGTTCAAAGCGCAAGGCTGGTGCCGAAAAACTCTGCAAGAGGAAGAAGACTGCCGCCAACACTTGGTAAGTACACATGATCTGTTGGAAGCGAGTTGCGACCGCTAGCGAGTCGAGCTGTTGCACGTTATTTGGTTTGCTTGACGATGATCCTCGCGGATCAAGAAGCCACATCACTGAGACCTTTTTCTCTGTACGGGCACTGCAATCGTGGGGTTTCACCTTAATCTCGTTTGTCGCGCGTCATACGACTGCGGTGTTTCGGCGACCGCATAAATACGTTGCTGCCGCAGTCGCCGGCGCAGTACGCATCACGACAGGCGTGCAGACGTCTGTCACTGCGTACTCACTTCCACAATGGCGTTCTTCGTCTTGCTGTGTCTCGTCGTCGCCGTGAAGGTGTACAAGAAAGTATCGCCCAATGGTAAGGTCACCGTTTACATCGGCAAGCGGGACTTCGCGCAGCGGGGCGAGAGCTGCGATCCCGTTGAAGGTGTTGTCGTGGTTGACAACGACTACCTCAAGGGTAGGAAAGTCTTCGGCCAAGTGATCACCACTTTCCGGTACGGTCGAGAAGAGGACGAGGTGATGGGACTGCACTTTTACCGACAGTTGTATCTTGCCCATGACCAGATAGTGCCCGAGCGCAACCAGGTTACCCAAGTGTCTGATCTCCAGCAGCGCTTGCTTCGCAAACTGGGCAACAGCGCGTACTCTTTCAGCTTCAGCCTCCCGGCGAATGCGCCCATGTCTGTAACGCTCCAGCCTGGCCCCAGCGACCGCGGCAAACCGCTGGGTGTCGAGTACGAACTACGTGTGTACGTCGCAGAAGACGATCAGCAGAAAGCGCACCGGCGCAGCACCGTCAACATGGCGATCCGCAAAGTGCAGTACGCGCCGCTCACGCAGAGCGAGCGCCAGCCGACGACCGTGGTCTGCAAGGGCTTCACCCTCAGCCCTGGCAAAGTGGAACTCGAGGTCGTGCTCGACAAGGAGATCTACTTCCACGACGACAAGATCAACGCGCACGTGTCCGTTTCCAATTACTCCAAGAAGAACGTGCGAAACATCAAGGTCCTGGTGCTGCAGAACACAGAGGTGACGCTCGTGCACGGTCATTACTCTAAGGTGGTGGCATCCGTGGACAGCAGCGAAAACTGCCCGATTCTTCCTGGTGCAGCCTTCTCCAAGGTGTTTCATCTCCTACCGTTGGCATCGGAAAATCGAGACCGGAGAGGCATTGCGTTGGATGGTCTGCTAAAGGAGACTGACGCCTGCCTAGCTTCCTCCACACTGAACCACGAGGATGCGATCGGCATTATCATTTCCTATGTCCTCAGAGTGCAGCTGTACCTGGGGCCCATGTCTGGGGACTTGATTGCCGACGTTCCCTTCAAGCTTGCGAAGGCTGAGCCCGAGGAAGTCTATCCAAAACTCCAGGAAAAGAGAATCATTGACCGATCAAAGTTCAAGAAGCAGCTGACCAGGGAGATGAGCACCAATCTTGTGTTTGAGGACTTTCAATGGCACAGGCAAATCAGTGAAGATGGGGAATAGCTACGAAATTCATTTTTGTTCAGGTAGATTACCTTTTGTTGCTTTTGTTCACTGCTGTTTTTATGGATCAGTTCTTTCCTTTAGTTGCATGTCAAGAATTGGAACTTTGTGGTACTTCTTATTGGTAGCACATGTTTGTAAGTATAACCTCATGTTAATAAAGAATGATCTAAGTAATGTGCTCTTCATTACTGCTTCATGTTGGTGACATCTGCTAGAACCTAATGCAGATACCTGTCACCAGATATGAAACTGGCATTCTGTTTGTGAGACAGGCTGACTAGGTTACTATATGCTAATAGTGAGGTCGCCGCTGAGATGCAAGGGATGATGAATAGCAGGAAATGTGGCATCAGAAATATGCTCCACTAGGTAAATGACCGCCGACAAACTTGAAGACATGTGAAGGTACAGTATCTAAAGGTACAGAAAGTTCATAATTGTTACCAAAGTTAACTAGAATGAAGAAAGGCCATATAGCTTGGAAAAGTGAATGGAAAACTGCAGGCAAGTTTAACCTCTTGCAGCCTATCAATAGGTGTACCAGTTTATTGAAAAATATGTTTGCACTTTTCTCTTTTATACTGTTCAAAAAGCCATTTCCTTTCACCTGTAAGCACTACTAAGTGCAGGATAAGCACCTGCCGAAGCTTCTGTAATGGCTTTTAGAAAAGTTCCTACGGAATTTTTTCATTGACACTTCATTTAAGAGGGGAAAAGGCTTGTCGAAGTCGATTGACCACATAAATATTGTTGTGGCAACATTCACAGTTACATACTTATGTAAATACTTACAGTAAGCAAACTGTTCTCCCTTTAGATGACTTACACTGATGTCATCCTAGGCGCCATGTTGGTGAACCAGCACGATGAGCAGCTGTGTCTGTCTGCATCTTTTGCAGCTCCAACACAGCCTGTAGTGCAGGGATCCCTACTAAGCTTTCCTTCATGGAAGCAGGTTACCCGTGGCAGTAAATGTGATATACTAACGTCATCCTAGGTGCCATATTGGAGAACAATCAATGTGAAAAGCACTGTCCATGACGTCGTGTGCAAGCTGTCTATAAGTTATGTGTGAAGTGGGCTTTGCTAATCCTGCTGCGGAGAAGGCAGCTTTAATAAAGAATAGCTTTTGAGCTACACAAGCATGCAGAGAGTCTTTGAGTTTCGTTAAAATTACTGTGTATGGGCTGTTTATGGAAAAGTTTATATTCTGACCCAAATGCTGAGCGGCCGATTTAAGTGCAACTGTAGCTGCACATTGCAAAGCAGCAAATTGTCTATGATATTTAGGATATACTGTGTTGCATAACTTGAGCATATTATTTATTTTATGAGAAACTTTTGCACTGTGTTTCACCACTGTTATTTGTCATCGCAGAGTAAACCAGGTCAAAAGCCGGCATTAGTACGTTCTATCTTTCTTCTGTTTCTGACCAGATAACTGTTTTATGAGCAGGATTCGTATGCCTCCTTGAGATCCTTGAAAACCCTTGAATTTGGAAAGAGATTCAAGGGCACTTAAGGCTCCTTTAAAATAAATGTGCTCCTTGAATTCTTTGAAAGCTGGTATTTGGGGTGTAAAGACATTTACTGGCCACTGGCTTTTGGGACAGACCATTAGCTCAGGGCACGGACCACCAGCACGAGCAGCGTTTCCTGAGCAAGAGTGCTGAAGAGAACAACCCACTAGAAAGTGCTGGAGAGCAAAGCCCACTATACCATTCCAATCCTCCTCTACAATTGCCCCCGGGAACGAAAAGCGAGCCACCCAGCAACCTACCAGGTTGTCGCAATAAGTGGGTCATAGCAAGTCTTGAGGCGGTCGAAGTTGACAATGTCTCATCCACAACAACGAACGTCCAAAGACTGTTCAATGGGTTCGATCACGTAGTTGGCGGGGGATGCGCGTTCGATAACACGATAGGGCCCTTCATACTTGGGTAGTAGCCAGGCGTGTACCGAGCCCCCCCCTCCCCTCCCCCAAAATTAAGCAGCATACTTCCACCCCATCCCCCACCAGCCACGCCACCACTCATAAAACGCCACCAAATCAATCTTGAGACTTGACAGCTATTCGGCGGTCAACACTGGGCTGCTGTTACAGTATTACTATGGCCGAGGCGTAGAAGTGAGCGCTGATTGGGTCAGTGGAAAGGACACTGAACTGAGGGCGTGAAACAGATTTGTATTCTCCCAGCTAAAAATGGTGGAAGGTTCTTGCCTTTCTCATTTGATGTTTGTTTAGAAATCTGAAGGTGCTGCCACTAGAAAGGCCCCACTAATATTTTTTCAACGATCTAAGTTTCGCAATCATCCCTAAAATTTGAAAATTTGATTCAAACCCTGCAATAACCGTTGAAGCCATAAGCAATATGAATGTCACCCATTACCTCGTCTGGTTTTCCCCTAATTGTAGAGTACTTTTCGTGCAAAAGTGGCAATGGGAAACAAGAGTCGCAAGAAATTGAAGAATTAAGTGATCTGCTAAGGGAAAGAGCCGAGGCAACAGCCAAACAGGAAGCAAAAGCAAGAATTAACATATTTAGCTGTTGTTTGTGAAAATATTTATGGATGATCTTTTTATTTAAAAAGGAAGTAGAGAAAATGCAGCCGGAAGTGGAGGATGATTCCGTGTGTTTTGAATGGCGCTTTTACAGTTATCAGTCGAGCTGCCCGATGTAGGCACTTCTCTGCTGTGCTTATGTGGGTGTTTTTCTAACCTTCCACGGTGGGCACAGTACGTCTAGAACCACAGCATGCTACACAGTTGTACGAAACTGGCGAGCACGCATCATTATGCAACTTCCCAAATAACAATACAAGTCGGTTTTGGCATAGACTTTCCTACAGGGTACTGAAGGGAACTCTGGCGCTTCAATTGTTGATGGGAAGTACATGAATTAGTCTGATCTTCGTGCTTGTGGATTTATTTATTGCACTTTGTATGCATTCATTGTTGTAAATTTCAGAGCATTGTATGCTTTTCTAAGTGCAGAAGATGCTGCGAACACAAACAATCGCTGCTAATTGCAGCAGTTCAACCTGTTGAGGTGGCCAAATCGAAAAGCCCCTAGCGTCTCAAGGTACTGGCATGCCTGTGATAAATTCATAAGGGTGTTATATGTCATTTCCTGATGCATGTGACCGTGGCGTAATGGTTTGAGTATCGGGCGTCTGTGTTTGAGGTCTTGTGTTCGAATTCTGCGGTCGGAGAATTTTAATAATGTTTATTTAATAGTTTACTGCCCGCTACATTGTTGAAAATTAAGAGTTTACATGGTCACGAAGCCGTATGAAGCCGGAAGAATGAAGTTTAGGCAAATCCATGTACTTCCCATAACTCCCATGCTGGCTCAGGCGCACCCATTACAGCTCCCATAGACATTACTGCCAGAGTTCCCTCTAGTAATTATTGTATGAAACTTTATGGGCTTTGGCACTTGGTAGAGCTGTAAACAAGGGACCTAAAAGAACTGTGACTGTTCCTCAAATATATCTTTCACTATAATTCCTCCAGAGCTCATTAGCAAAATACTACTAGAAATCTTCATTTTACACTTTTGCTTGTTTACTTGTTCTTGGCTGCGTCCTTTCTGCATTTCTTTCCTGTGCGAGTCAATTTGATATAGTTCCTGGTTTGCCAAGTAAAGCAGAGGTGTATATTACAGGCGTACTTGTGAGATACCTCATTTCATTTCTGTTTTGCGGTTTTACGTGCCTTTATAGTGAGTGGTGGGAATTATTAACATTTGTACTAGTATAAAAGTAGACCCGCCCCTCATTTGCATAGAAAAGTTACCATCCCCCTGAAAAAAAGTCCTGGGTATGTGCATGGTAGTAGCCTTGAAGAGAGACCAGGTGTAGCAGAAACAACCAAGAGCTACACAAGCGCTCCAGGAAGGAAGGTGGGTGCCGAAGTGATGTCACCACGAGTGCTCTTTTGGTGCTCTTGGTCATTGGACGTAAAGGCCCAAGCGAGATCGCGGCACTCTTTAGCATGTCTCGACATGGCAGAAATGGGAGCACATTAAGATGTACCTGGCCGGTATGGTAGAATTGTGTTGGTGGTGTGTGACGGGTGCCGACCATACAGAAAGAGAAAGGGTGAAAAGCCGGTGGTGCTCTGAGTAGCGGTGTTGTATGCATAGGTCACGAAGGGCAGAATGACGTCCCAATTTGTGTGGTCAGAGGCAATGTGCATGGCAAGCATGTCGCCGAGCGTACGGTTGAAGCAATCCGTAAGGCCATTGGTTTGAGGATGGTACGCCATAGTTGTACGATGAACAACATGGCACTTCTTAAGAATGGCTTCAACAATTTCGGACAGGAATACACGTCCGCGATCACTGAGCAGTTCCTGAGGTGGCCCATGATGCAGGATGAACTGACGAAGCAGGAAGGAGGCAACATTGCACACTGTAGCTTCCGGGAGGGCGGCAGTTTTGGCATATTGCGTGAAGTGGTCGACTGCCACAATGGCCCAGCAGTTTCCAGCTGATGTCAGGGGAAGGGGCCCATACAAATCGATGCCGACGCACCCAAATGGCCAGGTAGGGCAAGGTCGTCATCATCATCAGCCTGGCTACGCCCACTGCAGGGCAAAGGCCTCTCCCATACTTCTCCAACTACCCCAGTCACATGCTAATTGTGGCCATGTTGTCCCTGCAAACTTCTTAATCTCATCTGCCCACCTAACTTTCTGCCGCCCCCCTGAGCAAGGTAAAGGTTTCAAAATGGCTGGCGAGAGGCAGGCTGAAGATCTCTGACGCTGACGATCGGGGCAAAAGCGAACGAACTTCTGAACGTAGCTGTACATCCCCCGCCAGTAGTAGCACTGTAGAAGCTGAGTATTAAGATTCCATCCAGTTCAGTTTTTGTTGGATGCTGTGAGCATCTATGTTAGCAAATTTTATTTCATATGTAAAGGATTGCTGTGGAGACACAAGGTCTGCGTTCCTACGGCATTTTTTTGGTGGAAACTGCAGAAGGCCGGTCGTATGCAGTTTGATTTCTCATCCCAGCTGAATGAAGCATTGTTAATTTTATACCAGAGAAACCTTGTCACCGGATGTTTTTTTTTTACTTTGCCTGCGTTCCACAGGTTCCCTCTTATTTCACGAAACCGAGCCGAAAAGTCATTTCCGATTGCAAAGGATGATCTCATAAGTTTAGAGCAGTTTTTTAGTATTTTATTTTTGTCATGGAAATATAGGAGTTCCATTGTTAACGTTAACATTAACAATGAAACCTCTGCTGTTGTTAAGGGTTGAACTGATACACAGCCTATGCAAGCCATGCTAGCCTATGAACAGAACTGTCTGTTGCTACTGTATTGACATCAATAAGTACCTACTGCATTTACATCAACACAAATTAATGTAAGTATAGATCAACACACCTACTTTTGCGACTGGTGACAGAAAAAAACGTGCTCTCTTAATGTGTGACTTGCATACAAAAGCACTGAAAATTGGGCGAGTTGGTATGTATTCACAGTTGAGAAGCTAAAAGCAGCACGGAAAAACAAGGACAGTCTTGTCTGTTTTTCCGCCCCTCTCTCTCTCTGTCTGCGTTTTTTCGTGCTACTTGCAACTTCCCAACCATGACTTGCATGTTAGTTAAATAACCCTTACTTTAAGCTTTTCTTCCAAGCTTTTTCTTTTTTACTTAAGTACCTGCATGACTGCCTGCAGCAGAACCACTTCTTTTTTTCGTTATTCATGTGCCCTCTTCCAACTGTGAAAAGGCATAAAAAGGCTGAGAGCAGTCATGTATATGGTAACGATTTTTCTATTCTGATTGTCTTGCTCCATTGTCTGGTAAAGAAATGCTGACCCACCAAAGGATTTCTTCTCACGTGTGAACATTTGAGCAGTTCTGTTGTTGTATATAGTACGTAAACCTTGTCCAACTGGATTGCCTTCTTTTGGCCTTTCATTCTTTTTTTTCAGCACCAATAGTGCCATAAGTGTCCGGAGCCAGAAATATGAGACACCGCTTCAATTTCTGGAGTTCCTGCTCACACCGTTGTCACTGCAAGCATTCGTGAAAAAGCACTGGGAGAAAGAGCCCTTTGTTTCTCAGAATCGTCCGATCCAGGCAGAATTTTGGTCTCCACTTTTTGGGAAAGACCATTTTTTTGCTTTGGTCAAAGAAAAACAAGTCTACTTTTCAAAGGACATTGCTGTGTGCAAGTATGAAGGTGGGAAGAGGACAAACTTTGAGAGGCAAGGACGAGCCACGGTGGCTAAGATAAAGAAGTTGTTTGAAGGTGACAAAGCCACCTTGCAAATCCACCAGCCGCAACGATGGGTGGTAATATACTTTTCTCTTTAACTTGCTTGTCTTGGTTGTTTGCTTACACTTTATAGATCTTGTTTACGCTTTACATAAATTAATAAAAGTGCTTATAGAAAAGCTTGAGATGCGACTCTAGACATGGAAAAAAACATGAAAATGACTGTCCATCAAGGAGCTGGAAGTATGTGTAACCATGAAATGGTTTTAATTGCATCATCAAATACATTTTTGATGCTCATAAAGTTAATTGCAGTTGTGACCTTGTTATTTTACATCCGCTGTAGATCACTTTTCACTTGGCCATCATCATAACCAACATCACCTTTCTATATGCACCTGTGGTAATTGACAAATTACTCATTGCCTCACAGCTTTTATTGTCAGGACTTCTAACTCCAGTACATACCACACATTTCACAGGCAGCAGTAGCTTGTTTAAAAACTGACATTAATGAGCTTGTAAAGTATCGGCATGCCACCTCGTGACAGAGGCCCAGAGTTCACTTTCAGGCTAAACCAGTGGTACGGGAACCTTTATTGCATTGCTTTATTACCTGTAGACCAGTGAAAGACAGATAAGTGCAACTTTCAGAGATAACATGACTCTACAAAAGCATTGCTAAAACCAAGCTCATGCTGCTGAAAAATTTGTCATGCTTAAATATTGGTGACACTTAAATATTTTTTTTTTAGCTTGTGCTAACTGAAAATGAAGCAAGCATTCATAATGATTTAATGACATAACTGATGGGAAACCTCTCCCTTTTTTATTGGTCTTGTACTAGTTTGTGCCTTCAATTGTGTTGCTGTTGTTGTGGTCTATAATAATCACTGTTTATTTTTATTTCTTTTCACCTCTGAAACTTCTGCAATGTTTACATTGAGTGTGCTACATATTTCTACAGGATGGTCTCTGGGAAGTTCTAGAGAAACTGGAGTGTTTCTTTGGCTGCCTAGTGGGATGCAATGTCTACATCACTCCCCCGTCTGCACAAGGTTTGGCCCCTCATTATGATGATGTTGAGGCAAGTTTTAGTCAGTTGCCCTTGCACTTATGCTATGACAACATTCGGGAAGAATTCGTTGGAATAGTTGGTAAGAAATTGTGGGTTCATTGCTTCCACAAGGCTCACCATAGTCTTAAACATGTAAGATGGTGGCACATAACATTGAACAGCACAGTAGAATTCACGAGCAAGCTGTGCAGCTGTTTTCATGTTCTTCCCATAGCATGTATTTACAAATTTATTATCTAACATTGAGCAAGCGTGCACGAAATAAAAAAATCTTTATTTAAATGTTCTTGTACTTGACATGGTAAGAACAGTGATATTGCACCAAGCGTATTGTCTGTTCTCTCAGCTCTATAAGGTGTAGTAAATCACATTTTTAGTTGAGTATTTTAGTTTGAGGACTGAGGATTCACTTTCAAGCCTGTATAAAAAAAAAAAAAATGTGGTTTCCTCAAGAACCAGTATGAAAATTAGTCTTGCCTTTATGCATTTTACATATTGTTTTAAATATAGAAGTCAAGAAACTGGGTCAGAAATAAAAGACTGGAATAGAAAAGAATTGTTGCATACGTTTTTTGTCAGGTGATCTCCAGTTTTTGTTTTTTCACTTGAAGTTTCAGGTTACAACATTGTGACATATTGGCTCAGTAGTTTGTTGGACCACTGAAAAATATTTCTTTTATTGATTCATGGAAAGTAAATCTCTGAAAAAGATAAAATTTGAAAAAAAAAGAACATTTGGCAGCATGTTTTTCAGGAAAAATAGTGGTCTTTCTTTAATATCTTGGAGGCGTACCTAATTATCACTCTTAAAATTTTATATGCATTAAAGTTTATTGCTACTTGCCTGTTGCTGCAGCATATATATATATATGTAGTTTCACTAATTGAATTCCTTGCAGGTATTTATTGTCCAATTGGAAGGTGAAAAATGCTGGAGGCTTTACAAGCCACCTGTAAAGTTGCCTCGCTCCTACAGCAAGGATTTCAGTATTGATGAAATTGGCCAGCCAACTCATGAGTTTACATTAAAGGTTAGTAGGCAGCTGCTTCTCTTTTTTTCCTTGTCAGCTAAAGTATATCCCATTTGTACATGGAAAATGCTTTTTCAGCTTCTTCGTGTTATGATAATCCTCAATGTAGTTTTTCTACATCTGCTCAGGCCTACCTGATGCCTTGTGGAATGAGAACCTGTCATTGTTACCTTTATGTTGATATATCTATTTTCTCTTCAGATTAACTTAGCCAACCTTGAGTACAAAAATATTTCATTTTCTTTTGCTAGTCATCCCTTTGTTGGCTGTAAAAGTAAACTGTTGTTCATTAAGTGTAGTATATGGATGTGTATATTATCCATGCCATGGTTATATGGTTGTTCAAAGTGGTGCTTACATGTATCCACATAATTTTATAGAATTGTGGCATGATGTGACTTTATGCATAGTGGAATCACAGCCCTCATGGTCCGATTCACGTGTACTCAACCACATGCATAATGTCACTGTGTTAATTTGGGTGATAGCTACTCAGTTAGCATTCATTCATTATTTCTTTTGGGGAGCACGGGGCTAGTCAAGCTGTTAATCCACCTTCTTTTTCCCCGACCTCCCCCATCACATTGGTAAAAGTAATCTATTATTATTATTATTATTATTATTATTATTATTATTATTATTATTATTATCTCTTTTACATAAGCTGGGCTAATGCTGTGTGATTGATTCAAACCAACAATACTTGAGGTCAAAGTTTTCTATTAGTCTGCCATTTGGTGAACGAAATACTTGTGCTGCGTTGATATAGATTTTCTGTGGGTTCCTTTTGACTTTCACTGGGTATTAGATAGCTTTGGTTAAGTTATAGTGTTGCCCATCAGGTTCTCTCACAGGGGCAAAGGAGCTAAGCTCATCTTTGCTTTTATTAATCTTATTTTATTTTTTAAATAATGCTCTTCAGAAAAGCTGAGCTGAGCAGCAGCACTTATGCACTTAATAGGCAGCTGTTACGGCAGGTAATTGTATCTACAGTCTTACTTGTGATTGTTTTCATAGCCTGGAGACTTGCTGTACATGCCACGTGGAACCATCCACCAGGCTTTGACACCTGAGTCTTCAGGCACTCACTCTACACATATCACCATAAGTACTTACCAGAATCAGTAAGTACTTTCAGGCTTCCTTATGTAACATAACAAAGTGTGCACTTGCCACGTGAATCCACGTCAGTGTTGCCTGCTGCCATTGCATGACCCAATACTACCATTGCCTCTCATGTTTTTTAATCCCCTTTACTATAGTTGATAGCAAGAATTAGGCAGTTTTATAGCACTGACACTGCTGCTTTTATAAGGTCTGTTCCTAAGTAGCTTCAGAATCCAGGTTTTTACCTCCAGTTAGTTGTGAAATGTTGGGTATGTTCCAAAGACTGTGCACTCACCTGCCCGGGATCCTCTTTGTCTTTCCAGCTCAAATTTACTGCGCCTTTATGTGCACATTTACTGTAGCTTTTTGTATAGAAAGGGCACCAAAAAACGACACCAAAGTAGCCAATAGCTGTTTTCCTGAAGCTGGGGCCCTATAACGTAAGACTATTCCAATACGTTTTTATTCCAATCTCATAACGTCGAATTTGCGTAACCACCGACGCAAGCACCGGGCGGTCACCCGCAGGGTTGTCTGAACAGACCAATCAAACGCTCTCCTCGTTCATAGGAGGTCACTTTTGTTTGCTTGAAAAACGAATCACATTGCCTACACTGAGCAGCTTGTCGTATCTAATTGGCTGACAAGAGGCGAGGAGAATGCTCAAGTGAAGAGGGATTCGATGGGGCAGAGCCAGTGCACTGAAAATCGATAACCGGATGAAGAGGGTGGTGCCGGCGTCTGCAATTGGTCCGCTTTCCCTTACTTAGCTTGAGGTGGCTGGTCGAAAATCGAGGCGGCATGCAACGGAAGCTTAAGAATGACGCTAAAACGGATCCTCAGCAAAGAGGAGTTGGCAGAATGAGGTCGTAAACATGCCGAAAGTGCTCAAAAACGTTACACGGCCGCGCAAGCAGTTTTATTATACGCAAATAAACCCATGCTCTCCGGCTGGTACGAGTAGCCAGCGCCTGAGCAATCGGCGGCAGCCATATTTTATTCCTCTTGGAATGGGGCAGCCTGCGGCTATTCAGAAGAAAATTCAGTTTTGTTCGGCATATTAATGCATCTTTAATGCGCACACGTCACTTTGACGCGGTGAGTTTTCGCGGTTTTGTGACGTTGCGTGACAGGCAGGTGAAGTGGGTGCAGCCCAAAAACTTTTGACCAATAGCCGGGGGCTAATGGAGAAAAGGCGTCGAATCAGAAATAATTGTTTTTCTTTTTTCGGTCAAATCATGCATAATCAGTGTGTACACATCATATCAGATGGGTAGGTATCGCGGTTTTCGTGATGTCGCGTGACAGACAGGTGAAGTGGGGGTGGTCCAAAAAAGTTTTGGCCAATCGCAGAGGGCTGATATCAGAATTGGAATAGAAAAGTTTGGAATAGTTTTACGTTATAGCGCCCCTGGGCTGCCTTGCAGAAAGAATTACAAAAATCACAGCAATTCAATTGTGGGTGTATTATTAGATGTGCACTTTAGTTCTTTTTAGGAAGACGTACATTGCATGTTTTTCTGAGCTCAAATATTGTTAGCTTTCACATATTGATGTCGTATCTAATCACTGCCCCCATGCAATAGAAGTGGTTTTATGCGGCTGTTAGATCAACAACCTTCTATTTTCCTGAACTCTTTTGTAAGAGGGGGCATGGTGTATAGAGCTGTCTTGTTTTTAGACCAAATTCAATTAAATGACAGCTTTATTCAACTTTCTGAGCTGATTTCAAAAATGCAATTACTTTTGATAGGATAAATAACTGTGGAATTACTTATTAACTAATTATTAAAGGTACATTACTTTTGTTAGTGGAGACAATAGGCAAGAGAAATACTGGGCAGAAAGCAATAATAATGCCTGAGTGGACAGAAGAATGTTTAGGGAATGTTCAAGGAATTCCTTGAAGTGGAGCATTATTGTTGTGCCCACTATCACTATTGCCTTGGGTAATGCTGATAATGTAGCACGTGCATTCTACACTTCTCCTTTAAGGCTGATGTGTAGACTGCTCTTGAATCAGTTTTCAAATCCAACAACAATTGGCAATTTTGAAGCTCATTACAGCTCAGTGTTTACAGTATGGCTACTAGGGAATAAGAACAAAATCAGATTTAAAAAAAATGAAGAAAGAAAGAATCTGCTTGCAGCACGTCAAGCTTTATGCATTTGACTGCACATGGCAAAAATGTTACAGCTGTAGCTGTCCTAGATCTTGAGATATTGTTGCCACAGACAAGCAGGCTAAGCGAAAAGCTTGTTTTGAGAAAATTGAGAAAAACGCCGATAACTCAATTTATTTGGGAATATAATGATGTAATTTACAGTTAGCAGTTGTAAAGGCTAGTATGCCCCTGGCTTATGCTCACTATGTATGCCGCAGTGTGAAACGTTTATTATACCACCCCACCCCCCAGAAAAAAAAAGAATTCTGTCGATTCTCTGTATAGGAATGGGTTGCACATTTGGCCGCACAGCATCACCGCAGATTGCACATGAGATGACTCTCTTTATGGCGAGACTGCAGTCATGTTCACCTTTGCCCGCTGCCGCACTGCCACCATGCAGTTTTGGCTTTACGCAAGACAGCAGAGCATTTATACAATTGAGGCTTACTATAACGAAGTGAGTCTCCGTCGCATCCGAGCCAGTCGCGGCAGTGCCAGTGTGAGCAAGAAAATACAATTTTTTCTTGGTAGCTAGCATTGAAGCAGTCTTGCAGTTTTTCTTGAGCCTCCTTCAGGCTAGAGCTTCTTTTACTGAATGTTGCACCACCTGAAATACTATGCTAGTGTGTTCGTGTGACGTTACAGTCTTCAAAGTATTCTGACAGGTACTTCGGGCCTGTCCTCCAGTTTCGTACCTTCTCTGAATTACCTATGCTCTGCTCATAGGAGAGTGACATTTTTGGTATTTCAGAAACGTAACTTAGTAATCCAGCTTTATTTAAAATTCCTTTTTTGCATTTTTTACAGTGAGAATTACCTTCTACTATGTCCAAATGTACTTGTGTCTGGTTCCTGTTCCTAAGCTGTGTGTGTGGCTGAGTGTCCATTTGCAGGTCATTGTGTAAACTCTCAGCGGTTTTGTTTCTCATTTTTTATACAGCACAGTAGGCGACTGTCTTAAGAATCTTGTACTGGATTTAGTTGATGCTGCTCAAGACTCCTGCCTGCAACTGAGAAAAGGCCTTCCTATGCAGTTTCTTCCGCATTCAAGGCTAGCCAAGGTAACATAACCACATGCACTCACATGGATTGTTGTCAACCTCTCTTTCTTGAAATGGAAAAATTCACACTGTTCAGCGTGTTAGTACTCGCTGCTACTACGTTAATGCCAGCCTTGTCAAGGAAAAGGAACACTTAGGTTGACACTCCCAAGTCAAATTGAGCAAATGGCCCTCACTTGTTCAATAAGCTTAAATATTGATCATAATCCCATCTTAAACTTGAAACTGACGTCTTCGAATTGAAATTCTATAACAATGATGCCTTTTATTTTTTTAGTAAAAAATGAATGCAAGGGTATGCACAGTGGTGGGAATGGTCTTCAGTGTTTTGGAGCAGGTGTAGAGTTTTCGCAAAAGCACATACCAGATGTACGAAATTTAATGTAATGTCCTCGCTAGTTTATATGATTTTCATAAAAACCATGAACAATATAAGTACAAGAATATATTATTTTCATAGGCAAGCAAAATTCAAGCCTCGACCTCTTCAGTAAGAATGTTAGCACAGTTTGTAACAGAAAAAAAAAGATTGCCCTAATACTATAAACATCACAGAAGGAGCCCACTTTCAACAAAAGTGTAATTCTGTATTATCCTAAAGAAAGAGCAGAACACATTAAAAAAATTATATTAGTCTTATTCTATTAACTTATTCAAACTTATTCTATTAGTTTAACACAGATCAGTGTATATTAGGAAATTAACAGAAATTGTGTTATATTGTACATAAACTCTTTTTAAAAAATTTACACCCTTTGGGCCATATCTTGTCCCGCAATGATAACCTTCATCTGTCTTGCCCCCATTTCCTTTAACACATTTCCTTTCTTTTAATGCTGCGCTGCGTGATGAATGTGCAAGTCATGAATGGCTTGCGCATTATCAGCATGACGCAGTATTCTTGACAGGAAAGTAGTGAACGCCAAGTTTTCAAGCAAGGAAACGCAAGCAAGGCAGGTGATGATTTTTGTTGTGGGACAAGATAAGCCCCAAAGGATGTAAACATCTTTAAGAGTGTAGGAACAAGCTGCCTGCAGCATGAGCATGTTCGCAAGAACATGCGCTTACAAAAAAAAAGAGAGAGCCCAGGATATATTGCTGCTTTGCCCTTTTTTTACCAACACAGCACAAAAAGAACATCAGTAAGCATTCACAAAGCATAAGATCAAGAAAATATGAACTCGTAATTTGCTTGAATTTTAACACAAGCATATTCGTACAGAATGTACACTTCAGTGTGCACTGCCCTGTTTTTTTCTTTGCCTTATTCACCAACTCTGGCTGTTTCACACTATCTGCCATTTTCTTCCTCACTTGCTTCAACACAGCTTGCCCTCCCTGAATGTCACTGAAATTTTTCATCTCATGCCATGCACAATTAGCAGCTCTGCAATTTTTAGCATGCACTCTGTGCATTTTTCAGCATATGTTCGCTTTAGCATACATTTGGTGCAGCAATCATACAATTTAAGCAAGAAACACCCTTTAGGAGCAGTAGGGCGCAGCAAATTCCATTCGGCATAGATTCGCGCAATTGGCGCAGATTTCCCACCACTGTATGCATGACCACAGATAACTGATAAGGATGACATGCGCATTCCAAAGAAGTTGTTCTTAATTAAGATGATGACCGTGTGCTTTGTAAATGCCAGCTGCTGCCACAGTGAATGAGTTCCGAGCTGGATGTAGTGCTGAGGCCCATTTTTATTGGTTAATTGAGGGATTCCTTGAAGTGGAGCATTGTTGTGCCCACTATTGCCTTGGGTAATGCTGATAATGTAGTTTGTACATTCTACACTTCTCCTTTAAGGCTGACGTGGAGACTTCTCTTGAGGCCGTTTTGAATTATGTTAAGAGCACCGATAGTCCAATGCCCATGGCTGAAGAACTTGTCCACGACTTCATGCGAACACGGCTGCCTCCTTTTGGTGTGGACTGCCAGGCCATTTTAGAGACAACACCAGATGGAGAAGCACCGGGTCTGAATGATCGCATCAGGTTTCGGTATCCAAGCCATGTGACATATGTGGTGGACGGAGACTTGAGTGAAGAGAATGATGCTGCCAATAAGTCTTCGTATTCACTTGCTGAACAACCACTGCAGCAAAATTATGGTGAGGCTGTCACAGTAGTACCTAGGCCTTTTTTGCTTACTATATTAGGTTCTGTTGTTTCGCCCGCCAGGTAATAAGCTAGTTCTGCTGGTTACATCAGTGTTCAATGACAGGGAAAAACACATGGTTTCTGCTACCGAAGATGACGAGGAGGAGGTAAGAAGCTCTTGATATGTTGAAAGGGTTGTTTCAGACACACGTATTGATCCAACTGAATACCCACATGGCTTGACAAGTAATCAAGAGCTTTCCATAGCTAGAGGCAGCTGTGGTGCTGCCCTCTGTTTGTCATAATCATTTTTATTGTACTTTTAATTAATTTAAATTATTTTACCAATCCTTGACTAAGCAATATTAGGGTGCAAACCTGAAAGTCGTGGGTGCACTGTTTTGAAAACTATCAATACTAGTTGTTTGTTTAATAAGCCAGCTTTTGCTGAAAGCATTCCTGTGTAAGTTGAATCTTGATATAACAAACATGGGTATACCAAGTTATCAAATATGACTAAATAAATATATTATATGACTAAATAAATATAAAATAGGCAATTTTTCTTCCCTCCGATATCAACAGGTATGCTTATAACAAATTTTAGACATAGCAAAAGCATTTTTGTGTTGGGCATGACCTCTACGTGACGAGGTTTGCCTGTGTGTACTTCTTGCTCTGATCAGGTGAGGCAAGGTTGAGTGCACACTTTCTTCTTTATTTTGAGGCCTTGCTTTTGAGGCCACTAGGAAGCTTCAAAACAGTATAAAAGTTAGCCTCTCATGGATATTTGGTTCTTTCTCAGTGTTCCTAAAGTTTTCTAATGTGGTGAAAGTAAGAAATGGGTAAATTATTTATTATGTGTGATAAAATATATCAACAACCAGGACAAGTAATACAGTGGAACCTCGGTTATATGTCTCCAGGTTTTGAGACGACCCGTGTTTTATGACCGATTAGCGAAGTCCCGACGAAGTCCCTATAGAGGCAATGCATTAAAAACCCTGGTTATCCGACGCAATTTTATGCCTGACCTGCGTTATACGATGACCCTCGTAAAGCGCAGGGTGGAACGGCGGACGAAAGAAAAGTGCCGTGGATCTCTTTCCTCGCTCCGTCTATCCGCATGCAGAGCGCTTTACACCGCTCGACCAGTTCGCTCCGGCGCAGCTTTCTTCCTTGCCTCGTCTCATCGTTCGTTTCTCTCTCCCCTATCAGCAGCCGCCCGCGACACCCGCTGTGCTGAAATAGCGCCTTTTCTTCTCCACAATCACTTTCTCCCTCTCTTCTCGGCGGCGTCGCCTCTCGTTGTGTTGGGGAAGCGTTTCTCTCCTTCCAGTTTCAGAGCAGCAGATAGCCAACAAGGTAGCACGGAGAAGCCTAGGTTTATCGCACATGTTCTTAGTCGTAGTCCTAGCGACCAGCATTCAGCGGAGGTTTTGAGTTGTCTGGAGCAACGCAACGCACGATGTCCCGAAAGCAGACAGTTTTGTCGCTCGGCGATAAGCTGAATATTATCAAGGAAGCGGAAGAGCGGCATGGAGCCATGAAAGCCAGCATTGCCCGGGACCTTAAGATACCCGAATCCTCGCTTAAGACGATCCTGGCAAACAAAGCGGTGATATTGCAGAATGCCAACAAGTTTGGGCTCAAGCGGAAAGCGGCAAAAGAAGGACAGCATGAGAAGTTAGAAAAAGTTCTCGTCAAGTGGCTGCATCAAGCACTGAGCTCTGCGATCATCATTGACGGCGCCATTCTAAAAGAAACGGCGGACCTTGTGGCATTGTGTCTGGGCATCAACAACTTTCAGGCATCGAACGGGTGGCTGGATCACTTTAAAAAACAAAACAGGATTGTGTACAGCCACTCCTGCGGAGAAAGCACTTCCGTGGACGTTTCAACGGTGAACGAGTGGATGGAGTCACTGCCGGAGATGATTGCTGCATACAAGCCCTGCAATGTTTTCAACGCCGATAAGAGCAGTATTTTTTACCATATGCAGCCCAAGCAAACCCTTGTGTTTAAGGGTGACAGCTGTCATGGTGGCAAGCATAGTAAAGAGTGTGTGACGGCACTATTCTGTGCTATTGAAGATGGCTCCGAGAGGCTGCCCGTGCTCGTTGTTAGAAAGTTTGCAAAGCCACAGTGCTTTAAGAACTTGAAGACACTGCCGTGCAGCTACAACTTCAACAAAAAGGCGTGGATGACGCCTTCGCTCTTCAGCAATTTTTAGCAACAACTGGATAACAAAATGGGTGCTAAGGTGTGGAAAATATTGCTTTTCGTGGACACCTTGCTACCCACCCGATACGTCCAGCCTGAGGAACATAAAGGTTGTTTTTTTTCTGCCCAACTGCACAAGCCGGCTGCAGCTGCTGGATGCCGGCATCATTAAGTGCGTCAAGCAAGGGTACCGGAAGTGGTTAGTGCAGTGTCGTCTGGCGGCTATGGAGTGCAGCGAGTCGGAAAAAAAGATCACTGTGCTTGATGCCATGCATTTTATTGCCAATTTGTGGAACACAGTGTCGCGAAGCACAATCGCTAACTCGTTCAAGCACAGTGGCTTTAAATGAGAGACTGCCTCCTCTGCTGGGGACGCAACAGCCTCGATGCCGCTCGAGACCGGTGCAGGCTTCGCCGACGATGATTTCGTGGGTTTAAACCTCACCACGACCTTCGCCGAGTACATGGAGGCCGACAATGTTGCGATCTGCAGCGAGGTGCCGCTGGATGATGCCATCGAGGAGGCTTCACCTAGTGCCGACACCGCTGTGACATCAGACGAGGACAACGAGGACGCCACAGATGCCATGCCTGTGCCTACCACATTCGCTGAGGTGCTATGGCACATAGACGGCATCCAGAACTTCATCTGTTCACGCGACACCACAGAGGACCTCCTTTGGACGTTGCCCAACTCGAGCGAAAGCTCTTGGTTCACGGATCAAACAAGGTCCAAAAGAAACTTACCGACTTTTTTAAAGTTCGCGCCGGTTGGCGGAAATTGCGGCAGTGGGCAGTAGAGTGCCGTAAAGGTTCGTTTGAATAAAGCATGATTGGTAACTGTACTGCAGCATTAATTCTTATCGCATTTACTTTATTGGTAATTTGTGTTTCCAAGCCCTGCAGAGTATGTTAGTAGTTTACAATGAAGTTTCTCGTAAATCCGTTGCACGAAATAAGTAGTATTTTTATAGGCATAATTTACGTTCGGATTTTACGACACCCGCATTTTACGACACTTCCTTACGTTCCCGAGAAAGTCATATAATCGGGGTTCCACTGTATATAGAGACACATATGCTTCTGTTTGCATGGAACCCTTCCTTAAATTTAAACTGTGTATGGAGAGATAGCACTCTTATTCCCATGATTGTTTGGAGATGTCATAACCCAGTAGCAACCTAGCCATCTTTAAAGCAATTGTTACTGCCATAACACATTTGATTTATGCAATTTACAAAAAAAATTAGTTTGTTAAGCAAGGAAAGGAAATTAAAAGGGGGAGGGGAACAATACTATTGTTTCAGCAGATGTCTGTATATGCGGTCATGATGTTTTTGATAGCTCTGAATTACCAATTACATTTGGGCCTCTTCAAATGTTGTTCATGAAGGTCAGCACAATCTTTTGTGAGCTCGATTAATTTGTGCTATTAACACATGGTCTTTATAGCCATTTTAGGCACTTCAAGAACTTGCTACCCTCACAGATTTATTTTTCAAAGCCAAGACACCTTTCAAGTAGCTACTATAATTCCTTTTTCTGTGTAAATATTAAGTTACTGCAAAAATAAAAATTGATTTGCTGCAATCTTGCATAGTACCTTTGAGCACCTATGGGTACAAGGATAATAGACATAAAATGATAACATGACTCTTGTTATTGCATGAAATTACGTGTCTTGTGTTTTAGCAGTATGTGTGTTGTGCATTTCTTTCGTGTCAATGTGTCATCTGTGCTGTGGAAAAAAAATAGTATTCCGAACACATACAGCATATTTGCAGATGTTTTATTTCGTTCATGATTTTATCTAAGTATAATCGGCATTCTTTCAAGCCAGTAAGAGATGTCAGCAACAAGGCAGCAATGGAGCAGTTGTGAATTCACCATCGGTGTCCACGATAGCAAGCCAGGCTACAAAACGACTTGTCATCCTCGTAATATAAAGAAGCTGTGGAAGTTGATATATGTGTACTACCAACTAGTGCTGGCTGTGTGTTCCATTGATGTAATACTTGTGCCTTTATGCAGGACCTCGAGATTGCAAAGTTTCCTCCCCACTTTCTCGATGCCATTAAACAATTGTGTGGCAGCAACGATTTTGTACGCTGTGGAGACCTCAGCTTACCATCTGATGAAGACAAACTTCTGCTGGTCACAACACTGTGGTCTCTATATTTGCTAGATGTTGAGGCATCAGGAACTTAGAATAATAAACATGTTATGTTATTGCTAAATTATGCATGTGTATTACCAATCTCGCATCTATTGACACTGTTACTTTAGTGTTCACATCTAATCCAGTGAAACCTACTACATATTTCAGAAATGAACTGCATTGTTGCAGTTGTGCTGTGCTTACTGAAACCCGAAACAAACAAGCTGTTGGACACCTTATGCCCTGCTTATTGTTAGTCTCAAGCGCCCGTTAACAAAGGACACTGCACACAGTAGTGCACAAACACACAAAACGGGCATTTATTGTTCATTTTGTACAACAGTGCCAGCTAACCGAAGTACAGTTAAAACTCGATATAACGAACTTCAATATTACGAAATTATCGATATAGCGAAGTAATTAACTTTCCATGACCTCTTGTCTATAGAACACCATGTATTTAGAACCTCCATATAACGAAGTGTGTTTGTATGCAATTTCAATATAACGAAATTTCGCTTCCGCCGCCAAGGAAAGCCGAGACAATAAATTTGTCCGCGGACGCAGATGGTCGAATGATTGAATTACAAGCGACTGCTTGCAGGCGCACCTTTCAAATCGCGCTTGGCACAAGAGCGATCGCCGAAGTGGAGCCGCATCATGTTCGGTATAAAGTCCATGTGCAATAATATCCTATCGCGCCCCGCGCACTTCGTGCTTTAGGTGCGAAAGAAAGTGTGCGAGGGCGAGACAAGAAAGATGGTGTCTTCGCGAGTGCCGGCTTCGCGCGCGAGCAAAGGGAAGGAGGCAGAGCGTAGTATGAGTGAAAGCGTGTGAGGGTGAGTCGGCGAACGCGGTTCAATCTCGCGGCCTGGATGTGCGCACCCTCCTGTGGCGCGAGAGGCAAGGGGGGGGGGGGTCAGGCGAAGGAGGAGGAGCGTTCTTCTCCGGCGGCTGCCAGGGTGTCTCGATATCCTCCTCACCCGCCGCTCCATACAGAGTGGAGACATCCGCGGTGTCTACTACGGCGTTGGTCATGCGAATCGCGGACGCCGTAATAGATGCCTTTGGCGGACGTCGTAGGGACGCGTTGCCAAGCTCGTGTGTCTTGAAAGCAATCTGCGACATGGCCAAAGTGCGCGCCCGCGCGGGCCTCGTTTTCAAAGCAATCTGCGATGTTTGCAGAGTGCGCGTAGTGCCGGTAGCTTCGTATGCGCTGTGCTTTCGAGGTTTCGTTGAAGCGACGGATGCACGGAGGTCAAGTGGCTCGCGGCTGCTGCCTCGATTCCCAACTCCAGCGTTTTCATGACTCTGTGTGTCTGTTTCTTTCTACCTCCTCTTTGAGTCACGCTTACATGTTCTATCATTGTTAATTTAGTTAGTAAGCGAATGTTTACAAGTATATACGGCCGATAAAACTACTCTCCTTACATCGTACAGCTATCTACTAATTTGCTATCGCAATCGGTGCTTCGCCTTTAGCCGACAATTCGGAAAATTCTGCGGGCCCTTTCTGTGTAAGAAAAATTGACTGTACTTATTTGCATAAAAGAACGAATTTCAATTCAACGAAGTTTAAATATATTGAAGCAACTTGCCGATTTTACCTACTTCGTTATATCGAGGTTTTACTGTACATTCAAATAATAGTTGCGCGACAAAGACATGCTAAAAAATCGCAAGTGTGATCCCATGAACGAAAGTGTGTCCAAGTGATCGTGTACACCCATCCCAGTGGCATGCTCTGAATCTGAACGGGAAGCCTTTTTCGGGACAATCATGTGAAGCGTATCGGCTAGTGCGCAGTCTGACCATGTACGCCGACGTCCTGCAGAGACAAGTTATCGTGCCTGAGTTATCCACGCCTTAAGGCGGTGCTAGCATAGGAACAACCCTGAGGCCATATCGCGCCATAACTGTGTGACTCATGGTATTCTCGACAAATTGCACCGAGCGGCGATGACGAGTGGATGAAACCGCACCCCGGTGCGATAACTATTGAAATGGACCGCCTCTGTGTTCGAGGGTTTTTCTCGCCTGTCATTTCTGCTCTGCCGATTGTTTGTTGGACTCCCCCAGCACAATGCAACGCTTGTGATCCACATTCAAGTGAGATTATGTTCTAAATGTTATGTAGAAGGGCACAACAAACAGCATTACCTTCGTTTACCACTGCTGCACTACTGTTATAGTGCTCGCAGGTATTATTTCCGACCACGGCTGCTACATTTTGATGAAGACAAAATGCAAAAACTAAAATGGGCTCCAATCCACGATGTGAAGGTGGTTGGTCAGTGAAGCTGTGGTATCAGCTGATCCGATAGATTAGTGCGACATAGCCTTGAACTGCGTCCTGCCAAGGCCTGAGCTGTTGTGCATATTGACGTTGCTGTTCGTTTCGTCGCTCATCGTGCTGTTCTTCAGGCATCCTAACTGTGCGTGGCTTGCTTTGGTCAGTAACCACTGTGTCCTACCTAGCCTGAGCACGATGCCGTTGTGCATATTGATGTTGCTGTTCTCATCGCCGATCATCGTGTTCCCGCTAGTCCTAACTATGCGTGGCCTTTCCATAGCGCTATCAGAACACAAATGAAATCATTTGCTAGGTGGGTTATTCTTTTACATACGAAAGTGTAGTTACGTCACTCCCTGCTTCGTATGCCACAGTTGCCGCTTCCTGGCTACTGCAGCTTATGCAAGCGTAATCTTTACCGGGAAACGCTTGCACCGAACGCTACGTGCGAAGGCGAGCTTTCCGGTTCTTTTTTCCCGTGCACGGCCGGCGCCATGGATGCGCTGAGGCAAGCGGCATCTGGTGGTGCTGCAAGGAACCCAACCGCACGTGCCGCCCGATGCGATTGAGTTTTTGCCCACGGACACAACAAATACATTGGGGAAAGAGGTTTACAGCTTTGCTGTAAAAATGCTTCTGTACTTCAATTTATGCGAGCCCTCCACTACGGTATTTTCCTCAAACGCACCGTGGCTCCTTAGTGGCTATGGTGTTGGGCTGCTGAGCACGAGGTCGCGGGATCGAATCCCGGCCAATGCAGCTGCATTTTGATGAGGGCAAAATGCGAGAACACCCTTGTACATAGATTTAGGTGCACATTAAAGAACCCCAGGTGGTCCAAATTTCTGGAGTCTCCCACTACGACGAGCCTCATAATGAGATCGGGGTTATGGTAGGTAAAACCCTATAATTAAAATTACAATAAAAATGTAAACACAGTGAGGTGCCTATTATTAAGGTTGGCGAACCCTGGGTGAACTCCCTATCGTGCAAACTTGATGATTGTGGCTTGTTTGATGTACGCTTCCCCCTCTTTTTGATATGGTATGATTCAACGAGCTCACGAGTTAGTCGATCTTGACACCCGGACATAATCTGTTTCTTTGAAAAGAGGGTAGCAAACTTGGTTTCTACAATTGTCAGCAAGATGTGAAGATCTTGTGGCTTTAACAATGCATGATGTTCCCTAAGGCAATCGTTGACGCATATTTCGGACTTCCGACATACACTTTACATTATTTTTGCTTGAACCGGCATTGAACCGGAACGCTACGATAACCCACTGTGCGGTTTCACAATGTTAAAAACGTACAATATAAACTTTTCCCTCTCGCCTCTGCTTTACTGCTTCCACCAGCTGCCGTGGTGGCTCATATGATGTGTTTTGCTAAGCACAATGTAGTAACACGGTAGTATCTTCTCTCCTACATGTAGCAGAATCTTTTCGATCAGCCTTTGCATCCGTCGTTCTGCCTACCTCAAGAATCCATTGAGTGTTTTCATACTTCGTTATTTTGTTAATTGTCATTCCACTGTTGTCAGGTGCCGTCATGCCCTCTTGGTCGTGCTGTCGTCGTCGTTACACCGTCGTCATGCCGTCATGCCCTCTAGTGAAACCTGTGCGGACGATGTGTGCTATGGCTGTGGCTTGTGGCAGCTGACGTTGCGGGTTTGATTTTGGCCACGGTGGCCGCATTTCGATGGAGGTGAAATGAACAGAGATGGAACTCTTATAAAAGAACATTAAAAAGAAACGCTGAATCAGTTTGGATTTATAAAGTGTTCTTAAAAATTATACTGCCATTAATTTCATGGTAATATGTTATTTTATAAAAAAAGAAAATGACGCTGAGAGTTTCATTTTTGAATTTAGCGTGAAGCCAGTCCATCAGTGTGACGTCACGGATTGCAAAACATTTTTGTTTAATATTTCGGCAGTTGTGGTGCAAGAAATGGTAAAACTTCCTAAGTTCATTATTTGGAACATTCATTATCTTTCGAATACAATATACGTAGTCCATTTATACTGATAGAAATTTAACTAGGCCCGAGTAGACGACGTCAACGTCGCAGCGAACTGGTGCAGGAATTTCAAGGCGGTGGCATCACTCGTTTTTCGTTTTTACGTTTTTTTTTTTGGCTTGCCAGGCATCTTCTCTTGTAAGAGCGACTTTTTCTTTTTTTTCTTTTTCTTCGTTCAGAAATCGCCCGCGCTGCCAGAAGATGTTTTAATGGTGGTTACAGCGCTTCAAAAAAAAAAAACCCAGCAGAAAGTTTTCTGGGGTACACATGGTGCGGCCGCACGGACCCCATCTTGAAAGCATTCTGCGATGCCAAGCGCTGATAGGTTCGTGCGCGCCGTGTTCCCGCCGCTTAGTTCGCGTTGAAGCGATAAGCGGCATGAAGGTCAATTCGCTCGCTGCTGCAGGCCCTATCTTTAGGCGATATTTTCTGACGTGACGGACGGACGAGTTTCCTTGTTGGGTAGGCATAGATACGCTTACGCATTTAAAACATGCCTGCATTTTTACAGCACACTTGCTCTTCAGACAAACTGTTCTACTCAGTATTACTCCTGAAAGAAAAAGGAATTCGCAAACATATTTGTCCTGAACCGATACTTTCTTAGCACGTGGTCATTATGCTTTGAGATGCGATGAGGCTTCATAAAGTATTTTTCTTTGTCCATTTTAGTTCTGGTTGGAAAAAGAATGTTAATCTCAATTTCTCTCGTCGCAAAGAAAGATGCTCCCAGCCAATCTCGTGCTTCACTGCAGCGGCACTCTCCCCTCTCGTATCGTCTCAAGACAGTCAATCACAATGACCTCTGATGTATTCCAGAGGGGGCAAGTGTATTCCAATTCTTTAAAAGCGAACTCTGAGCTTTTGAGGTTTCGCTGAGTGAAGCCTAGTGCGCTGCCAGCTTCTGTGACCAATTCAACCACACCTGTGCTCCATGTACAGTATGAAGAAGATAGCACTCCCAGCTAAATGTGAATTCCAGTTTTTATTATTAGTTCATAATTTATGAGATAAATTACAGTTGGCTAATTCTTTTAAAGCGAAGCCTCTAGTTAGTTGGTCAGTATTTCTTGGTCTGTGCTCACCAAAAATCACAGCTGGAAAATGGCCTTTTTGAGTTTACGCGTAACCGAATTATGTTTTCTCATATATCCGAATTACAATCTGGGTATATAATGTCTGTAGCTTGTCTGTAAGTTGTACTTTACAAATTTTGTGATGCAATTAACTTTTAAACATTCGTTTAGTTCAATAAAGCACTCAGTTTAGTTCAATAAAGCGCTTGGCAGAGGATATTGAAGAATAAGCATGCATGCTGCACTTCCGCTCACTTGCGTGCCGCTTCTGGTGGTGCTTATGTAACTTCACCACCAGCTTGGCTGTACATCCACTTTCGCAAGATGGATTGGAGGCGTTTTTTTTTTTTTTTTTGTAGAACTGACATTCAAACACTTAGTGTTTAGATGCATACCCGTATTGCATACACCATCTTTAAATTCTTTCTAAGGCATTCTGCAGCTGACCCACATCGCACACATTCCAATTATAGAATTCATCTGTTAACAGCCATGTTGATGACGTGATGTTTAAGGAAATGTCATTAATACTGATTAAAACAAAATAGGTCCAGTTAAACATAGAGCCCTATGGAGCCACTGATGTAATATTAGCAAGACTGGATTTTTTGCCGTTTAGTACAACAGCTATTGGTTACACTGTGAAAGGTAATTTTGAATCCACTGGGTAACTTTTTCATCTAAATTGTCTGAGCTTGTACTGAAGGGAATGAGTTACACTGTCGAATGCTTTTTGCATGTCGAGAAATACAGTCAGCTAGACCACCGTCATCAATTACACATGCTAAATCATGATAAATATCAAGTGTTGTGCAAGGCACACCTCTATGACAACCATGTTGTTCATTAATTGGCAGGTTATTTACAGATATATGCTTCATGACTTCAGAATAGATAGTGTGTTCTAATAACTTAAAATTGATGTGAGTGAAATGGGCCTATATAGTTACATGCGTCTTTTCCTGAGTCACTCTTGTGAATTGGAACAACATTTGCCATTTTCCAGTCGGACGGTAATACTCCTCAGATAATTTTTCAAATGTTATGTAAAGATATAAATGGGCACTGCTGTTGCATAGTGTTTCAGCACGCGAGGGGAAATTCGAGTGCTTTAGTTTCATCTTTCTCGTGCAATAGTTTTTTTTTCTTTGGTGGGATTATTTATTTATGCAGAGCTTGAATCATTTTTCTCTTTAGTGTCCCATTACAGAGCCCTAGGTCATCAAAATTAACCCGGAGTCACCCACTTAGGCGTGCCTCATAATTGTGGTTTTGGTGCGTGAAACGACAAAATTGAATTTAAATAAAAGGAACATGAGCCATTCCACTTTGTGAAGGTGGATGACCAGAGAAGCTGTTGAACCCCCCCCCCCCCCTCCCCCTACAACTGCTGAGGGTTGTATGCAATGCTTTATGGCTTTAGAGTAGTGGTAGTAGCGCAACGTTAGAGTAATGGTAGGAATGGGAGTAATCGTAATTTTTACAGCATAACCAGCCTAGCAACTAATCTCAACGTCGTTGCAGCACCGCTATGGGCGGTGGCCCATAGCGGTGCTGCAACAACATTGAAATCAGTTGCTAGGCTGGCTATCTTATATATGAAACGCTAGGGACATCCCACCCCATGTCGAAAGCTGGCGTCGCCGTGGCAGCTTGCGCAACGTGATCTTTAGTGGGAAATGTTTGCGGAGAGTGCTACGTGCTTCGCATTGCTATCACGACTGCCTTATCATCAATCATGGTTTCGGATGCTTTTTTTAGCTTGTTCTTTATTGAAGCGTATGCTGTTCTCCATGTTGTATGCGCAATTTTCTAAGTTTCTGTCCCCTCCTTTCTGGAGAGAGGGCAGGAATTGTGCCACTTCCGGTGGCGTTTCTCGCTTCCCCTTTCCTGTCAAGTGTATATATGTTTTCAAAACAAAAATAATGTATGCACTGTTCGATGCATTTTTCTGAGTGCTTGTAGCTTCTGGGGGTATGAGCCATTGTATTCTTTGCTTGCTTACGGGGGTATGAGCCATTGATGATGATAGCTTTGGACATGCTGTTCTGTATGTTGTATGCATAATTCCAAAGAATGTAAGCACCGTTCGCTTCCTATTGTTGAGTGCTCGTAGCTTCTGCCTTACGGGGCTATGAGCGATTACATTGTTTGCATGCTTACCGGGGTATGAGCCATTGATGATGATAGTTTTTGTTCACGGAGAACAAAAATACACGGAACCCTAGCCATATACAGCTGCGCTGTAACTTGTGCCGTCATCATCAAACGCTGTTTTCGGTGTCGGGAGATACACTTCGGGAGGGCTGCTAGTGTGTCCATTTGATTTCTGCGGTCCGTTTTCTTTGTTTACTTTTACAATACTTTTATGATCTCTGCACAGTAGCTGCTCGAGGCATATTGACTGGGACCCTGATAACTGGGCGCCATCTAGTATGCATGCACTCATAAAATGACAGCTATGACCTCCAAAATTTCGCTGTATACCTTTGCGTTCTTTTTTAACTTTTATTCTTTGCGGAATTGGGCATATAATGTAACCAAAATTATGCAGATGCCGCGCACTGTGATTGGTGTACGCCGCACGCGAAGCTTTCAAGAACCAGCGAGTAAAAATGACGCATTACAGTAGACACGTTGCAGGTTTCTGTGACGAACGCGTCCCTCAGCCGCCATGGCGGACCTTGCAGCGAAAGTAAATTTTTTGTGCATCATTAAAACCTGTTGAAACACAACGCACAACGTTCTCGACCTCGTAACGTGGCAACGCGCCACAGTAATTCGAGAGACGCGCAGCGAATTTCAGCGACGAACGCGTCCCGTTCTGTCTTAATTTTCGGCTATGCGCGCTTAGTTTCAACGCGATAGCGTCAATGAGCCCGTGTCGCAGAAAATCCGGCGTCCCGCGTTGGACGTCGGCTCGGCAAAAAGAATGTCGAACCAAATTCCGAACCACGCGCATACCCAACCGCTTCTCTACCACCAAAGTTGCTCGTACCTTGTCTTTCATTCTTTACAAAGTTTTTCCTCGTAATTTTGAGAACGGCAGCCCACAAACAAATGTAATGAAAAAAAAAAAAGAAAGACGCCTACAGCACATGTCCTTTATGTTAGCTCTTCGCAGACTGAAATATTAAATGTGCGAAACAATAACCGGAGATCGACCCACGCAAGAGGCCGCGTTTCTACCAGAAAGCTTGCCTTCGTGCATAGCGTTCCCAGCCAGCGTTTCCCGGTAAACATTACGGTTACATACGCTGCAGTGCTGGGAGCACCGGTTTCGAAAAGCAATCATCGACCTTAACCTGTTTTTCGCTCCCAGGCACGTGTCAAGGTTACATGCCGAACGACACGTATAGACGGCAAGAAACTGGCATGTGACACCATAGTGGAGGAAAGAGTCTCACACGCAGACAAAAAAAAAAAAAAAAGTTATCGCCTTAAACATTCAGACGAGATGCCACGGGTCCAATAACTCTACGTACGTGTAACTTGCTATCCTAAGCAAAACGTCAGATGAGCGCGCATCTCGGAGGCATGCCTCACGCACAAGAGGCTTCATGAAGCAGGGAAAACAATACTTGCTGCTAGAAGTAAAAGATAAAGCGGCTAATGAACTCGCCCTGAATTATTGGGTTTAACGTTCCGGAACTGGGGGACGCCGTAGTGAAGGGCTTCGGATTAATTTGTACCATCTGGGGTTCTTTACAGTGCACCTATAGATATAGTTACACGAAAGTTTTCGTACTTAGCCTCTATCGAAATCGGGCCGCTGTGGCCGGGTATCGAACTCGCCGGGTCACTCACCTTCTGAAGTTGGAGTTGTCGACGCCCAGCAACGTGTGCTGAGAACTATATGGTGACGAAGAGAGATGTAAATTTGTGTGTGGTTAAGTGATTAGACGGATTATGCAATGCAACCGTATATTTATTTCAACTTTCTGAGGTCAAGCATTTGTAGAGAACATATAACAGCAGGCGTACAAAATTGCAGTTGTAAGCGGTCGGCAATGCCATGTGACTCGGACGAGAAACCATTTTTGGTCACTTGTATTTTATGCAGCACCTGCATCTCAATTAAGACTAGCCGCGTATTCTGTATTCTCTTCAGTATGGCGATATGCCTTGTGTGATAAATTTTTGGTAAATTTTTGGTAAAACGCATTCATACATTTATACGCATTTTTATATTCGAGCAAATAATTATAATAATAAAAAATCTATTTCCACGCAGAATTATTTAAAGGTTGACATTATTTTCGCAATAATTTGGCGTTCACTTTAACAGAGACTGTAATGTAGATAAATTTTAGGACATATATTTATATTGCGCTATAAAAGCATTCCACTTTCCAAGGTCATCTTCATTAAAAGTTTGTTGTTACGCAATTGTGCATCGGAATATCCGTTGTCAGAATTTCGTATCCGTAATACCCTTGCTCGAGTTAATTGACGGTTGCATCGTCATCCGCCTACGTCAAGCCACCGCCCCAGGGGCTTGACGTGCGGTTTTACAAAACGATGTACGTATGCTGGGCCTGAAATCTTAGCGGCGGACATGTTGACCCACAATCGCGTATGAAAATTTTTCAAATGGAACGGCCTTGGAAAATGACAGGCCTGAAGTAACCTACGTAAATATATTCTTTAAGATCACTAATTAAAGAGCTGATCAGTGATATACTGTTAATAAGATGGTTGGTCCGTTCGTTAAAGCGATTTTTAAAAAATCGGGCTGCATAAGCTAGGCAGCACATCAAAGTTCCTTTTTTGTTTAGAAACGAACAGATATGGTTGAGTATAATAATCACGTTGTGGTCCCTGAACCAGGCATGTTGATAAGGGGCAAGCATCTCAATGCCATCATGCAGTGATATAAAAAGAACCTAGTCAAGCACACCTTGGCCACGTAATTTACTTGGGAAGCCCATGTGGTTTGAGGAAAGTGCAGTCGTCTTGACTATTTTGCATGGGCATTCGGCTTAGGAAAAAGTAGCGGGACTGTTTGGGCATTAGATCTTTAGTTGTATAGCTTTTGGACACCAAGTAATGCAGATGTTTAGGGGTAAGCGGTTGAATTTGCGTATGAACAATTACATGTGAGGGCATGGAGGAACGCCCTTCCTCCACGTGAAAGGGTGATCCTCACACATGGCGATATGGTGGCGGGGGGGGGGGGGGGGAAGGGGTCATGGAAAAGGGTTGGAAGGGCGCGCATATAAACGTGAAGTAAGCGCCTTCCACGTGCTTATTTTCATATGGTGTTTCTACGTCACTAGGGCATAATATTTCAGGGAGTGGATGGTTATGTATACGTTCTGCGAGTTTAGAGCGCTTCTTGCTAACACGCTAGCCAGCTGCTGTTTTGGCAAGTGCTGTAGCACACATTAACTTTTTTTCGTTCGGTCTGACAGGACCATGGTCCCTCCTAAAATAACTAGGCAATAGCTTATTTTAATATGCGCATTTTGGAGTTACTGTATGGGAGGTATACAGGAACACTACACAGACCACTTAATGGAACAGAGGAGCAACCTGGGGGTTGAACTGACTGCTTGTTCCAGATGGCCGCTGTAGGAGCGCCGCCACAGGTCGCGGAAATTAATAAGCATTCTTTTGTTCATTTTATACGGCATACATCCAAGCTGTACATAGCATTGCCGACCGAATCACTATAAAAGAAATCATCTGTGTTGTAAAGTCTGAAAAAAGCAGGGAGTGCGGCAGGAGGGGTCCCAATGGTTCGGCGAGGAGCGTACTGCGTATGTTTGCTTTCCAGCTGTGATCAGTCCACGAGCTTCCTTTTTGGCGACATGGTCATCAAGGCAACCACGCCAACAGTCAGGACCGTCTCGAGCAGGCTGCCGTCTGACCTGAAATAGCTGGCGCGCGCATGTACAGTGACTCAGGCGATGCGCTGCATGAGGAACCCGTGCCGTCATTTATACCCATTCGTGTTGTCTGACCCTTTGTGCCATGACAGTTGTCCCCAGAGAACGTAGAACCTCGGATCGGAGGCTTTTATTGAGGTAAAAGCTGATCGCTGCATGCGCACACACAGGCAATCGTTAACTAATGCTGCGCGGAAAGGTACTGGCGCGAAGTGATTGCCATTTTCAGGGTAACAGCATTTGTTTCCTTATGCCTAAATTTCTTCATGCAATGACCGAGCCTCCGTGTCGCTTTTACGTGTAAGAACAACAATAAAGAAGAGAGCATCTTTAAGCTATAAGTCCGTTCCCACCGCATCACTGAAGATGTTATTGTTCAGACCCTTCTGACAGCCTACAATGTGTCTTTCGACTAGATTTAAAAGCCATCGTTGCAGAACGTAGCAATGTGCCATCGCTTACCTTGACGCAAGTTCACCCCAATACAGCGTGCTATAAGTCCGTTCCCACCGCATCACTGAAGATGTTATTGTTCAGACCCTTCTGACAGCCTACAATGTGTCTTTCGACTAGATTTAAAAGCCATCGTTGCAGAACGTAGCAATGTGCCATCGCTTACCTTGACGCAAGTTCACCCCAATACAGCGTGCTCTCCTGGTGATTTTCAGGGTAGTTTAGTTCCTCCTGAAACAGAAACAAAATTTCTTATATCTTATATAACCTTATATCTCTGCCCGTTTCAATATTATTGTATTATTATAGCTAGGGGTGTGCGAATAACAGTGATTTTTGAGATCGAATCGAACACGAATCGAATTTTGCCAGAAGCAAATCGAATATCGAATACTTTTCGAATAGCCTTTTGAATAATGAATAGTCGTTATCACAACTGATTAAGAACGATGCCCACATTCCATTATTCTTAAAGTTAGCACGTTTCTTTCATTACATAGTGCGTTATGAAGGGTTGTTTATTAAAAGCACAAATTGAGCATTAGGACCAATCAAGTAGTTTCTTCAGAGGGTGCGGATGGTCGCTGCACAGCCCGTAAAGCATGGCCACCTAAGTGACGTAGCCTGCTGCACTACGCAAGCTCTCATGTTTTATGTATATACTACGTATGCCCGCGGGAGTAACAATTTACCACGCTTTTGCTTCAATTGCATATTTATTTGGGCGCAGTTGACGTTTAAAATACTCGAAAAGTATTCGAAAAATATTTGCATTTACGAATAGTGTCTATTAGATTCGAAGACCGAATCGAATAGGACACTACTCGATTCGTTATTCTAAAGTTTCGAATATTCACACATCCCTAATTACAGCTGAAAAGAATACATTTATACCGTCTTTTATAACAGATTGAAAAAATAAACGTATGAATATATTATTCACCCTGTTCCGGTGAAAACTTAAAAAAGCGGACATTACTTGCACGACAATCGCAATGTTCAGGTTATTAATTAAAAAGATTCATTAATATTAATTATTCACTTTAGGATACATGTGCAAACATTTAGAAATTGAAGCCGACCTATGGTTTTAGACCACTTGTTTTGACACGTCCCTTGTACCCGAACTTGCTAGTATAGCTCTTTGATATTGTTTTGTTTTTAACACATCCAAAGTCTGAATATTTTTCTGGAGTCTGACGTCCTAAATTTACAGCTTGGCTATGAGGCGCCAAGATTAATTTCGTCTACCTAGGATTCAATGTGTAGCTGGCATTACGCCCCTATCGGAATGATCACGAAAACCGAATCCGCGATTCTAGGCTGCACTCAGTAACAGGAAGACGCTGATTTATCGGACTAGATGGTATCCAATCTAATGCTTACAGCACACACGCACGTTTCAGTTTTTTCAATAACCGAGTTCCGTAGGTTCATAATTTTACTAGGCTAGCTTAGCCACCTTCTAGCCTAAAAAAAAAATGCGATGGAGAAATTACCTGTACAATAAAGTCTGCCAGACGAACGTTCTGGAACCTTCTTGATGAATGTGGCGCTGTTTTAAGAAGTGTGGTGGGCATGTCACGGCGAACGTTGGATACAGTGTCCTCGATGTGCCCCTTGTCACTTTGCCTTCTTTCGAAAATGTATCGGTCCGTTCTGATGCGAGATGACCGCGCATCTTCTGGGCGCTGACCGCTATTATCCCCTGCTTCCTTGTTGGTCCGTATCGATCTCGTTGTGTCGAACACGGCGTCGTTGCGGTTCGTCTTTAGACGGCTGTGCTCGTCTGTAGACCTTCGCGATGCCTTGTAACCGAAGTCTTCGCGAACCTGTCTAGCATTTTGCATTTTCGCGAAAGCTAACCGGGTTTCACCATTGGTCCGTCTGGTGTCTGCTACAATTCTTTCACGAGAGTCGACAAAGCGCATTTGCTCGTCGCTGCTGTCGTGGCGAAGTTCTCGGTGCCTCACGACATGCTCTACATACTGCAAACGTTGTGCGACACTCTCACGCGCATTTGGCCTGCCTTCTCCAATGATGCTTTTCCCAAGAACAACCTCGTTGCCGCTTCGATTTGTATTCCTTGCCGAAGAGTCCACAGGCGTAGGGATCCGGCGGCCATGTTCAACACTGCGAGACGAAGCAACGTTGTCATTACAGATTTCGCATCTGGCGCGGTAGACTTGGATTGATGTCTCTCTTGTGCTCGTCCGGTCAAACCTTTCGTGATCGACACCCAGCTGTCTGCGCACTGCACTGACGCTTCGTGCACTCTTATGCTGTACTGGGCCCGCGAAGCTTTTGTCCAGAATGTAACTGGTACGTTCGCTGTCGTGTGACCCAAAACTACGGTCGTGCCGTGTTTCCAGCATAATTTCCTTCCCGTTTGAAGGCCGCACCCTTTCGAGAAGAGGTAAATAGTTGTCGTGCCTTTCTCGGCGTTTCTCTTGCATGTTTGGCAGTGCACGTTCGACTAAATAGCGAGCTGGTCTGCGCTCGTCCGTAGCACCAACGGCGTAGCGTTTGCTTACGCGACTACGTCTTACTTCGCGATTTCTGGTGTCGCGAAAAGAAGAACGAAGTTCGCTCGTCCTTGTTTCAGTACGTCCAGTATGTCGCACGTTCCGGGTCACGTCTCCGTCTACTCTATGATTCTGTGTTCGTACGGTCGATATCATTCTAGGCGGCATTACCTCATGTTTTGGAAGCCCAGATAATGCTCTTGACACCCTTTCGTTGTGAGGGCCATCGTCTGTTCTATCACTCTCTGTGCTGGCTTGTAATGGTAGCATGGTGCTGCGTCTCCTCTCAGTCATTCGATGACGCCCTGTAGCTAAGTTTCTGGAAGACAGCGCTTTCGATCGGAAAGAATTTTTTTTCGCTAAGCCGTGCAGATTGTTACGTTGGTCCACGACCAGGCGGCTTTGGTACATGGCGTCATGAATGTGGTGGTTGCGGTTCATTTTGCCGTGTGTTTGGCGTCTTGAGGCTGGACGCACTGCGATAATTCTTGACGCGTAGTTCTTTTCATCTTGCTTATGACGCACCTCACGCCTTGTGTCTAGCTCGCGGCCTTGAGCCCCTGTTTCGGTGAGTCCTGAGGGCCGTTCTACGCTCGGCGCCCGCCGGTCCATTGGCTTCCGATGTCCGATACGCTCCACAGAATTCCTCTGACGAATGACTGACGCGCCAGCGTCGCAGTGGCTCCTGCGACTGGGTGTCAGTCGGCTGTCTGAAAGAACAAGATCGCGATGGGCAGACCTGACCCTTCTCCTCGAATCTCCCTTCACCCACGTTGGTGCCTCCGCAGTGGTTCTCCGCCGCTTGTCGTCCGTCCTGTGCGATACTTTTCCGTTCGTGCTGTGGATTGTCCTATCCCCGATTTCGCGTTCTTGCTTCGGTAAACATAACGTTCTGGAGGCATCTCTGTCGGT